>NC_053037.3:570354819-570991476 GCF_002575655.3 Aegilops tauschii subsp. strangulata | reverse complement strand
CATTAGCCGGCAGCTCTCTGCTGACTAGGAATCTGAGGATGGGCTGGGCCCAAGATGGAGCTGTGACTTCTTCTTCTGTTAGTGTAGCCACCATGACTCGGGTGGGTGGGTCGGGTGGCGTGAAATTGGAGTCGGCCACCGCTTCTTGTGTTGCTGCAGTCCCCGGGCCGGGTTCTGAAGTCCCCGGGCCGGGTGCGACTATGGCAGTCGGCGGGCCAGTTGTCGAAGTCCCCGTGCCGCCTGCGGGGTTCCTCTAGTCGGATCCAGCTGCATCTGGCACAGGCGGTACGAAGATAGAGTCCGACTCTGGAGATAGCTTGATGGACGGCTTGAGGAGGCGCTGGAGGGAGACGCCGGTCGGTATGGCCTGTCGGGTGGAGCCGATCTGTGCTAGGGCATCCGCTTGGTCGTTGTCGGCCCTTGGCACATGAAGGAACTCGCACCCTTCGAAGTACCCACTGATCTGCTGGACGAGGAAACGATAGCTCGCCATGTTCGCGTCCTTGGCATCCCAGTTGCCAGACGACTGCTGGACCACCAAGTCTGAGTCGTCGTAACACAGGATCCGGCGTATGCCGAGCTCTTTGGCTAGCCGGAGCCCATGTACGAGCGCCTCGTACTCGGCCACGTTGTTGGAGGCGGCGAAGTGGATTTGCAGCATGTATCTGAGTTTGTCGCGCTTTGGGAGAAGTGAGGACGATGCCGGCTCCCAAGCCGGTGCGCATCTTGGACCCGTCGAAGTGCATCCGCCAATGGGTAGAGTCGGGAGCCGGCGGTAGGTACTGGGTCTCGGCCCAGTCGACGAGGAAGTCGGCCAATGCTTGGGACTTGATGCGGTGCGGGGTTGGTAGAAGATCGTGTATGGTGCCAATGCAATGGCCCATTTAGCCACCCGGCCGGATGCATCCCGGCTGCCTATGATCTCGGCGAGCGGGGCGGTGCACACGACCGTGATGGGATGCTCTTGGAAGTAGGGCTTCAGCTTCTTGGCGGCGAAGTACACCCCATAGCACATCTTCTGATAGTGCGGGTAGGTTTGCTTTGAGTTGGATAGTACTTCGCTTAGGTAATACACCGGCCTTTGAACTAGCTGGGCTCGACCTTCTTCCGGGCGCTGGACCACGACAACTGTACTGACCACTCGGCTAGTCGCGGCAATGTAGAGGAGCATGGGCTCCTTCTCAGTCGGCGCTGCCAGGACAGGTGGAGTGGTCAGCATCTTCTTCAGCTCATGGAAGGCTTGGTCGGCTTGGTCATTCCACTCGAAGTGAGTGGACTTCTTCATGTGTCGGTACAGGGGGAGAGCCTTCTCTCCTAGTCGGCTGATAAAGCGGTTCAGGGAGGCCAGGCACCCGGTGAACTTCTGCACATCTCGCAATTTGGTGGGAATCTCCATCCTCTCGATGGCCTTGATCTTCACAGGGTTGCACTCGATGCCGCGTTCGGAGACCAGGAAGCCTAGCAACTGGCCGGCTGGTACTCCGAACACGCATTTCTCGGGGTTGAGCTTGATTTGGAATCGGCGCAAGTTGGCGAATGTTTCTTTGAGATCTTCCAGCAAGGTGTCGCGCTTCTCTGTCTTCACCACAATGTCGTCTATATAGACATGGGCATTTCTGCCGAGTTGCTTGAGCAGGCATTTCTGCATGCAACGCTGAAAAGTGGCACCGGCATTCCTCAGGCCGAATGTCATAGTCAGGTAACAGAAAGCTCCGAATGGTGTGATGAAGGCAGTCTTCAGTCGGTCTGCTGGGTCCAACTTGATTTGATGGTACCCAGAGTAGGCATCCAAAAAACTCAACAGCTCGCATCCGGCTATGGAGTCTATCACTTGGTCAATCTGTGGCAAAGCAAACGGATCCTTGGGGCAGGCCTTGTTCAGGCTAGTGTAGTCTATACACATACGCCACTTGTTATTCTTTTTCAAAACCAAGACTGGGTTGGCCAGCCACTCTGGAAAAAATACTTCCATAATAAAGCCGGCGGCAAGGAGCCGGGCTATCTCTTCTCCTACGATTCTTCGCTTCTCTTCTGACAGTCGGCGAAGGGGCTGCTTGACCGGCTTCGCGTCGGCTCGGACATGCAATTTGCACTACTGGAATCAGCTAATTTGCCATCTGCCAGCTCTTTGCCGTCTGCTAGCTGACGGCAAAGAAGCTCTTTGCCATCAGCTACACATAAACAGACGGCAAAGAAAAGGCTGACGGCAAAGAAGCTCTTTGCCATCTGCCAGCTCTTTGCCGTCTGCCAGCGGACGGCAAAGAGTGTGGTGGCCCCCACCCCCCGCTCGTTTGAAAAAATCATAACGGCCCACCTCTTTGCCGTCTGGCAAAAAGGCGGACGGCAAAGGCTGGCGGACGGCAAAGAAGGCACTTGACTAACGGCACGTACCCCCCGCCCGTTACTCACTTCGTCCTCGCGCCCTTCTCCTCCCACCCCGCCGCCGACGCCGCCGCCCGCCGCGCGCTGCCGCCCCGTCGCCCCGGCTCCCCGCCGCCCCACCGCCCCGTCGCCCCCGCGCCCCGGCCCCCCGCCGCCCCGCGCCCCACCGCCGCCCTGGCCCACCGCCGCCACGGCCCCTCGCCGTCCCGGCCCCCCGCCGCCCCGCGCCCCCCGCCGCCTCCTCCACCGCCCCGCCCCGGCCCCCCGCCCCCCATCCCCCCCCGCCGCCCCGTCCCCCCGCCGGCCGGGCCCCCCGCCGCCCCGCCTCCTCCACCGCCCCGCCCCGGCCCCCCGCCGGCCCGCCTCCTCCACCGCCCCGCCCCGGCCCTCCGTCGCCGGCCCCTCCCCGACCCATCGCTGCCCCCCACAGTTTAAATAGTTTAGTTTTAATTAGTTTAGGTTTTTAGTTTAGGTTAGTTTAGGTTTAGGTTAAGTAGAAGGGGGAAGAAGAAGAAGAAGAAGAAGAGGAGGAGGAGGAGGAGGAGGAGGAGGAGGAGGAGGAGAAGAAGAAGAAGAAGAAGAAGAAGAAGAAGAAGAAGAAGAAGAAGAAGAGGAGGAGGAGGAGGAGGAGGAGGAGGAAGAAGAAGAAGAAGAAGAAGAAGAAGAAGAAGAAGAAGAAGAAGAAGAAGAAGAAGAAGAAGAAGAAGAAGAAGAAGAAGAGGAGGAGGAGGAGGAGGAGGAGGAGGAGGAGGAGACACCCCGAAGCCCCGACCCCGAAACAACACCCCGACCCCGACACGGCACCCCGACACCGACACGGCACCCCGACACCTACACGACACCCCGACCCCCGACACGACACCCCCGACACCCCGACCCCGAGAACCCGACCCCGACCCCGACCCCGACCCCGACCCCGACCCCGACACCCCGACCCCGAGCCTGACCCGACACCCCGACCCCGACACCGACCCGGCACCCCGACCCCCGACACCGACACGACACCCCGACCCCCGACACGACACCCCCGACACCCCGACCCCGAGACCCCGACCCCGACCCCGACACCCCGACCCCGAGCCTGACCCGACACCCCGACCCCGACACCGACACGGCACCCCGACCCGACACCCCGACCCCGAGACCCCGACCCCGACACGGCACCCGGAGACCGACACGACACCCCGACCCCGACACGGCACCCCGAGACCGACACGACACCCCGACCCCCGATACGACACCCCCGACACCCCGACCCCGACCCCGACCCCGACCCCGACACCCCGACCCCGAGCCTGACCCGACACCCCGACCCCGACACTGACACGACACCCCGACCCCGACCCGGCACCCCGACCCGACACCCCGACCCCGAGACCCCGACCCCGACACGGCACCCCGAGACCGACACGACATCCCGACCCCGACACGGCACCCCGAGACCGACACGACACCCCGACCCCCGACACGACACCCCCGACACCCCGACACCCCGACACGACACCCCCGACACCCCGACACCCCGACCCCGAGACCCCGACCCGGCACTCCGACCCGACACCCCGACCCGACACCCCGACCCCGAGACCCCGACCCCGACCCCGACACGGCACCCCGAGACCGACACGACACCCCGACCCCCGACACCTCCCGAAAAGGTGTTCTTTGGCCTTCCAGAAGCCGACGGGGTCATATATTTGTGAATTATTAGTTAGGTCATATATCTTTCAATTTTGTTATGAAAAACATCATATATAATTGTGTTGATCGGGTAGTTTTAAATGTGCAGTTGTTTCATCGCTGCGAGGTTTGGTGTTCGACGACCTCGCCGTGCGTTTGACGAGCTCTGCCCCTTCGTTCGTGGGTGAGCACAAATGACATGTCCTCCTCCCCCATTAATTATTTGATCTATTCCGATGAAACTTGATAGCTAGCTACATATGTGTCTTGAATCATCAGTATGCGTAACCAATATGTGTCTCCCGTTCGAAAGCGTCATAGTTATAAATATGCATGCATTTGCATATTTATAACCTTGATTCTTTCGAATTGTCCAACGCTATCCATGGACAGCCCGAGTATGTTTAGATTGGGTTCGTTTTCCCATATGCTTTGCTCCGGATCCGACGCATAAATTTCGTCAGTGCCTCCCCTGTTGTTCTCCGGGTACACATCCTCTCTGTTTGTTGCAGAGACGTGTATCAGGAGAACAGCGGGGAGGTGCTGCCGAAATTTTGCGTAGGATCCGGGGCATAGCATGGGAAAATGAACCCAATCTAAACATACTCGGGTGGGATTAGGACCTATCATTACCTATTAGAGTGTAGGTTGCATGGACGTAATAAAATTGACAAAGTAGATCAACTGATGAATACATACATGGTGAATTATATATATATATATTTGTTGTGTGTCTAGTAGCTCTGAAAGTCAAGATGAGTGATCATGCGTGGATGTACACCGGTCACACTGGTCAGAACAAATGGAGCACTGAATGGTTCACAAAAACCAAGGGGTTTGTGCGAGCCGCATTTGCAAATGGCCAGAGGAAAACCTGGTGCCCCTGTTTACGGTGCGGCAATTGGGAAAAGAGGACAGAGGCTGAAATGGGCAAACACCTGCAGAAGAGTGGTTTTACGCCCGATTATACGGTGTGGACATTTCATGGTGAGTCTGCCCAACGTGACCGAGCTAAGGTGGATCGTCGTCGCACCGACGAGCATGGTACCGGTATGGAAAACATGGTGCAAGACTTTGATGATGCTCGGGATTCGGACGAGGAGATGGAGGAATCTGCAAAGGCCTTCAATGAAATGTTGGAGTCTTCAAAATGTCCGCTCCATGAGCACACTGAGCTTTGTTAGTTGGATGCCATCTCACAAGTAATGGCTCTGAAGGCTCAGTTCAACTTGGGCAGAGAATGCTACGATGCAATGATGACAGTATTTGGACGCTTTCTACCCAAAGGCCATGTAATGCCTGCAAACCTGTACCAGTCGGACAAAATCCTCCGTGCACTGAAGATGCCCTATGATAAGATACATGCATGTGAGAAAGGATGTGTCTTGTTTAGGCTTGACTATGCGGACTTGAACTGTTGTCCCATTTGCAAGTCTTCCAGGTATGTTGTGGTAGACAACGGTATGGGTGAGAAGACACAGACCAAAATCCCCGTTAGTGTTCTTCGGTATATGCCAATCATACCAAGACTTCAACGTCTTTTCATGGTCGAAGAGATGGCCAGACAGATGACATGGCACAAAACGGGCAAAAGAACCGAACTAGATGCAGATGGGAATCTGATGATTGTACACACATCGGATGGTGTTGCGTGGAAAAAGTTTGATGAATTACATGGTGACAAAGCGGCAGATCCGAGGCATCCTCGAGTCGGCATCAGCACGGATGGGTTCAGTGTGTTTGGTATGACGGCAGCCCAATACAGTTGTTGGCCCGTATTTGTATTTCCACTCAATCTCCCCCCCGGACAGATTATGCAAAGAAAGAACATTTTCCTGACGTTGATAATTCCAGGGCCCAACTATCCGGGGAAAAATATGAATGTGTATATGCAACCGCTTAAGGACGAATTGCAAGAAGCCTGGGATAATGGGTTCAAGACATACGATGCCTATAGCAAACGGAACTTCATAATGCGTGTCTGGTACATGTACTCGACGCATGACTTGCCTGCGTATGCGCTATTCGTTGGCTGGTGTGTGCATGGAAGGTTCCCGTGCCCCACATGCAAGGGAGCTCTTGAGTTTCGTTGGCTTCAGGCCGGTCGCAAGTTTTCTTGCTTCGACATGCATAGACAGTTCCTGAATCCTCGCCATAAGTTCAGGAAAGACAAGAAGAACTTCATCAGAGGTAGAGTTGACAAAAACTCTCCACCACATGCATTGACAGGCCAACAGACCCTGAATCAGTTAAACGCTCTCGAGCCAGATCCAGAGCGTCCAGGGTACTTCAAGGGGTATAATTCTAAGCACGCCTGGACTCACAAAACATGCTTATGGGATCTGCCTTACTTCAAAGACCTCCTTTGCCCACACAACATCGACGTGATGCACACTGAGAAGAATATCGCCGAGGCACTTTTTGGTACATTGTTCGGCATAGATGGGAAGTCAAAGGATAATACTAAGGCTAGAGTCGATCTGGAGGCGCTATGTGACAGGCCGTTACAAAACATGAAAGAACCGAAAGGAAAGCAGAACTGGACGAAGCCAAAGGCATGGTTCAATCTTGGAAGGCCAGCTATGAGGGAAATTATCTTGTGGGTGAAAATGCAGTTGATGTTCCCCGATGGGTATGCAGCGAATCTACAGAGGGGAGCCAGTCTTGATAAATTGAAGATATTTGGTCTCAACAGTCATGATTGGCACATATGGATTGAGCGGGTAATGCCGGTGATGTTGCGTGGCTTCATCCCTGAGGATGAATGGCTAGTACTGGCAGAACTCAGCTATTTCTTCCGTGTTCTTTGTGCGAAAGAACTATCGCCTGACGTGCTAGAAGAAATGGAAGAGTTGGCGCCGGAGTTGATCTGCAAGTTAGAGAAGATCTTTCCACCGGGCTTCTTTAATCCAATGCAACATTTGATTTTGCATCTCCCGACCGAGGCAAGATTGGGGGGGCCCGTGCAAAATCGTTGGTGCTACCCAACTGAGAGGATGCAGAAGACACTTCGACAAAAATGTAAAAATAAACGTAGAATTGAAGCATCGATGGCTGAGGCATTCATCACTGAGGAGGCGGCAAACTTCGTGACAGCACACTACGAAGCCAAAAATCATCATTTGCATAATCCGAAGCCTCGGTACAATGCTGACGACCCTAAAAAGGGTGGATCCAACCTCAGCCTATTCAAAGGGAATCTCGCACCAGCCAGTGTTTCAAATCCAGTATCTTTGGATAACGAACAATGGCGGACCATTTCGTTGTATATCTTCAACAACCTGATAGAAGTGCGGCAGTACATCGAGTAAGTTCTCGGTACATAGTTTCGCAACTTCTATTTCCTTTGAACTGCTCTTATTCCTGGATATTTCATACAGTCGATACGTCGCCTTGTTCTCGTATGGAGTGGTGATCCAAAAGGATTCTGTCGAAGAGTATGAGCTTCTCGCAAAGCAAGGAGGCGGCTATCCCGGTTTCATCTCTTGGTTCAAACAAACGGTAATTTCTACTAGACTTGTAGGCTAATTTGTAGGCGGCTATCCCGGTTTCATTCGCTAATTTGTGCGTAATGCTACAATCCTTTCATATTAAACTTGTAGGCTAATTCAGAGTCTATGGACGCCGAATTGAGACAAGTCACTAATGGTTTTGACTATAAGGTCCGTTCATTTGACAAATACGACATCAACGGGTATCGCTTTCGTACCTATGGCAAAGAGCTATCTATGGCCGACCGAAAGTCTACAAATTGTTGTGTATCTGCTATCGGCGAAGGAGGTACCGAGTATTATGGGAGAGTTGAAGCAATTTATGAACTTCTATTCTATGGTGAAAACCCACCGAATGTCGTAGTCTTCAAATGTTATTGGTTTCAGCCGAAGGAGACTAGAAGGACTCATGAACATATAGGGCTAGTTGAAATCAACCAAAGCACCCATTTAGATGTTCCTGATGTCTATATTACGGCTCAACAGGCGACCCAAGTATTCTGTTCACCGTGGGCCTGCCAAACTAATCCAAATCTGAAAGGTTGGGATGTCGTTTATGAACTGCCGCCACGTGCTAGACTATCTCCCCCAAAGGAAGAGGATTATGAACCTCACATTAACCCAGACACATATGAAGGAGAATTCTTCCAAGAGACACGTCTTTCCAAAAAGCGTTTCAAGAACCGATATACTTCACCCCAAAACATTGAAGTAGACAGCGACAGTGAATCCGACATCACCCAGAGGAGGAACAAGAAGAGCCGGAACAAGAAGAGGTTACTGCTGCGGATGACCTGTCATTGCTTGACCGATTACGTCAAGGTGGCCTTGCACATGTTGATGCCACTGAACCCTATGAGCCCGTCATTGATTATAGTGATGATGATGATTATGCATTTATTGATGATACTGATCGAGATTATTAGTAGTGTCAGGTATTAAATTTTTTAATGTTGTACTTGATGATGATACACTTAAGTGATACACATATTATTATTCATGTCGGTCTTTTTTTTATGTTGTACTAATTTCGTTTACTGTTTCTCATGGCAGGTGTTGAAAGATGGTGGGCGCTGGTCGGGAGCGCGCCAAGGCCCCTTCTTCGTCGGCGCGTGGTCTGAGGTCTTCGATTCCAGACGTACCTCTCCGCCGAGCGTTGCTGGACAGTATGTCCACACCGCCGGGCCCTTCTTCGTCGACCGCGGTGCCCAGCAGGGGACGAGGTAGGAAGAGAGGAGGTGGGGCACGTGGTCGCGGGAGAGGAGGTAGGGTGACTGCTAGGGCACCTTCCTCGCCGCCACCCCCAGGTGTTTCACCCGAGCACGTGACTGCTAGGGTGGACTCGTCCGAGGAGGAGGCTACACGGACTCCGGTCCACGGGTCTTGGGCCCACGAGCCTCGGGTCGACTGGCCTTCGGCCCACGAGAGTTCGGCCCACGAGACCCCGGAGGAGCACACGTCCGGATGGGGTACCTGGCCGGATCAGCCCGAGGAGCCGAGTGGCCATGCTGATGATGGCGGGGAGCCGACTGATCTTGAGGAGGAGGGTGGCACCGTGTACCAGCGTGGTGCTACACGGCTCCCGTCCGTGCCGGCGACCCGCGAGCAGAGGTGGTTGATCTTCCCTGATGGGGAGAGGTACGTAAGTGCATTTAATATTTTTGTACCTTCTGCATTCACGTTTCTTCAAATAACTAATGTGTTGGCCTTGTCATGCTGCAGGGGTTGGGACCACCATCATAGTGTCCGCCGGCCCAACTCCGTCCTTGGAGTTCTTTGCCGGCAAAACTTCCCGGGGTTTGTCACGTTGCCTGGTGAGGGTCGGCTTCCAGAGCTTGGGTTGAGCTGGGAGCACTACGTGGCTGCCCCGGCCCCGCCGGATGTCATTATCGACGGTGTCGTGTGCGACACGAGGGCAGACATGGTGATCAGGACGTTCTGGGTAATTTCTCCTTTACACATTTCAAAATCTTCAACTAGCTAGTTATTAATTGTACTAATCAATATTGTCTCATTTGATTGCAGACATTCTACAGGTGTGAGGAGGGATACGAGGAGGACAGCGCAAATGTTATCCAGAACGTCTGCAAGCGCCTACTCCAGAACTTACGGCACGAGGCTCGGGTGCAGGCTGTTCGAGACTACTACGCCTTGCGTGGTATCAAGAAGACCAAGCCGGCGTGCCGCGATAAGTTCCTGAGTAAGGAGCAGTACATGAAGGTAATTCTTAAGGCCTTCTACTTAAGTTCCTTCATTTAGTAATTCTTAGCCGTAGCGCTCAAGTTTCTATTTGCTAACTTAGGCGCCTCCGAGATGGTGTGCGGATCGGATGGATTGTTGGGAGGTGTTGGTCGATGAGTGGTGCTCACAAGAATGGCTAGCCCTCCACAACCAGGCCAAGGGCAAACGTGCCCAAATGGAAGGTGTGCCACACCATCAAGGCAGCTCCAACTTATATCAGTTCGGGCGCAACTGGGTATGTGGTTTGCTTCATGATTCATGCGATTCATTCATCATGCTAGCTTGAGCCCTTTAATTGCTAATTTTCATTGTTTCTCCCTTTCAGGCACGCCACAATAAGGCGGATAAGGTGCCAGAGGTGTACGACCTGTATGCCATGGCCCACACTGGCTCTTTCAAGAAAGTCAAGGCTTTCTCTCACTCTGACCTCGATGATGCAAACAACTTCACCAACATCTCCTCCCACAACAAGCTCGTGAGATATAGAGATGAGGGGAAGGCGAGGAAAGGGGAGGACTTTAACCCGAGCCAGGGTCCCATTGATCCAGAGCTGGTGATGATATCTGGTGGCGGGAGGTCCCATGGCTCCATATCCATTGGAGATGGACTTACCCGTTGTCCTAGCACTCTCCCGGAGATCAAGGCGCGCCAGTCGAGCTCCGCTCCTGAGATAAGGCCTCGTGAACGGCCAGTGCAACTCGCCATCAAGGTTAGTGATACATACTCAGTTATCTTTCTCCATTACATTGTGTGCGCTTCCATCAATGATTACAAATGGTCATGTGAGTGGTGTTGCAGGCTGCTATACAGACTGAGAGAGATAGAACGGAGAAACTTCTGGCGGAGGCGGCGGAGAGGCAGCGGGAGATGGAGGAGAGGACGAGAAAGATGATGGAGGAGGAGAGGGCACGGAATGACATGCAGGCAAGGGCCATGTACGAGCTCCTTGTGGTAAGTTTCTTCTACAGATTACTTGCTAGTCTTAACATTTGAGTCTCATTACTAACTAGTATGACTCTGTTCTGAAAACCAAATGTGCAGTCTGTGTGCGAGAAGTCCGGTCAGCCCGCTCCGCCGATGCCAGTGATTGCTCCTGGGAGCACGGTGAGTTTAGTTTGAATGGACATTAGTTGGTAGTCTTAACATTTGAGTGTCGTAATGCTAACGAGACATTGGAAATGATCTTTGTTGCAGCTTAACTCCAGAAACGCATCGCACGATCCTTCTCCAGGTAGCGGCACTAGCCACCCCGCTCCTACATCTCCCTGATCACGGTAAGTTTCTCTAGTGTTTTGCTTAACAAATGCATAAAGACCTAGACTTAGCTTTATTTCCTCCAATATGCTTACCATAATGACCCAGAGTTAGCTTATTTTCCTCCAAAATGACCCATTTTACCTAGGTTAGCTTATAAATGATGCAGTTCATCCAAGTTAGCTCAAAAATGACCCATTTTACCTAGATTAGCTCCTAAATGATCCATTTTACCTACGTTAGCTTTAAAATGGCCCATTTCACCTACGTTAACTCCAAAATGACCCATCTTACCTAGGTTATCTCATAAACGATACATTTCAACTAATTTAGCTCATAAACGATCCATTTGACCTAAGTGAGCTAAAAAACGATCCATTTCACCTAAATTAGCTCTTAAATGATCCATTTCACCTAAGTTAGCTGAAAATGATCCATTTCAACTAAATTAGCTCAAAAATGATCCATTTCAACAAAGTTAGCTCAAAACCGATCCATTTCAACTAAGTTAGCTCAAAAACGATCCATTTGACCTAAGTGAGCTAAAAAAGATCCATTTCACCTTAGTTACCTCAAAAACGATCCATTTCACCTTAGTTACCTCAAAAACGATCCATTTCTAACTTTCTTATTTTGCCATTTTGCAGATTTCATTATGTGCTGGATGGAGTGCTTGTTCTACTCTTCTTCTTCTTGTCTTCTCATTCTTGTCTTCTCATTCTAGTCACCTTAGCTATGGAGTGCTACTTTATGTATGGATGGAACTTCTTTATGTATGAATGATGGATGGAACTTGTTTATGTATGAAATGATGGATGGACCTTGTTTATGTATGAAAAGATGTATGAACTTGTTTATGTATGAAATGATGGATGGACCTTGTTTATGTATGAAAAGATGTATGAACTTGTTTATGTGATGAATGTCTGTGAAATATATCTATATGTCATATATATTTTCTGTGCAAATTGTGGGATTTAACAAAAAACAGAAAAAATAGACAATATGCAGGCTCTTTGCCGTCTGCCACCGACGGCAAAGAGCTCTTTGCCGTCTGCCGCGGACGGCAAAGAAGCCACGTGGCAGCCAACTGTGCTTCCTGGAAGCTGACCCATTTGGTCAGTTTTCCTACAGTGGCAGACGGCAAAGACTTTGCCGTCCATGGCAGACGGCAAAGAATCAGTGGCAGACGGCAAAGAACCTGCCATCTAGTGACGTGTAGATGACATCATAAGGCGGACGGCAAAGACCAGAGAAATTTTGCCGTCTGCGGCGGACGGCAAAGGTCTGCCGTTAGCCACTTAACGGACTGACAGCGCAATTATTGCCATCCGCCTTCTTTGCCGTCCGCCGCAGACGGCAAAGAGCCTTTGCCGTCCGCCGCCAGGAAGCAGACGGCAAAGCAGCTGTTTACCGTAGCCTTCTTTGCCGGAGCCTTTTGCCGTCAGCGGCTGACGGCAAAGGTCTTTGCCGTCCGCCTTTTGAGCCTTTGCCGTCCGCCGTGGCTGACGGCAAAGAAGCTGTTTCCTGTAGTGTTGTGCTCGGCGAAATCCTTCGGGACGCCCGGCATGTCCTTTGGGGACCATGCAAAGACATCTCGATTCTCACGGAGGAAGTCGATGAGCTCGCCTTCCTATTTACTGTCCAGGTTTGCCCCAATGACAGCAAACCTTTCCGGGTTCTCCGGGTCCAGGGGTATCTTCTTCGTCTCTTTGGCCGGCTGGAAGGAGCCCTGTGCATCACAGTCTTTGTGGTTGGGGGACAGGGCCGGCTGCTTGCCGGCCATGGCCACAACCCGCTCCAGCATATTCTTCTATTCTGCTACTACGAGGGACTCGGCCAGCCGACTGCTGGCCATGGCGCACTCGATGGACTTCCTGTAGTCGCCGGCTATGGTGATTATCCCCTTCGAGCTCGGCATCTTCATCTTCAGGTAGGCGTAGTGGGGCACAGCCATGAAATTGGCCAGAGCAGGTCGGCCAAGCAAAGCATGATAGGGGCTTTCCAGATCCACTACCTCAAACCAGATCGCTTCTCGGCGAAAATGATCCTTGTCTCCGAAGAGAACATCCATCTTGATCTTGCCGATCGGGGAGCAAGACAAGCCGGGGACGATGCCATGGAACACGGTCCGGCTTGGCATAAGCTGCTTCGCCTTGATGTTCAGCTTCTCCATGGTATCGCGGTACAGTATATAGATACTGCTTCCGCCATCTATCAGGACGCGGGAGAATCGGGCAGCTCGCCTCTCCGTTGCGAGGGTAACATCCAAGACTAGTGCATAAGAGCCAGGGGATGGCATCACCTCTGGGTGGTCAGCCTGGCTCCAGTTGATGGGCTTCTCGGACCAGTGCATGAACTCGGGGGCACTAGAGGCGACTGCGTTGACCTCCTGATGCTGACGGCGCCGACTACACTTGTCTTCGGCTTGGCTGGTGAAGACGACGTAAGCGGCGTGCTCTTCAGGGAACTCATCTTGGATGGCTCCGACTGCCGGCCGAGCCGCCGGCTGCTGGGGGGCTGGAGGCGGCGGGCCGGGAGGCGGAGGCGGCAGCAGCCCTTCGCCCTTGGAGATTCGCGCGAGCCAGTGGCATTTTCGGGTCGTGTGGTTGGACGGCTTCGCGCCGCTGTGGAACTTGCAGGGGGCGTCGAGAGTCTGCTCGTAAGAGAAAGCCGGCTGCCAAGCCGGCCTGCCACCCTTCTTCTTGGGAACGGGCCGCTCTTCGGGCTGCTCATCTTCAACTGTGGCCACCTGCCGACTGGTGGAAGGCGGCATGGGGGCCTTGCGCTTGTGATCGTTCTGGTAGGGGTGCCGATTGGAGTCGCCAGCCGGCGTCTTTGGAGCCGGAGCGAGCACCTTCCCAGAGGCGTCCACTCGGAGCTCGGTCTTCATCGAGGAGTCGGCCGTGGCATACTTGTCCGCGATGATCAGCAGTTCGTCGAGGGCAGCCGGCTCGTCGCAGAGGAGTCGGTGCTTGAGGAGGGTGCCCTCTCGGCACCCGGCGGTGAAGTACTCGATGGCCTGAACCTCGTGCACCCCTTCGCAGGAGTTGCGGAGCTCGGCCCACCGCGTGAGGTAGTTGCGGGTCGACTCATTGGGCCCTTGGACGCATAGGGAGAGCTGGCGAGGCTTGGGAGGCCGCTTGTACGTGCTGGTGAAGTTGCGGACGAAGACTTCCGTGAAGTCCAGCCAGCTGTTGATGCTGTAGGGCTTGAGGCTGTCGATCCAGGTGCGCGCCGTGCCTTGCAGCATGAGGGGGACATACTTCACGGCCTCGCGCCGATTGCCGTTGGCTATGCTGACAGCAGTGGAGTAGTCGATGAGCCAATCTTCCGGCTTCACAGAGCCGTTGTACTTGGGCGTGTCTCTGGGGAGCGAGAACCCTTTGGGGAAGGGGTCGTCGAGGATGTGGGGGCCAAAGCATGGCGGGCCGACATCGTCCTCTTCTTCTAGCGCCAGGGATCGAGCAAGGCGGTCGATCCGGTGGCGGGCGTCGTTCTCGCCGACTCCTTCTCGGCGGCCTAGTCGGTCACCAAGAGTCGGGTGCATGACGGGCGGCGGGGTGAGACGTCTCTCCCTTCGAGGCGGGGGAGGAGGTGGATTTCCTTGGCGCTCCACCGCTCGAGGGCGGCCTTCCGCATCGCGCTCGATGGTGATACGAGTCCGGCTGCGGCTAGCAGCCGGCTCCTTGTCTTTCCTCTGGCGGGTGCCGCTCGCAGTCGGCGAGCGGGACGTCGCGGCGTGCTCCCGGCGTGGGGGATGACTATTTGCGCGGGCGCCGGCTTCGTGCCGTTCTGCAGCCGCGTCGATCAGCTGCTGGATCCACCTTGTCATGTAGGGGAGCTCCTCGGCTCCCAGCCCATTTAGCTCCTCAGCGGCCGCCTGAGCGGCTCGCGGATTCTCGAGCGGGGTGGCGTAGACGGGGCGATCTGCCCCTAGCATGCTGGCGATAGCCGCGCCGCGCTTCTGGACGAAGCCGGCTCGGCTCGGCCCGCTAGGCGGCGGCGTACCGAAGTCGGCGCGGTCGACTTCGCACTGGTGGGCCTCGGTGAGGCATCTCATGGAGGCTATATTCTGGCCTTCCGCGACGAGGGCGAGGCGGCGTGCCTCCAGGGTCTCGGCGTCGGCGTCGGCCGGGATGGGGACGGATAGGTCGCGCATCGCCGCTTGCAGGGCGTCGTGGGCGTTCTCGCCCGAGTTGGCGACGTGGCTGATGACCAACACTTCGGTGACAGCGCTGCTGCCACTATCAGCTCGAGGGAGAGGATCGTCGAAGACCACCACGTCGGAGGGGTAGGCGTCGAGCGATGCCGTGTCGGAGTCGACGAGCATCGGGTCGGTGGAGCCGACCGACTCCACATCTGCAGCAGGCTCGCTAGAGACGTGAAGCTGGTCGAGGAGGCTGACGAGGCGGCTCTCGGGGTAGTCCGTGCCCGCGTCGGACGCGGGCTCGTCGGAGATGCGAGTCTCGCCGAGCAGATCGGCGAGGCAGCTCGCCGCGCAGGCGTCGTCGACGCCTTGCAGCGCGTCGAGGCAAACGCCATCGGGCGCAGCAGGCTGGCTGCGCTCGCGGGGAGGAAGAGGGTTCCCGTCCAGAACAGGTCTCCGGACGACGGTGCACCTGGCCCCACGGTGGGCGCCAAATGTCGGGTGGTAGGTGCGACATATGCCAACGGGTGGCTTATCATGGTGGGAGCCAGTAAGACGTCGCCGGTGCCTGGAAACGGGATGAGGCGAAGACATGCACGCCGGCGAATCTTACCCAGGTTCGGGGCTCTCCGTGGAGATAACACCCCTAGTCCTGCTCTGCGGGGTCTCCGCATGATCACTAGATCAGAAAAGGTAGCTACAAATGCTCCTAGAGCTGTTGGGTTCAAGGGAGAAGAAGAGCAAGGCTGGCTCTCACTTCCCTCTCTATATGGTGTGTGTGTGTAACTCTAAGAAGCCAACCCTTTGCATGGGTGCCCCGGGGGGTTTATATAGGCCTACCCCCCGGGGGTACAATTGTAATCTGGCTGGGTGCGGGTCCCAGTCGTCAGTGTCTGCGCTCGCCGGCTTCTCCGCCGGCCATTGGGGCCCGCCGACTAGTGGGTCCCGCCGGCTGCCGGCCTCTTGGTCGACAGGCCGGCCCCACTGCCTAGGGGTCTTGTCGGCGGCTGCTTACTGTAGCCCCATCCCTGATGACGAGGGCTTCCTCGAGGTAAGCGTGGCTACAGTGCGCCGCCTTGACGGCTCTCACTGTAGCCTTACCTCGTCTTGTCTCCTTAATGTGACACATGCTTCGAGGGAGGGGGTAGCCGGCTTCTGGGGGGCGGCTACGCCCTTGGCCGACTGGGGGAGGCCGGGCCGCCTTCGCGCCTCTCTCTGGCTAAAGGGGCCCGCCGCCCGTGGGCCGTACTGGCGTCTGTTGTGGATGACGTTGAGGCCAGCATGGCTACAGTGCCGAGCCGGACGGGAGATGGCCGACCCGTACAGCGTCCTGTGCCATGCCTGCCTCGGGCTTCGGGGGTAGTGGGCTGCACTGTGGCCACACCCCGTCTTGTCACCGTTATGTGGGTGTAGTTTTGGTGGGTGCGGTCTTGGCCGGCTTTGTGGAGTCGGCGTGCTTCATGGCTGGCTCTTGGAAGTCGGTCCTCTTGGCGCCGGCTTCCTGGAGTCGGCCATCTCGCAACCATCTTGGGGGAGGTCACCGGGGGCCGGGTCGCCTTTGGAGAGCCGGCCCCTGCGGTAGTCGGCCAGGGGAAGTCGGCCCAATGCTTCGAACGCTTGAAGGCTCAATCGGCCTGATAATTTTTTAAGAACCATGGGTAGTCGGTTATGCTACCCGTGGCTATTTACTCCGACAAGCTGCATTTGAGCCGCTGCACTGTTTCTGGTCCTCGTACTGTGGTTATAAAAAACGGCTTCTAAGTTTATTTGGTGCAGTTGTAGAAACAAAGCAAATGTAAGCATAACAGATTTTGCTTGTTTCGGTATTTTTATTACTCAGCTGGGAAAATATTATAAGGGCGATAGGTTTGTTTGTAAATGTTTGCAGCCCTTCCTTTATGAAGTTGGATGGTGTAACAATACAACCATGCGTCTCTGCTGCGACACAGGAGAGATGAAAAGAGCTGAAAGCATAGAGAGCCACCACAACGGTGAACCAAACCTATTTTGTGGGGCGTTACGTAGTGCTTCTGGTTACCGCACAACCGAGTTTCTACTCAACAGGCCACACCGAAATGCGTCTCGAGGATTCTAGCCATGACACTACAGACTCACAACCATCCTTTTGACCTTGTCCTAGCATCGTGATGTTCGCTCTCTGCTTGAATAATGTGCCTTCCACAGCCACCCTACCGTGTGTGTAGCAAAGGAGCAACGCCAGCTGATATAGTTCTTTTTCTACTACTAAAAGTGTGGCCCTCGTTGCATGACTTCCATGCGTTTGACAGTGGCTCTTTGGTACAGAACCGTGGTTGCAGAGAGTTCTTGCCCGTGCTTTTAAGGACAGTGTCTCGTGGATCGGTCATTGATTGCCTCACAAAGTAAACAGTGAGGGTTCACATCTGAATCCAATTCTGTTATGTTTCTGCAGTAAACGCACGAACGTGACTCTGCCTAATACTCAAGTATGCCTCCATGGGCTTCTTGTCCGTGCCTCTCCGTCTAAACGAGTCGACGGAATCATTCAGAAAACAGACACAAGCGAACATGACTCTATATAATACCACATGATGCCTTTGTGGATTTGATGCCCGTGTCTACGACCCTTATCACTAAAATACAGAAAGTCACAAACGCACATAACCGTGGCTGCAGAGACATCAAGCCCGTTTAGCTAATGAAATGTACGGTTTGCACAATAAACGAATGAACGTGACTCTGCCTAATACTAAAGTATGCCTCCATGGGCTTCTCTTCGTGCCTCTTCCAGATCCAGCGAACACTGGTTGTAGGCGGCGCCACCGCAGCAATGGAGGTGAAGATGGAATGCGCTGCTCGTGGTGTGCCGCCAAGAGGTCCAGAGTGTCTCCGCCGGCGACGCCGCCTTCTCGTGGTGTGCTTGTCGTCGGAGTGGAAGGAAGCGGCGACCGTGCTTCCTCTCGATCCGTGAGCATGACTCCATGTAATACCACCGACCATGCCTTTGAGCGTTTTATGCCCGTGCCTGTGACCCTTAACACTGAAACACAGACAACCACGATGTCCACGCCTTTATCGAACAATATACGTAACATCAAGAAAGAAGCATGACGCAACTCAATAAGGAACCTTGTCCGTAGGGAGTTCACATCCATTCTTTTAAATCGAAGGAAATAAACTTTTCATAACAGGCTATCTCACATAGGTCACTCCGTGCCTCACAGAGTAAACGCAACGACCATGCCTTTGACCGTTTTATGCCCGTGCCTGTGACCCTTACCACTGAAACACAGACAGCCACGATGTCCACGCCTTTATCGAACAATATACGTAACATCAAGAAAGAAGCGTGACGCAGATCAATAAGGAACCGTGTCCGTAGAGAGTTCACATCCGTTCTTTTAAATCGAAGGAAATAAACTTTTAAAAACAGGCTATCTCACATAGGTCATTCCGTGCCTCATAGAGTAAACGCAACGACCATGCCTTTGAGCGTTTTATGCCCGTGCCTGTGACCCGAAACACCGAAACAAAGAAAGGAATGAACGTCCACGCCTTCGTGAGTGCACAAGACATGACTGTAGCTGGTACAAAGAACCTTGGCTGCAGAGACTTCACGTCCGTGTTATTAAAAACAGCGTCTCTCGAATGGGCCATTACATTAATGTTCACATCTGTACCCATAAAATTGGAATGAACGTGACCCAGGAAAGCAAAACTATCAAAGTTACTAACCACACGAGGTAAAGCAAGACAAAATAAGAAACTTTCAGTGCACTGCTTAGTAGCTTCAGATACGACGATCAGGGTAGCTGCTGTCTACTTAGTTCGGCGAGACTTCATTTTTAATTGCTCGGTGCGAAGTTCCTCTATCTGTTTTTTCATAACGTATGATTCCAGCTTCAGCTGGTCGCGCTGAAGGACGAGATGCGCTTTGTCATTCATAAGACGTGCAATGGTGGCTTTGTTCTCCTCGTCCAACTTCGTGGCTCTCTCCAGGAGATCCTCGAGCATGTTCTGCACCTGGACAAACCAGAAGGTGTCAGATTGATGGCAGGACGCACCCTGATCAACTTTGGAGGAAGCTCGCCACAATAATCCACGTTTCACAACTAAATCAAGTAGCGGATAGAAAGAAAAAATGGATGAAGCGGAAGCAGAGAGAACTTACAAATGAGATAGCCTCGACAACCGAGATCTGCTGAGTAGTGTCATCCTGCACAGCCATGGCTGAGAGTGTCAGGATAGAGAACAGCAAGAGGTGTGGATGGCCTGGAGGCGGACAAAAAGTAGGAAGGGGATGTGGCTAGGGTTTCGAGATTCCGTCTGGCTTATTCACGTTTCACAACTAAATCAAGTAGCCGATGGAAAGGTAAAACGAATGAAGCGGAAGCAGATTGAACTTACAGATGAGGAACGCTTGCCATTCTTGATCTCATCCAGTGTCTGGACAAGGTGTTCCGCAATAGTCTCCTCCTGACCAGCCATGGCGGAGAAGGTCAGGATAGAGAGCAGCAAGAGGAATGGATGGCCTGGCGGCGGGCAGAGGGGGGAAGAGTGTGTGGCCAGGGTTTCGAGACTCCGTCCGGCTTAAATAGCCGGAGCTGGCCTCGGGCGACGAGCCAGAGCGGCTTCACGGGAGGAGACGCTCGTCGGACCCTTGGGTTTCCGGAGCGGGGCCACGTGTCGTTCACACCCGAATAGGAGGAGACACTCGTCGAAACGTTGGGTTTTTGCAATCAATACACGAATGTGGCTTCGCGTAAAACACAAGCATGCCTCCCCCAGCATCCCGACGGTGCCTCTCCTGGTGACACAAACAGACACGAAGGTGACTCTGGATAATTACATGTCATGCGTTTGTGGGCTTGACAACCGTGCCTGTGACCTGAAACACTGACACACAGAAAGTGTCTTCATGCGTAAAGGACCGTGACGGTACTAAACATATAAAGTCGCCTTCGTGCATTTGAGTTGAAATCTTACAACGAAAACAATTGTAACAACGACAGTCCCCCGATTCTGTTGGGTTTCCGTAATAAATGCACAAACGTGACTCCGGGTAAGAACAAACCATGCCTCCGTAGGCTTGACGTCTGTGCCTCTCCGACAGACCGAGTCCATCGACTCATTCAGAATACAATTAGAAAACCTCTGTGCGTGACTGTATATCATTAGAAATCCTTTGAGGGTTGTATGCCCGTGCTTGTGACCCTTGACACTGAAACACAGATACTCACGAACGTCGACGCCTTTATCAAGAAAGAGGCGTGACACAACTCAGTACGGAACCGTGTCTGCACTACTAGAAAAAGGCTTACTAGTGGCGCACCAGTTTTGCCTACTAATGGCGCACTACTGGTGTGCCACTAGCACCACGCCACTAGAATATTTTAGTAATGGCGCACCACAGGTGCGCCATTAGTATCTGGTATACTAATGGCGCACCACGGGTGCGCCATTAGTATCCCAAAGGTGCGCCATTAGTAAATGGTATACTAATGGCGCACCAGATGGAAGTGTGCCATTAGTAACATTTTTGAAAAAAAATCGTTTTTTCTTAATCTCAGGTCACTATTTCACATATGAGATATCCAACACATATATATACAACAAGCATCCATATAACAATCATATCCAACACACAAGTTTCATCATATATACATACATAGCCAACACATAGTTCCATCGTTACATATTACAAAAGTTTCACATTGTTCATCCAACACCGTTATCCATCCAACACCATATTACAAAAGTTTCACATAGTTCAGTTCTCATTGTTCTTCTCCTTCTCCTTCCTCAGCATGATGCGCCAAGAGCGGCGAGGCGGTGGAGGCAGCTGTGGGATGTAGTCTTCTACCACCATTGGCGTGGTCATGTCGCCCAGTTGTGGGATCGCCGCGCCACCACCGGTGCGTGGTCATTGTCAGGCACCACCACCATCGCGAGGCCACCTTCAGGCAGGCCGGCACGACCATCGCTAGGTCATCCTCAGCCACCACCATCTCTTGCCCATGGTCAGCCACCACCATCTCTTGCCCATGGTCAGCCACCACCATCTCTTGCCCTTGGTCAGCCACCACCAGCGCTAGGTCATCCTCAGCCTGATGCCCATCGTCATCCTGCAGCTCCTCATCCCCACTCTGCTCCTCTTCTCCCCCACTCCAGTCCGGATCATCCTTCTTGCTGTCTTTGCTGCTGCCAGAATCGCTGCTGCTTTCGCTAAAGCCAGAATCGCTGCTGCTTTGGCTGTGGCCAGTGTCGCTGCTGCTGCTCCCATTGCCTGTCCAAATGCAACAATGGCCGTTAACAATCGATGTGAGACAAAGCCAAATGTAGAGGAATAAGAAGAGGCAGAACGCACTGGCATCTTCGTCGTCAGCGTAGCGCATGCGACACATAGTCGTGTTGAAAACCTTCACGATGAGCATTGTGGCGTCATCGTCGTACCTGAAGAGAAGAAAGTACCCGGTCCGCAGGTCGTAGGCACTGTAGAACTTCTCCCAGCCATGGCACAGGTACATGTGGCCCTCCTCGATCACCAACTCCACATCCCACAGCCTGCGAACCCCGCCGCTGGCCTGTCGGAGCTTCACATTATGTGGCGGATCTTCACCCAGCATGTTCATAAAAGTGTCAGGCAGCCTCTGCAATTTGGGACAAGGAGTGATGTAGCAAACAACAGAGTTATCATAATGAGATGGGTGAAGGGGAGATCTCTCGTTTTATATACCTGCCTCGTGGCTGATACTGAAGTCCCAAGTATGACACTGACGAACTCGAAAGCATCCAAATCGTACTCCGGTGAGGTAGAGCGGCGGTGGCTGCTTCCCCCCATCTCTGATAAGCAGCAGAGAAGAGACCAATTAGTACCCTTACAACATCACATTGCAAATAGATGAATTGTGTAGGTATGCATGGATTTAAGATTATTTGTTCAAAGCCAATTTGTCAATGATTAATATGATATCTCAATTTCCACCAAATAATACATTTGTTATACACCACATTTTCTTTTCCTTTGGAAAAGAAAAAAGCACACTGCATTCAAGTGAATGTATCTTTTATTGCAAAGCCACAACTTAGCAATAGATTCAAAGTTAACGATTGGCACCTAGAAAAGCATTTCAACATCTTCACATATTTTACTAGCTACAATACATTCAAAAAATAAATGATATACAGTTTGTATCTCTTTGCAATGAACACACTCTAGGGGTTTTGCCATCCCCCTTTTACTGATGTTGTTGTTAACTGAATTTTACTGATGTTGTTGTTGACTTGCTGTTAATGAACAGTGGCTAAAGATATATAAAACTCAATTGCAAATGTGCCATGTCAATACAACAACTCTTAGAAGTGAAGAACAGGTTCTCCAAAATGAGTAGAAAGGGAGCATGCTGACATCTATACAAGCCAATAATGATTTACTACTCAATGGAACAGGGTAAGATAAACACCAGTCAATAAATTTACTACATCAAAAGGAGTAAAACTCAACAATGCAGCACTATCTCTGAACCTAACCTTTGTTTAGTATGGGTATGAAAAATCAATGAGTTGGTCATCACAATGTCAAATGCCATTGGAAGACAAGAAATCGGGTCATCACATAACAACAATTGGATGGCCTCGTGAACAACCAAGACATCCTTGAATGGCTGCCAAGTTACTACTAGCAGGCTCAAAAGTCAAGTAAACTGAAGATTGACCTTCTGAAGGTCTAAGTATGGTTGTGCTGTCAGGTTACTACTAGCAGCAACATGGCAGTAGACTTGATGATAACTATTGCACAAATATGTAAGAAAGGAGCAAGTGCATCTACTTATTGGAACAAGCCTGACAGTGGGAAAGCTATAAACTTATAATGACCGCGTTCAGATAAAAGATTGCAACCAAGCAAATCTGGAAAATGTATTATCAACTATAAAATATGGGTTGCAAACCAAACAACTAAGCATACTTTGTCAGATGATAACTATTGCAAACCAAACAAGTAAGCAGAGCACATGTATATACCTGTATCACTGTCTTGGAGCCAACAAACGCCTCAATTTTTCTCCAACCGCGATCGAACCTGTTACGCAGAAACAGAAACAGAGAGATACATGTAACTAACGAGGACAGACAGACAAGGTAACAAGAACTCCACAGCTCAATTAAGCCTATACATGTAACTAACGAGGACCATGTCATTATCATGGCAGTCCACTATGTATCTTTTATGACAAAATACATCATTATCAGGGCACATTATGGCCATTTTCTTACATGATGCCAAGCTAATGACTGACATCTGTTCTTGGCAAATGATGAGTCTCTGGTGCCCCTTGCAAATTGTTGATGCCACATTGTACTTGTACCCCATATATTTAACCCCAAACACAAAAACATCACCACAAGGACTGAGATAAAAACTAATACTATCATGTACTTGAAGAAACCCTGTTCTTTTCTCTTTCCGTTTTGAACCTGACACACACTGCATCATCACATATTTTCCTAGAAATTCAGTAGAGCATGTCGGGGGTGAGGGGCATCACCTCGAATCACCTAGAGGACGCCGGCGGGGAGAGAAACCTAGGGGGAGGAGGGGAGGAGAGAGGAGGAATCACCTAGAGGACGCCGGCGTCGAGGAGGCTGCGGGCGGCGATCCGGAGGAAGGGGCCCGTGATGTCGTCGGCGTCCTTGGCCGCCTTCTTGACCTTCCGAGCAGAAGAAGGCACGGGTGGTGAGAGGAGGAGGAGAAGCTAGGTGGATGGGGGAACGGAGGGAGGGGACGTACGTGCTGGGGCGGGGCGGCGAAGGAGCGGCGGGCGCGGGGGCGGCGGCGCGAGGGAGCTGCAGTGGTGGGGGCGGCGGGGGTGGAGTCCGGCGGGGGTCGGGGCGGCGGCGTCGAGGGAGCGCAAGACCACAGCAGCGGACGACGTGCAGGCATGGCGGACGGAGGGGGCGGAGCAAGGGGGCGGTGGCGTACGGTTGGGGTCGAGTGGGGGATCTGGCGAGGGAGGGAGAGGGAGGCCACAGTGCGAGGGGAACAAGTACGTCGATTCTAATGGCGCACCTCCCCCTGGTGCGCCATAAGTACGTCGATTCTAATGGCGCACCTCCCCCTGGTGCGCCATTAGAATTTTGTTTTACTTACTAGCTCGACTGGTCAGGTTATATTCCACCTAACCCTATCTCCATCAGAACACGCCCACTAGCCCGACTGGTTAGCACGCAGCACACACACTAGGAGGTCCTGGGTTCGATTCCCAGGCTCCCCAATTTTTGTTTTTATGCATTTAAAATGTTGTTTGATATTTATTTGTGTTTAAATATGTTTTAAACTTGTTTAAATCATAACAGTAATATTTTTTATAAAAACAGTAATGATTTTTTTAAAAATATCATCAAATTTGTTATTTGAAAATATAATCAAATTTGCTTTTTTTTGCAAATTTAGTTGCATTCATTTGTGACGGTGGAGCGGGCCGGGGAGGGTGCGGGGGAGAGGGTGCGGGTGCGGGGGGTCGTCGGCGACGGCCGGTGGAGCGGGGGAGGGTGCGGTGGGTCGTCGGCGACGGTGGAGTGGGGGAGGGTGCGGGCCGGGGGTCGGCGGCGGCGGCCGGTGGAGCGGGGGAGGGAAATATTCTTTCTCTCCGAAACCACCTGCCCCGCGAGATATCCGAAACCGAGATAGTCGTGCACCGTCGTGAGCAGTGCGGCTCTCATAGGGAAATATTCTTTCTCTGCGGCGTCCCACGTATCAACCAACTGCCCCAGGTGCGCCATTAGTAGTTTTGCAAAAAAGTAAAAAAATAAAAAAAATATTGTAGTGGCGCACTATGTTGCTGGTGCGCCATTACTAGTTACAACTAGTAATGGCGCACTATGTCCTGGTGCGCCATTAGTATGTCTGGCAAAATAAAAAAAATTGTTACTAATGGCGCACCGTGTGTCTGGTGCGCCATTAGTGTATTTCACACTAATGGCGCACCAGCACATGGTGCGCCACTGCTACATAGCAATGGCGCACCACATGTCTGGTGCGCCATTAGTGGCCATTCCATCTATAGCCCTTTTCCTAGTAGTGCTGTATGGACTTCACGTCTGTGCTTTTAAATACAAGGAAATAAGCTTTTAAAATCAGCGTCTGTCATATAGGCAATACCGTGCTTCATAGAGTAAACGCCCGTGGCTGTGCGTAAGACAAAGGTTCAGTTCCGTGGGCTAGACGCCCGTGCATGTTCGTCTGATCGAGTCTCACAGGCGAGCATGACTCTGTGTAATACCATCGACCATGCGCAATAAACGCATGATTGTGACCCTGCCTAATACTAAAGAATGCCTCCATGGGCTGCTCGTCCGTGCTTCTCCGTTTGAACGAGTCCACTGAATCATTCGGAACACAAACACAACTGAACATGACTCTATTTAATACCACACGATGCTTTTGTAGATTTGACGCCCGTGGCTGTGACCCTAATGACTGAAACACTGAAACACAGAGAGTGCAAGCAGCGGTGACACCTGCAATTATGTCCCTGCACTGTGCCTAACCGTACCTCATGTGCATAACCGTGCTTGCGATGCGTGTCCAACCGTACTTCATGTGCCTTCACGCGGTGCTTCTGTGATGCAAAGATTTCAAACACAACGGGTCACGGTTGTGTTTGCGTTTCTGTTTTACAAATGGATATAGTGCCTGGCAGTAGGTTCTCGACGTTTCCTGTGAAAGAATTACGTATTTATGTGCTACTGAAGCACGTGGAATCACGGGCGTGCCTATCTGGCATGTAGAACAGTGCACGTCGTATCACTTCACGGCCGTTGTGTGGTTCGTGGCAAACCGTGCATTTGCCATGGTCATGCCTGTGTGACAGGTAGAACAGTGCGTCTCGAATCACTTTCTACGAAGGCATGATCATCTGTGTGTTTGCTGACAAACCGTGGTTCACTGAATCATTCGGAACACAAACGCTAGCACAAGGGAACATGACTCTATATAATACCACACGATGCCTTTGCGGATTTCACGCCCGTGCCTGTGACCCTTATCACTGAAACACAGAAAGTCACAAATGCACATAGCCGTGGCTGCAGAGACTTGAAGCCCTTTTAGTTAATGAAATCTACGACATGAGCAAAAGACCGAAATACCGAGTTCGCTGTTGGCAAGGTTACAGATTGAGCAAAAAGGTACGGGCATTGTTTCACCACACCTACGTAAATTCCAAACCGGAAAGTGGCGGCAACATCTCACTCCAGTACTGTTTTCAGCACTTACAAGTGAATGGATCCTTTAAATCCAGGTGCTCAACACATGCGTGCCTTAGATCCAAGTTCCCGTTGTTGCAACTTGGCGACAACCTAAGGCAAGCATGTTTAGAAGCCTTTTTGTCCCACTGAAGCACGTCTTGTTGCTGTTTGTAGAATTCTTCCGTGAAGTCTTCCTGAAGAAGAAACTTGATCATCATAGTCTGCAGCTGTGCTGCATTGAGAATAAAGAATGTCGCAAATCGAATGCTTTTCTCGCATTGAACATAGCTTTCCAGCGTCAGTGACTCCAAACGAACGTCATGATGGTGCTTGCAAGAACAATCGTTCGCAAGACTTTCTTCATTAGAGGCTATTTCCTGAATAAACATGAAGATTTGAAATGGTTAAGCTCCATAAAGAGTGATTCTGCTGGGAGAGCAAGTGAAGGAATAATTCTATAACCTCTGTTGTAATAAAAGCTTTTTTTTAGTTTTGTCCTAATACTGGTCCATGACTATATACACCTTTGTCCATTACATACAAATGTAAGTGACGTTTTTTTGTTGAATGGAGTTCTACACCATGCATGGTATGTGTTTTACAATTTGTGTGAGAAGCATCACCTCGATATACAAGTTTTCCAAGCTTCGGAAGTGTTCCACCAAGGAAAAGACTGTGTGCAGGTCATAATCCATGCTGATAGACAACGTCTTGATAGAATGAACTGCTGTGGATGTGCTGACTGTCGGCAAACACTTCATGTAGAATAAAACATAATATTAGTAGAGTAAAGGTTGAATTGCATGGAACTTGTTCGTACCAATGAATGGAGGTGAACGTATTGTTGAAAGTCAGTACCTGAATAATTATACGGTCATTTGTGACGCCAGATTCATAGAAAATATTAGATAATTTGCCCATGATCTGCAGTTTAGGTGCAGAGGTGACAACTATCCGCAACTTTTTGCAATCACCATCACAAAGCAACCGTTGAAGTGACGAGGCATCTTCTATAAAAAAATTCCCATAGTAACCAGAAATGTCGATGCTTATTAGGTTAGGTGAGTTTATTCTGATGCAATGGTGCCTGACTGTCCAAACAAGCAGTAGAGACTCAAGTGTAGGAGAAGTAGAGCTGATGATGCTTTGTAATGAGACGTCTGATACATCAACATCTACTAGCGAGAGTCTCCTGAGCAGTGGTAGTTTAAGCACCCGTACATAATTGTCTGGTAACTTGCAAAGAGCAAAGGCGATGGTTCGGAGAGAGGAGGAAATCTGAGGGTTTAATGCTGGTGGTGATGGCATGAGCGAAGGGCATGACAATGGCCCTATGTCATGTTGTCTCAAGCATGGTGGGAAAAGGTAGTAAAACTCGAGCACCTGGAGATTGTTCAGTCTTGGGGATCGAAGCCAGTCGTCGACTATGGAGTGCCTGCAGTGGAGGTAGGACGCTGGAATGGAGAGGCGGTGAACTGCACTCCAACGCCCGGAGAGGATGGCCTCTGGAAGGTACGAATCATCATATGAAATATCTTCACCGACATGTTCTCCTCTAAAAAAAGTTCCAGTGTATGTTACGCGGACGAGTTCCTCCGGTGTGGCGGAGTTCGCGGTGACCAACTCAAAATGTACTTGATCTAGAGGGTTAAAAAGACGTGGGACAGGGATCTCACGGCAGTCCAGATCCACGCCACATAAAGCGGCGCTCGCAGGCGGCGCGATCCCAGCAATGGAGACGGAGAGGGAGGTCAACTCCGGTGCCCCGAGCAGCAAGAGGGCGAGGCTCGCGCCACTGGTGACGCCTTCCTCTGGTGGTTTGGCGGTAGTGGCTGGAAGCGGCGAGGGTGCGCCTACTGGATCCGAGGATCAAGAAGAGCATGCTGGTCCGGACCGCATCAGCGACCTCCCGGACGGTGTCCTCGGTGAGATCATATCCCGTTTGTCCACTAAGGAAGGCGTTCGCACTCAAATCCTCGCACGTCGGTGGCACCCTGTTTGGCACACCGCTCCTCTCAATCTCGACTATAGTGAGATCCCTGTCAGTCGTCTTTTTAAGCCCCTAGAAATAGTTCATGTCGACGTACTGTCCATGCTCCCCAGTAAAGATGTCATTCGCATTAGATATTTTGGAACTTGGTGTAGTTTTCAACCTGATGTTGATGGTTCGTGCCTTCCGGAAGCCATCCTCTCCGGTCGTGGGGGCCCAGTTCATCGTCTCTGCCTTCCGGCGTGCTACCTCCACTGCAGACCCTCTATAGTTCACGCCTGGCTTCGATCCCCAAGACTGAAGAATCTCCAGGTTCTTGAGTTCTATTACATGTTCCCACGTTTTGTGGGAAAAACCATCACACACCACACGAAATCTCTTCGTCCGCGCTCTCACCACCGACTTCCACGCTGCTATTTTCCTCCTCACTGCACACCGTCACATTTGCTCTTTGCCAAATACCTAATAAGTATGCACGATCATTTAATCTTCCACTCCTCAAGAGGCTTTTGTTTTTGGAAGTTGATATATCAGACGTCTCACTGCAAAGCATAATCAGCCATGGTTGCCCTGCCCTCGAGTGGCTCCTGCTGGTTTCCCATAACTTGGACCACTGCATCAGAATAAACTCAGGCAAAGATGAAGTCATATGTATCCTTTGTGAGAATGGCGAACTCGTTGTTGAGGATGCGCCCTCACTTAAACGATTGATTCACGATATACAGAGCCGGCACTTGCAGATAACTGTCTTTTCTGCACCTAAGCTTGAGTGTTTGGGTAATTTTTATGAAGGATTTCCTGAATCCAAGATTATTTTTGGCTCTACAGTTATCGAGGTACTCACCTTTTGCACTATACTCTTTACTTGCATTCCCTGCAGTGCCGAAGTTTCATGTCACGCGACCTTTTTATCCAGCTAATTTTATGATATGTGCTTGATGCAGGCTTTGTCTGTAGTCAGCCTAGCAATGGCGGTCCAATCTGTGAAGACCCTTCTTATCCGCATGTCATTAAATCTGAACAAGGTTGTTGCCTTGATGCGATGCTTTCTTAGCCTAGAGAACCTGTTTATCGAGGTAACGATTTCCAGACACATTGAAAGAGCATACAATGCATAGCGTACTATATTGGAGTCCTCTATCTCCCTTTGTAGTCCTCGAGTATTCTCACTCTTCATGCATTTTCAGGGAGGAGTATGCCGCGAGGAAGGTGTAACAAATAAGTGGCGCCACAAGCACCGGGTGTTTCTCAAACAGCATGACATTCGCTTGAAGACACTAACGCTGGAAAAATATGTACACTGCAACAAAAACATTGAATTTGCAATGTTCTTTGTTTGGAACTCAAAGGAGTTAGAGACTATGAGGCTTAAGTTTCTCTCCCCCCCAGACAACATCACTGAAGGATTTTATGAACATCAAGAAGAGGTGCTTCAATGGGGCAACAAGGCTTCTAGACGTGCTCGTCTTATATTGTCAGGGTATTGTAGGCATATGAACTTGGATTTAAAAGTACACATCTGGACAAACCAGTGGCCAGTCATGGATTTGCCGGATCCATTGACATGTAGATGTTGAAAACGGTTATCCGGCTGTCAGAGATAGGTGTTGTTGCATGCTTTCCAGTTTGGACTTCCAGCTTGTACTTTATCCATTGTTTGTGAGGTTGTCTGGAACTTGTTTTTGTGTTCTTCAGCCGTGAAGCAACTCACAAGCTCAAAAAACTATCAAGTTTTCATGTTTTTGTGCACCGTCTGTATGTTTGGATTTCCTTTTGTGAATAGAGCGAGCGACTAAAATCATCTGGAACACGCAGTCACGTGTCATGTGACGGCCGTGCCTCTCCAAATAACTCGTTAGCTGAAGTATTTTAAAATACAGAGGCGGGCGTGCCTCTTGTACCTGTAAGACTGTGCGTCTGTTGTCACTGCACGGCACTTCCTTTGTGCATGTCCGCGACTCTGTGGTGATCGTTTTGGGTGGAAACACGCTGCACAATCTAGACATAGTGTCTTGTAGAACCATGACCGTGTTGTTTCTGCAAATCGAGACGTGCTTGTCGTGGAACCGATGTGCTTGTGCTTTGCTTAAAAGCATCGCCATCCATCTTCTTCTACTCTGATCCAACTATCTGGCCATCAGAGCAAGAGCGAGACGGTGAGAGATCGGCCATGGAGGCGATTCAGGCGACCAGCGTACGTCTTATCGAGGTGGTCAGGGAGAGCAACCCACCGCCCAACACGCTGCAGCGCCTCCAGGGGCTGCTGATGTCCGCCACGGCGCGTTCCTTCTTCGACGCCAGCTTCGCCGCCTGGCTCAAGGGTGCACTGGAAGACTTCATCCACAAGTTCAGCTTCGCCAACAACAAGGTGAAGGACCTGACTGCTCGCCTCCATTCCATGTGTCGCCTCCGTAAAGGCCGAGCCTCCGCCTCGGCTTCCGCGACCTGGCTCGCCGGCCTCCATGGGAACGATCTCTTTCGCGCGCTGATGGCCCTGCAGCTCCCGGTCGGCACGCCGCCGGAGGACCACCTGGAGGTCGCTCTCGCCGCGCAGCGCCTCATCATGCATGATGGCATCGACAAGTTCAGGAAGATCTACAGATAGATTGTTTACGAGGACACCTGCAGCGCCGTCCATGAGTCGACCATTGCGGCCTACTTCGACCACAGGCAAACTTTGGCGAAGCTCGTTCAGGAGCACATCCACCTCGCCGACGCCGCCCCCACTTCTCGTGCAACCTCTGGACCATAAAGGGCACAAGCCCGGGCGCCTTGATTAGGTCCTTGCCTTGGCTCTCCATTCATTTGCTGCAAGCCACATCCCACATGCTTGGAGGCAAGTTCTATATATTTATGCTAGCTACTACTACTTTTGAGTTTCCAGTGACCCAGTCGATATATCATGATCAGGACTTCTATTTATTGTGTGTGCTCTACTATAAATTTGACTCTAATATTGTATGCCTCTCGTTAATTTCCATTATTAATTAATATCATCGATCGTTTTGTATTACCAACTTAGTTTATCTCTTGTAGTCCACTTTTTATGCATCTCTCTATATGCGTGCGCATGTATAATCTGTTTCATTTGTGGTGATGTTAATCTACATGCCTCCTCGTGCCTCTTGTACCTATAAGACTGTGCGTCTGTTATCACTGCACGGCACTTCCTCTGTGTGTGTCCATGATCCTGTGGTGAACGTTTGGCTGGAAACATGGTGCACAGGCTAGAACATAGCGTCCTGTAGAATCACGACAGTGCTGTTTCTGCAAATTGAGACGTGCTTGTCGTGGAACCACTGTGCTTGTGCTTTGTTTAAAAGTGTGCCGTCGCTATCTTTTAAATACAAGGAAATATAGATAGCCACGAACGTCTACGCCTTTTATATCGAATAATATACGTACCATCAAGAAAGAAGGGTGACGCAACTCAATACGGAACCGTGTCCGTAGGGAGTTCACGTCCGTGCTTTTAAATACAAGGAAATAAGATTTTAAAAACAGCGCCCCTCGCATAGGCCATTCCGTGCCTCACAGAGAAAACGCCTGTGCCTGTGCGTAAGACAAAGGTTTAGCTCTGTGGGCTAAATGTCTGTCCATCTCCGTGAGCCTATGTAATACCATCGACCATGCCTTTTGAGCGCTTCAAAAACAGTGTCTCTCTAATCTGCCACTCATTGCCTCACAAAGTAAACAGCGAGTGTTCATATCAGAACCCAATTCTGTTCGGTTTGCGCAATAAACGCATGAACGTGACTCTCTCTAATAGTAAAGTATGCCTCGATGGGCTTCTCACCCGTGCGTCTCCGTCTAAACGAGTCGACGGAATCATTCGGAAAACAGACACAACGAACATGTATAATACCACATGATTCCTTTGCGTAAGACAAAGGTTCAGCTCTGTGGGCCAAACGCCTGTGCATCTCCGGCTAATAGAGTCACGGGCTAGCGTGAGTCTATGTAATAATACTACCGACCATGCCTTTGAGCGCTTCATGCCCGTGCCTGTGTCCAGCTTGAGCTTGTCATAACGTATGTGTCCAGCTTGAGCTTGTCGTACTGAAGGTCGAGCTTCGCCTTCGCCTTCTCATCCATAGGATTGATGGAAGTCTCAAATAAAGCAACAACACCAAGCATCCAACAACAAGTCAAGACAGTTTCAAGTAGGAGGAAGTCTCAAATAACCGCTGGGGCAACAACAAAACAAGCCCCAAACATAACAAATTCATTTCACAGCGATACATGGTCCATTTACTAAACCTAGATATATATAGATAGATAGATAGGTACAGTAATACACGGCAAGTACTTGGAAACAAGAGCTAACATACCAAGTTCATTTCACATCGAAACATGGCCCAGCCAGTTCTAAATGAGGTTGATGGTGATCATCATCCTCAAGTCATGGCGACGGGTGTTCGCAACAGTGAGTAGCATGCCCTGACCTACCCGAAGATTCTTGCCATGAAGGAACTTCTTCCACCCCGCCCGGTTGAAGACAGTGCGACCGTCCGTGTCCACTGCGTAGGCACAGGTGGTGATGGAGCCCGTTCTGGTAAGGCATAGTCCAGCAGCCATGCCTTCTTCATGCGGCTCGATGCCACAACTAACAGATAACCTCTTAGGTAATTTCTGAAAACAGTTGATATGATATATGAGCATGTCACGTGCAATTATCAGCAAATCAAACACTTGCACACACATATATCATTGGATTCAACACTGAGCATATATATCATCACATCACTACACTAGATGCTAATCATCAAATTACTACAGTAATTAAGCATATCATTAGTTTACTACGTACACTAAACATATCATCGCATATTACTACACTACATAAGGATATATCGCATTACTACAACACATGCATACCATAAAAAATTCTGCACTAAATGAATTCTACACATGGCATATCATCACAGTACTACAACATGCATATCATATCAACTAGTACACTTATTAAGCATGCATATCATGTAATTACCACTGTAAGTAACATACCATGAGATGCTGTTTAACATTCGTCCTTGTGAGGCGGGTCACGAATGGCATCCCGACGTAGTCTTCACGTAGCGGAAGCATGTCCCAGAGGTTGCACGTTTCATCGCCGCTCAGCCTCAGTCTTTGGGCATAGAGTGCTTCATCAAGTGGGTTCTCATCATCATCTGAATCCTCACCATCGTTCTCCTCATGAACTTCATCCTCACTATCGGAAATCAAATTCAGATAGACAACAGAAATCCTGGGCCTTTCTCCTCTAAAGGAGAAGCTGATCAATTCACCCCCACTAAGACGCAAGCGGGCGATGAAACGATCCCATTCATCTCCTCCAATCTGGGTTATCGTTCGCCCCTTATCGACCTGCATAGTGTACGGCCCCCCAAGAGCGTCGAAGGTCACGGTGTCTCCGACAAGCTCATTGAATGCCAATCTCACATTGCATGGGATGATCTGTGCAAGATAAAAACAAATAACAAACACAATGCATTAGTGGAAATAGCAATAAAAAACAAAATTAATGAACTGTCAGAAGGTTCATATAAATTGTTACCGTTGCAAAAACAAAAGTAGGCTGGAAGTAGATGCCGAACAACGTGGAAGTACAAAGGCTGGTCCGGCACCGTGACTTGCACAGTCGACACGGTGCTTCCTCCATTCTACACAGAACATGTTGAACTCTAAGTTGAATTGTATGCTACCATAGTACAATACAAAGATCATACATATAATAATTCATAGTGATAACCTAAAATGCAATGCCTATTAAATCTGTTTACTATCATCTACCTAAAAAAGCAATGCCAATGACAATGGCAATGCCAGTATCATCTACCTAATAAATCCCAATCAGATCCAATCCAATGTCAGTACTACATAATATAGTGAAGAACAGATGAATTATTTTGATTTATTTTTTCACACATAGGCCCTCATTTTGATTTGCACAGGGCCTCTCTTTTCCCTGGTACGGCTCAGATCCTACACTACGACATCCATCAATCTATCAAAGAACCATCATATCCATCAACAAATCATCTACCGCATGTATCAAATAAAATTTCTGGATCAGATCCGCGCCCGGAGGGAGACGCATGCGGTTTGGGAAGGGAAGAAGATTCGCGAGGGGGATGAGGGGAGATCTCACCTACTTGCCGGAGTTGGCGGCGGCCGCGCAGATCCGGCGGCGAAGAGAGGCGTCGTCGGGAGCTGGCGGTGGCGGCGCTTGTCGAGAAGGGGACGAAGAAGTTGAAAATGATGTGGAGTACTAGGTGCACTTAGCCAAATGTGGTACATGTGGTGGCGCGTTTGGGTGGATGACAAGGGGACCCCACGTGTCGGTACCCATAGAAAAAATTGGCATTTCCAACTGCCTCACGGGGATTCGAACCAGGGCCGTGCGGGTGTGAGGTAAAGGGTCTAGCTAGTTCGGCTGATGCAGTGTGTTCGGCCGAACCAATTTGCCTTTCCTTAAGACATTTATCCAGACACAGACACACGAAAAAAAACCATGCACTGAGGCTGTGCTCCATGTGTGGCATAAGTGGTCCTGTGAAGCTGCAACTAGGACCAATGTTGATATATGTTGTTATTAGCTAGGGTACCAACACTATTTATTGAGGAGACGCCCGTCGGACCACTGGGTTTCCGGAGCAACGACATGTGGCGTTCACAGCCGAATCCAAGGAGACGCCCGTTGAACCGTTGGGTTTCCCCAATAAAGGCACGAATGTGACTCTGTGTAAAGCGTAACCATGCCTGTATGGGCTTCATGGCGGTGCCTGTGCTCGCGGACAGTTCAACGGATTCATTTGGAACACGTAGAGAAACTAACGTGATTCTACACAATGGCACGCCGTGACTTTCTGGGACTCACGACCGTGCGAGCAATTTACCAGACCAGCGTCTCTCGAATTCCGCTGGGTCTCCGCAATTAAAGAACGAACGTGACTGTGCGTAAGACAAAGCTTTGCCTTTGTGGGCTTAACGACCGTGCTTCTTCATCTGATCGAGTGGACGGAATCATTCGGAACACAAAGCAGGCGAGCATGACTCTATATAATACAATACCATGCCTTTGAGGACTATACGCCCGTGCCTGTGAACCTTAACACTGTGACACATACAACGACAAACCTCCACGCTTCTATCGAATAATATACGTAACATCATGAAAACAGCGTGACCCAACTCAGTACGCAATTGTTTCCGTAGAGAGTTCATATCTTGTGAACTTTTATTAACAAGAGTTCGTGTCCGTAATACCACCGACCATGCCTTTGAGCGTTTTATGCCCGTGCCTGTGACCCTTAACACTAAACGCTCGTACGTCTCCGTCTGATAGAGTCACATGCTAGCGTGACTCTATGTAATACCACCGACTATGCCTTCCTGTGACCCGAAACACTGAAACAAAGAAAGGCAGGAATGTCCACGCCTTGATGTGTGCACAAGACATGACTCTAGTTGGTTCAAAAACTTTGGCTGCAGAGACTTCACGTCTGTGCTTTTAAAAACAACGTCTCTAGAACTGGCCATTACGTTAATGTTCATCTGTACCCATAAACTTGGAATGAACGTGACCCAAGAAAGTAAAACACATTTGTTATAAAAGTTACTGACGGCACGAGGTAACGGAAGACAAAATAAGAAACTTTTAGTGCACTCCTTAACAGCTTCAGATACGAGGATCAGGGTCGCTGCTGTCTACTTAGTCCGGCGAGACTTCTTTTTTGGTTGCTCGGCGCGAAGTTCCTCGATCTGTTTCTTCATAACGTATGATTCCAGCTTCAGCTTATCGCGCTGAAGTTCGAGCTGCGCCTTCTCATCCATCAGAAGTGCAATATGGCTTTGTTCTCGTCATCCAACTTCGTGGATATCTTCACGAAGTCTTCCCCAGTATTGAACAGGTTCTTCAGCTGGTCAAAGGAGAAGATGTCAGATTGATGGCAGGACGCACCCTCATCAACATTAGGATGAAGCTCACCACAATGATCCATGTTTCACAACTAAATCAAGTAGCCAAAAAAAGAAAAAATGAATGAAGCCGAAGCAGAGCAAACTCACAGATGAGGAACCCTTGCCAGCCGAGCTCTTCTCCTGCGACTGGACACGGCGCTCTAGAGGAGTCTCCTTCTACACAGCCGTGGCTGAGAGTGTCAGGATAGAGAACAGCAAGATTACTGGATGGCCTAGAGGCGGACAAAAGGACGAAGGGGATGTGGCTAGGGTTTCGAGACTCCGTCTGGCTTATTCGCGTTTCACAACTAAACCAAGTAGCCGAACGAAAGAAAAAACGAATGAAGCGGAAGTAGAGTGAACTTACAGATGAGGAACCCTCGCCAGCCTGGATCTCCTGCAGTGTCTGGACACTGGGTTCCGCAGTAGTCTCCTCCCTACCAGCCATGGCGGAGAGGGTCAGGATAGAGAGCAGCAAGAGGAATGAATGGCCTGGCTGCGGGCAGAGGAAGGAAGAGTGTGTGGCTAGGGTTTTGAAACTCCGTCCGTCCGCCATAAACAGCCGGAGCCTGGCCTCGGGCGACGAGCCAGACCGGCGTCACCGGAGGAGACGTCCGTCGGACCCTTGGGTTTCCGTGGCAGCGCCACGTGGAGTTCACACCCGAGTAGGTGGAGACGCCCGTCGAAACATTGTGTTTCCGCAATCAACGCAAGAACGTGGCTCCGCGTAAAACGCAAGCATGCCTCCCTCGACATCCCGACCGTGCCTGTCCTGGTAATATAGTCAACGAATGCATTTGGAACACAAAGAGACACGAAGGTGACTCTGGATAATTACATGACATGCGTTTGTAGGCTTGACGACCGTGCCTGTGCCCTGAAACACTGAAACGCGTAAAGGACAGTGACGCTACTAAACATATAAAGTCGCCTTCATGCATTTGTGGGCTTGACAACCGTGCCTGTGACCTGAAACACTGACACACAGAGAGTCGTCTTCATGCATTTGAGTTAAAATCATCCAACGAAAACAATTCTAACAAGGACAGTCGCCCGAATCTATTAGGTTTCCGTAATAAACGCAGAAACGTGACTCCGAGTAAGAACAAACATGCCTCCGAGGGCTTGACGTCCATGCCTCTCCTTTTGACCGAGCCCACCGACTCATTCGGAATACAATCAGAAAACCTTTGTGCGTGACTCTATATAATAGCACGCCATGCCTTTGAAGGCTGCATGCACGTGCTTGTGACCTTGGCACTGAAACACAGACAGCCACGAACGTCGACGCCTTTATCAAGAAATAAGCGTGAGACAATTCAGTACAGAACCGTGTCTGTATGGACTGCACGTCCGTGCTCTTAAATACAAGGAAATAAGCTTTTAAAAACAGCGTCCCTCTTATAGGCCAATCCGTGCCTCGCAGAGTAAACGTCCGTGGCTGTGCATAAGACAAAGGTTCATCTCCGTGGGCTAAACGCCCGTGCATCTTCGTCTGATAGAGTCACAGGCAAGCGTGACTCTATGTAATACCACCGACCATGCCTTTGAGCGCTTCATGCCCGTTCCTATGACCCGAAACACTGAATCAAGGATGAGGCGGCTGCCGCGGGTTTTCGCTATAAACGCACGAACGTGACCCTACGTAAAACGCAAGCATGTCTGTCTGGGCCGCCATACCGTGCCTCTCCTTGTGATACAGCCAACGGAATCATTTTCAACGGATCCCTCCACTCTTCTCCCCTTCCCTCCCGTCCCCAGTTATGTTTCGACGGGTGTTTCCTTGTATTCAGGTGTGAACGCCACGTGGCGCCGCTCCGGAAACCCAAGGGTCCGACGGGCGTCCCCTACGGCGACGCCGCTCTGGCTCGTCGCCCGAGGCCAGGCTCCGGCTATTTAAGGCGAACGGACGGCGTCTCGAAACCCTAGACACACCCTTTTCCTTGGTCTTTTCAGATCCACGCCACATATAGCAGCGCTCGCAGGCAGCGTGTTCCCAGCAACGGAGACGGAGATGGAGATCCACTCCAGTGCGCCATGCACCAAGAGGGCGAAGCTCGCGCCACCAGTGACGCCGTCCTCTGGTGGTTTGGCGGTAGCGGCTGGAAGCGGCGAGGACCGCATCAGCGACCTCCCGGACGCCATCCTCGGTGAGGTCATCTCCCGTCTCTCCACTAGGGAGGGCATCTGCACTCGGATGCTCGCACGTCATTGGCGTCCTATTTGGCCGACCGCTCCTCTGAATCTTGACTGCCGTGGTATCCCTGTCGCTCGTCTTTTTAACGCCCTAGAAACAGTTCGTGTCGAGATCATCAGTAGGGTCTCTGCCTACAGCGAGGAGCTTGCTCGCATACGATACATCGGAACTTGGCATCAGGGAAAAACAGTTCCTGGTGATGGTTCTTGCCTTCCAGAGTCCATCCTCTCCAGCCATGTGGGCGCAGTTCTCTACCTTTTTATACCGGTGTGCTACCTCCAATGCAGACCCTCTAGTGTCCACACCTGGCTTGAGTCCTCCAGATTGAACAATCTCCAGGTGCTTGAGTTTTACTACCTATTTCCATGATTTGTGAAAGAAACTGTCAAACTATCGCACACATGCTCTTCATCTACGCCCTCACTACCGAAGTCCGTCTTTCGGTTTTCCTGTTCTCTGTGCACTATGAGCTTCGCGTGTTGCCAGATACCAGACCATTATGTATAGGTACTTGAACTACCACTGGTCAAGAGAGTTTCGCTTGTTGAGGTTGATATATCAGACTTCTCGCTGCAAAGCATGATCAACTCTAGTTTCCCTGCACTCGAGTGCCTGCTGCTTGTTTGCAATAGAGAAAGGCATCGGATCACAATAAATTCCCCTAACCTTGTAAGCATCGGCATCCGTGGTGAGAAAGGAAAATTCATCATCGAGGATGCCCCCTCACTTCAAAGGTTGATCCACGATCTCCAGAGCAATAACATGGAGGTATTCATCATCTCTGCACCCAAACTGGAGACATTGGGCACATTCAGGATCTCGCTTGACTCCACGGGCCTTATGGTACTGACATTTCACAATAATTCGAGCTGCATTTCCTTGAGAAAGTAGTTTCATGTCATCCAACCTTTTGTTCTAATAATTTTATGTTTTATTTTCCATGTTATGTGAAACCTATCTACAATGCGGCAATCTATCAAAACCTTGTTTTTGGCCATGACTTATCAAGTGGACCTGGTCATTCACTTGCTTAAGTGCCTTCCAAATCTGGAGAACTTGTTTGTTCAGGTGATGATTCTCACGCCCAATGAAAAGGTCATACCGTGCATAGTGCAGCACTCCTTGCATCTCAAAAAGCTTATCTTACATTTTGTTTGCAATGGATACACCCTATGTCTAGGCATGTTTTTTATTATTATACATACATTCGTATCTAGGGAAATGTTCGACGCTGATTGGGACGGGGCGTCATGGAATTTATCGTTCATTTTGTCCTTCCATAGATCTTGAGTGTCTTTCAACCTTTATGTGTTTTCAGGGAGGAAACGTTCCTGATGTGCAAGAAATTTTTGGCGTCGCAAGCACCGTGCGTTTCTCAAAGAACACATCATTCATTTAAAGACAGTAACGCTGGAAGATTATGAAAAAAGCGGGAAGAACACTGAGTTTGTGAGGTTCTTTATTCTGAATGCAACGGAGCTAGAGACCATGAGGATTAAGTTTCGCTTTCCCTCAGACTTCACGCAAGAATTTTACGAACAGCAACAGAAGTTGTTCCTGTGGGAGAATAAATTTTCCAAACGCGCCAATCTCAAGTTATCAGCATGCTGCAATCATCTGTGCTTGGATTTGAAACACAGGCGTGTTGAATGCCTGGATTTGTCAGATCCGTTCACTTGTGCCTGCTGGACACAGGGCTGTAGTTAGTTCCTCAAGCTAGTACAGTTAGATGTTGTTGCGCCAATCTGATTCTGTGTTATGTCTAAGCATGGCTGAAGCCTTTTGCACCGTTTTGTAAGCTTGTTATAACAATGCTTTTGTGCTATGCACCCGCTGTTCTAAAAATTTGATAGTTTTATGTCACTATCGTGATGCTACAAAAACATTCGTGTGCGGTCGTCGACCAGGGAACAAAAACATTTGGAAGAGAAGAGGCACTGCCTTGCCTGTTCTTCAAGGAACGTGCATCTAGTGCATGTAAACCAGTGCGTCTGCAGTGAGCAGACGGCACTGCCTCCTTTCGTGGCAGACTGCACGTGCACATGGCCGTGGCTCTGCTTAATCTAAAACCGTGCTCCCAGCAACCTCAGACTGTACGTGCCTTTCGTGTAAACGCATGTCCATGAACGAGTTTATGTCTTGAGTACAAACAATCGAGTCGGCACTGGCGTGCGTCGGCTTCAGGAGTAAGCGTGACTCTGTAGATTGTAGATTTTATGTGTGTCAGGGCTAGTGCGGTGCTCCTGTCTGACATAGGACCGTGCCTTTGACAAATCAGTGCCACGTCACCGAAGGCATGGTTCCCCATGCCTGCCAAAGCGACATCTGTGCCTTGCTAGATTACAGTAACGCATGTCTCGTGGAATGATCCAAGACGAAAGATTGCCAGATGCGCCTCGCTAGCAGCACGTTTCTTTGAAATATAAAAATATTCAGGAGATCAATATTTGATGTGTGTAGACCGTCACACACCCTCTGAAAGATTGCAAAAAATGAGATACATGCCTTTAGTCAAGTAACCATGTCCAAGCATAAACTTATACTAGACGAGTATCCCTTGCAACGTTTCAAAAGAAGGCAACTGTTAATGATCATTCTTTGAGGATTGCCTTGATCATGTTAATGATCATTCTTCGAGGATTGCCTTGATCATCAGGAGGTCATTAGTGTTCACAAACCCTTGCCCCAAAAGATCACAGATGACGCTTTGCACCTTCTTTCTATTCTCCTTCAGCTTATGCACCTCCTCCTTCAGAAAATCCCTGTCCATCTTAATCTCACCCTTGTCGTCCTTAAGATTATGAATGGCACTTGTGAGAGACCTCTGAATGAGCTTGACATCTTTATCAACGATACCGATGTGCTTCTTCTGCCTGTCAATCTTCATGGTAGTTACATTAGTTCTTTCCACAGTTGCAACAAGATTCTCGAGCTTAAGGCTCACTTGTTCATTATCCATTTTAAGCCTGCTTATCTCTTCATCCTTTGCTTGCCTATCATCATTGCTCTCATCTAACATCCCCCAGAGCTTGAGTAGGCACCTCTGCATAATGATAGGCCATGGGCGGTCAACCCATTCAACGACTCCACAGTTCACGCCTCTCTGCGAACAAAAAAGGAACAAAATAAACAGGGACTATTAATACACTGCTGCAGAAGCTCTGGAATATAATAAAGTTCACATATACTTGGTTTATAACCTCATTCAACTAATTATGAACCATGTTTGTGCAATGTGGCACTTCAATGGTTAGGTACCCACAACACTAATTATGGTGCTTCGCCCACCCTGTCAGCGGAGTTATTTCATAATTGTACTTAGTTTCTTTTAAGCCAGCTTGAATTAATCTGGAGCTACCTCTGCAGACAACTTATTTAGAGAGTTTTTTTAAGAATATACTGACTCTTAAACAGAAGTCCCATTTGTAAACAAACATGAGAGTGTCTAGATCACTTCTTTTGTGTTCGATGATGTAAAATAAGTAGTGACCTTTACCCTTTTATGTAAAGTAAAAGGACTACACAATGTTTCCTACAATCAACCGGAAAACACAAGAAGAAATCAGTCCTATTTTGTAGACTACAAGTCCTATATCCAAACAGTTTGATTCAATAAGAAAGTTACTCAGATTTTCGAAAGTGACTAACTTTCACAGCACAGCCATAGAACCTCCTCCCCGTGTCACTTCCTTCAAAAGCCACACACCTGAGAGGCTTGGTATCGTGGAGGACACAGTAGAGAGGACGGTCGAGCTCTTTGCCATAGAAATCATGGTCTTCGATGGTGTCAGGGTTCTCCTACAAGGACACATGAATGTTTAGAGCTCAGATCTTTTGTTTGGAAAACAAACCCAAGTTCAACGCTCCGCATGTAGCAGGAAATCACCTACATAGAAATCAAAATCCAGTTCAAGGAAGTTCAAGCCTTCCTTCCTCCCCTCTTGTCTGAACTTTTGTGTCGACATGGCCCGGAGGATGTGAGCAGATGCGATGCCGTAGGCGGCGTCGAATTTGAGAGGAGAGAGAGAGAGAGAGAGAGAGAGAGAGAGAGAGAGGGGAAGAGATATAGTGAGAGAGTGAGAGGGGAAATGAAAGCGAGGGACTTCGACATGGTCCGGCTCGACCAAATACTCCACCTACTCGCCAGACCCACCAACCCCCACCCCCTCACACGCCCCTTTTTTGCGCTGGGATGGCAAGGAGCCATTTACTATTGTCAGTAGTTTCAGCTTTGGCGAGCGAGTACACAAAATTTCTTCCCTCTCCGTAATTACTCCATAAATACATCGTTTTGTGCGTCTTCCCACCCGAGTCACTTGCTCTTCCGCTCCCCTTCTCTGGTTCCTTCCGTATTTCTTGCTTCGTCTTGCTCACTCTACAGTCCACATAGATGGATCTACGATTCGCCCACTTGCTCTGAAATACAGTAAAAAAATTCCTCTCTACTTAATACTTATGCGTTGTGCACTGTGTTTTTTCAGATGGATTCTTGTTGTATGTTACCCTCTTCATTTTAATTTTTGTGTTAATATCCTACCCCTTTGAAGGGGTTCTATAGGGGAATAATCTTGGAGGACAACAGTTGATTTTTTTCAGCTAGTTCGCTGCAAGAGCTTGTAGATTTGAAGAGGTCTGTGCGTGTTCTTTCATTTTTTAGAGAGACACTAACATCAATGGATATCACCATATCAGCATTCGCTCCGCACTGTCTTACTCGTTGAAACAAGCATGTATTAGTGATATACAGTCCTTTAATTCTTTGTACCATTAGCGGAGTGTTGAAATAAATTTGTTTTTAATAATTAATGAACCCAAGTCTTATATATTGTTACATCTCGCAGACAAAGATGGCGTGTGATGTTTGTAGGAACCTCAACTGGCCCGGTGTTGAATCTGATGTTGCCCAATCTTTCTTGATTGTGTCTTTGCCTCATTGTTATGAGTCATGCCTGGTAAGTTTTGCTACCAAATCACGCATGGCCAATAAAAAACCTTCGCCACTGTATTTGTTACAGTTATCTTTATTCAGCAGTCAGCAACCACACGTATTCCTTCGGAGCAAACTATACTGCGCATGCTTGTTTTTATTTTATAGGCCTTGATGTAATTAGAAGTTCAATTGTTTTGTATAGGTTTAATTAAATGTCATAGATGTTGCCTGTGCCCGTGCCTGAAAGCCAAGAAATTTCAAGGAAAAAAAACTCTTGCATGCATTTTTTTTCCTAAAAATCAGTAAAACGTTTATATACCTTTGTCTTAATTTTACTTTTATGCAGTATGTCCCATGCTACTACCGGAACCAGGTCCTTTCTTTGATCTCTTTATAGAAAGATGAAGCTTTCGAGGATGGTTTTGAAGACGAAGATTTTGACCTTGTGTTCGGCACTACTGAGGAATTTTCTTACAGGATTAAGTTTACAGATGACAACCACAGGTCTAAGTTTCAGGGACCTGGATGGGAAAAGTTGATACGTGACTATGATCTGTTTTATGGTGATATTATACAATTGGATTTGCAAGCAGAAGATTTCTTCTTTCCCATTGACTTGATGTTGAGTGAGTCTCGTGGAGGTCACAAAGCGTTTCCCAAACCTTCCGTTGGTATGTTCTGATCGCTTATCAATATTTGTTCTGGTTTAACATTTATCTATTATAATTTTACTGTGGTATGTCGTTGATATTTATGTGCTTAATCTCTGTGATATAATGTATTAAATCTTTCTTTGTACTCACAATGTAGTTTAAAACTGTAATTTACCTTTTAAAAGACAATATTCGTTTATTTTAGTTTTAACTGCTCTATTCATTGCTTCACACATAGTGGCTAATACATGGTTGTATTTATTTAGCCCTTGAAGGCCTCAGTTTATCGGAAAGGAGCTACATAGACGAGACAGTCTACACCCGGGGCATAAAACTTTCCTATATCGACATGGCTTGCATGATTAAACTAGTCCTAAATGCTAAACACATCCCTGCCATTACCTTTGTGCACCGTCTATATTTCACCAACGTTCACACAGACCGTTTGGTACGTCGTTGTTTCTTTCTCTAAACCACAGTCAACATGCGTGTCTTCGTAATCTAATGCCAGAATAATTTGTTATTGTACAGAAAATCCCAGCTATTGTTACCAATGATCTTAGGATGAAGCTTGGATATTTGCCTCTCATGGGTAGCATCAGGCTTGTACAAATTTTCAGCAGCGTTGATTTGCCTGGCACCTACTGTATACACAAAGATGAAAGGATGGCGATCACTGGGATTTCTGCTTTTGCAGATGCAGCTAGGCTGACAGTTGATTGCGTTGTACTCATCAGTATCCAGTGGCACACTATGCACGTGCAGGACTCGCTCTCACTTGTGATCACCGGTCTTTACAAAAAAATGGAATGATGCGATATGTGTACGGTGATGGAGGGATGGCATTACACCACATAAATTTTAACTACTATGGTATTAAGTTAAGTATTGTACGTGTGTTATTTCAAACTATGAATGCAGTTCAAATCCTCATAGTACATACCTAATAGAACTTATCAGTTCAAATTCTTATTCAGACTATGGTACTGAAAGCAGATGCGATCCTAAACGTGGCTGTCGTCGCTGTTGTTGTTGTTGTGGTTGTGTCTCTCGGTTCGGCATGTTTGCTCAGAGAGGCACTTGAACCTAGTGCAGGTTCAGTCTTCTGTTAAGAAGACTCATGGTCATGCCTCTGTGCTATGATTAGCTTAGCTGACTTTGTGCAGTAAGAGAGGCACAACCGTGAAGTTAGTGAAGGCACGGTCATATATTATAAGAGGGGACGGTCGTGCCTCCCAGTTGTCATTATTTCAGCTGAGTCGTGTACTCAGATAGGCACGTTGGTCGAGCAAGCGGAGGCACGGTCCCATATTAGGAAGAAGACTTGCAGTCGTGCGTCCCATGTCAAAAAGAAGAGTTGCGATCGTGCGTCCGTGTTCAGTATGTTTGTAGTGACACGCTGCTCGGAGAGGCATGTGCGTGAATCAATTGGAGGCATGGAGTACGAGTTGTTGCCACTGTCCGATGTCACTGTTCTCGCAATGACATCACTTAAAAAATACTACTTTTTTTATAAATGGTGTTTTGCAACACCTCCGTCCTCCAAACCGTCTTTCCAGATCCACCGCACCCGTCGCTCCTAGATGGAGGCCGACGCTTCTAGTACCAAGAGGGCAAGGCTCATGCCACCGACGACGCATTCCTCTGGGTGTTTGGCGGTACCGGCGGGGACCGGTGAGGGTCCGCCCACCGGATCTGAGGAGCACGGGGAAAAAACTCGTCCGGACCGCATCAGCGATCTCCCGGACGTCATCCTAGGTGAGATCATCTCTCGTCTCCCCATCAGGGATAGCATCCGTACTCGCATCCTCACTCGTCGATGGCGTCCTTTATGGCCCACCGCTCCTCTGAATCTTGACTGCCTTGAGATCCCTGCCGATTGTCTTTTTAAGCCTCTAGAAACAGTTCATATCGAGAAAATCTCCATGGCGCCTCCTACCTGGGAGCTCGCCCGCGAAAGGCACTTCGGAACTCGGTGCCCTCGCAAATCTGGCACTGATGATACGACCCTTCCAGAAGCCATCCTCTCCGCCCATGTGGGCGCAGTTCACCGTCTCTGCATACTGGCATGCTACCTCTAGTCCAGACCCTCCGCCGTCGACGCCTGGTTGAAATCATCGAAACTAAACAATCTCCAGGTGCTCGAGTTCTATTACATGTTCCCAGATTTCGTGAGAGAGTGTGTCGTACGACCACTCACACACCCATCATCTGCGCCTTTTGCACTGGCGTCCTTCTCTCCGTTTGCATCCTCCCTACATACCGCCACCTTTGCTCTTTGCCAAATACCAAACAGTTACGTTCAGGCTCTTAAACTACCACTGATCAAGAGACTTTCACTTGTGGACGTTGGTATATGAGACATCTTGCTTGAAAGCATCATCCACTCTAGTTGCCCCGCACTTCGGTGCCTACTGCTTACTTGGAATATGGAAAGCCGCTGCATAAGAATAAACTCACGTAACCTTGTAAGCATTGGAATTCGCTGTGGACATGGCGAACTTGTTATAGAGGATGCCTCGTCACTTCAGCGGTTGCTTAACGATATTCTCAGCAGCAACTTGCAGATAACTGTCATGTCTGCACCTAAACTAGAGACTGTGAGCAAATTCCATGATTTTTTCTCTGGATCCAAGGTCACGCGTAACCCTACAGTTATCCAGGTACCTAATTTTCAGCTGCATTTGTCCGAGTAAACAAATTTCATGTAATAGAACCTTTTGTTTGATTTTTAAAATCGTTGTGCATGCACCATGCAGGGTTTGCCGGCAGTCAGCCTGTCAACAGTGCTTCAAGCGGTCAAGACTTTGCTCATCAAGATGTGTTTTGAAGTGGATGTGGCCGTTTCCCTAATGCAATGCTTTCGAAGCCTTGAGAACTTTTTTATCGAGGTGATGATTCTCACACACATTGAAAGCCCATAACATGCATACTGTACTACTTCGACTGTATGTCTTAAAAGGCTTGTCTTACATTCGTCTCTAAATTGATACACCCGTGGCTAGACATGTTTTAGTATTACATACACCTGTATCTACAAAAAATCCAATAAATACCTTACATTGGATGCTCTTTCGACAGAATCTCTGTTTTTAGAGCTTAAGTATTTTCATTCTTCATGTACATCTAGGGAGGACTCTGTTGCGGAGAAACAAATACATGGCGTCGTAAGCACCGACCGTTTGTCAAACGACACGACTTTCGTCTGAAGACAGTAACGTTGGATGACTATGAACCCTGCTTGGTAAACATTGAATTTGTGAGATTCTTTGTTCTGAGTGCAAGCAAGCTTGAGACCATGAGGCTTAACTATCGCTACCACCAAGACTTCACGGAAGAATTTTACGAAAAGCATCAAAAGGATCTTCTATGGCGCAAAAAGGCTTCTGAACGTGCTCGCCTTATATTATCAGGAGCGTGCAAGCACCGATTCTTTTATTAAAACTCACGCGTGTTGAATACCTGGATTTGACGGACCCATTCAGATGTGACTGCTGAACACAGAGCTGGAGTAAGTTGTCCAAGCTTGCAGGGTTACATGTTGTTGCGCCCTTTTGAACGTGCGTTTCGTCTGAACATGAACAGACAAGCCTTGTAATATTTTGTACCGTCTGTAAGCTTGCCATAACAATCCTTGATTAGAAAGTGTTGTAACTGTGCAAACGAAAGTGTTGTAACTGTGCAAACGAAAGTGTTGTAACTGTGCAAACGTCAATGTTTCAGCGGAAAGATTCTGAGTATTTTACCGTCACGACACTGACTCTTTGTTAGTATAGTACCATGTTCCCACTGATAATGAAATCGTCAGTGGGAACCTTTCCAATACCGAAGCAAGTCCGTGATTGGTAGGCCAATAAAACCATATGTCTCGTGACATGACGGCTGTTCTTCGTCTTAAGGTCAGACTTTGTCTAGAAACTTCACAACCGTACTTTTCTAACTGAGTATCAAGAAGGTTGGTACACGTGCATGTAGAGCCCTTACTTCGGCGCCTTCTGCTCACACTTTTCTGCACCCAGAGAGGGTTTATGCTGAGTCAGGCATGGAGAAATGCCACGCCCGTGCGTGTAGTGACTCCCCAACAGTGCCTCCGGCGCGTGCATCTACGTGCCTCCATAGCTGACATAAGTCGTGACTGTTAGGTGCCCGTGGAGCCAGACGCCCACGGGTCCAGAGAGCTCACAACGGTGCCTCTGCAGCAGAGCATTCTTACCCATGCCTCTGCCACCACACTTTTGTGCATCCATTGGGTTGACACTCGTGCCTAAGAGGCTTCATTTCCGCGCCTCTGGTGTTTCAATACACGTGCCTCACATGACACTTGCCGTGACCCTTGTGATTGCAGAGAATACACACCCGGGCCTCCATAGCTGAGTATTCTGATCCATGCCTCTGCCACCAAAATTTTGTGCATTCAGAGGGTTGACAATCGTACGTGCCTATAGAGGCTAGACTTCAGTGCCTCCGGAGCCTGCACCCTTGTGCCTCACGTGCCACGAGCTGTGGCTTTTACGTTCCGCTGGAGACACACTGTCGTGGATCCAGAGACTTCACAAACGTGTCTTTTCACCTGAGTGTTCGCAGGCATGCCTCTGCCACCACACTTTTGTGCATCCAGGGAGTTGATAGCTGGCTCTGTGGAGGCTTCAACGAGGTCCGTGCTTGTACAGACTGCAATTAGATGCCTCCACCGCCTGCACGCACGTGCCTCACATGACATTTGCCCCCGTGTCGTGGCGCCACACCCCCGTGTCTCTACAGACCGCGCAACCGTGCATCTCTAACTGAGTATTTAGACACATGCCTCTCCCAACAAACTTCTGTGTATCTGGACAGTTGATACCCGTGCCTCGTGAAGACGCACGACTGTCCACGCCGTGACTATTCCACCACGTCTGTCGAAATCTTCTAGATTAGGTACATATATATATTGTCGTCTTTATGGATCGTAAAACCCTAACCCTTTTCCCAGATCCACCGCACAGAGACCTGCAACGGAGCCGACACGAGCTTGGCAATGGAGAAGAAGAAGTGTGCAATCACACTCAAGGATAGATAATTTAGCGTTCCATCACAACATAAACTAAAAACAAATAGTTCCGAGAAATGGAGGAAATGATGCATTCAAAGTTCGCAGAATTGTGGTTGGGGAGTAGGGCCGGGGGGAGAAACTTGTCCCTTCTTGATGGCGAGTATATGCTTCGATCGATTCACTGTTAGATAATCATAGTCGATAATAACATCACAGCTCCCACCGCTATTGAAAGCGCAACACGAGCCATTCAAAAAAAAGTCTTGGAACTGAAGAGATTGGGTGTTCCTGAGGCTTATTCAAAGGGCTTAAAGAATATGGGATTCTCTTTCCGGTGGAAAATTGCATCTGAAGCTTTCCCAAACAAACCTTTTGACCAGGCAAACAATAACATTTGTGGTGTATACAGTAGTCAACCGAGCTGATATCTTTAGCAACCTGAGCTCAACTCTGAAAAAGAAAAGAGGAGAATCCAACCTAATCTGCGGGCCGGTAGGCCAGCCAACTAACTCTTCAAATCCATTTTCCAATATAGTTGGGAGATTTTACCCAAGAAATGGGCCTTCGGTGAAAGCTAGAACCAACTCTGCAAGGAAAGCGGAAGCAAACAGTTATGAAATGGTATATAGATATCTTCACTTCATCACAAAGAAATTGAGTACTAGCCCGACTTTCGTCTCTGCTCGACGGGTGAGTCTTGCAGTCAAGCACTCTTCCACTAACTAGAGAGAACCATGCCTGAAGTAGAAAGAACCAATTACAAGTGTTCATAGTCCTTTCCATCCCGGGGCAGATCTCCAGATCCGATACGAGCTTCTTTTCGTTCAATTGTACCTGGCCCAAGCGCCTATCTATTTAGTACTTTCGAGTAAGAAAGCAACTTGACACCATCCATTGGCAAGCACTAAAGGTAGGAATCTAGTGGCTGCTGCATCAAGCTCCATCCATGATTTTACACCTATATCGGCATGTATTATCCGTAGGCTGGTTGTGAGACATCTTCCTCTTAGTGCTACAAATGGCTTCTTCCTTAGGTTCGAGCGGATCAGTCACCGCTGAGTTCTGCTTTCCTCGCAGAGTTGGTTTTAGCCGGAACCGCGCTCTTGCCTTCTTCCCCAATGGACGTAACCAGCTCTGCTTTCGCGGTCTCCTTCCTTCTGCTACAAGCGGATGCCCTTTGGTTTGATAAATGCCGGCGCCACATTTAAGCGCCTAATGAGCCTCATCCTCAGGTCTCAGTTGGGTCGTAATGCAGAAGTGTACGTTGACGACGCCGTCATCAAAAGCCGCTTGGCAGGGACTCACCCCAAAAACACCTCTTTTTTTGCATCTGCTGAGCAGAACCAATTACCAGATCCTACTTCTAAGCTCTATGCCTAAGAAAGGTGAGGGTGGGGGGTTCTATTTAGGAAGAATAAGAAGAATCTCATTCATGTGTTCATGCTAACAGTTCGCCGATTCTTCCTCTTCTTTCTCTCATAAAACTGGAGATACTAGCTTCTAATCTGCATATTTTTGCAAATCCTTTTCCATTTGGATTTTTGAAAACATTAACTTACCTCTAGAATTCCACTATATATAACGTTGACGTTCCGCCAAGATCTATTGAGACCAGGATGTTTGTTTCTTCCTCGAAACAAGAGATACGCTCTGGCTTAGCCAGAGCATTTGGTAAAAGAAGCCCACACTCAACTAAACATTGACGATTCTTTTCCAGAAATCTCAAGAGCCTTTTGTTTATTTCAAACGCTTGAGACTGAAGCCCATTCAAAATATCACACATCTGCTTGTATTCTTTTTTATGTAACTTTATATAGAAGTGGTTTAAGTCATGGGAAGTTAATAGCTGAAAGTGATTCTAGATATCCAGCTCGAATAATGCGATATCTCACACCGAGTTCAAAGATACTTAACCCTTCCTCCTCTTACGACAAGGCTACGGTCTAACTTTTTCTTCCTAGCGGAGTTCAATACGAAAATAAAGGCGCTCCGCGTTGGGAATGGCGTACTACGTACGGGTGGTATTTCAGGTATAACTGATCAGGGTTGTTCTGAAAGCAAGTCAATTGGTGCTTTGGAAAGTGAGTGCCAGAGGCTAGTCACTGCTTGGTTTACAGAAGGGAAGGAAGAAAGAGATACCGAAGCAGGTTTTCACAGTTTTGGCTTGTACATTCATAATGATACCATGAGTGCTTTAGGCCGTCGGTAGAGAGGTCCCCCACTTCGATTCCTGTCCCGTTAGCGCGCGCTAGCGCGCCCCAAGACGTCAGTCTTCCCTTGGTCTGGGTAGGTAGGTTATGTAGGCTACAACTGTTCATAGGTTGTTCGATCGCAAAAGGCCAAATAATCGATTACTAGTGCACAAGAGGGTCATCATCTTCTGAAACGATTGGCTTTCGATCTGTCTCCGTGGGTCTTGGGCAAGACGACTTCGGTTCACACGTGAAAGTGCTTCGAAAGGCACCGGCTCCCAATGGTGAAATTCTTGCTGAAAGCACAGCTACGTGCTGGCACTCAATCAAGTAGTAGCGCTGGCACGTCACTCGGTGGCAATTTCTCCTTAGGCGCATGTCTCAGCAACACAAAACGAGGGTTTCGCCGCGATTGCTATAATATATACTTCCTTGACCACTTTAAGACAGATCGCCGGATGGTTGAATGCTGTTAATGAGAATAGTAATTCGCTTTTCTTAACAATAGGACCTGGGGATTTCTTGGTTCATCATGCTATTGCTCTAGGTTTGCACACAACTACATTGATTTTAGTAAAGGGCGCTTTAGATGCACGCGGTTCCAAATTAATGCTGACTTTTTCAATCCTTTCGACCTTGGTTCCGTAGGAGCAAGTCAGAAAGGAGAGACAGCTTTCTATTTTGTCGAACAACAAGTCGAACCCAATGAACAATTCCATTCAAAGGAATGTTCTAGAGTTTTTTCCACTATATTCGCGATATTTAACAAAATGGAATAAATTCTTCACGATTTCTAGAGTTCCGTCACGAGATTAGTTATTTAAAACGGGCCTTCTGCCTTGGATTGCTTCAGCATGCTACGAAACATAAGAATCATTTTGAATCCCATTTGCACCCGGATTCAGCTTGTTTGTTCTGGAGAGTTCAGCTAGTCCGAGTGATCTGGGTTATCCTACGCCGATGTTACGAGCTTCTGGAATACAATGGGACCTTCGTAAAGTAGATCAGAAAAAACACCTTCTACCTGCATTCATGGGTGCTCAACGATAGATTCCAAAGGTTTCCTCGGGCCAGACGGACATTGGCTTGCTCAACGGATTTCGCTTCTGCACTTGACTTGAGAAGGGCGAAGCCTGGATGTCAACCTTAGCCAGAGCCTGTATCTCATCAGTCTCCATCTGAGCCTCAATCGTGAACTGAGCGGTTTCAAGTTGTTTTGGTTGCGCAGCTTTCGATCACTGTGCCTTTTTGCTTTCTTGATAAATAATCGACAAAAAAAGCGGCCACTAATGCCATTCAGAGACTCTTGGCCATTTCGGCTGGGGATAGGGTCAAAATTGAAGTAAGTCGTTATGATTCAAGCAAGGGACGTATAATTTATAGACTTGAAAACTCTAGCAAAACAAGAAGACGAGGTTCGGGGCTGTGCCCGTGCCCTCTAAGCTCGTTAAGAGGAGCGGTTGTGGCTCGCCCACTGGATCCGAGAACCATGTTGAGTCTGGTCCGGACCGCATCAGCGATCTTCCCGACGCCATCCTCGGTGAGATCATCTCTCGTCTTCCCATAAAGGAAGGCATGCGCGCACAAGTGCTCGCATCTCGGTGGCGCCGCATATGGCGCACCGCACCACTCGATCTTGAGTTTCGTGTGATCCTTGATACTCGTTCTACCAGATCTCTGGAAAAAATCTGTTGCCAAATCATCCGCGTTCTCCCAGGCAAGCAAATCGTCTAGGAAACATACGTCTGAACTCACTGCCGACATCTTAGTTGCAACTGCCGCGGAGAATCTGTCGCTGATGGCTTCAGTCTTCCTGTATCTATCCTCTCCGATCACAAGGGCCCGATTCGCCGCTTCTGCATCCCGACAAGCTACCTCCAGTGCAAACCTTGTGGCGTCGATGAGTTGTTCCTGTCTCGGAATCTGTACCAACTCCAGGTTTTAGAGTTCTATCATATATTCCCAAAGTTCTTCTACCCAGGGCCCAGGCAAGCACGCAGAATCCCTTCTTCTATGCCGTCGCCACCAGCATCCATCTCGAGATTTCGCTCGTCTCTCCACACCATCACCTTCGCCATGTGCAAACTAGAAGACAATCTTGTAGAAATGCTTTGCCTCCCACTACTCAGGAGACTTTTGCTGGTGGAGGTTTATATATCGGATGTCTCCTTGCGGAAGTTCATCCACCATGGTTGCCCTGCCCTGCAGTGCCTACTGCTTGTTTGCAACAAGAAATTCTGTTGTCTATGAATAAACTCAGCTAGGCTTGTAAGCATTGGCATTCGTTCTGACGGAGGAAAACTGATCATTGAGGATGCGCCTTCCCTCCGGAGACTGCTACATGATTCTGTAGATGCACAACTACAGATAAAAGTTTTGTCCGCACCTGTGTTGGACACACGAAGAAAAATTTCTGAATTACCCAATGAAACAAATATCATCATTGGGACTACAGTTATTCAGGTACTGCCTCTGCACGTTACTTTGACCTGCGTTATTCAAAAGCACTTGAGATTCACATCCACGAGCTAATAATATCACGTTATGTGCTCAATGAAGGGTCTCTGCATAAGTAGCCTACACGCGGTGCTGGATTCCGTCAAGACCTTGTTTATCTCACAGACATGCTTTAATCTGGATGAGATTGTTGACTTGCTGCGATGCTTTCAATGCTTGCAAAACTTGTTTATCGAGGTGATGATTTCACACACGTTGAAAGCCCACGCATAATATGCATAATATACTGGCACTAACTCTTAAGTTTGCTCTTCTCGTGTGTTTAGGGGGGAGGATGGGATCAAAGAGGTATAACAAATGAATGGCGCCAAAAGCAGCGGGTGTTTCTCAATAATCACGACATTTGTTTGAGGACATTAACGCTGGAAGACTATGAAGTCACAGATGCAAACACTGAATTTGTGACATTCTTTATTCTCAATGCTAGGATGCTACTGACCATCAGGCTTAAGTTTGGCATGCGCAGAGATTTCACTCATGAATTTTACAAAGGGCAAGAAGAGGTACTGCAGATGGACAAAAGGGCTTCTAATTGCGCAGAGCTTAAATTAACAACAACTTGCGAGCATATGCACATGGACTTAAAAAACACAAGTGTTGAATATCTGGATTTGCTAGATCCATTCAACTGTAGATGTTGAAAACAGGTCTGGAGAGATGTACTTGCTATATTGAATGAGTGCATTGTGTAAACATGGTCAAGCAATTATGTACATGCTTTCTGTTTTCAATATCGATCATATGTTTCTGGACCCAATGATAAAAGAAATCAGCTCACACAGATGCTCAAAAATCAAACTAGTATCCTCTTGTTTGTCTCAGTTGCTTGGCATGAAATTCTGTCTTTTAAAAGCAACATGTGTCCACTGCAAACCTGCAACTGCTGCAACCGCGCCTCTCCGAAGGACGTCCGTGCACCCCACAGGAAACGAACGTGCATCAAGAGGTTGTGAAAATCATACGTCCGTGTGAACACGTCTCTGAAAACATTTGGAATGCTGTGATAATGACTTAAGGTCAGCAACGAACCTCCAATCACTTTTTAGATGCTGGGTTTCCATTCTCATTGTCATATTGAATAAAACTCATGCATCCGAAGAATTCGTCAAAGCGAAAGACTACGTGCCCCTTTTAATTGCAGACACCGTGTCCCTCCGAGAGACCGTGTCAGAAATGAACAATTCGGAAAACAGTAGCACGGTCTTGCGTCATTTAAACATACACCCGTGCCTCTCTCAGTGAACAAGCAACTTAAAATGTTACAAAAACTGAGGCACTTCACTGCATTTTCTCCTTGCATTACCGTGCGCACCGTGGCTTCACTCCACTGTCCCTCGGAGTGGCCGTGTCATGCGAAAACAACTAGGAGAACACAACTAGGAGTGGTCGTGTCATGCGAAAACAACTAGGAGAACACAAAAGACGTCTGTGCATCGTCCGCATGTACAACCGTGTGCCAACTGCTTAAAGACCATGCGTCTGTCAATGAACACGTCACTGAGAACATTTAGAATACAGAGGCCTTTCTGTGCGTCTCATTCTTATCCTTACAGGACGATGCGCACCGTGGCTTCACGTCCCTGTCCCTCCGAGAGACCGTGCTAGGGAAAAATACTTTGGAAAATAGAAGCATGGTCGTGCGTCATGGATGTGCACAACCTGTCTCAGTGAACGCCTCACTGAGAAAATTTGCAAAACACAAACAAAGCCGTGCCTTATTTGCATGTAAGTCCGTGCGTGTTGGGGTCGTCAGTGCGTGCCTCTATGCTCCTAATAAGCCAATAGTCTTGTCTTTGCCACTGTACAGTAGCCCCATGTCAGTGAGCAGGCGCGTATTATAACTGTTCTGTTTTGTGCCAACCCAGATCGCCCCCTCCCACTCACGCGCTGTAGAGTTCATCGTCTCTTCTCTCTCGATTCTCCCTCTAGATCCAGGGTTAGTATATTTTCTCTTAATTTCTATGTGAATTTTTCGCTACGATCTGTTTTGCTCTCTGTTGGTTTCGTCTCTCCGTGATTGAAAGCGACGCATCTGCGCTGTTATGCTAGGAATTGCCTGGAAATTCGTTGTGATCTAGACCAAATCAACGCAGTACGAGGCCGAACCTGTACACGACCCGTGCCTCTTAGGGGTGGGGTTGATTGGAAGTCGGCGTTTGTTCTTGAGAACGCTATGAGCTGCAGCGACCTGCGGCGTCCAAGTCCTATGTGAGCGATGAACTTGGCCGAGGGAGGTTGGTAGTTTAAATTGAAGCCCGTTAGGTCTTGCAAACAATGGCGGTGGCCGGAAGTCCAAGCGAGTGGCCAGACGTTGAGGTCTATTGCATAACCGGCCACAGGGTGCTGGAGGTCTGCGTTTGGGGTGCTGTTGACTGGGAGTCGGCATCTGTGCTTGAAGATAGCGTTTGGGGTCCTGTACGCTGGAGGCAAGGTTAACGTTGATGGATCACCCGTTTCAAATACCACCTAGCCACACATGTTCCGGTGGTTGGCGTCGGCGACGGTAGCGTATGGTCGTGGATGACGTTGTTGCTGGGTGCAGCTCCGACGAATTTACATATAATTTTAATGTTATAAACACTCCTTTGAGCCGCCTGATGATAGACTATTGTTTCTCCTTTTTGCCTGTCTTGTCTTGAAATATACATTTGCTAAAGCTGCTTTTAAAACCAAGCAGCAGAAATCCTTTCACTGATTGACATTGACAACCAAGATTGTGAACTGCTCTAAAAATAGTCAATACTGAATTGTGATGAATTAAGCAACCATTTTTGGAAAATAAAATGCTGATTTAATTAAATTCATATTTCCTCTGTTATTACATATCCCATATCTACTGTTCACCTTCTAATCAAAAGTTGTGCACATGTCTTTTTAGGAAATTGCTTGTGAATGACTATTTATGTAAAAATGCCGGTTTAGCCGAATAGTTTTTCAAGATAATAAAATTTTCCTTGTGTTGAGAATTTCATATAAACGTTGTTTTGCAACGTATTCTAGGGGAAACCATGTGTTGTGATGTATGTCCAACTTCGGTTGCTCCGGACTGGAGTTAGGCGTTCTTCGCAGGGCGATAACAGTGCATCTTCCTCGATGCTTCAAGACATGCCTGGTAAGGAGAAATGTTTGCCACCCCATGCTGCCCATCAGTTACTACCAACTAGTGTATCTTTCTGATGAAGGAAATAAAAGTTTCTACCATATTGTTTGAATGGAATGCCTACATTTAAGCATTTAATGATATGTTTTCAATTTTTGATGTACCTTGTTTTATCAAATAGCAACCTGTTGAAAACAATTGGTACATATATGACAAGCGCTATCTGTCTTCGTTATACATGCCTGGTAAGATTTTTTTTTCTTGCGCAATATGTGCCATGCTACTGCAGGCAGCAAGTCACTTCTTCAATCTATCGGTGGAAAGAGGAAGCATTTCAAGAAGAAGGAAAACAAAGAAATCCAGTACTGATCACCAACGAGGATCTGTCATATGAGATCTACATCACCGATGAACCTAACCGGTCTAAAATTCATGGACCTGGCTGGGAAAAGTTAATTAGTGACTACGATCTTCATTATCGAGATCTAATCATCATAAACCTAGATACTAGGAGTCTATCCAATGAGATAGATCTGAGACTCAGTGATTTTCGAGGAGGTCACAGGCCCCTCCCCAAACCATCACTAGGTAAGTGCACCAACTTCCATCCTGTTTTATCAACTACGTTTATCAGCATACTTTGGTACTCCTACCCCTGTCCACTAAATTAATGACATACTTACAGTCAAAGTTATTTTGAAAACATTTTATGCAATTATGTTGATTATCATCCCAACTTGATCACATGCATTGAATTTAACCATTCATTTTAAACTTAAATACCAAGTTCATCTGTTTAAACAAATTTGTTTGAAAATGAGTTTTTTTTTCAATGCAGCTCTTGATTTTCTAAATGACTCGGAGAGGGAGTACATTGGGAAAACAGTGTTCGGTCGAGGCGTAAACCTCTCATATAGACAATTTGGACAGATGATATACTATGTGTTTGAGTCTGACGACTTCCCCACCATACCCTTTGTGCAGCGTCTAAATGTCACCAATGTCATAAATGGTCGTCTGGTTAGTCATTGAATATTTGTTTGACCCACTGCCATGGTTTTGTTTGCTATTTTCGATGTTCTATGTCCTTGTACATTGATTTTATCTAGTAATATTGGTACAATCTGCAGAGAATCCCGTCTGCCGTTGTGAGGCTTCTAAAGATGAACCTGGGATATCGACCTCAAAACGGTGGTATCAGCCTAACAAAGATGTATGATGCAATAGACATGAGCACAACGTACTCCATACGAACCGACGGCAGAATGGAGGTGACCGGTTTTTCAGATTTTGCCCGGGAAGCTCAGTTAAGGGTTGGTTCAGTTGTCCTTGTCACAATTGAAAAGCGGTGGCCAACATTGGGAAACATGAAGCTGCTGCGGATGATAATCAACGACCTTTCCTGATAGAGCGTTGCCGGTGGCTATACTTCCTAGTTCAGTAATTTATGTCTGTTTTTTGAACAGCCTGTACACATCAGTTTTGTTATTTAGTTATGTGATGGTATGTAACTGAGCATATAATTATGTCCAAGAGGACGGTGGTGAAAATTCCCTGTCAAAGAAGGTGAAACACTTACGTGGGTTAGTTTATTTATCTCTGATAATAATAAAAGGATTCGCTGAATAATAATGGAGGATGAATGGCTGTGGTGAAGTATGTTTCAGAATAGTTTAGTGACATTGCTAGCTCCGCACGTCAGTAGTATACATATTTTTCACTATGGTGCTCCGCAGAATAGCGTCATGCCAAGTAGTTTGTTGCGATGAGCTCAAGTATACACCTCTGTCAACCACACAGCACTTCTCCTGAAAACCTAGCGCCTTCCCCTATGGCTCAGTCACCTTAAACATCCATGCCTTCACATAGGTTCATATCCGTGCCTCACGTAGCATCGTACATGTGCCTCTAGTTGTGCTACTCGCTATATAAGTGTGTTTCGCAGCTGCATGCCCACGCCCCTCGTTTCTTCTCGTTGTTTCTGCCCATCTCGTACTTGCAACTATTTCAGACATGACCGTGCCTGTTGAGTCGGCACATTCACGACTCTCAAGACCGTGCCTCGACAAGAATAACGACCGTGCTTGTAACAGTGCAGCGTTACAGTTGATACATTCAGGACACGCTAGGGACCACCTTGCCACTATTTCAGACATGACCGTGCCTGTTCCGTCGTCACATTCATGCCTCTCAAAGTTAATTGAAAAACATTCTGGAAAAACAGTAACGGACGCCTATTGTCAATACTCACGTCACGTACATTCGACGTTCATTCCTTCGTCACAAAAGTAATTGCCGTGCCTCTGCCATAGAACATATAAGTGTAAAATGATTATTCCTACACTTGTAAAACCCGGAATGCCCTGGATAAATGTCGAATCTCACCTTGCGGCAAAACCATGGAGGCCGGTGCTTCTTAGGAACACATCTGTGGCTTTTTGCGCATGTAGTTGAGTGCACGGCTATTTGTTCGTGCTCGTGCCTCACATAGCACCATAGCACGAATTGACGTCCGTGAATCACGTAACTTCATTTCCGTGCCTGACGTAGCATCGTATCTATTCCTCTACTTGCGCCTCTTGTTGTATAAGTGCTTCTTGCAGCTGCATATCCACGTCTGTCGTTGCTTCTCGTTCTTTCTGTCCATCTCGTAGCGTCAGCTGCAACAGTGCCTCTGAAAAAACACAGCACTGCTCCTACCAGCGAATGTATCACTGAAAACAATTGCCACTCCCAATGAATGTACCACGCCCATGTGTCTGAGAGTTAAACCAGCCACTTCAAGCATGCTTCTCTTGGTCAGAGACTTGTGCCTCTACATACTGCCCCTGCATGCCTCACGAGATAAATTGTAAAAGTTAACATTTGACAGAAACTACGCAAGACAACGAACATCTCCTCGACTTGCTGGAGATACGACGGTTGCTAAAAACATAACTACTGATTTTATTTTTATTTTTTATAAAGAAAAACCACGATCAAAAACCCAGGATGTGCACAACCGCACCACCAGGGAGATGAAACCACGATCCAGAACCCACGATGTGCTCAACCGCATCGACAGTGAGATCGTGCACTCCTTTGCCACTTCCCCGCCCTTAAATTTAGAGTTCTGCCTTGGCCTTCTTACACACAAACAACTGAAATCGCCATTGCGCTCCCACTCATTGTGCCCCAAGAAAAACCAGGTTGCAGGAGGACCAGCTGCTCCAGGCCATGGGATTCATCAAGGAATTCATGGAGGTGCAGGCCCACGGCAACACCAAGTTGCACGTGATCCACACCAATGACTTGCACAAGGCGGCAACCACCATCGAGCAGTACGAGCGACACCTCGAATTCGAGTGCCACAAGATCGTCGGAGTTGATGTGGAGTACACCAACGACGTTGGCGAAGATCAGAAACCAGCCCTCGTCCAGCTCTCCGTTGGCAAGGATCATCCGGTGTTGCTCTTCCAACTGAGCGCCGCCGACAAGAACTGCACCAGGTTCGACAACTTCCTCGCCGACCCCAGATACACGTTTGCTGGCTTCTCCATCGACGGCGACATAGAGATGCTCGGGAGCGTCGGACTAGAGATCGCCCACTTCGTCGGTCCAGAAGGAATGGAGGGTGCCTACAGCTACCAAGCCTCTGGACTCCCTTGGGGATGTCTCTGGCATCCTTGTCCACGACTACTACAACAACATGAAGAAGAAGCTCACCAACGCAGAGCACCAGCGCTGGGCGTGCATGCCCCTGTCCATGAGGCACATCGAGTACGCGGCAAAAGATGCTTACGCTGCGTACGAGATATGGAGCCGCCTCACCATCATCCAGGAAGGCCTCCGCCGGGCAAAACTCGAGAAGGAGCAGACCAGGAAGCGCGCAAGGTCCTGGGGCGACTATGACTACTGAAGCAGGTGGTCCCGGCCAAGAAAAGTAACTAGAAGATTGCTCATGCCATTCTAGATTTCCCGTTAGATTTGCTTTCTCTCAAGACTGCCGTTTGCTTGTTCTAAATTTAGATTTGATTGTGTCGCAGTTAACCTTGTAGTTTGCTTCCAGTTTACATATCTTCTGAACAAGTTTATTTCCAGTGCAATGTTGCAGTTTTCTATTATTAGAATATATTGGTGTGAACTGAAAAATATAAACACAGTATAGATACTATACGATTAGCGTAACGCACAGAGCAGATACACATAGCAATCCACAAAAATGACGAGCATGCAATGCACTAGTACCTTTGTGGATGCAGCGTCGAAATGCAGGGACAACAATTACAGAATGCTCCTAAAAGCAGTGCACAATGTTCTAACAAACCATTGCACACACAAATATTAAAAATCGTTCGTATGGAACACTTTGGAAAAACAATTTGAATACAGAGGTAGTTAGGTGTTTATTCTCCTTGGAAAACATTGCTTACGCCCGTGACCCTCAGAGAAGAACACTACAAAGGCACGGTTGTCCGTCAATAACACCAACTACTTAAAACACCCAAGAAGGCACTTCGGTGCCTCCACTCCTATACACCAATAAGAAAGAGAAAGAAAGTTTAAGGAATATCAAGTTCATAAGTCGGCAATCGTAAGCATTGATACATAATAATTTTTTCAGTTTTATAAGTTGCAATATTTAAACAATTAATTACAAAATTCAATATTCCCAGGTACCTAGGTTTAAAGAAGTCTTCAACACCATACTAGGACAAACAATGAGTGCCAAGGGTACAAGATGGCAGATTCATACCGTGCAAGATGTTCCAGTGGTAGAAAAGGGAGAATCAACATTTGCTATTTTAAAGCTTGAATTCCTCTACAATGGTGAAAAGTTTGTCGAAGACCTGGAAGATTTGATAGTAAGTTTATATAGATTTACTTATAAACAACTTATATGCACAAACTCTAATAATATACTTCCCTTCTCCGCAAAATTTCACAGGATGAGGTCGAAGACTGGAGGTCTGAGGCAATGTACATTCTCTTAAGTAGCGAGATGAATCAAGTCAAAGCTAGTGAAATGGGTGACGAGATTAGCAAGATCTTGAGCAAAAATGAAGACTAAAACTTTTGATTTAGCCCGCGAGGCTAATTCTATCTAGACGTGACAAAAAAGTTTATCAATAACTCACATTTCTATGTAATGTAGTTAGAAATTGCGTGTTCATGTTGAAAAGAGAACTATTTCGACAACAGTGCCTCTTACATCATCAGAGAGTGTCAGTAAACTATAAACAACAATGCCTCTTCTTATTTGTACGACAGCAGTGACTCCCAAAACGAACCCTTACGCGTGACTCTGGAAACCACCCTCCCGTGGCCTTGTGCCACCAAACCCTGCGTCACCATGCCTCCGGGCAATATCCACACACACACATACCCTTACGCGTGACTCTGGAGACCACCCTCCCGTGCCTCCAGAGGTGACATGGCCTTGTGCCACCAAAGCCTGGGTCACCATGCATCCGGGCAATATCCACACACAAATACCAAGAACGCCTCAACCGTGACTAGCTCCTACGCACACGTGACTTCACATGGTTCAAACCCGTGCCTCTGGAGGGAACATACCAATGACTTCACGTGACTTTACCTGCTTCAAACCCGTGCCTCTGGAGGCAACATACCAATGACTTCACGTGACTTTACATGCTTCAAACCCGTGCCTCCGGAGACAACATACCAATGCCTTCGTAGTATACACACATGTGAATGCACGCACAAACCTAGCTCGTAGGCAGACGTGATTGCACATGCTTGAAACCCGTGCCTTTCGAAACAAAGCAGCTTGCCTTCTGCACAACCTGCTATATAAAAATTAAACAAGCAGGTTCCCTCGCGCCGGAGGCGTCATGCCACACCACGACGTACAACGCGCCGCACGAACCAGCACGCTGCACGACCAACACACACTTCGACCTATGCCCCCCCTTCAAGATGTTTATGAAAATTGAACGAGCCGAAGGCGAGCCGGAGGTTCCCTCGCGCCGGAGGCGCCGTGCCACACCATGACGAACAACGCACCGCACGAACCAGCACGCCGCACGACCAACACACACTTCGACCTATGCCCCCCCCCTTCAAAATGTTTATGAAAATTGAACGAGCCGAAGGCGAGCCGGAGGTTCCCTCGCGCCGGAGGCGCCGTGCCACACCATGACGTACAACGCGCCGCACAAACCAGCACGCCGCACGACCAACACACACTTCGACCTATGCCCCCCCCCCTTCAAGATGTTTATGAAAATTGAACGAGCCGAAGGCGAGCCGGAGATTCCCTCGCGCCGGAGGCGCCGTGCCACACCACGACGTACAAGGCGCCGCACGAACCAGCACGCCGCATGACCAACACACACTTCGACCTATGCCCCCCTTCAAGATGTTTATGAAAATTGAACGAGCCGAAGGCGAGCCGGAGGTGCGCCGGAGGTGCGCCGGAGGCGCCGTGTGACACCACGACGTACAACGCGCCGCACGAACCAGCACGCAGCACGACCAACACACACTTCGACCTATGCCTCCCCCTTCAAGATGTTTATGAAAATTGAACGAGCCGAAGGCGAGTCGGAGGTTCCCTCGCGCCAGAGGCGCCGTGTCACACCACGACGTACAACACGCTGCACGAACCAGCACGCTGCACGACCAACACACACTTTGACCTATGCCCCCCCCTTCAAGATGTTTATGAAAATGGAACAAGCCGAAGGCGAGACGGAGGTTCCCTCGCGCCAGAGGCGCCGTGTCACACCACAACGTACAACGCGCCGCACGAACCAGCACGCTGCACGACCAACACACACTTCGACCTATGCCCCCCCTTCAAAATGTTTATGAAAATTGAATGAGCCGAAGGCGAGCCGGAGGTTCCCTCGCGCCGGAGGCGCCGTGTCACACCACGACGTACAACGCGCCGCACGAACCAGCTCACTGCACGACCAACACACACTTCGACCTATGCCCCCCCTTCAAGATGTTTATGAAAAATGAACGAGCCGAAGGCGTGCCGGAGGCGCCGTGTCACACCACGATGTACAACGCGCCGCACGAACTAGCACGCCACACGACCAACACACACTTCGACCTATGCCCCCTTTTCAAGATGTTTATGAAAATTGAACGAGCCGGAGGTTCCCTCGCGCCGGAGGCGCTGTGCCACACCACGACGTACAACGCGCCGCACGAACCAGCACGCCGCACGACCAACACACACTTCGACCTATCCCCCCCCCCCCCCCCCCCCCAAGATGTTTATGAAAATTGAACGAGCCGAAGGCGAGCCGGAGGCACTTTTCTTCAATTTAGTAAAGTTATTATACACCCGTGCCTCTCCTAGTGTTCACCTGTGCCTATAAAGAAGTCACACGATTGAACGATTCTGGAGACTGCCGTTTTACATTAAAAAGTTGCTTTTTTTCTTTACTTGAAAGGTCACATTTGATAGTGTTGGTAGTCCCCGCCCGCAACTACACCATAAATCTCCATTACCCGGAAATATAATGGGAACAAAAAGGGAAACGGGAAAGGGAAACAGGAAACCAACCGCGCGAGCTGGTATTTTTTTTGTGTTTTCGCGCGGAAAGGGAAAACGGAAAATTCTGATAGTTCGAGGGTCAAACTGCAAAACGCACCAAACCACAAACCGGAAAGGGAAAACCGGGAACCAACCGCGCAACTAGTTTTCCCTTGCGGAAGCGCTCCACGCGCGACACTTGTCACGCGCGGAGCGCTCCCGAACCGCTCGTTACGAAGGAGCGCTGGTTAACTAGTTGCTCCCGGAAAAAATGTATGAAAGAAAAACGAGATGGGCCCTTCGGATCACTAGGTAGATAAGCATCGGCGCACGCAAGTCACGGCCGCAAGGGACTGTGATTGAAATGCGTACGTGTGTTTTCAAACAAATCGATCGATTGATCTGGCTTTCCCTGTTCGTCACTCGGTTCATATTCATCGTCTCATCGGCCCGTCGCTCCATCGCTCCTCGCTCGGCGCCTCGGCCGCTTGTTGTCACCGCCGCACGCCGCAGTCCGCCACTCAGGCAATCCGGCCTTCCGGCAATATGGCAATACGTTATGCATCTGTGACGGCCGATTCAGTACGTATCCTGATCCATTCATCCATCCCTCAATTTCATATTTTCAGTAGTTTTTTAGCACGTCTATTGGAGTACTATTCATCCATGATTCATCCCACAAAGTTTCAAATTTTTTATGTATAACTTTCTAGTTCAATCTTTCACATTATGTATTCAACCATCCTAATTTTCTGCCATTCTGTATACATGTCAAGTGTTCCAATCATCCGATCTATAAATTTCTAATTCTTTGTATACTCTTTACTTCATAATTTTAGGACATTAGCCTGTCATGTTGCCTAAGATACATTTGTCGGGTGCTAAAAAGGGAGAAGAAAGAAAAAAGGTGGTCTGAAAATTCGACCACTGAAGGGTTCTTTGACTTAGGGCCCATGTCGTCCAGTACGCCTAGGGCCTCCCTAAACACAGGGCCGCCCTGTTTAAAAGCGATCAAACCCGTAAAAAATCCATATTTACAGTTTAAAACAGCGCCTAGCAGATCCCGTAAAACTCGATCGGCCCTTAAACTTTTTAAAGGGCAATGAAAATCCATCCGCAAAAACCTCATATGTACAGTTTTGAAGGCAGTATACAGTTCAACCCGTAAACCGGTCAAACCTCGTCGAAGTAGACGCGCCGCCGCGGAACTGGTCGGAATCTACCCGGAACTCACCGGAATCCGTCGCCGCATGTCGGAAGAAGCGCCGCACGCCGGAATTTGCCGCCTCCGGTCCGAATTGCGGCCGACTCGACCTCCACTGCTGAGGCGAGGCTGTCCACGGGCCGGGCGGAGCAGGCCACTGGTGGCCCGAATCAGGGCGGCGCGGCACCAGAGAAGAGCGGGGGTGGGGCGCTCGGAGCTCGCGCGACCATGCCGAGGACCGCGCGTGCAGCCGCGCGCGGTCTCGGGCTCAATCGGGGACGGGCAGGCGCTCCAGGGAGCACGCGGTTGGGGCGGGTGGCACAGGACTCCTCCACGACATGTGTGGCCAGGAACGGGCGGCGCCGGGATGAGGCGGGGTGCGAGGCGGGCGGCGCCGGCGCGAGCGGGGGCACCGGGGCGAGGCACGCCGGGGCCGGAGACGGACTCTGCCGGGACTGGAGGAAAAAAAAACGGCTATAGTGGGATACAATTTTATTTACGGGACTTGCTCTGGCCAGGGCAATTTCACACCGTAAAAACAGTTTACAGTGCCCCGTATACGCGTTTTTTAGGGTCAATTTATAAGGGGCATGCTAGAGATTATCTTACATTTTGGGCGAAGTATTGTTAAATTTTGCATATAACACCAGGGTAATTTTGCAATTTAGGCCAAGTTTGAGTTTCCCTATGCCAGTTTTTTTGAATAAACTTTTTTGAGGGGCGCGACTATGTGCCGCTTATTAAGACGCCTAGGCATGGCTCGCCTCGAGGGAACCCAAACAGGGCCGACCCAGTAACAACAAGCTGCATCACGCTGACTGACGTCATGAGTGATTTTCCTGTCATTCCTTCGCGTTTTTGTTTCATTTAATTAATTTTGTTTATATTCATAATATTAAAAATATCAATATTACAAAAACACTTTACAAAGAAATTTTAAAAATCTTAATCTTGTATTTGAAAAATATTAATCTTGTATTTGAAAATGTTAAACATTCTATAGAAAAATATTTCTGGTGTATACGGAAATTATCATGTGAATACAAAAAGAGTAAGTGTTAATCATGTGTACCAAAAATGTTAATCTTGTGTATGAATTGTTTTTAATCATGTGCATGAAAAATTAATGTAAAAATCAAAATGTCACACAATTCAAGAAAATGTACGTGGCACTTCAAAAATATTTATAGAATGCGAAGAAATGTTTGTGCAGTTAAACAGAAATGTTGTGTACATTCAAAAAAATGTATGTCACATTTTCAGATATATTGAATAGTTACAGAAATGTATTCGTCACATTTTCAAAAATTGTTTATACAATGTAAAAAAATTGTTTGCACAATTTAAAAAGCATTATAATTAAAAAAATGTTTCAACATGTACTGAATTTTTCCTAACACGAATTACAAAAATACATTCAAAACAAAGCAGATTGCTCGCCCTCCAAGCCATCACGGTTGTATCTGTTGCACCCGGCAAGATTGTTACATGGGCTGCCCCAAATCACCAAGTCGAAGCCGCCAAATCTACTAACAAATGATAAAATCCTATCATCGGTAAGAGATTTCACGTCATCAATCTCAATGAGCGTGCCTGTCTGAGTCTGATCCCACCAACCCTTAAAAATCCTCTTATTAGCTTTTCTTATCTCTACAGAGACCATTGCCTTCATGTGGATGCCCAACCTGTGCAAAGCTACCTCTCCTCCTCCAATACCGGTGAATAAGGACAACACATTAACACCATTGGGAAACATGACTTTCAAAACGGACAAGTGGTAAGCAACTGTATCAACATGAAATGTGTTGCCGAGAGACTTGTATCTCTCTGTGATGCCGAGTCCCCTTGTGTGATCCTTTGGGAAACCGAGTAGATATTCCATCTCTTCAGGCTCCAATGGAGCAACCTTGTTCTTTCCAATCCAGACAAGATTCCCTTTTCTACACTCATTCATGACATATTTTTGAACACTTCGAGCCGGTGGACTGTCCGAGCTTGCAAGAGCACGCCCGATCCGTTCTGTCAGCTTCGCACTTGCAACATTTGGTTGCAAGCAATTGAGTTGTGTTCTCAGGTCCCATGAAGGCCACCACTTCTTGTAATGAGGGAATGCCTCAAATATGGTCTTTGGAGGCATAGGAAGAAGAGGTGATCTATTCTCAATTGGCAAATTATGGATGTAGCCTCTTTTCCTTGCAGTTGCACACAAATGCTTAGAATCCACAAACTCAGGTTGAATGTCATAAAGAAATCTTGAAATAGTCACTCATACGCCTTTCGGAGCTTGGGCCACATTTTCATAGTAGAAAAAGGGTGGTCCACTATCTTGTTTAGGAAGTACTCTGGTAATTGATGGTTGCGAATAACCTGGCAAATTAAACCCAACCATTGGATTTGGGAGAGGCATTGGTTCATCATGGCTACCATCCAAGGAGGGTTGATTTCCCTGTGCTCTACCTCCATACCGGTTCCTCTTTTTCTTGCTCTCTTCCATCAATCTTGCTTTCTTTCCCCCTCCAAATAAATCAAAGCATTGATCTGTGACCTGGGAAATTTACAGATATTACAGTGTCGTTACATCAAATTAGAAGAGCGTAAGTGTTTTCATATACAAATAACAACAAACCAATAGGTACCTGATGGTCAGATATGTTTCTGGAATGACTATCTTCTGTAATTCGTGATGCACTTATCGAATCAACTAATTCCCATAGATCAACATCCATACCTAGGAAATTTAAACAGCAATATATAGCATAAGATTCCTTTCTTGGAAAAATGAATGCAACAATTTCAAAAAGAGTCATACCACATCTTGTAATAGCCATATTTGCTTCATCTTCAGAAAAGCCCATGTCTACTAATAATTTGATGTTCTCGTCCTTCTCTGACATCTCCCGTAGAAACTACACAATAGTATAACAAAAACTAAGATTAGAAAACACATGCTATATTTTACTGATTTCTCAATGTCAAATAATTGACTGCTAATAGGGAAATACGATTACATAGCGACACATATAGGGACGGAGAAAATAAGGGGGCCCTACAACTAATGAGTGATCAACAAATGAATAGCCCAAATTACATAAGAAACAAGAAATAGAAAACTAACCGAGAACTAAATCAATGAAGTAATTTAGGACTCAACTTCTTATTCTCTGATACTATTTGAGAATAACTTCATTACGAGAGTTACTATATGCATTAACAAATGCTTCCCAATTTATGCTTGAAACAACTACCTACAGTACTAGTTGTGCTGGACTGGAATAAAGTGAAGGTACATGTCTAACTTTGTTGTTTCATATAATGGCACTCTGTGCGAGATGCATAATAGTGGTGAAACATATGCATCTGGTTTCTTCATGTTGCTTTCGTGGTAGAAAGATAAAAATGGATGGATGATGAGGCAAATGCATGTGTACGTCTTCAAGAAGACATTGCGATATTCCCATCCACCCTATTTCAGGTTCATCACCTACTAGCAATAAAGAAATATATTTTTGCTGAGCAGGCATAAATGTGTAGAAGATAATAAACACTCTCTACCGTTTTTAGGCATTACATATATCTGGCCATGAATAGGAGAGTAGGAGTGAACAATAGGATATTCTCTTCGCTGAGTTTATTTGCATAACTAATAGGAAATTCTGCTATCACATCATAAATTAGTAACATCATATATGCATTTCCCACTCTTCTTGAGGCTATTTATGGAGGGAAGTTTGATGCTACTAATGCGATATGTAATAAACGTTTCTAGTATTATCTTCATTTTGTGTAACTGGAAGTCAAAATAAGAATCTTGAACAATGTGGTTTAGTTCTTTAAGACCTTGTTCTTACTAAGCTACATGCTAGTTTCCAAGCCTCCTTAGATTCTATGGAAATGTGATAAGCTGGGTCGCATCACAAACTTTACTCCAGCGCATGATAGAATTATTTAAGTCCGACTATATTCTTGCTTCTTTCTTTAGAACTCGGTCTTCAAGCTTAGCTTCTATTTCTCCTGAACTCTTTTTAGCTAAGTCCTATTGTATACTATATCATGGACTAGAAAATAAATCAAAGAGAATAAGTGATGCATAATTTTGGGATTCCTGGAGGTTAAAGTTCTTGCAATATGTGTCTATCATCTCTTGGTTACAAGTTATAACACATGTAAGAGTATTTGCATGTAGCATCATAACTCCACAAATCATATGTCTTGTAACTAATATTCAAATGTATAGGAACTAATGAGAAAAGGAGTGGTATCTAACAGAAATAAATGTTAAAATTCATCAAAATGACAAACAAGCAACCCAATAATACATTTAGTTTCTACTCCTTTTAGGTTCATTTGATTACTTTGCGAGAGTCGTTGTCCTAATGGTATTCAATCTTACTTCCTATGATCACTCTTACACGATAAAACTTAAACATGATAATAGTTCTAGGTAAAAAAATGGGTGCTCAAACTTCACAATGCAATTATACACCAATGAAACGCAGAAGCAAAACAAACAATGCTAAAACAGTACGTATAGGGGGTGCTCAAAGTATGCATGTCAAAGATTTCACATTTATCAGCATACATATGGTTAAATAATTTTCAACTACTAAACTAGAGAAAAGGAATTATCGACCTCATCACTAGAACCATTAGACTCGGTATCTGTATCACCAGCATCGTCATCGCCATCCGAATTCTCAAAATCAAGATCATCATCATCTTTAAGTGCCTGCATTTGACATCACCAATCCTAACATTTGATCCTTATCACTATCATCGCTATCGCTTGTCCATCGCTGTGAGATGAGTTAAGCACACCTCAGCGATTTAAAGAAAACTAAGAAAAAAGTAACTGAGGAGAAGAACAATAATTATATCTTGCACACAGTCACAACAAGATATCACAACTGGCATCTCTAGCATGAAATTAGTATAGCAATTCAATTTTAGTGTGTAGAACACTTCAAAAAAGCTAGAAGGAAAGACCACCTTTTTTAGTGAACAAACTCCCATCGACACTGTCACAACACTGCCATAAGATAATCCCCAAAACATATACATGAGTACAATTATAAGTTGTTTAATTTCAAGTAAGGGGATTCCTATTTAACTGAAGTATGCTAGATTTCAGATTATAATAGTTCAGTAGACAATAGAATCCGTTATACGTAATGGGGCTATTTTATGGAAAGAGAGTGATCAAGTTGGTAAATCTAAAAAGTTGATCAGATTGCCAGGTTTGTCCATTATCAACTTGATGATGCTTGTATCAAATGGATTAAAAATGGTAGTCTGATGTACAAATAAATAGCTCAAATGCATGAGGTGGAGTGCAAGACAACTAAGAGTTTTGGACCATATAGGTGGATCACTATAACATAAACTAACAACATAGACTTATTGAAGAGTATCAACATGCTAATTGAATTGTTTGGTCACAGGAGTGCCAATGTTCCATCATGAACGACATATAAAAATTTAGAATCCATTATATGTTAAAAGTACATGACAAGTTAACAAGAGAAAACAAAGACGTTCCCATAGAAACCAAAACATCTGGTCGTTAATCTAGTGGATCATCTTTCAATCAGCAAAGCATAACCGTAAGATCATTGTAACTGCAACTAAGTTGACTATGGGCCATATTATTTGACTCACTTACATAATTGGACATGACATTCGCAAACTTGTTCTCTTTCCTTTTTATATTTTCCCATGCAGGGCATTTACAAATCATGTGGACATGTTTTTGTTCTTCGTACTTCCACACTTTAGAGACTCAAACATTAGCAAAGGACATCCTACTACACATGCATGCTTGGCCCTCCATTGTATTTGCTATTGTGTCCGAGCAAAAATGTGATGCTTCCTAAAAAGAACTATTACACACTTTCTCGATATGTTACCATCCACGCATGGAAACGTGATAACAAAGTCACATGACTTATTCATGTACACATGATGCAATCTCCATTGAAGTAGAGTATGAAGTAGAATAAAACATCATACCTAAGGTTCGTATATAGGTGTAGGATCAACAAGCTTCAATATCCACAAGATGCAACATGCGCAGGTGCCATTATGGTCAGTGTCATTGGTAAGATGTGTCTAAGATGATGAACATGCATGGCAACTAATTATGTGAAGTCTTGCTTTCTGGCCAATTCCACGAGCCATATGGAGGAAAGAATACAAACAATTAACGTCAGAAAAGAGAGAAAAGTATATTGTTTGGAGTTTGATTGTCTTGAGTGCGTTCATGTCACTTGCTACATCAGTGCGTTACCCTCGGTAGTGATGTAACACATGCCATGTAGCCATGTGTGGTACATGAGGATGCTATGGGACTCGGTTGTTCAGAGTGAGTGGAGCTAAAAAAGTCCTATCCTACCCACACAACAATAGTTTAATATTCTCTTGGCTCGACAAACATGTTTGTTTGGTCTTGAGTCGTCATAGCTAGCAACTTCCTGCATTTTTATGTTTCTCTTGGTAGCAACATAACTAAGGCCGCATAGCTATTGGCGGTACATGAGTGTGCTTTGCAAACTAGCTGTCAAGAGCACGTACAAATGAAATGCCCCCTCTTGTCCAGTGTCCGGATTCTCGAGTGGTCTCTTGGCCAAGGTGTTGGGACAAAGAGGCATTTAGGATAGGATGATGTGATGTTTAGTGTGGAGAGCGAACTATTTCCCCCAACAACTCTGAGAGGGTAGCCCGAAGATGGTCGACCCTCGAGCAAGAAAGTTGAACCATTAGAAAGCTACAAATTTGATGTCAATCACATAATTTACGTCAAATTGAGAAGGTGAGAGGGAAACATAATATGTGGCATTCCACATTTCAAATCAAGCAAGTAAGAGCCGAAACAACAATAGTGCCATGCCAGCTCTATCGAAGAATATGTTAAAGAAGAGGACGTCACAAGCACAAGTCAATCCTACCAACTCAGCATGCATTCTAGGAACAATTGGTGGGAGCAAAGAGGCTATTATTCGGCATTTTCAATGTCAGCAAAGAAAATAAAAAAACATTACATCATGTTAGTTTGATTTTTACCCAGTTCATCGGTATGTATTACTTTTAGTATGTGCTGAAAAGAGAGATTATCTCATAGAAGTATTATAAATCATCCATATAATAGGCAATTTACATGAAATCGAGCGAGTGAGTGGGAAACAAAAAAGGCATTCTCGTAATTCCAAGTCCAGTACATGTGAGCCGAGGGACTAGCAACATTTTCATGCTTCCTGTAATTAAGCACATTTGACCAGGAAAGATGACAATGACTGCGCAAGACCATGAACCAAATCGTCATGTACCCACCATGAATGTTGATTCCAAAAAAATGTAAATCCAACCTACATGGGACGACCATGCTTAGAACCCTGCCATATGCCATCGGCACATTAGTTGGTTGTACCTGAAAATGGTGGTGTTTACACGACATTCCCTTCTTCAAGGCATTGGGTTGCAATTTGCTCGGACTTGATCTTTGGGGTGAAAACCCTGGATCTGGCCTTCAGTGATTGGATCTAACAATGTCGACATGAGACGTAGTTCCCTTTCCAGAGGCACCACCATTGAAGAACCTCCCTTCAGTTCCAATGGAGTCAGAGGCGGCGGTTGGTGTTGTTGCATGTTGATGCTTGCTACCGTCACTTTGACATGACATTTTGGAGTCATGCTTTTCTTTCCTCTTTTTATATTTTAATAATTTGTGTCTATAGATTATTGATCTCTTGACTAGCTATGTCTTTATATGATATATATTTTTACCTTACTAGGATAACATGACATGCTGACTAGATGGTCAACACGGTCAAACTCATCTGACTCATGGGAAACTAGCACCGGGCCGAGGGCAGGGTTGGATTGGATCCTGAACGGTTCGGGGAGTTGGGGGTTGAATCTTCGCCGGTTTTACAGATGGGGGTTGAATCTTAGACAAACCAAAGAGTTTAGGGATGAATTTCCTCAAAAAAGAGTTTAGGGATGAAAGTGGACTTCTCACTTTTGGGCAAAGCGACTGATCTTATTTGGTATGATCCTGATGCATGCTCAAAGTGAGAAAATGCGAACAAGGGCTAGTAATCTCTTTTGCATCCCACGGTGTGGCACACAGATTAAAGAATGTCTTGTTTTTTAGAGAAACATATTGAAGAATTAACTAGACAGCCAACGCAACGTCAAGTCTGGTGGAAATCCCAATGCTCAACTCCCCCAAACTCCACGCCGCCAAGAAATGGCCCTCGAAGAATGCAGAATGCTAGAGGAGATCAAGCGCTGGTTGATGTCCAACGAAGACTGCCCGCCGGAGTAGTGACCGATGATGACGTGCATCCGGCTGGGGTTCTTTGCCGATATAATTGAAGAACTGTGAGGACAGTACCAGGGACATGCCAAGGCGGCAAAGGGGTTCTTGGCCTTCGATCTTGACAACGGCTAAGAAGGTGTTGACACAGTGGAGGATGATGATGGAAGATTCAAGTACATTACACACTGGAGGAGTTGCTCGGCAACGACAAAGAAATGAACGCTTCATGCATTGCACCAGTGCCGGCGCTGATCTCGCGTGAAAGTCGATTATTACACGTGAGGGCCCATTCTTTTTTTCGAGAACTGTGAGGGCATGTTCTATACGTGTGTGACGAAGAAGCGCAAGGTTTGCATCCAGAAGATGATGCAGGATCTAGTTCTAGTGTCTGTGACAACGGCACAATGCAATCACGAAGGGGCCTCTGTTGAAGATTGTTAGAAATATGCCCTAGAGGCAATAATAAATTGGTTATTATTATATTTCCTTGTTCATGATAATCGTTTATTATCCATGCTAAAATTGTATTGATAGGAAACTCAGATACATGTGTGGATACATAGACAACACCATGTCCCTAGTAAGCCTCTAGTTGACTAGCTCGTTGATCAATAGATGGTTACGGTTTCCTGACCATGGACATTGGATGTCGTTGATAACAGGATCACATCATTAGGAGAATGATGTGATGGACAAGACCCAATCCTAAGCCTAGCACAAGATCGTGTAGTTCGTTTGCTAAGAGCTTTTCTAATGTCAAGTATCATTTCCTTAGACCATGAGATTGTGCAACTCCCGGATACCGTAGGAATGCTTTGGGTGTACCAAACGTCACAACGTAACTGGGTGGCTATAAAGGTGCACTACAGGTATCTCCGAAAGTGTCTGTTGGGTTGGCACGAATCGAGACTGGGATTTGTCACTCCGTGTAAACGGAGAGGTATCTCTGGGCCCACTCGGTAGGACATCATCATTATGTGCACAATGTGACCAAGGAGTTGATCACGGGATGATGTGTTACGGAACGAGTAAAGAGACTTGCCGGTAACGAGATTGAACTAGGTATCGGGATACCCACGATCGAATCTCGGGCAAGTACTATACCGGTAGACAAAGGGAATTGTATACGGGATTGATTGAATCCCCGACATCGTGGTTCATCCGATGAGATCATCGTGGAACATGTGGGAGCCAACATGGGTATCCAGATCCTGCTGTTGGTTATTGGCCGGAGAACGTCTCGGTCATGTCTGCATGGTTCCCGAACCCGTAGGGTCTACACACTTAAGGTTCGATGACGCTAGGGTTATAGGGAATAGACATACGTGGTTACCGAATGTTGTTCGGAGTCCCAGATGAGATCCCGGACGTCACGAGGAGTTCCGGAATGGTCCGGAGGTAAAGATTTATATATGGGAAGTCCTGTTTTGGTCACCAGAAAAGTTTCGGGTGCTATCGGTAACGTACCGGGACCACCGGGAGGGTCCCGGGGGTCCACCAGGTGGGGCCACCGGCCCCAGAGGGCTGCGTGGGCCAAGTGTGGTAAGGGACCAGCCCCTAGGTGGTCTGGTGCGCCTCCCACAAGGGGCCCAAGGCGCAGGGAAGGGGGAAACCCTAGGCTCAGATGGGCCTAAGGCCCACCTAGTGGTGCGCCCCCCTCTCTCCCCCCTTGGCCGCCCCTCCAAGTCCCATCTAGGGCTGGCCGCACCCCTTGGGGGGGAACCCTAGATGGGGGCGCAGCCCCTCCCCCTCCCCTATATATAGTGGGGGTTTTGGGGCTGCCATAGATGGGTCTCCCTCTCTCTTGGCGCAGCCCTACCCCTCTTCCTCCTCGTCTCTCGCAGTGCTTGGCGAAGCCCTGCTAGAGTGCCATGCTCCTCCATCACCACCATGCCGTTGTGCTTCTGCTGGACGGAGTCTTCCCCAACCTCTCCCTCTCTCCTTGCTGGATCAAGGCGTGGGAGACGTCACCGGGCTGCACGTGTGTTGAACGCGGAGGCGCCATGGTACGGCGCTTAGATCGGAATCAACCGCGATCTGAATCGCTACGAGTACGACTCCTTCATCCGCGTTCTTGCAACGCTTCCGCTTAGCGATCTACAATGGTATGTAGATGCACTCCCCTTCCCCTCGGTGCTAGATTACTCCATAGATTGATCTTGGTGATGCGTAGAAAATTTTGAATTTCTGCTACGTTCCCCAACAGTGGCATGATGAGCTAGGTCTATGCGTAGTTTCTATGCACGAGTAGAACACAAAGTAGTTGTGGGCGTCGATTTTGTAAATTTACTTGCCGTTACTAGTCTTATCTTGATTCGGCGGCATCGTGGGATGAAGCGGCCCGGACCGACCTTACACGTACACTTACGTGAGACAGGTTCCACCGACTGACATGCACTAGTTGCATAAGGTGGCTAGCGGGTGTCTGTCTCTCCCACTTTAGTCGAATCAGATTCGATGAAAAGGGTCCTTATGAAGGGTAAATATAAATTGGCATATCACCGTTGTGGCTTTTGCGTAGGTAAGAAACGTTCTTGCTAGAATCCGATAGCAGCCACGTAAAACATGCAACAACAATTAGAGGACGTCTAACTTGTTTTTGCAGGGTATGCTATGTGATGTGATATGGCCAAAAGGATGTGATGAATGATATATGTGATGTATGAGATTGATCATGTTCTTGTAATAGGAATCACGACTTGCATGTCGATGAGTATGACAACCGGCAGGAGCCATAGGAGTTGTCTTAATTTATTGTATGACCTGCGTGTCAATGAAAAACGCCATGTAATTACTTTTCTTTATTGCTAACCGTTAGCCATAGTAGTAGAAGTAATAGTTGGCGAGACAACTTCATGAAGACACGATGATGGAGATCATGATGATGGAGATCATGGTGTCATGCCGGTGACGAAGGTGATCATGCCGCGCCTCGAAGATGGAGATCAAAAGGCGCAAGATGATATTGGCCATATCATGTCACTTTATGATTTGCATGTGATGTTTGTCATGTTTACATCTTATTTGCTTAGAACGACGGTAGCATAAATAAGATGATCCCTCACGAAAATTTCAAGAGACGTGTTCCCCCTAACTGTGCACCGTTGCGAAGGTTCGTTGTTTCGAAGCACCACGTGATGATCGGGTGTGATAGATTCTAACGTTCGCATACAACGGGTGTAAGCCAGATTTACACATGCGAAACACTTAGGTTGACTTGACGAGCCTAGCATGTACAGACATGGCCTCGGAACACAAGAGACCGAAAGGTCGAACATGAGTCGTATAGTAGATACAATCAACATGGAGATGTTCACCGATGATGACTAGTCCGTCTCACGTGATGATCGGACACGGCCTAGTTGACTCGGATCATGTATCACTTAGATGACTAGAGGGATGTCTATCTGAGTGGGAGTTCATTAAATAATTAGATGAACTTAATTATCATGAACATAGTCAAAAGGTCTTTGCAAATTATGTCGTGGCTTACGCTTTAGTTCTACTGTTCAAGATATGTTCCTAGAGAAAAATTTAGTTGAAAGTTGATAGTAGCAATTATGCGGACTGGGTCCGTAAACTGAGGATTGTTCTCATTGCTGCACAGAAGGCTTATGTCCTTAATGCACCGCTCGGTGTGCTGAACCTCGAGCGTCGTTTGTGGATGTTGCGAACATCTGACATACACATTTTGATGACTACGTGATAGTTCAGTGCGTAATGTTGAACGGTTTAGAATTGAGGCACCGAAGACATTTTGAAACGTCGCGGAACATATGAGATGTTCCAAGAGCTGAAATTGGGATTTTAGGCTCGTGCCCACGTCAAGAGGTATGAGACCTCTGACAAGTTTCTTAAGCCTACAAACTAAGGGAGAAAAGCTCAACCGTTGAGCATATGCTCAGATTGTCTGAGTACTACAATCGCTTGAATCGAGTGGGAGTTAATCTTCCAGATGAGATAGTGATGGTTCTCCAAAGTCACTGCCACCAAGCTACTAGAGCTTCGTGATGAACTATAACAAATCAGGGATAGATATGATGATCCTTGAGCTATTCGCGATGTTTGACACCACGAAAGTAGAAATCAAGTAGGAGCATCAATTGTTGATGGTTAGTAAAACCACTAGTTTCAAGAAGGGCAAGGGAAAGAAGGGATACTTCATGAAACGGCAAATCAGTTGCTGCTCTAGTGAAGAAACCCAAGGTTGAACCCAAACCCGAGACTAAATGCTTCTGTAATGAGGGGAACGGTCACTGGAGCAGAACTACCCTAGATACTTGGTAGATGAGAAGGTAGGCAAGGTCGACAGAAGTATATTGGATATACATTATATTAATGTGTACTTTACTAGTACTCCTAGTAGCACCAGGGTATTAGATACCGGTTCGGTTGCTAAGTGTTGGTAACTCGAAATAAAAGGCTACATAAACGGAGACTAGCTAAAGGTGAGATGACGATATGTTTTGGAAGTGTTTCCAAGGTTGATGTGATCAAGCATCGCATGCTCCCTCTACCATCGAGATTGGTGTTAAACCTAAATAATTGTTATTTGGTGTTTGCGTTGAGCATAGACATGATTGGATTATGTTTATCGCAATACGGTTATTCATTTAAGGAGAATATTGGTTACTCTGTCTATTTGAATAATACCTTCAATGGTCTTGCACCTAAAATGAATGGTTTATTGAATCTCGATCGTAGTGATACACATGTTCATGCCAAAAGATATAAGATAGTAATGATAGTACCACATACTTGTGGCACAGCCACTTGAGTCATATTGGTATAAAACGCATGAAGAAGCTCCATGTTGATGGATCTTTGGACTCACTCATTTTTGAAAAGATTGAGATATGCGAACCATGTCTATTAGTATATATGCATGAAAAAAGTCCATACAGATGGATCGTTTGGACTCACTTGATTTTGAATCACTTGAGACATGCAAATCATACCACATGGGCAAGATGACTGAAAGGCCTCGTTTTCAGTAAGATGGAACAAGAAAGCAACTTGTTGGAAGTAATACATTTTGATGTGTGCAGTCCAATGAGTGCTGAGGCATGCAGTGGATATCGTTATGTTCTTGCTTCACAGATGATTTGAGTAGATGCTGAGTATATTTACTTGATGAAACACAAGTCTGAATTATTGAAAGGTTCAAGTAATTTCAGAGTGAAGTTGAAGATCGTCGTGACAAGAGGATAAAATGTCTGTGATATGATCATAGAGATGAATATCTGAGTTACGAGTTTGCCACACAATTAAGAAATTGTGGAAATTGTTTCACGACTAATACCGCCTGGAACACCATAGTGTGATGGTGTGTCCGAACATCATAACTGCACCCTATTGGATATGGTGCATACCATGATGTCTCTTATCGAACTACACTATCGTTTATGGGTTAGGCATTAGAGACAACCGCATTCACTTTAAATAGGGCACCACGCAATTCCGTTGAGACGACACCGTATGAACTATGGTTTAGAGAAACCTAAGCTGTCGTTTCTTAAAAGTTTGGGGCTGCGACGCTTATGTGGAAAAGTTTCAGGCTGATAAGCTCGAACCCAAAGCGGATAAATGCATCTTCATAGAATACCCAAAACAGTTGGGTATACCTCCTATTTCAGATCCGGAAGCAAAGTGATTGTTTCTAGAAACAGGTCCTTTCTCGAGGAAAAGTTTCTCTCGAAAGAATTGAGTGGAGACTTGATGAGGTTATTGAACCATGACTTCAACTAGTGTGTAGCAGGGCACAGGAAGTTGTTCCTGTGGCACCTACACCAATTGAAGTGGAAGCTTATGATAGTGATCATGAAACTTCGGATCAAGTCACTACCAAACCTCGTAGGACGACAAGGATGCATGCTACTTCAGAGTGGTACGTAATCCTGTCTTGGGAGTCATGTTGCTAGACAACAATGAACCTATGAGCTATGGAGAAGCGATGGTGGGCCCAGATTCCGACAAATGGCTCGAGGCCATAAAATCCGAGAGAGGATCCATGTATAAAAACAAAGTATAGACTTTGGAAGAACTACTTGATGGTCGTAAGGCTGTTGGGTGCAGATGGATTTTAAAAGGAAGACAGACAATGATGGTAAGTGTCACAATTAAGAAAGCTCGACTTGTCGTTCAGATGTTTTCCGGCAAGTTCAAGGAGTTGACTGCGATGAGACTTTCTCACTCGTAGCGATGCTAAGAGTCTGTTGGAATTATATTAGCAGTTACTGCATCATTTATGAAATCTTGCAGATAGGATGTCAAAACATTGTTTCCTCGACGATTTTCTTGAGGAAAGGTTGTATGTGATACAACCAGAAGGTTTTGTCAATCCTGAAAGATGCTAACAAGTATGCAAAGCTCCAGCAATCCTTCTAAGGATTGGAGTAAGCATCTCAGAGTTGGAATGTACGCTTTGATGAGATGATCAAAGATTTTGGGTTTGTACAAAGTTTATGAGAAACTTGTATTTCCAAAGAAGTGAGTGGGAGCACTATAGAATTTCTGTTGAGTATATGTTGTTGACACATTGTTGATCAGAAGTGATGTAGAATTTCTGGAAAACATACAGGGTCATTTGAAAAGTGTTTTTCAATACAAAACCTGGATTAAGCTACTTGAACATTGAGCATCAAGATCTATAAGGATAGATCGAAAACGCTTAATAGTACTTTCAAATGAATGCATACCGTGACAGGATTTTGAAGGAGTTCAAAATAGATCAGCAAAGAAGGAGTTCTTGGCTGTGTTACAAGGTGTGAGTATTGAGTAAGACTCAAGACCTGACCACGGCAGAAGAGAGAGAAAGGACGAAGGTCGTCCCCTATGCTTTAGATGTAGGCTCTACAGTATGCTATGCTGTGTGCCGCACCTGTAGTGTGCCTTGCCATGAATTAGTCAAGGGGTACAAGAGTGATCCAGGAATGGATCACATGACAGCGGTTGAACTTATCCCTAGTAACTAGTGGACTAAGGAATTTTCTCGATTATGGAGGTGGTAAAAGAGTTCGTCATAAAGGGTTACGTCGATGCAAACTTTGACACTAATCCGGATGACTCTGAGTAGTAAACCGGATTCGTATAGTAGAGTAGTTATTTGGAATAGCTCCAAGTAGCGCGTGGTAGCTGCATCTACAAGGAATTGTATACGGGATTGATTGAATCCCCGACATCGTGGTTCATCCGATGAGATCATCGTGGAACATGTGGGAGCCAATATGGGTATCCAGATCCCGCTATTGGTTATTGGCCGGAGAGGTGTCTCGGTCATGTCTGCATGGTTCCCGAACCCATAGGGTCTACACACTTAAGGTTCGGTGACGCTAGAGTTGTTATGGGAAATAGTATGTGGTTACCGAAGGTTGTTCAGAGTCCCGGATGAGATCCCGGACATCACGAGGAGTTCCGGAATGGTCCGGCGGTGAAGATCGATATATTGGACGAAGGGTATTGGAGTCCGGAAGTGTTCCGGGGGTACCAGGCTATGGCCAGCATGACCGAAAGGTGTTTCGGGAGCCCCGGCAAGTGTTGGAGGGCCCCATGGGCCAAAGGGGAAGGGGCAAACCATCCCACTAAGGGGTGGTGCGCCCCCCCACACCCTTTCCCACGTTACTTGGGGAGGTGGGGCGACTCCACCTGGCTTGGGAGGCAAGCCTCCACCTGCTTGGCTTGGGGGGCAAGTCTCCCTAGGATTTTCCCTAGGGAGATCCAATCTGCTTGGCCGCCGCCCCCTAGGGGAAACCCTAGGGCGCCTCCCCCTCTCCCCTTGCCCCTATATATAGTGGAGGGGTGGGAGGGCAGCCGCACCTCTTCCCTGGCGCAGCCCTCCCTCCTCATACACCTCCTCCTCCTCCGTAGTGTTTAGCGAAGCTCTGCAGGAGAACCACGAGCTCCATTGCCACCACACCGTCGTGCTGCTGGAGTTCTCCCTCAACTTCTCCTCTCCCCTTGCTGGATCAAGAAGCAGGAGACGTCCCCGGGCTGTACGTGTGTTGAACGCAGAGGCGCCGTCCGTTCGGCGCTAGATCGGATCTTCCGCGATTTGAATCGCTGCGAGTACGACTCCATCAACCGCATTCTTGTAACGCTTCCGCTTAGCGATCTTCAAGGGTATGCAGATGCACTCACTCTCTCTTGTTGCTAGCATCTCCTAGATTGATCTTGGTGACACGTAGGAAAATTTTGAATTATTGCTACGTTCCCCAACAGCCACTGGTGGCCCGAATCAGGGCGGGGCGGCGCCAGAGAAGGGCGGGGGTGGGGCGCTGGGAGCTCGCGCGACCATGCCGAGGACCGCGCGTGCAGCCGCGCGCGGTGCCGGGCTCAATCGGTGACGGGCAGGCGCTCCAGGGAGCGCGCGGTTGGGGCGGGTGGCACAGGACTCCTCCACGACATGCGTGGCCGGGAACGAGTGGCGCCGTGGTGAGGCGGGGTGCGAGGCGGGCGGCGCCGGCGCGAGCCGGGGCACCGGGGCGAGGCACGCCGGGGCCGGAGACGGACTCTGCCGGGACGGGAGGAGAAAGAAAAAAAGGGCTATAGTGGGATACAATTTTATTTACGGGGTCTTGCTCTGGCCAGGGCAATTTCACACCCTAAAAACGGTTTACAGCGCCCCTTATATGCGTTTTTAAGGGTCAATTTATAAAGGGCCTGCTAGAGATTATCTTACATTTTGGGCAAAGTATTCTTAAATTTTGCATATACCACCAGGGTAATTTTGCAATTTAGACCAAGTTTGAGTTTCCTTAGGCCAGTTTTTTTGAAGAAACTTTTTTGAGGGGCGCGACTATGTGCCGCTTATTAAGACGCCTTGGCATGGCTCGCTTGGAGGGAACCCAAACAGGGCCGACCCAGTAACAACAAGCTGCATCACGCTGACTGACGTCATGAGTGATTTTTCTGTCATTCCTTCGCGTTTTTGTTTCATTTAATTAATTTTGTTTATATTCATAATATTAAAAATATCAATATTACAGAATCACTTTACATAGAAATTTTAAAAATCTTAATCTTGTATTTGAAAAATATTAATCTTGTATTTGAAAATGTTAAACATTCCATAGAAAATATTTCTGGTGTATACGAAAATTATCATGTGAATAGAAAAAGAGTAAGTGTTAATCATGTGTACCAAAAATGTTAATCTTGTGTATGAATTTTTTTAATCATGTGCATGAAAAATTAATGTAAAAATCAAAATGTCTCACAATTCAAGAAAATGTACGTGGCACTTCAAAACTATTTATAGAATGCAAAGAAATATTTGTGCAGTAAAACAGAAATGCACTGTACATTCAAAAAAATGTATGTCACATTTTAAGATATATTGAAAAGTTACAAAAATGTATTCGTCACATTTTCAAAAATTGTTTATACAATGTAAAAAATTGTTTGCACAATTTAAAAAGCAATATAATTAAAAAAATCAACATGTAATGAATTTTTCCTAACACGAATTACAAAAATACATTCAAAACAAAGCAGATTGCTCGCCCTCCAAGCCATCACGGTTGTATCTGTTGCACCAGGCAAGATTGTTACATGGGCTGCCCCCAATCACCAAGTCGAAGCCGCCAAATCTACTAACAAATAATAAAATCCTATCATCGGTAAGAGATTTCACGTCATCAATCTCAATGAGCGTGCCTGTCTGAGTCTGATCCCACCAACCCTTAAAAATCCTCTTATTAGCTTTTCTTATCTCTACAGAGACCATTGCCTTCATGTGGATGCCCAGCCTGTGCAAAGCTACCTCTCCTCCTCCAATACCGGTGAATAAGGACAACACATTAACACCATTGGGAAACATGACCTTCAAAACGGACAAGTGGTAAGCAACTGTATCAACTTGAAATGTGTTGCCGAGACACTTGTATCTCTCCGTGATGCCTAGTCCCCTTGTGTGATCCTTTGGGAAACCGAGTAGATATTCCATCTCTTGAGGCTCCAATGGAGCAACCTTGTTCTTTCCAATCCAGACAAGATTCCCTTTTCTACACTCATTCATGACATATTTTTGAACACTTCGAGTCGGTGGACTGTCCGAGCTTGCAAGAGCACACCCGATCCGTTCTGTCAGCTTCGCACTTGCAACATTTGTTTGCAAGCAATTGAGATGTGTTCTCAGGTCCCATGAAGGCCACCACTTCTTGTAATGAGGGAATGCCTCAAATATGGTCTTTGGAGGCATAGGAAGAATAGGTGATCTATTCTCAATTGGCAAATTATGGATGTAGCCTCTTTTCCTTGCAGTTGCACACAAATGCTTAGAATCCACAAACTCAGGTTGAATGTCATAAAGAAATCTTGAAATGGTCACTCATACGCCTTTGGGAGCATGGGCCACATTTTCATAGTAGAAAAAGGGTGGTCCACTATCTTGTTTAGGAAGTATTCTAGTAATTGATGGTTGCGAATTACCTGGCAAATTAAACCCAACCATTGGATTTGGGAGAGGCATTGGTTCATCATGGCTACCATCCAAGGAGGGTTGATTTCCCTGTGCTGTACCTCCATACCGGTTCCTCTTTTTCTTGCTCTCTTCCATCAATCTTGCTTTCTTTCTCCCTCCAAATGAATGGAAGCACTGATCTGTGACCTGCCAAATTTATAGATATTGCAGTGTCGTTACATCAAATTAGAAGAGCGTAAGTGTTTTCATATACAAATAACAACAAAACAATAGGTACCTGATGGTCAGATAAGTTTCTAGAATGACTATCTTCTGTAATTCGTGATGCACTTATCGAATCAACTAATTCACATAGATCAACATCCATACCTAAGAAATTTAAACAACAATATATAGCATAAGATGCCTTTCTTGGAAAAATGAAGGCAACAATTTCAAAATGAGTCATACCACATCTTGTAATAGCCATATTTGCTTCATCTTTAGAAAAGCCCATGTCTACTAATAATTTGATCTTCTCGTCCTTCTCTGACATCCCCCGTAGAAACTACACAAAAGTACAACAAAAACTAAGATTAGAAAACACATGCTATATTTTACTGACTTCTCAATGTCAAATAAGTGACTGCTAATAGGGAAATACGATTACATAGTGACACATATAGGGACGGAGAAAATAAGGGGGCCCTGCAACTAATGAGTGATCAACAAATTCATAGCCCAAACTACCTAAGAAACAAGAAATAGAAAACTAACCGAGAACTAAATCAATGAAGTAATTTAGGACTCAACTTCTTATTCTCTGATACTATTTGAGAATGACTTCATTACGAGAGTTACTATATGCATTAACAAATGCTTCCCAATTTATGCTTGAAACAACTACCTACAGTACTAGTTGTGCTGGACTGGAATAAAGTGAAGGTACATGTCTAACTTTGTTGTTTCATATAATGGTACTCTGTGCAAGATGCATAATAGTGGTGAAACACATTCATCTGGTTTCTTCATGTTGCTTTCGTGGTAGAAAGATAAAAACGGATGGATGATGAGGCAAATGCATGTGTACGTCTTCAGGAAGACATTGTGATATTCCCATCCACCCTATTTCAGGTTCATCACCTGCTAGCAATAAAGAAATATCTTTTTGCTGAGCAGGTGTAAATGTGTAAAAGATAATAAACACTCTCTACCGTTTTTAGGCATTACATATATCTAGCCATGAATAGGAGATTTGGAGTGAACAATAGGATATTCTCTTCGCAAAGTTTATTTGCATAACTAATAGGAAATTTTGCTATCACATCATAAATTAGTAACATCATATATGCATTTCCCACTCTTCTTGAGGCTATTTATGGAGGGATGTTTGTTGCTACTAATGCGATATGTAATAAACGTTTCTAGTATTATCTTCATTTTGTGTAACTAAAATTCAAAATAAGAATCTTGAACAATGTGGTTTAGTTCTTTAAGAGCTTGTTCTTACTAAGGTACATGCTAGTTTCCAAGCCTCCTTAGATTCTATGGAAATGTGATGAGCTGGGTCGCAACACAAACTTTACTCCAGCGCATGATAGAATTATTTAAGTCCAACTATATTCTTGCTTCTTTCTTTAGAACTCGGTCTTCAAGCTTAGCTTCTATTTCTCCTGAACTCTTTTTAGCTAAGTGTTGGGGATATGACTATCAGGTATGACCCGCCCAGGAGGGGCCGGGTCATCCCAATGGCGGTTCATCTCAAATAAATCCCAAGATCAGGTTAACAATGGCGGTTCACAGATAGGCTTAGTAGAGGGCCCAAAACCGAAGGCGGCTTATGGCCCACAGACATAAACCGCCATGTATGTAAACTTGTATTGTAAGGCATGTAGAAAAGGTCACCGAGCCGGACACGTTGTATGAGCCGGCCGGGACTCTGTAGACCGCAGGGCGTCAGCCCGTGTATATAAGGGGATGACCCGGCGGCGGTTTAGGACAAGAAAGAACATATCGAGAGCCAGGCCAAGCGTATTCGCTCCCTGGTCATCGAAACCCTAGCAATACCACCTCAAACTGGATTAGGCTTTTACCTTCACCGCAAGGGGCCGAACCAGTATAGCCTCCTCGCGTCCTTTGTCCCGTTTAACCCCTTTAAGCTAACCTTGTCGCAATGGCTCTGCAACTAAGTCCTTCCATGAGGACATCTACCGTGTTAAGTCCACGATAGTTGGCACCCACCATGGGGCCAGCGCACGGTGGTTTCGAGTTCTTAAAGGGCAACTTTGAAGGGATCAAGGCATATGCCGTAGGCCGGATGACTAAGAGTCATCGCGGCAAGCTCTACATCGATGACGCAGGCTGGGGCCCCGAGGCCGGCTCAATCGATTATGGGTACCGGGTCCCCTTCGGCGGAATCCACGTCTTCATCGGCAGGATCGGCGAACCGGGCCCTGAGCCGGATATCTGCACCGACCTTGTCGAGACGGCTCAGCGTGCGAGACCCGCCCGGGTTCAGCCTGCCATGAAGCGTGCCTTCGTGGGAGTCATCCAGGGAGCGGAATATGAGGATAGATCGGTATCTGGTGGTGAGACCGTCGTTTACTCTGATGGCGAGTCATCTACTGGAGAAACCGAGTCGTTGTACCAACTGCAAGACGGCCGGCTTGGGGGCTGTTCCGATGGCGATAGTATTCCGGACCCCTCTGACCCGCCGAACCGGGTTGTGATCTTCATGGTCAGTACGCAGCCAGTGCAGAATTCTTCAACTGCAGCAGCATTGATTTCCGGGTCAGCAGCGGCGACGGCGGCCGGGGCAGGAGGCCCTGCGCGACCGCCGGCTCAGGTCTTGTTTGATTTATTTGACACTTTGGCAACACTACTGGCGGCGGAGGTTAACCCGGCAAATCGAGATCAGCATAACGCGGAAGTCGCGAAGGTGAGAGATCAGATAGCTCAAGCCAAGGAAGACCTGGCGGCTGAGGATACCAGGATGGCTGCAGAGCGGGCCGAGTTGGATGCTCAGGCTCAGAGGATTCAGTCGGAATCTTACCAGCTCATGCTAGATCAGAACGCTTCTAATGAAGTCATGAGAAGTAGGCATCAGACTCGTCTGCCGCCGGTCTACGAGGCAAGGAATCTCTTTAACACGCCAGGAGCACGAACCAGTAACCAGCCAGTCGTAAACCGGGTTGAAGCACCTGGAACGGGGGGGCCGGTTCAGCCGCGCATGATGGATCTGCCTCGTCAAAATAATATCCCACCGCAGCGTGTGCCAACGCCACTGGGTCATTATTCAAATCCCTTGGATAACATGATCGCTGCAGCGTCACGATTGGCGGCTCTCCCAGTTGAAGGCGAGTCTCCGACGGCGGTGGAGACCCGTAGGGCTAGGGAGCTCCTTCAGACGGCATTGGTTCAGCAGCAAGCTTATTCTTACAGACGGGAAAGGATTCATTCCACCCCTCTCCCAAGCCGGAGTTACAGCAGGCACATTGACGAACCGGCTGTGTCAAGCAGTGCGCGGAACCGTAACCCGCTGCATGGACATAACCTGGCGGGCGGTGGTGCTGATGCTCAGAATGTAGTGGATCAAGGTAGAGCACGTCGAGAGGCCGAGTTAGCAGCGCAATATGCGGCCCGTCAGCTTTCTCCGGTTTGTCCGACAACTTCGGTGGAGCCAGGTGTGTCTTTCAGGACTTTGTGTGTGCCGTGTCTCGCCCCGGCTCTACGTAATGTGCGGCTGCCCAAGGATTTCAAAGGTCCCCGTAGGGTGCCCAACTACACGGCCGACTTACCCCCTGAAATGTGGATTGAGAGTTATGAGATGGTGATGGAAATGTTGGATGTGGACGATGCTGCATGTGCTAAATACTTCACCATGATGTTGGAGGGAACAACTCGTACTTGGTTGAAAAGCTTGCCAGCTAACTCCATTGGGTCATGGGCCGAGTTAAAAGCCTGTTTTATCCAGAATTTCAAAGACACGTGCAAGCAGCCCATGTCAATTGTGGATTTAGCCGCCTGTGTCCAAGAACAAGGTGAATCAACATCCCATTGGGTGCGCCAGGTCTCAGCAATTCCGCACTCGTCGGATCGCATCAATGCCGATTCAGCAGTCTTAACGTTGGAAGGCAATTGTCGGTTCACGCCTCTGAAGCAGAAGTTAGGACGGCTTAAGCGCCACTGCAATAACATGGGAACACTTATGGCAACTCTGGTTAAGTATGCTGACTCTAATGGTACCAAGGACCCCGAGTCTGATGATGATAAGCCGGGAATGGGAAAGAAGAGCAGCAGCACCAGAGGGCAGCAGCAAAACCCGATGAGGCATGGAAACAACGGTAAGCGCAAAGCTGACAATAGTTTGGATTTTGTGGATAGCACCAACACGCAGAACAATGGTCAGCGTCGTAAAGTTAAGCCGCCCCCACGAACCAGCGGATCAGGCGTCAATCTGGAGCACTTGCTAAATCAGCCCTGCCCGAAACATGGGACGCGAGAAAGGCCGTCTGGCCACCTCTGGAAGGATAGTTTCATTATGAAGGAGTTCAAAAATTCCAATTTTTTAAGACAATCAAGGGCCGGGCGGTGGCTCAGGATCCGGCTCTCATGGACCGGGTTATGGCGGTGGCGGGTCTAACTTCGGATTCCAAGGTCATCAAGGCAATCAAGGCAACCAGGGTGGTTACAATCAGCAGAGTAATCAGGGGAGTCAACACAGCAACAACAATCTGGTTATCAAAGCAACCTGAAGCAGTTGAATAGTGGGCAGTATCATGTTTTCACCACTAGTTTATGCAAGCGCGACCAAAAGCTTCATAAGAGGGCAGTCAATGCGGTTGAGCCGGCGGTTCCCCGTTACTTGCGCTGGTCTGAGCAGCCCATCGTGTGGAGTCGGGAGGATCACCCGCCCCGGGTTGATAATCCAGGTCACCTGGCGTTGGTGGTCGCGCCTCAGGTTGGAGGTTATAAATTTACCAAGGTACTCATGGACGGAGGAAGCAGCATTAATATCCTTTATTACGAAACTTTCTGTTGCATGGGGTTGACTGATAAAAATCTTAAGCCGTCAAACACGGTTTTCCATGGCCTGGTGCCTGGCAAGTCGGCCTACCCGGTTGGTAGGATAGCTCTGGAGGTTGCTTTTGGAGATGATCACAACTCTAGATCAGAGACATTGACCTTTGAAGTGCTCAAGATCCACAGCCCATATCACACTCTGTTTGGACGGCCGGCTTACGCCAAGTTCATAGTGCGGCCTTGTTATGTGTATCTGCAGCTCAAGATGCCGGGTCACAAGGGAACCATCACGGTGCATGAAAGCCGGAAGATAGCCTTGGAGTATGAGGAAGGTGACGCTGCCTACGCTGAGTCTGTTTGTGCAACGGAGGAGTTAAAGTTTTATAAAGATAATGTTGACCCGGCGGACATGACGTCTTTGAAGAAGCCAACTACAGAGCATGATCATTCACTCGAATTTAAGTCGGCAGATGACACTAAAATGGTTGATTTCGTTCCTGGCGATTCATCCAAGCAGTTCATCATCAGTGCTAATCTGGATCCGAAATAGGAAAGTGCGCTCATCGAGTTCGTCCATGAGAACCGGGACATCTTTGCATGGAAGCCTTCAGACATGCCGGGTGTACCGAGGGAACTCACTGAGCACACTCTTAACATTGATCCGAAATTCAAGCTGGTCAAGCAGTTTCTTTGCCGATTTAATGAGGAGAGGCGGAAGGCTATTGGAGAGGAAGTGACCCGGCTCTTGGCAACCGGGTTTATCGTGGAAGTCTTCCATCCTGAGTGGTTGGCTAACCCGGTACTGGTACTCAAAAAGAATGGCACTTGGCGGATGTGTGTGGATTATACGGACTTGAACAAGGCTTGTCCAGCTGATCCATTTGCGCTCCCTCGTATTGATCAAATCATTGATGCTACGGCGGGTTGTGAGCGTTTGAGTTTTTTGGATGGTTATTCCGGATATCATCAGATCAAGATGGCAGTTAAGGACCAGGAGAAAACAGCTTTCGTTACTCCGTTTGGAGCCTTCTGCTATGTATCTATGCCTTTCGGGCTCAAGAGTGCCTAGGCGACTTACCAGCGGTGTGTGCAAAATTGCCTTCACAATCAGATTGGGCGTAATGTTCACGCTTACGTAGATGACATTGTCGTGAAGTCCAGGAAGAAAGAGACCTTGATTGATGATTTGAAGGAGGCGTTTGATAATCTCCGGGTCTATAAGATGATGCTTAACCCGGCCAAGTGTGTTTTCGGTGTACCAGCCGGCAAGCTCTTGGGTTTTTTGGTTTCTAACAGAGGCATTGAAGCTAACCCGGAGAAGATCAAGGCTATTATATCCTTTGCTAAACCAAAGTGTGTCAATGATGTCCAATGCTTGGCGGGTCGGATTGCAGCCTTGAGCCGGTTCATAAGCCGCCTTGGAGAAAAGGCCATTCCTCTGTATCAGATGATGAAGAAGACAGATAATCTTGTCTGGAGTGATGCTGCTAATGAAGCATTTGAGGACTTGAAAAAGCATCTGGCTGAGCCGCCCGTTCTTGCTGCTCCTATTGATAAAGAGCCGTTGATGTTGTATGTGGCTGCTAATGCCCGGGCTGTCAGCGTAGCTATCGTGGTGGGATAGAAGGAGGCAGGCAAGGAATATCCGGTTCAACGGCCGGTTTATTATATCAGTGAGGTGCTTATTGAGTCCAAGCAGAGATATCCTCATTGGCAGAAGCTTGTGTATGGGCTTTTTATGGCAAGCCGGAAACTTAAGCAATATTTTCAGGGTCATCCCATTACTGTGGTCAGCTCTGCTCCATTAGGAGACATCATCCAAAACAGGGAGGCCATAGGCCGGGTTGCTAAGTGGGCCATTGAGCATGTGCCTCATGGGTTAAAGTATGTGCCTCGCACAGCCATTAAATCTCATGCGCTCGTGGACTTCATCAATGACTGGACAGAATTGCAGATGCCTGAGGAAAAGCCGGATAACACATATTGGACTATTCACTTCAATGGATCCAGACAGTTGGAGGGCTCGGGGGCTGGAGTTGTTTTGACTTCCCCACGAGGTGACAAATTTTCTTATGTTCTCCGGTTAATGTTCCCTTGTACTAACAATGCAGCTGAGTATGAGGCCTTGCTTCATGGTCTTCGGATGGCTAAGGAGACGAATCTAAGCCGGGTGAGGTGCTTTGGAGATTCAGATTTGGTGGCTCAGCAAGTTTCTGGTACATGGGATTCTAAAGATCCGGTTATGGTGGCTTATCGACGAGAGGTTGATGCCATTGCAGGGCACTTCAAGGGTTACCAAGTTGAGCATATTGACAGAAGGAAGAATGAGGCGGCTGACAATTTAAGCCGGCTAGGATCTCAGCGCAAGCCGGTGCCGCCCAACACATTCATGGATGTTCTACTTAACCCTTCGGTCAAATTACCCACGGAGGAGGACCTCGCTGTTCCTGACCCGGAGGCACAATTGGTGGCGGCTCTTCATGCTATTCCTGATTGGACGGTTCCATACTTGGCTTATATGACCCGGGGCAAGTTGCCTGAGGATGAAACCTTAGCCAGGCAGATAACCCGACGGTCTAAGTCAATGACAATTGTCAATGGCGAGCTACATCATTGCAGTGTTACAGGGGCTTTTCAATGTTGTGTTTCTCCAGAGGAGGGCCGTGATATTCTTCACGAAATCCATGAAGGAGGTGGTGGTCATCATGCCGGGTCTAAGTCTCTTGTTGCTAAAGCTTTTCGTCACGGATTTTATTGGCAGACGGCTCATGCGGATGCGGAGGATTTAGTCAGTAAATGTGATGGTTGTTAGAAGTTTTCACGACGAGCCCATGTGCCGGCTCAAGAATTGCGGATGATTCCAATTACTTGGCCGTTTGCAGTCTGGGGGCTTGATATGGTTGGACCTTTTAAGAGGTCCAAGGATAAGAAGACCCACCTTTTGGTGGCAGTTGATAAATTCACTAAGTGGGTCGAGGCAGAGCCGGTCAGTAAGTGTGATGCGGCCACGGCGGTTCAATTCATCAAGAAGGTGATCTTCCGTTTCAGTTTTCCACACAGCATTATAACAGATAATGGCACCAATCTCTCCAAGGGTGCTATGAAAGAGTTATGTCAACGTGAACATATCTGGCTTGATGTATCATCAGTGGCTCAGCCCCGGTCCAATGGTCAAGCTGAGAGAGCCGATCAAGAGATCCTGCGAGGCATCAAGCCCCGGCTTATGGTTCCCTTACAGAGGACGCCGGGTTGTTGGGTGGAGGAGTTACCTTCCGTGTTATGGAGCATTAATACCACACCCAACAGGTCTACGGGTTACACGCCTTTCTTCATAGTTTACGGAGCAGATGCGGTTCTTCCTAGTGACATCCCTCATGACTCGCCCCGCGTGGCGGCTTATGTTGAAGCGGACAATGAAAAAGCATGTCAGGAAGCACTTGACCTGTTAGATGAGGAGCGTGTGATACGTCTCCAACGTATCTATAATTTTTTATTGCTCCATGCTATATTATCTTCTGTTTTGGACATTATTGGGCTTTATTATTCACTTTTATATTATTTTTGGGACTAACCTATTAACCGGAGGCCCAGCCCAGAATTACTGTTTTTTGCCTATTTCAGAGTTTCGCAGAAAAAGAATATCAAACGGAGTCCAAACGGAATGAAACCATCGGGAATGTGATTTTCGAAACGAACATGATCCAGAGGACTTGGACCCTATGTCAAGAAAGCTACCAGGAAGCCACGAGGTAGGGGGCGCGCCTACCCCCCTGGGCGCGCCCTCCACCCTCGTGGGCCCCACGTTGCTCCACCGACGTACTCCTTCCTCCTATATATACCTACGTACCCCCAAACGATCAGATACGAAGCCAAAAACCTAATTCCACCGCCGCAACCTTCTGTACCCACGAGATCCCATCTTGGGGCCTGTTCCGGAGCTCCGCCGGAGGGGGCATCGATCACGGAGGGCTTCTACATCAACACCATAGCCCCTCCGATGAAGTGTGAGTAGTTTACCTCAGACCTTCGAGTCCATAGTTATTAGCTAGATGGCTTCTTCTCTCTTTTTGGATCTCAATACAATGTTCTCCCCTCTCTCATGGAGATCTATTTGATGTAATCTTCTTTTGCGGTGTGTTTGTTGAGACCGATGAATTGTGGGTTTATGATCGAGTTTATCTATGAACAATATTTGAATCTTCTGAATTCTTTTATGTATGCTTGGTTATCTTTGCAAGTCTCTTCGAATTATCAGTTTGGTTTGGCCTACTAGATTGATCTTTCTTGCAACGGGAGAAGTGCTTAGCTTTGGGTTCAATCTTGCGGTATCCTTTCCCAGTAACAGTAGGGGCAGCAAGGCACATATTGTATTGTTGCCATCGAAGATAACAAGATGGGGTTTTTTTATCATATTGCATGAATTTATCCCTCTACATCATGTCATCTTGCTTAAAGCGTTACTCTGTTCTTATGAACTTAATACTCTAGATGCATGCTGGATAGCGGTCAGTGTGTGGAGTAATAGTAGTAGATGCAGGCAGGAGTCGGTCTACTTGTCTCGGAACGTGATTCCTATATACATGATCATACCTAGATATTCTTATAACTATGCTCAATTCTGTCAATTGCTCAACAGTAATTTGTTCACCCACCGTAAAATACTTATGCTCTTGAGAGAAGCCACTAGTGAAACCTATGGCCCCCGGGTCTATTTTCCATCATATTAATCTTTCAACACTTAGTTATTTCCGTTGCTTTTATTTTACTTTGCATCTTTATCATAAAAATACCACAAATATTATCTTATCATATCTATCAGATCTCACTCTCGTAAGTGACCGTGTAGGGATTGACAACCCCTTATCGCGTTGGTTGCAAGGATTTATCTGTTTGTGTAGGTGCGAGGGACTTGCGTGTAGCCTCCTACTGGATTGATACCTTGGTTCTCAAAAACTGAGGGAAATACTTACGCTACTTTGCTGCATCACCCTTTCCTCTTCAAGGGAAAACCAACGCAGTGCTCAAGAGGTAGCAAGAAGGATTTCTGGCGCCGTTGCCGGGGAGGTCTACGCAAAAGTCAACATACCAAGTACCCATCACAAACCCTTATCTCCCGCATTACATTATTTGCCGTTTTCCTCTCGTTTTCCTCTCCCCCACTTCACCCTTGCCGTTTTATTCGCCCCCTCTTTTCCGGTTTCCTCTTTTCGTTCACTTTCCCCTTTCCATGTCGGAACCAAAAAAAGTTGGGTCCCGAGTTTTAGCTCTTTAGACAATCCTGCTATCTTATCTAAACTCATAAATAAAAATACCATGGAAAAACCTGCCGGAGTTATCAATGAAAACCTTAGTAATTTTGATGAAGATGATTCTAGAATTTTTCATTATTTACTTGATGAATCTTTGACAGATGCTTGGGATAGGATATTAAGGATCCGGGCTAGCTATGTACCTCAATATCAAATTGAGGTTTACTTAAAGAGCTTTTATGTTGGGTTGCCCGCTTCGTTCAAACAAGTTTTAGATTCTATTTTTGAAGAGGGTTTTCTCGAAGGGGACCCCATAGTTACCTATGAAAAGATGAAAACTATATTTGGGCACCCCATTAATGAGAAAGTTGAAATCACATCTCTTTTGCTTTCTTACCAAAACGAATCTATCAAAGAGATAAAAGCTAGCCTAGATGCCAATTTCTGCAACATACTTAATCTTTCTTCTACCATTAATGGCCATGTACTTTGTCAAAATAGAAAGATTAATTCCATAGATAACAAGTTTGCTCTCTTTTTCCCTAAAGCCAAAGATGGCAATACCTAGATCTATCCTTGCTACTATGCCTAGCTAGGGGCGTTAAACGATAGCGCTTGTTGGGAGGCAACCCAATTTTATTTTTTAGTTTTTTGCTTTTTGCTTCTGTTTAGGAATAAATATTTGTTCTAGCCTCTGGTTAGATGTGTTTTTACGTTTTAATTAGTGTTTGTGCCAAGTTAAACCTATAGGATCTTCTTGGATGATAGTTATTTGATCTTGCAGAAAATTCCAGAAACTTTCTGTTCACGAAAATAATTGTTAAAAATCACCAGAACGTGATAAAATATTGATTCCAATTTCTGCTGATCAATAAACAAATTTCCCAGGTCTTCCTATTTTGGCTGAGTTTTTGGATTTCCAGAAGTTTGCGTTCGTTACAGATTACTACAGACTGTTCTGTTTTTGACAGATTCTGTTTTTCGTGTGTTGTTTGCTTATTTTGATGAATCTATGGCTAGTAAAAGAGTTTATAAACCATAGAGAAGTTGGAATACAGTAGGTTTAACACCAATATAAATAAAGAATGAGTTCATTACAGTACCTTGAAGTGGTCTTTTGTTTTCTTTCGCTAACGGAGCTCACGAGATTTTGTGCTGAGTTTTGTGTTGTGAAGTTTTCAAGTTTTGGGTGAAAGATTTGATGGATTATGGAACAAGGAGTGGCAAGAGCCTAAGCTTGGGGATGCCCATGGCACCCCCAAGATAATCTAAGTACACCATAAAGCCAAAGCTTGGGGATGCCCCGGAAGGCATCCCCTCTTTCTTCTACTTCTATCGGTAACTTTACTTGGAGCTATATTTTTATTCACCACATGATATGTGTTTTGCTTGGAGCGTCTTGTATGATTTGAGTCTTTGTTTGTTAGTTTACCACAATAATCCTTGCTGTACACACCTTTTGAGGGAGACACACATGATTCGGAAATTATTAGAATACTCTATGTGCTTCACTTATATCTTTTGAGCTATATAGTTTTGCTCTAGTGCTTCACTTATATCTTTTAGAGCACGGTGGTGGATTTTTTTTATAGAAACTATTGATATCTCATGCTTCACTTATATTATTTTGAGAGCCTTAAAATAGCATGGCAATTTGCTTTAATTAATATCAAGAGAAATTTGATGCTTGATAATTGTTTTGAGATATAAAGGTGGTAATATCATAGTTGTGCTAGTTGAGTAATTGTGGAATGAAAAATACGTGTGTTGGAGTTTGTGATTCCTGTAGCATGCACGTATGGTGAACCATTATGTAACGAAGTCGGAGCATGAAGTATTTGTTGATTGTCTTCCTTTGTGTGGTGGTCGGGATCGCGCGATGGTTAACTCCTACTAACCCTTCCCCTAGGAGCATGCGTAGTAGTACTTTGCTTCGAGGGCCAATAAATTTTTGCAATAAGTATATGAGTTATTTATGACTAATGTGAGTCCAGGGATTATACGCACACTTTCCTTTCCGTAATTTTCTAGCCTCTTCGGTATCGCGCATTGTCCTTTCTCACCTTGAGAGTTAGTGCAAACTTCGCCGGTGCATCCAAACCCCGTGATATGATACGCTCTATCACACATAAACCTCCTTATATCTTCCTCAAAACAGCCACCATACCTACCTATCATGGCATTTCCATAGCCATTACGAGATATATTGCCATGCAACTTTCCACCGTTTCATTTATCATGACATATTCCATCATTGTCATATTGCTTTGCATAATCATGTAGTTGACATTGTATTTGTGGCAAAGCCACCGTTCAAAATTCTTTCATACATGTCGCTCTTGATTCATTGCATATCCTGGTACAACGCCGGAGGCATTCATATAGAGTCATATTTTGTTCTAAGTATTGAGTTGTAATTCATGAGTTGTAAGTAAATAAAAGTGTGATGATCATCATTATTAGAGAATTGTCCAAAGTGAGGAAAGGATGATGGATACTATGATTCCCCCACAAGTCGGGATGAGGCTCCGGACTAAAAAAAAGAGGCCATAAAAAAAAGAGAAAAGGCCCAAATAAAAAAATGAGAGAAAAAGAGAGAAGGGACAATGTTACTATCCTTTTACCACACTTGTGCTTCAAAGTAGCACCGTGATCTTCATAATAGAGAGTCTCTCATTTTGTCACTTTCATATACTAGTGGGAAATTTCATTATAGAACTTGGCTTGTATATTCCAATGATGGGCTTCCTCAAATGCCCGAGGTCTTCGTGAGCAAGCAAGTTGGATGCACACCCACTTAGTTTCTTTTTGTGCTTTCATGCACTTATAGCTCTAGTGCATCCGTTGCATGGCAATCCCTACTCCTCGCATTAACATCAATTGATGGGCATCTCCATAGCCCGTTGATTAGCCTCGTTGATGTGAGACTTTCTCCTTTTTTGTCTTCCCACATAACCCCTATCATTATACCTTATTCCACCATAGTGCTATATCCATGGCTTGCGCTCATGTATTGCGTAAGAGTTGAAAAGGCTGAAGCGCGTTAAAAGTATGAACCAATTGCTAGGCTAAAACCGGGGTCGTACATGATATGAATATTTTGTGTGGGGAAGATAGAGCATAGCCAGACTATATGATTTTGTAGGGATAACTTGCTTTGGCTATGTTATTTTCATAAGACATAATTGCTTAGTTAGTATGCTTGAAATATTATTGTTTTTATGTCAATATTAAACTTTTATCTTTAATCATATCAAATCTAAACATTCATGCCACAATAGGAAGAATTACATTGAAATTATGCCAAGTAGCATTCCACATCAAAAATTCTGTTTTTATCATTTACCTACTCGAGGACGAGTAGGAATTAAGCTTGGGGATGCTTGATACGTCTCCAACGTATCTATAATTTTTGATTGCTCCATGCTATATTATCTTCTGTTTTGGACATTATTGGGCTTTATTATTCACTTTTATATTATTTTTGGGACTAACCTATTAACCGGAGGCCCAGCCCGGAATTGCTGTTTTTTGCCTATTTCAGAGTTTCGTAGAAAAAGAATATGAAATGGAGTCCAAACGGAATGAAACCTTCGGGAATGTGATTTTCGGAACGAACCTGATCCAGAGGACTTGGACCCTATGTCAAGAAAGCTACGAGGAAGCCACGAGGTAGGGGGCGCGCCTACCCCCCTGGGCGCGCCCTCCACCCTCGTGGGCCCCATGTTGCTCCACCGACGTACTCCTTCGTCCTATATATACCTATGTACCCCCAAACGATCAGATACGGAGCCAAAAACCTTATTCCACCGCCGCAACCTTCTGTACCCACGAGATCCCATCTTGGGGCCTGTTCCGAAGCTCCGCCGGAGGGGGCATCAATCACGGAGGGCTTCTACATCAACACCATAGCCCCTCCGATGAAGTGTGAGTAGTTTACCTCAGACCTTCGGGTCCATAGTTATTAGCTAGATGGCTTCTTCTCTCTTTTTGGATCTCAATACAATGTTCTCCCCCTCTCTCGTGGAGATCTATTCGATGTAATCTTCTTTTGCGGTGTGTTTGTTGAGACCGATGAATTGTGGGTTTATGATCAAGTTTATCTATGAACAATATTTGAATCTTCTGAATTCTTTTATGTATGATTGGTTATCTTTGCAAGTCTCTTCGAATTATCAGTTTGGTTTGGCCTACTAGATTGATCTTTCTTGCAATGGGAGAAGTGCTTAGCTTTGGGTTCAATCTTGCGGTGTCCTTTCCCAGTGACAATAGGGGCAGCAAGGCACGTATTGTATTGTTGCCATCGAGGATATCAAGATGGGGGTTTTATCATATTGCATGAATTTATCCCTCTACATCATTTCATCCCTCGAGGATATCAAGATGGGGGTTTTATCATATTGCATGAAAACCTTTTGATCTATCGGGATAGCCAATGAAGTGGAAACTGACTGTTTTGGGATCTAACTTTGCAATATTTGGATTAAACACTTTTGCCTCAGCTGGGCTCCCCCGGACTCTCAAGTGCTGTAGAGAGGGTACTCTTCCTGTCCACAGCTCGTAAGGTGTTTTGGGCACTGACTTGCTTGGTACTCTATTGAGAATGTGAATGGCGGTTTTAAGCGCCTCCATCCATTAACCCAATGGCAAGGTGGAATAGCCTATCATACTACCCACCATATCCATAAGTGTACGGTTACGCCTTTCAGCTACTCCATTTTGCTGAGGCTCGCCCGACATTGAATACTGGGCCACTATGCCAGTCTCCTGTAAGAACTTTGCAAAAGGTCCAGGGACTTGGCCATATGGAGTGTGCCGACCGTAGTACTCCCCCTCCACGGTCATACCCGACTATCTTTATTCTTTTATCATGCTGATTTTCAACTTCAGCTTTGAATATTTTAAATTTATCCAATGCTTCAGATCTTTCTTTGATTGGATAAGTATAACCATATCGGGAGTAAACGTCTGTGAATGTTATGAACGAGTCTTAGCCATCCACACTTTTCACCGGAAATGGTCCACAAATGTCAGTGTGAATGATTTCTAGTGTTTTTGTGCTACCGTTGCACCCTTTTTGATTTGTTTTACATACTTTCCTTTAATGCAATCTATGCATTGCTCTATGTCTTAGAACACTAATGGAGGAAGAATTTCATTTTTAACTAGTCTTTCTATCCCCCCCCCTCGAAATATGGCCCAAGCGACAATGCCATAATTTCGACGAGTCATGAGTTCTCTTTCGTTCTTTTTGTTCTTTATTCGACGCAGAAACATGTTCATTCACGTTACACACAGAATACTCTTTTTCACGCAGTGATAATAAATAAAGCTCATTGTGAAGTAAAGCATCACCCACCTAAGCATTATTAAACCATATGGCACACTTGTCATGTCCAAAATAACATTCATAATGGTCTTTGTCCAAACAGGAAACACTAATACGGTTTCTGTGACATGAAGGAACATATAAAACATCTCTAAGCAGAAGCATGAATCCATCAGCTAACTGATACGTCTCCAACGTATCTATAATTTTTGATTGTTCCATGCTATATTATATTCTATTTTGGATGTTTAATGGGCTTTATTATACACTTCTATATTATTTTTGGGACTAACCTATTAACTGGAAACCCAACCCAAATTGCTATTTTTTTGCCTATTTCAGTGTTTCGAAGAAAAAGAATATCAAATGGAGTCCAAACGAAATGAAACCTTCGGGAACGTGATTTTCAGAACGAACATGATCCAGATGACTTGGAGTCTACGTAAAGCAATCAACGAGGAAGGCACGAGGTAGGGGGCGCGCCTACCCCCCAGGCGCGCCCTCCACCCTCGTGGGCCCATCGTTGCTCCACCGACGTAGTTCTTCCTCCTATATATACCTATGTACCCCCAAACGATCAGAGCAGGAGCCGAAACCCTATTTCCACTGCCGCAACCTTCTGTACCCGTGAGATCCCATCTTGGGGCCTTTTCCAGTGCTCCGCCGGAGGGGGCATTGATCACGGAGGGCTTCTACATCAACACCATAGCCTCTCCGATGATGTGTGAGTAGTTTACCTCAGACCTTCGGGTCCATAGTTATTAGCTAGATGGCTTCTTCTCTCTCTTTGGATCTCAATACAATGTTCTCCTCGATCTTCTTGCAGATCTATTCGATGTAATCTTGTTTTGCGGTGTGTTTGTCGAGATCCGATGAATTGTGGGTTTCTGATCAAGTTTATCTATGAACAATATTTGAACCTTCTTTGAATTCTTTTATGTATGATTGGTTATCTTTGCAAGTCTCTTCGAATTATCAGTTTGGTTTGGCCTACCAGATTAATCTTTCTTCCAATGGGAGAAGTGCTTAGCTTTTGGTTCAATCTTGCGGTGTCCTTTCCCAGTGACAGTAGGGGCAGCAAAGCACGTATTGTATTGTTTCCATCGAGGATAACAAGATGGGCTTTTTATCATATTGCATGAATTTATCCCTCTACATCATGTCATCTTGCTTAAGGCGTTACTCTGTTCTTATGAACTTAATACTCTAGATGCATGCTGGATAGCGGTCGATGTGTGGAGTAATAGTAGTAGATGCAGGAAGGAGTCGGTCTACTTGTCTCGGACGTGATGCCTATATACGTGATCATACCTAGATATTCGCATAACTATGCTCAATTCTGTCAATTGCTCAATAGTAATTTGTTCACCCACCGTAAAATACTTATGCTCTTGAGAGAAGCCACTAGTGAAACCTATGGCCCCCGGGTCTATCTCCAGCATAGTAATCTTTCAACACTTAGTTATTTCCGTTGCTTTTATTTTACTTTGCATCTTTATCATAAAAATACCAAAAATATTATCTTATCATATCTATCAGATATCACTCTCGTAAGTGACCGTGTAGGGATTGACAACCCCTTATCGCGTTGGTTGCGAGGATTTATTTGTTTGTGTAGGTGCGAGGGACTCGCGCGTAGCCTCCTACTGGATTGATACCTTGGTTCTCAAAAACTGAGGGAAATACTTACGCTACTTTGCTGCATCACCCTTTCCTCTTCAAGGGAAAACCAACACAGTGCTCAAGAGGTAGCAAGAAGGATTTCTGGCGCCGTTGCCGGTGAGCTCTACGCAAAAGTCAACATACCAAGTACCCATCACAAACCCTTATCTCCCGCATTACATTATTTGCCATTTGCCTCTCGTTTTCCTCTCCCCACTTCAGCCTTGCCGTTTTATTCGCCCTCTCTTTTCCGTTTGCCTCTTTTTGCCCGTCTCTTGTTTGCTTGTGTGTTGGATTGCTTGTTTGTTATGATGGCTCAAGATAATACCAAATTATGTGACTTTACCAATACCAACAATAATGATTTCCTTAGCACTCCAATTGCTCCTCTTACCGATACTGAATCTTGTGAAATCAATGCTGCTTTGTTGAATCTTGTCATGAAAGATCAATTCGCCGACCTTCCTAGTGAAGACGCCGCTACTCATCTAAATAGCTTCGTTGATTTGTGTGATATGCAAAAGAAGAAATATGTTGACAATGATATTGTTAAATTGAAGCTATTTCGTTTTTCGCTTAGAGATCGTGCTAAAGCCTGGTTTTCGTCTTTGCCTAAGAACAGTATTGATTCTTGGAATAAGTGCAAAGATGCTTTTATCTCTAAGTATTTTCCTCCCGCTAAGATTATCTCTCTTAGAAACGATAATATGAATTTTAAGCAACTTGATCATGAACATGTTGCACAAGCTTGGGAGAGGATGAAATTAATGATACGTAATTGCCCTACTCATGGTTTTAATTTGTGGATGATTATACAAAAATTTTATGCCGGATTGAATTTTGCTTCTAGAAATCTTTTAGATTCGGCCGCGCGAGGCACTTTTATGGAAATCACTTTAGGAGAAGCTAATAAACTCCTAGATAATATTATGGTTAATTATTCTCAATGGCACACTGAAAGATCTACTAATAAAAAAGTGCATGCGATAGAAGAAATTAATGTTTTGAGTGGAAAGATGGATGACCTTATGAAATTATTTGCTACTAAGAGTGTTTCTTCTGATCCTAATGATATGCCCTTGTCTACTTTGATTGAGAATAATAATGAATCTATGGATGTGAATTTTGTTGGTAGGAATAATTTTGGTAACAACGCATATAGAGGAAACTTTAATCCTAGGCCTTATCCTAGAAATTCCTCTAATAATTATGGTAATTCCTACAACAATTCTTATGGAAATTTTAATAAGATGCCCTCTGAATTTGAGACTAGTGTTAAAGAGTTTATGAATTCGCAAAAAATTTCAATGCTTTGCTTGAAGAGAAATTGCTTAAAGTTGATGAATTGGCTAGGAACGTTGATAGAATTTCTCTTGATGTTGATTCTTTAAAACTGAGATCTATTCCTCCTAAGCATGATATCAATGAGTCTCTCAAAGTCATGAGAATTTCCATTGATGAGTGCAAAGAAAGAACCTCTAGGATGCGTGCTAAGAAAGATTGCTTTATGAAAGCGTGTTCTTCAAATTTCTATGAGAATAAAGATGAAGATCTAAAAGTTATTGATGTGTCCCCAATTAAATCTTTGTTTTGCAATATGAATCTTGATAATGATGGGACTGAATATGATCCACCATTACCTAGAAGGCGTTCCAAAAATTTGGAGTTTTTAGATCTTGATGCTAAAATTGATAAAAGTGGGATTGAAGAGATCAAAACCCTAGATATTAATAAACCCAATATTTTGGTTTTCAAGGAATTTAATTATGATAATTTCTCTTTGATAGATTGTATTTCATTTTTGCAATCCGTGCTAAATTCTCCTCATGCTTATAGTCAAAATAAAGCTTTTACCAAACATACCGTTGATGCTTTGATGCAATCTTATGAAGAAAAGCTTGAGTTGGAAGTTTCTATCCCTAGAAAACTTTATGATGAGTGGGAACCTACTATTAAAATTAAGATTAAAGATCATGAATGCTATGCTTTGTGTGATTTGGGTGCTAGTGTTTCCACGATTCCAAAAACTTTGTGCGATTTGCTAGGTTTCCGTGATTTTGATGATTGCTCTTTAAACTTGCACCTTGCGGATTCCACTATTAAGAAACCTATGGGAAGAATTAATGATGTTCTTATTGTTGCAAATAAGAACTATGTGCCCGTAGATTTTATCGTTCTTGATATAGATTGCAATCCTTCATGTCCTATTATTCTTGGTAGACCTTTCCTTAGAACGATTGGTGCAATTATTGATATGAAGGAAGGGAATATTAGATTCCAATTTCCATTAAGGAAAGGCATGGAACACTTCCCTAGGAAGAAAATAAAGTTACCATATGAATCTATTATGAGAGCCACTTATGGATTGCCTACCAAAGATGGCAATACCTAGATCTATCCTTGCTTTTATGCCTAGCTAGGGGCGTTAAACGATAGCGCTTGTTGGGAGGCAACCCAATTTTATTTTTTAGTTTTTTGCTTTTTGCTTCTGTTTAGGAATAAATATTTGTTCTAGCCTCTGGTTAGATGTGTTTTTACGTTTTAATTAGTGTTTGTGCCAAGTTAAACCTATAGGATCTTCTTGGATGATAGTTATTTGATCTTGCAGAAAATTCCAGAAACTTTCTGTTCACGAAAATAATTGTTAAAAATCACCAGAACGTGATAAAATATTGATTCCAATTTCTGCTGATCAATAAACAAATTTCCCAGGTCTTCCTATTTTGGCTGAGTTTTTGGATTTCCAGAAGTTTGCGTTCGTTACAGATTACTACAGACTGTTCTGTTTTTGACAGATTCTGTTTTTCGTGTGTTGTTTGCTTATTTTGATGAATCTATGGCTAGTAAAAGAGTTTATAAACCATAGAGAAGTTGGAATACAGTAGGTTTAACACCAATATAAATAAAGAATGAGTTCATTACAGTACCTTGAAGTGGTCTTTTGTTTTCTTTCGCTAACGGAGCTCACGAGATTTTGTGCTGAGTTTTGTGTTGTGAAGTTTTCAAGTTTTGGGTGAAAGATTTGATGGATTATGGAACAAGGAGTGGAAAGAGCCTAAGCTTGGGGATGCCCATGGCACCCCCAAGATAATCTAAGTACACCATAAAGCCAAAGCTTGGGGATGCCCCGGAAGGCATCCCCTCTTTCTTCTACTTCCATCGGTAACTTTACTTGGAGCTATATTTTTATTCACCACATGATATGTGTTTTGCTTGGAGCGTCTTGTATGATTTGAATCCTTGTTTGTTAGTTTACCACAATCATCCTTTCTGTACACACCTTTTGAGAGAGACACACATGATTCGGAAATTATTAGAATACTCTATGTGCTTCACTTATATCTTTTGAGTTATATAGTTTTGCTCTAGTGCTTCACTATCTTTTAGAGAACGGTGGTGGATTTTTTTATAGAAACTATTGATCTCTCATGCTTCACTTATATTATTTTGAGAGTCTTAAAATAGCATGGCAATTTGCTTTAATTAATATCATGAGAAATTTGATGCTTGATAATTGTTTTGAGATATAAAGGTGGTAATATCATAGTTGTGCTAGTTGAGTAATTCTGGAATGAAAAATACATGTGTTGGAGTTTGTGATTCCCGTAGCATGCACGCATGGTGAACCGTTATGTAACGAAGTCGGAGCATGAAGTATTTGTTGATTGTCTTCCTTTGTGTGGCGGTCGGGATCGCGCGATGGTTAACTCCTACCAACCCTTCCCCTAGGAGCATGCGTAGTAGTACTTTGCTTCGAGGGCTAATAAATTTTTGCAATAAGTATATGAGTTCTTTATGACTAGTGTGAGTCCATGGATTATACGCACACTTACCTTTCCACAATTTTCTAGCCTCTTCGGTACCACGCATTGCCCTTTCTCACCTTGAGAGTTGGTGCAAACTTCGTCGGTGCATCCAAACCCCGTGATATGATACACTCTATCACACATAAACCTCCTTATATCTTCCTCAAAACAGCCACCATATCTACCTATCATGGCATTTCCATAGCCATTCCGGGATATATTGCCATGCAACTTTCGACCATTCCGTTTATCATGACATACTCCATCATTGTCATATTGCTTTGCATGATCATGTAGTTGACATTGTATTTGTGGCAAAGCCACCGTTCATAATTCTTCCATACATGTCGCTCTTGATTCATTGCATATCCCAGTACACCGCCGGAGGCATTCATATAGAGTCATATTTTGTTCTAAGTATTGAGTTGTAATTCATGAGTTGTAATTAAATAAAAGTGTGATGATCATCATTATTAGAGCATTGTCCCAAGTGAGGAAAGGATGATGGAGACTATGATTCCCCCACAAGTCGGGATGAGACTCCGGACTAAATAAAAAAAAGAGGCCATAAAAAAAGGGCCAAATAAAAAAAATGAGAGAAAAAGAGAGAAGGGACAATGTTACTATCCTTTTACCACACTTGTGCTTCAAAGTAGCACCGTGATCTTCATAATAGAGAGTCTCTCATTTTGTCACTTTCATATACTAGTGGGAAATTTCATTATAGAACTTGGCTTGTATATTCCAATGATGGGCTTCCTCAAATGCCCGAGGTCTTCGTGAGCAAGCAAGTTGGATGCACACCCACTTAGTTTCTTTTTGAGCTTTCATACACTTATAGCTCTAGTGCATCCGTTGCATGGCAATCCCTACTCCTCGCATTAACATCAATTGATGGGCATCTCCATAGCCCATTGATTAGCCTCGTTGATGTGAGACTTTCTCCTTTTTTGTCTTCCCACATAACCCCTACCATTATACCTTATTCCACCATAGTGCTATATCCATGGCTTGCACTCATGTATTGCGTAAGAGTTGAAAAGGCTGAAGCGCGTTAAAAGTATGAACCAATTACTTGGCTAAAACCGGGGTCGTACATGATATGAATATTCTGTGTGGGGAAGATGGAGCATAGCCAGACTATATGATTTTGTAGGGATAACTTGCTTTGGCTATGTTATTTTGATAAGACATAATTGCTTAGTTAGTATGCTTGAAATATTATTGTTTTTATGTCAACATTAAACTTTTATCTTGAATCATATCAAATCTGAACATTCATGCCACAATAAGAAGAATTACATTGAAATTATGCCAAGTAGCATTCCACATCAAAAAATTTGTTTTTATCATTTACCTACTCGAGGACGAGCAGGAATTAAGCTTGGGGATGCTTGATACGTCTCCAACGTATCTATAATTTTTGATTGCTCCATGCTATATTATCTTGTGTTTTGGACATTATTGGGCTTTATTATTCACTTTTATATTATTTTTGGGACTAATCTATTAACCGGAGGCCCAGCCCAGAATTGATGTTTTTTGCCTATTTCAGAGTTTCGCAGAAAAAGAATATCAAACGGAGTCCAAACGGAATGAAACCTTCGGGAACGTGATTTTCGGAACAAACATGATCCAGGAGACTTGGAACCTACGTCAAGAAACAAAGCAGGAAGCCACGAGGTAGGGGGCGCGCCTACCCCCCAGGGCGCGCCCTCCACCCTCGTGGGCCCCACGTTGCTCTACGACGTACTCCTTCCTCCTATATATACCTACGTACCCCCAAACGATCAGAGACGGAGCCAAAAACCTAATTCCACCGCCGCAACCTTCTGTACCCACGAGATCCCATCTTGGGGCCTGTTCCGAAGCTCCGCTGGAGGGGGCATCGATCACGGAGGGCTTCTACATCAACACCATAGCCCCTCCGATGAAGTGTTAGTAGTTTACCTCAGACCTTCGGGTCCATAGTTATTAGCTAGATGGCTTCTTCTCTCTTTTTGGATCTCAATACAATGTTCTCCCCCTCTCTCGTGGAGATCTATTCGATGTAATCTTCTTTTGCGGTGTGTTTGTTGAGACCGATGAATTGTGGGTTTATGATCAAGTTTATCTATGAACAATATTTGAATCTTCTGAATTCTTTTATGTATGATTGGTTATCTTTGCAAGTCTCTTCGAATTATCAGTTTGGTTTGGCCTACTAGATTGATCTTTCTTGCAATGGGAGAAGTGCTTAGCTTTGGGTTCAATCTTGCGGTGTCCTTTCCAAGTGACAATAGGGGCAGCAAGGCACGTATTGTATTGTTGCCGTCGAGGATATCAAGATGGGGGTTTTATCATATTGCATGAATTTATCCCTCTACATCATGTCATCTTGCTTAACGTGTTACTCTGTTCTTATGAACTTAATACTCTAGATGCATGCTGGATAGCGGTTGATGTGATGCAGGCAGGAGTCGGTCTACTTGTCTCGGACGTGATGCCTATATACATGATCATACCTAGATATTCTCATAACTATGCTCAATTCTGTCAATTGCTCAACGGTAATTTGTTCACCCACCGTAAAATACTTATGCTCTTGAGAGAAGCCACTAGTGAAACCTATGGCCCCCGGGTCTATTTTCCATCATATTAATCTTCCAACACTTAGTTATTTCCGTTGCTTTTATTTTACTTTGCATCTTTATCATAAAAATACCACAAATATTATCTTATCATATCTATCATATCTCACTCTCGTAAGTGACCGTGTAGGGATTGACAACCCCTTATCGCGTTGGTTGCGAGGATTTATCTATTTGTGTAGGTGCGTGGGACTTGCGTGTAGCCTCCTACTGGATTGATACCTTTGTTCTCAAAAACTGAGGGAAATACTTTCGCTACTTTGCTGCATCACCCTTTCCTCTTCAAGGGAAAACCAACGCAACGCTCAAGAGGTAGCAGCGTCACATTGCAGCGGCTCGTTCGGCGATTTACCAGCAAGATCTGCGCCGTTAACACAGTCGCCGGGTTAAAACCAGAACTTTCCAAGAAGGCGATCTAGTGCTCCTGCTCATCCAGGATCAGACTGATATGCACAAGTTATCCCCACCTTGGGAAGGACCCTTTGTGGTCAGCAAGAATCTGAACAACGGGTCACACTACCTTATTGACGTTCGAGAGCACAAAGACTCACGTAAGTCGGAGGAGGAGACCCACCGGCCGTGGAACATTGCTCATCTTCGGCCTTACTACACCTGAGCCACAGGCTCTTCTGATGTACATATTTTGATAATGTATATATTATGATCAATATAATAAAGCCGGCATCCCTATTAAAGCAGGGCCTCTGTCGTTTTATCTTTCAATAAAGAGTTCTTGATCACTTGGGGGCTTCTGCTTTATAGAGCAATGTTATGATTTCCCTTTGATCCGGCTTATAGGCCACACAAAAAAACTTGGGGGGGCTTGCTACCCAGGTTAAAGGAACCAAAGAGAGTTTGTTACAAAGCACAACTCAAACATAGGTACCCATTGGGCATAGCTCAGAAATATTGCTTGGGGGCTCTTTTGTTCTAAAGAACAAGAGTTGCTATAACCCTTGTGATCGGCTTAAAAGCCAGGCTTGGAAGCCAGGTGTATTCACCTAAAACCCCGGGTTATCCTGCCTTTTTAAGTAAGCCACTCCGCCCAGGTATTCCTGGAATGACCCGCCGAACGTTTGACAAGTCAATCTTATGCAGACCCTGAACTTGTCAAAGTTAAAACGATGATTGGTTATGTGAGGTCCTTCTTATAAGGTTTGTAAAACGGTTTAACTCAGTGGCCTGGCAGCCTGTGAAAAGCCTCTATTTTTCGGCCTGGCAGCCCATGAAAAGCCTCATTTTTTGCTTGTTTTAGTTGATGAATTTTTTTGAGGTTTATCGAGTAAAGCTTATAAAGTTTTATTATCACAATTTGCCGGTATTTGTTAACCCAGCTTGCCTGTCAATTATAAGTTGTCAGTACATGGTAAGTTAATATCCGCTGTTTATTGACCTGGACTGGCTTTTGACTATAAGTCGACAGTATGAGATAAAATAAATCCGGTGTTTATTAACCCGGCCTGGTTTTGTTCATAAGCCAGTAATCTATGATAATTGCCAATGCTCAAAATCTGGGTTATCACCCTTATTGTAGTGACTTGGTAAACCAACAGTGTGATAAAATATCACAGGTATGATATATTTTCAGTTATATATGGTTATTCTTAAGTCCAGCCTTGGTTATAAACTATGTTATTGGACATGATAACCCATCTAGCGGTAAACCGCCAGGACACTTATATGCAGGAGCAGATTCTACATTACTGAATATCATGAGGAGATGTAGCATATCTTAACATCAAGTGGTAGATATTCAATTGGCAATCACATGCAAAGCAGAACGTGCACGATGGCACAGCAAAATCAAAGTTTTACTACCCTATTACATGCCCCCATGGGCCAAATGAGATCAAAGTATTTTTCACACGATCAAGTTTTAGAGCCGCCCGGCGGTTCAATCTTCTTGGCCTTGCTGCTCGGAGTCCTCTGCATTATCCCTTGCCGGCTCTTTGTCTTCTTCCACCGTCTGAAAAGTTGGAGATGACCAATCGATGCCAGATAAAGCTTCAAATTCAGCCTCATCATCTATAAGCTAAGACGGGTCGACTTCGGGAGCAAAGGTGTGCTTACGGATTGGTGGAACTAAGTCCATCACTTTGTAAGCTGGAGTTGCCATCTTCTTATTCTCCTGGTCATAAGCCGGATGGTACTTGGAGAGGTCCGAATCATTGGCAATCAGAGTAGCCATCGGACGAATTTCTTTTACGCAGGCTGCAAAAATTTTCTGATCGAAAGGCGTACCATCTTCTTTTAGGCTTGGGTAACCAGTGGCTACCTCAGACGGGTCAAGCTCTGGTACCCATGCCTTGGCCCGGCTCAAAGCCGTCATTGTGCCAGCTCTTGCAGAGGATCGCTTTATTTCGTCAAATCTCACAGGCAGCACGGCGAGTCTCTTTAACACATCTATCAGCATAGTTGGTGCTTCACCTGTTGGCGAAATGGTGGCTAATGCACGTTGACTCCCGGTATACAGCTGCTCGACAAGTGTATATACAGCTTTAAGCTTCACATGCATGTCTTGCTTGAGATTGCTGCTCCTGGGACATGGATATATTGCAAGATGATTAAATGGCGGGTTATGAGATTAGCATAATGATTGATTTTTTGATGATTGGCAAGGCGGCTCACGAAAGATAGCTGAAATCATCTGCGTAACACGGTGTTTTAAACCGGTCAGCTCAGTGGTCACCTCTTGAAGCGCTGCTTCAGCCTTCTCAGCACGTTGTGTTAAAACCGTCCTTTCATCCAACCAAGCCTTTTTCTCTGCTTCAAAGCTGGTCTTCAGTTTTTCCGACTCAGTCACGCTAAACTTGAACTTCGACTCAGCCTTCCGGGTCTAGTTCTCCTGAGTCGCCAGCCGGGTCTTGGCATCATTCAATTGGGACTCCAGTTCAGCAGTAGCAGCCTGCATAAGGTACAGAATTATCAACATTTATCAAGATTACAATAAGGCAAGTCCCAAGTCTTTTGCCAGCAACAAAACTTGACACTTGGGGGCTAATGTCTATCGAAGCAATTTTTCAAGACAACAATTCTTATGACTAAAGTCCCAAGTACTTTGCAAGCAAGACTACTTGACACTTGGGGGCTAATGCATACCGTTTGTCTCTTTTTTATCATGAGCCGGAATTACTGTAGATAGTCCCAACCGACTCATGGGGGCTAGACAGTCAAGCTCTCTATTCTTATACAAAGACAAATAGGACCGGCTTATTTCTGCGGATTAAACCGGCCCTTGGGGGCTACGGATGCAAAACTCAAACTTAGACAAACATACGACTTCATTTAAACCGGACAAGAAAGGATTCTAGGACAGAAGTGTATGGACTTCTTTAAAAGTATACATCCTATTCAATCTTCTCATAGCCAGTAGACTTGGGGGCTGGCAGGATATGTATGTATACATTATTGAAAGTCGGAAGTCATACCTCATATTTTTGGTGCATCTGTTTTACCATATCAATTTCAAGGTCGCGGCTGGAGTGGACTTGACTGAGGTAACCGGAGAGGATTTCATTACTGCTCAATTGCGCATAATGAGAGATGTCAAACTTCAGTTTCTGCCTCTCGATAACCTCTTGCTTGGCAGTATGTTGGCCAAAGCTATTGGGTTTCCTGGTTCAACAAAACTGGTGCCAGTAATCAACACATCATCATTCTAAGTCTCTGGCGGCTTAGGTGAACCCGAGGGGGCAGAGGAAGAAGGATTAATCGCCGTGCCATCAACATTGAGATCTGGAATCTCAGGCGGAGTGACAATAACCGCTTCTTCCGGCTGTTTGTCAGCAGCTTCAGGAACAGAGACTTGTGGCTCCGGCTCAGCAGATTTCGGCGTTTCAGTTGATTTGGTCACCTTTGCCTTCTTGATGGGCTTTGCCTATCCACTATGCGGATTATAACAGGTTAAGTATAAATATAAGGGTATGAAGAATTACAGAGTAAAATCAATTGCTATTACCCAGGGGCAGTTTTGAAAGCCGACAACTCAGTTTGCGATGAGTCGCCAGAGGAAGAATGGGCAAGTTCCTGATTAAGGGTACCAATAGAGTCAGAAGGTAAACAGATGAGATCTGTCAAACAGATAAAAGGGGTAATTAATAAAGAACCTCGTTGCGACGTTTTCGAGGGGCAGGAGTGTTCGGTAAGCCGGAGGATAACTCTTCACCTCCGTTGGTCCGGGTCTGGTGGCGACTCTCGTGTTGTTGTTGCTTCAAAAGAAAGTGAGGATCTAAATAAGCCAAGGGGTGTGAAAACCTTACTTTCCGGGTTACTTGTCGAAGTTTCTGTCTTGGCAAAGGGTCCGAGTCGGAGGAAATAATAGTTACATCTTCTTCAAATGCTGGGCTGGCTCCTGTGTCATCCTGAGAGTAATCAATGTCAATAAGATAATTGAAAAAGGAGCCAAGGGAGTCAAGGGCTACCTCTGACTCAAAGGTGTCATCTAGTTTGAGCAGGTTAGAGGCACTTGGTTTCTTCTTCTTTTTGGTGGTCTTCTTGGCGGCTTTTCTAGCAGCCTTTTTGGCAGCCCTGGCTTTCTTAGCAGTCTCGTGATCATACTCCGCTTTCCAAAAATTAGACTTAGCCTAAAAAGATCATTAAGGGTCGAGATTAATAAAAGTATTCAAATGAAGAGGTGAAGATAAGTAAGTTTAGAGGCTTAAATCTGGTGGCGGGTTAAGCTTGCAGAAAGGGGCCAGACCCACTTTGACACAATCTTCCGCGTCTTCATTCAGAAGAGACTTCACCATTTCATTAATTGCTTCCTCAGTCAATGGTGTGGAGCTGTGGCGCAGTGAATCTTTTTCATCACCAGTGTAAGTACACATTAAGCTGGTGCAGCGGCTCAACAGAATGATCCGCCAAGAAATCCAACACCTGACTAAGTCAACGTCAGTCGGCCCATTTACTAGCAGAGCTTTGACCTTCGCAACAGTAGGTGCGATCTTCTTCTATTCAGCGACAGTAAGTTTTTTGGGAAGGTTATGTTTTGGGTCCAGGCGCTCAACGCGATAACCCGGCAGCGGATTCTCGTCAGCCGGCGAAGTATCCTTGCAATAAAACCATGTCTGGTTCCAGTCTTTGGGATGACTCGGCAAGCAGGCGTAAGGAAAGATGGCGTCTCTTCTACGTTGAATTGAAATTCCGCCGAGTTCCAAGCTAGCACCATTGGTGAATTCAGTCTGGCGGTTTAAGTAAAAATACTCTCTAAACAGTTCAACACTGGGTTCCTCTTGAAGGTACACCTCACAGAAGACTTGAAAGTTGCAAATATTTGACACGGAATTGGGTCCGATGTCTTGAGGGTGGAGCTGGAAAAAGTGCAGCACGTCTCAGAAGAACTTAGAGCCGGGTGGTGAGAAGCCCCGGTTCATGTGGTCAGTAAAAACGATGACTTTGTCGTCTCTTGGCTGAGGTTTTTCTTCGCCCGGGTCAGGAGCACGGTAATGCATGACACTCTTGGCAGGTAGATACCCGACCTTGAAAAAATCCTTAAAAGTACCCTCAGTGACGATGGAGGGAACCCAGTTGCATCTGTAGACCGTTTTGGGCGGCATTGTGAAAAAGAGAAAGCCTAAAGAAAAGGAAAAATTGCCGGTTCAAGTTAAGTGGAGAAATCACAGGTTAAAGTTCTGACAGTATACATTCAAAGTGGCGGCTTAATTGAGGACTAATGGTATATGACTAATTGTAAGCCGGACGTGTAAGCCGCCATGAAAGGGACAAGTACTTAAAGTCAGACAGAGGGTAAAATTCTACAAAGTGTTGGACAAAAAGTTTTCACAGATTAAAGTTATGGATTTGGATCTGCAACTGCTCAGAAAAAGGAAATAAATTCAAGACCTACAGAGCCGACAATGGGAAAACAGCGGTGCTCTGGAAGGGATCTGTAGCGATGAGGGTATGTTCTAATATCAAAAACAGGTGCTAAAACTACTGCCGCACAAGATCTATGTGGCTTTGGATCTAAACAAGGATAAAGAAGGGCGGCGACGAACACCGACGAACACTGATGAACACCGAAACCCTAATGCCAGATCTATGGTGAAAGAAACAAGGGCTTACTGACGCTGATGGGACAGCGGAGAGGCGCCACGTTTTTCTGGTCCACTCAGGGTGATGTAGCGGCCGGAGCTGCGGTCGGAGACGAAGGTCGACGGCGGCGGAGTTCGTGCGGGTCGGCGCGTCGCGAAGAGGAAGAAGAGACTGAGAAGGAAAGGGGGAGAATGAGGAAAGAGCCTGAGGCCTTATTTATAAGATGGGAAGGATAAACAACAGGCGCTAGAATCGAGGAGGCAGAGAATGGATAGGCGACGGCGCGGGCACCTCGATTTTCGGAGGGACAGTAAAGAAAAAGATTTATTAATATTCGGGTTCTAATGACAGGTGACGTCACGGTGGGTTACCGTAAATCCAGGAGATGACATCACGGCGGGTTACAATATTTCACAATGAGAGGAGGAAGGATTTTTCTATGTGTTGAAGATTGACATGAACAAGTTCAAATCAACCTGGGGCCTAATGTTGGGGATATGACTATCAGGTATGACCCGCCCAAGAGGGGCCGGGTCATCCCAATGGCGGTTCATCTCAAACGAAGCCCAAGATCAGGTTAACAATGGTGGTTCACAGATAGGCTTGGTAGAGGGCCCAAAACCGAAGGCGGCTTAAGGCCCACGGACATAAACCGCCATGTATGTAAACTTGTATTGTAAGGCATGTAGAAAAGGCCACCGAGCCGGACACGTTGTATGTGTTGGGGAACGTAGTAATTTCAAAAATTTCCTACGCACACGCAGATCACGGTGATGCATAGCAACGTGAGAGGCGAGTGTTGTCCACGTACCCTCGTAGACCGAAAGCGGAAGCGTTAGCACAACGCGGTTGATGTAGTCGTACGTCTTCACGATCCGACCGATCAAGTACCGAACGCACGGCACCTCCGAGTTCAGCACACGTTCAGCTCGATGACGTCCCTCGAACTCCGATCCAGCCGAGCTTTGAGGGAGAGTTCCGTCAGCACGACGGCGTGGTGACGATGATGATGTTCTACCGACGCAGGGCTTCGCCTAAGCACCGCTACGATATTATTGAGGTGGATTATGGTGGACGGGGGCACCGCACACGGCTAAGAGATCAAGAGATCAATTGTTGTGTCTTTGGAGTGCCCCCCTGCCCCCGTATATAAAGGAGCAAGGGGGGAGGCGGCCGGCCTAGGAGGAGGCAGCCGGCCAAGGGAAGAGGCGTGCCAAAGGGGGGAGTCCTACTCCCACCGGGAGTAGGACTCCTCCTTTCCTTGTTGGAGTAGGAGAAGGGAAGGGAGAAGGAGAAGGAAGGAAGGGGGCACCCCCCCTCCCTAGTCCAATTCCGACTAGTCCATGGGGAGGGGTGCGGCCACCCTTTGGGGTTTTTCTCTCCTTTCCCGTATGGCCCATGAAGGCCCAATACGAATTCCCGTAACTCTCCGGTACTCCGAAAACACCCGAATCACTCGGAACCTTTCCGATGTCCGAATATATTCGTCCAATATATCGATCTTTACGTCTCGACCATTTCGAGACTCCTCGTCATGTCCCTGATCTCATCCGGGACTCCGAACTCCTACGGTACATCAAAACACATAAACTCATAATATAACCGTCATCTAACTTTAAGCGTGCGGACCCTACGGGTTCGAAAACTATGTAGACATGACCGAGACACGTCTCCGGTCAATAACCAATAGCGGAACCTGGATGCTCATATTGGCTACCACATATTCTACGAAGATCTTTATCGGTCAGACCGCATAACAACATACGTTGTTCCCTTTGTCATCGGTATGTTACTTGCCCGAGATTCGATCGTCGGTATCTCAATACCTAGTTCAATCTCGTTACCGGCAAGTCTCTTTACTCGTTCCGTAATACATCATCCCGCAACTAGCTCATTAGTTGCAATGCTTGCAAGGCTTATAGTGATGTGCATTACCAAGTGGGCCTAGAGATACCTCTCCGACAATCGGAGTGACAAATCCTAATCTCGAAATACGCCAACCCAACAAGTACCTTCGGAGACACCTGTAGAGCACCTTTATAATCACCCATTTACGTTGTGACATTTGGTAGCACACAAAGTGTTCCTCCGGTAAACGGGAGTTGCATAATCTCATAGTCATAGGAACATGTATAAGTCATGAAGAAAGCATTAGCAACATACTAAACGATCGTGTGCTAAGCTAACGGAATGGGTCAAGTCAATCACATCATTCTCCTAATGATGTGATCCCGTTAATCAAATGACAACTCATGTCAATGGCTAGGAAACATAACCATCTTTGATCAACGAGATAGTCAAGTAGAGGCATAGTAGTGACACTCTGTTTGTCTATGTATTCACACATGTATCATGTTTCCGGTTAATACAATTCTAGCATGACTAATAAAATTTTATCATGATATAAGGAAATAAATAATAACTTTATTATTGCCTCTAGGGCATATTTCCTTCAGTCTCCCACTTGCACTAGAGTCCATAATCTAGTTCACATCGCTATGTGATTTAACATCAATAGTTCACATCACCATGTGATTAACACCCATAGTTCACATCGTCATGTGACCAACACCCAAAGGGTTTACTAGTCAATAATCTAGTTCACATTGCTATGTGATTAACTCCCAAAGAGTACTAAGGTGTGATCATGTTTTGCTTGTGAGATAATTTTAGTCAATGGGTTTGTCACATTCAGATCCGTAAGTATTTTGCAAATTTCTATGTCTACAATGCTCTGCACAGAGCTACTCTAGCTAATTGCTCCCACTTTCAATATGTATCTAGACCGAGACTTAGAGTCATCTAGATTAGTGTGAAAACTTGTATTGGCGTAACCCTTTACGACGAACCTTTTGTCACTTCCATAATCGAGAAATATATCCTTATTCCACTGAGGGTAATTTTGACCGCTGTCCAGTGATCTACTCCTAGATCACTATTGTACTCCCTTGCCAAAATCAGTGTAGGGTATACAATAGATCTGGTACACAGCATGGCATACTTTATAGAACCTATGGCTGAGGCATAGGGAATGACTTTCATTCTCTTTCTATCTTCTGTTGTGGTCGGGTTTTGAGTCTTACTCAATTTCACACCTTGTAACACAGGCAAGAACTCTTTCTTTGACTGTTCCATTTTGAACTACTTCAAAATATTGTCAAGGTATGTACTCATTGAAAAAACTTATCAAGCGTCTTGATCTATCTCTATAGATCTTGATGCTCAATATGTAAGCAGCTTCACCGAGGTCTTTCTTTGAAAAACTCCTTTCAAACAATCCTTTATGCTTTGCAGAATAATTCTACATTATTTCCGATCAACAATATGTCATTCACATATACTTATCAGAAATGTTGTAGTGCTCCCACTCACTTTCTTGTAAATACAGGCTTCACCGCAAGTCTGTATAAAACTATATGCTTTGATCAACTTATCAAAGCGTATATTCCAACTCTGAGATGGTTGCACCAGTCCATAGATGGATCGCTGGAGCTTGCATATTTTGTTAGCACCTTTAGGATTAACAAAACCTTCTGGTTGCATCATATACAACTCTTCTTTAATAAATCCATTAAGGAATGCTGTTTTGTTTATCCATTTGACAGATTTCATAAAATGCGGCAATTGCTAACATGATTCGGACAGACTTAAGCATAGATACGAGTGAGAAACTCTCATCGTAGTCAACACCTTGAACTTGTTGAAAACCTTTTGCGACAATTCTAGCTTTGTAGATAGTAACACTACTATCAGCGTCCGTCTTCCTCTTGAAGATCCATTTAATCTCAATGGCTCGCCGATCATTGGGCAGGTCAATCAAAGTCCATACTTTATTCTCATACATGGATCCTATCTTAGATTTCATGGCCTCAATCCATTTCGCGGAATCTGGGCTCATCATCGCTTCCTCATAGTTCGTAGGTTCGTCATGGTCAAGTAACATGACTTCCAGAACAGGACTACCGTACCACTCTGGTGTGGATCTCACTCTGGTTTACCTACGAGGTTCGGTAGTAACTTGATCTGAAGTTACATGATCATCATCATTAGCTTCCTCACTAATTGGTGTAGGAGTCACAGGAACAAATTTCTGTGATGAACTACTTTCCGGTAAAGGAGCAGGTACAGTTACCTGATCAAGTTCTACTTTCCTCCCACTCACTTCTTTCAAGAGAAACTCCTTCTCTAGAAAGGATCCATTCTCAGCAATGAATATCTTGCCTTCGGATCTGTGATAGAAGGTGTACCCAATTGTCTCCTTTGGGTATCCTATGAAGACACATTTCTCCGATTTGGGTTTGAGCTTATCAGGATGAAACTTTTTCTTATAAGCATCGCAACCCCAAACTTTAAGAAATGACAACTTTGGTTTCTTGCCAAACCACATTTCATACAGTGTCGTCTCAAACGGATTTAGATGGTGCCCTTTTTTTTACGTGAATGCAGCTGTCTCTAATGCATAACCCCAAAACTATAGTGGTAAATCGGTAAGAAACATCATAGATTGCACTATATCCAATAAAGTACAGTTATGACGTTCGGACACACCATTATGCTGTGGTGTTCTAGGTGGCACGAATTTGTGAAACTATTCCACATTGTTTTAATTGAAGACCAAACTTGTAACTCAAATATTTGTCTCCGCGATCAGATCGTAGAAACCTTATTTTCTTGTCACGATGGTTTTCCACTTCACTCTAAAATTCTTTGAACTTTTCAAATGTTTCAGACTTATGTTTCATCAAGTAGATATACCCATATCTGCTCAAATCATCTGTGAAGGTCAGAAAATAATGATACCCGCCGCGAGCCTCAACACTCATCGGATCGCATACATCAGTATGTATTATTTCCAATAAGTCAGTTGCTCGCTCCATTGTTCCGGAGAACGGAGTCTTAGTCATCTTGCCCATGAGGCATGGTTCGCAAGCATCAAGTGATTCATAATCAAGTGATTCCAAAGGTCCATCAGTATGGAGTTTCTTCATGCGCTTTACACCAATATGACCTAAACGGCAGTGCCACAAATAAGTTGCACTATCATTATTAACTTTGCATCTTTTGGCTTCAATATTATGAAAATGTGTATCACCACGATTGAGATCCAACAAACCATTTTCATTGGGTGTATGACCATAGAAGGTTTTATTCATGTAAATAGAACAACAATTATTCTCTAACTTAAATGAATAACCGTATTGCAATAAACATGATCAAATCATATTCATGCTCAACGCAAACACCAAATAACACTTATTTAGGTTCAACACTAATCCCGAAAGTGTAGGGAGCGTGCGATGATGATCATATCAATCTTGGAACCACTTCCAACACACATCGTCACTTCACCCTTAACTAGTCTCTGTTCATTCTACAACTCCTGTTTCGAGTTACTACTCTTAGCAACTGAACCAGTATCAAATACCGAGGGGTTGCTATAAACACTAGTAAAGTACACATCAATAACATGTATATCAAATATAGCTTTGTTTCACTTTGCCATCCTTCTTATCTACCAAATACTTGGGGCATTTCCGCTTCCAGTGACCAGTCCCTTTGCAGTAGAAGCACTTAGTCTCAGGCTTAGGTCCAGACTTGGGCTTCTTCACTTCAGCAGCAACTCGCTTGCCGTTCTACTTGAAGTTCCCCTTCTTCCCTTTGCCCCTTTTTTTGAAACTAGTGGTCTTGTCAACCATCAACACTTGATGTTTTTCTCGATTTCTACCTTCGCCAATTTTAGCATTGCGAAGAGCTTGGGAATTGTTTTCGTCATCCCTTGCATACTATAGTTCATCACGAAGTTCTACTAACTTGGTGATGGTGACTAGAGAATTCTGTCAATCACTATTTTATCTGGAAGATTAACTCCCATGATTCAAGCGATTGTAGTACCCAGACAATCTGAGCACATGCTCACTGCTTGAGCTATTCTCCTCCATCTTTTAGCTATAGAACTTGTTGGAGACCTCATATCTCTCAACTCGGGTATTTGCTTGAAATATTAACTTCAACTCCTGGAACATCTCATATGGTCCATGATGTTCAAAACGTCTTTGAAGTCCCAATTCTAAGCCGTTAAGCATGGTGCACTAAACTATCAAGTAGTCATCATGCCGGGTCTAAGTCTCTTGTTGCTAAAGCTTTTCGTCACGGATTTTATTGGCAGACGGCTCATGCGGATGCGGAGGATTTAGTCAGTAAATGTGATGGTTGTTAGAAGTTTTCACGACGAGCCCATGTGCCGGCTCAAGAATTGCGGATGATTCCAATTACTTGGCCGTTTGCAGTCTGGGGGCTTGATATGGTTGGACCTTTTAAGAGGTCCAAGGATAAGAAGACCCACCTTTTGGTGGCAGTTGATAAATTCACTAAGTGGGTCGAGGCAGAGCCGGTCAGTAAGTGTGATGCGGCCACGGCGGTTCAATTCATCAAGAAGGTGATCTTCCGTTTCAGTTTTCCACACAGCATTATAACAGATAATGGCACCAATCTCTCCAAGGGTGCTATGAAAGAGTTATGTCAACGTGAACATATCTGGCTTGATGTATCATCAGTGGCTCAGCCCCGGTCCAATGGTCAAGCTGAGAGAGCCGATCAAGAGATCCTGCGAGGCATCAAGCCCCGGCTTATGGTTCCCTTACAGAGGACGCCGGGTTGTTGGGTGGAGGAGTTACCTTCCGTGTTATGGAGCATTAATACCACACCCAACAGGTCTACGGGTTACACGCCTTTCTTCATAGTTTACGGAGCAGATGCGGTTCTTCCTAGTGACATCCCTCATGACTCGCCCCGCGTGGCGGCTTATGTTGAAGCGGACAATGAAAAAGCATGTCAGGAAGCACTTGACCTGTTAGATGAGGAGCGTGTGATACGTCTCCAACGTATCTATAATTTTTTATTGCTCCATGCTATATTATCTTCTGTTTTGGACATTATTGGGCTTTATTATTCACTTTTATATTATTTTTGGGACTAACCTATTAACCGGAGGCCCAGCCCAGAATTACTGTTTTTTGCCTATTTCAGAGTTTCGCAGAAAAAGAATATCAAACGGAGTCCAAACGGAATGAAACCATCGGGAATGTGATTTTCGAAACGAACATGATCCAGAGGACTTGGACCCTATGTCAAGAAAGCTACCAGGAAGCCACGAGGTAGGGGGCGCGCCTACCCCCCTGGGCGCGCCCTCCACCCTCGTGGGCCCCACGTTGCTCCACCGACGTACTCCTTCCTCCTATATATACCTACGTACCCCCAAACGATCAGATACGAAGCCAAAAACCTAATTCCACCGCCGCAACCTTCTGTACCCACGAGATCCCATCTTGGGGCCTGTTCCGGAGCTCCGCCGGAGGGGGCATCGATCACGGAGGGCTTCTACATCAACACCATAGCCCCTCCGATGAAGTGTGAGTAGTTTACCTCAGACCTTCGAGTCCATAGTTATTAGCTAGATGGCTTCTTCTCTCTTTTTGGATCTCAATACAATGTTCTCCCCTCTCTCATGGAGATCTATTTGATGTAATCTTCTTTTGCGGTGTGTTTGTTGAGACCGATGAATTGTGGGTTTATGATCGAGTTTATCTATGAACAATATTTGAATCTTCTGAATTCTTTTATGTATGCTTGGTTATCTTTGCAAGTCTCTTCGAATTATCAGTTTGGTTTGGCCTACTAGATTGATCTTTCTTGCAACGGGAGAAGTGCTTAGCTTTGGGTTCAATCTTGCGGTATCCTTTCCCAGTAACAGTAGGGGCAGCAAGGCACATATTGTATTGTTGCCATCGAAGATAACAAGATGGGGTTTTTTTATCATATTGCATGAATTTATCCCTCTACATCATGTCATCTTGCTTAAAGCGTTACTCTGTTCTTATGAACTTAATACTCTAGATGCATGCTGGATAGCGGTCAGTGTGTGGAGTAATAGTAGTAGATGCAGGCAGGAGTCGGTCTACTTGTCTCGGAACGTGATTCCTATATACATGATCATACCTAGATATTCTTATAACTATGCTCAATTCTGTCAATTGCTCAACAGTAATTTGTTCACCCACCGTAAAATACTTATGCTCTTGAGAGAAGCCACTAGTGAAACCTATGGCCCCCGGGTCTATTTTCCATCATATTAATCTTTCAACACTTAGTTATTTCCGTTGCTTTTATTTTACTTTGCATCTTTATCATAAAAATACCACAAATATTATCTTATCATATCTATCAGATCTCACTCTCGTAAGTGACCGTGTAGGGATTGACAACCCCTTATCGCGTTGGTTGCAAGGATTTATCTGTTTGTGTAGGTGCGAGGGACTTGCGTGTAGCCTCCTACTGGATTGATACCTTGGTTCTCAAAAACTGAGGGAAATACTTACGCTACTTTGCTGCATCACCCTTTCCTCTTCAAGGGAAAACCAACGCAGTGCTCAAGAGGTAGCAAGAAGGATTTCTGGCGCCGTTGCCGGGGAGGTCTACGCAAAAGTCAACATACCAAGTACCCATCACAAACCCTTATCTCCCGCATTACATTATTTGCCGTTTTCCTCTCGTTTTCCTCTCCCCCACTTCACCCTTGCCGTTTTATTCGCCCCCTCTTTTCCGGTTTCCTCTTTTCGTTCACTTTCCCCTTTCCATGTCGGAACCAAAAAAAGTTGGGTCCCGAGTTTTAGCTCTTTAGACAATCCTGCTATCTTATCTAAACTCATAAATAAAAATACCATGGAAAAACCTGCCGGAGTTATCAATGAAAACCTTAGTAATTTTGATGAAGATGATTCTAGAATTTTTCATTATTTACTTGATGAATCTTTGACAGATGCTTGGGATAGGATATTAAGGATCCGGGCTAGCTATGTACCTCAATATCAAATTGAGGTTTACTTAAAGAGCTTTTATGTTGGGTTGCCCGCTTCGTTCAAACAAGTTTTAGATTCTATTTTTGAAGAGGGTTTTCTCGAAGGGGACCCCATAGTTACCTATGAAAAGATGAAAACTATATTTGGGCACCCCATTAATGAGAAAGTTGAAATCACATCTCTTTTGCTTTCTTACCAAAACGAATCTATCAAAGAGATAAAAGCTAGCCTAGATGCCAATTTCTGCAACATACTTAATCTTTCTTCTACCATTAATGGCCATGTACTTTGTCAAAATAGAAAGATTAATTCCATAGATAACAAGTTTGCTCTCTTTTTCCCTAAAGCCAAAGATGGCAATACCTAGATCTATCCTTGCTACTATGCCTAGCTAGGGGCGTTAAACGATAGCGCTTGTTGGGAGGCAACCCAATTTTATTTTTTAGTTTTTTGCTTTTTGCTTCTGTTTAGGAATAAATATTTGTTCTAGCCTCTGGTTAGATGTGTTTTTACGTTTTAATTAGTGTTTGTGCCAAGTTAAACCTATAGGATCTTCTTGGATGATAGTTATTTGATCTTGCAGAAAATTCCAGAAACTTTCTGTTCACGAAAATAATTGTTAAAAATCACCAGAACGTGATAAAATATTGATTCCAATTTCTGCTGATCAATAAACAAATTTCCCAGGTCTTCCTATTTTGGCTGAGTTTTTGGATTTCCAGAAGTTTGCGTTCGTTACAGATTACTACAGACTGTTCTGTTTTTGACAGATTCTGTTTTTCGTGTGTTGTTTGCTTATTTTGATGAATCTATGGCTAGTAAAAGAGTTTATAAACCATAGAGAAGTTGGAATACAGTAGGTTTAACACCAATATAAATAAAGAATGAGTTCATTACAGTACCTTGAAGTGGTCTTTTGTTTTCTTTCGCTAACGGAGCTCACGAGATTTTGTGCTGAGTTTTGTGTTGTGAAGTTTTCAAGTTTTGGGTGAAAGATTTGATGGATTATGGAACAAGGAGTGGCAAGAGCCTAAGCTTGGGGATGCCCATGGCACCCCCAAGATAATCTAAGTACACCATAAAGCCAAAGCTTGGGGATGCCCCGGAAGGCATCCCCTCTTTCTTCTACTTCTATCGGTAACTTTACTTGGAGCTATATTTTTATTCACCACATGATATGTGTTTTGCTTGGAGCGTCTTGTATGATTTGAGTCTTTGTTTGTTAGTTTACCACAATAATCCTTGCTGTACACACCTTTTGAGGGAGACACACATGATTCGGAAATTATTAGAATACTCTATGTGCTTCACTTATATCTTTTGAGCTATATAGTTTTGCTCTAGTGCTTCACTTATATCTTTTAGAGCACGGTGGTGGATTTTTTTTATAGAAACTATTGATATCTCATGCTTCACTTATATTATTTTGAGAGCCTTAAAATAGCATGGCAATTTGCTTTAATTAATATCAAGAGAAATTTGATGCTTGATAATTGTTTTGAGATATAAAGGTGGTAATATCATAGTTGTGCTAGTTGAGTAATTGTGGAATGAAAAATACGTGTGTTGGAGTTTGTGATTCCTGTAGCATGCACGTATGGTGAACCATTATGTAACGAAGTCGGAGCATGAAGTATTTGTTGATTGTCTTCCTTTGTGTGGTGGTCGGGATCGCGCGATGGTTAACTCCTACTAACCCTTCCCCTAGGAGCATGCGTAGTAGTACTTTGCTTCGAGGGCCAATAAATTTTTGCAATAAGTATATGAGTTATTTATGACTAATGTGAGTCCAGGGATTATACGCACACTTTCCTTTCCGTAATTTTCTAGCCTCTTCGGTATCGCGCATTGTCCTTTCTCACCTTGAGAGTTAGTGCAAACTTCGCCGGTGCATCCAAACCCCGTGATATGATACGCTCTATCACACATAAACCTCCTTATATCTTCCTCAAAACAGCCACCATACCTACCTATCATGGCATTTCCATAGCCATTACGAGATATATTGCCATGCAACTTTCCACCGTTTCATTTATCATGACATATTCCATCATTGTCATATTGCTTTGCATAATCATGTAGTTGACATTGTATTTGTGGCAAAGCCACCGTTCAAAATTCTTTCATACATGTCGCTCTTGATTCATTGCATATCCTGGTACAACGCCGGAGGCATTCATATAGAGTCATATTTTGTTCTAAGTATTGAGTTGTAATTCATGAGTTGTAAGTAAATAAAAGTGTGATGATCATCATTATTAGAGAATTGTCCAAAGTGAGGAAAGGATGATGGATACTATGATTCCCCCACAAGTCGGGATGAGGCTCCGGACTAAAAAAAAGAGGCCATAAAAAAAAGAGAAAAGGCCCAAATAAAAAAATGAGAGAAAAAGAGAGAAGGGACAATGTTACTATCCTTTTACCACACTTGTGCTTCAAAGTAGCACCGTGATCTTCATAATAGAGAGTCTCTCATTTTGTCACTTTCATATACTAGTGGGAAATTTCATTATAGAACTTGGCTTGTATATTCCAATGATGGGCTTCCTCAAATGCCCGAGGTCTTCGTGAGCAAGCAAGTTGGATGCACACCCACTTAGTTTCTTTTTGTGCTTTCATGCACTTATAGCTCTAGTGCATCCGTTGCATGGCAATCCCTACTCCTCGCATTAACATCAATTGATGGGCATCTCCATAGCCCGTTGATTAGCCTCGTTGATGTGAGACTTTCTCCTTTTTTGTCTTCCCACATAACCCCTATCATTATACCTTATTCCACCATAGTGCTATATCCATGGCTTGCGCTCATGTATTGCGTAAGAGTTGAAAAGGCTGAAGCGCGTTAAAAGTATGAACCAATTGCTAGGCTAAAACCGGGGTCGTACATGATATGAATATTTTGTGTGGGGAAGATAGAGCATAGCCAGACTATATGATTTTGTAGGGATAACTTGCTTTGGCTATGTTATTTTCATAAGACATAATTGCTTAGTTAGTATGCTTGAAATATTATTGTTTTTATGTCAATATTAAACTTTTATCTTTAATCATATCAAATCTAAACATTCATGCCACAATAGGAAGAATTACATTGAAATTATGCCAAGTAGCATTCCACATCAAAAATTCTGTTTTTATCATTTACCTACTCGAGGACGAGTAGGAATTAAGCTTGGGGATGCTTGATACGTCTCCAACGTATCTATAATTTTTGATTGCTCCATGCTATATTATCTTCTGTTTTGGACATTATTGGGCTTTATTATTCACTTTTATATTATTTTTGGGACTAACCTATTAACCGGAGGCCCAGCCCGGAATTGCTGTTTTTTGCCTATTTCAGAGTTTCGTAGAAAAAGAATATGAAATGGAGTCCAAACGGAATGAAACCTTCGGGAATGTGATTTTCGGAACGAACCTGATCCAGAGGACTTGGACCCTATGTCAAGAAAGCTACGAGGAAGCCACGAGGTAGGGGGCGCGCCTACCCCCCTGGGCGCGCCCTCCACCCTCGTGGGCCCCATGTTGCTCCACCGACGTACTCCTTCGTCCTATATATACCTATGTACCCCCAAACGATCAGATACGGAGCCAAAAACCTTATTCCACCGCCGCAACCTTCTGTACCCACGAGATCCCATCTTGGGGCCTGTTCCGAAGCTCCGCCGGAGGGGGCATCAATCACGGAGGGCTTCTACATCAACACCATAGCCCCTCCGATGAAGTGTGAGTAGTTTACCTCAGACCTTCGGGTCCATAGTTATTAGCTAGATGGCTTCTTCTCTCTTTTTGGATCTCAATACAATGTTCTCCCCCTCTCTCGTGGAGATCTATTCGATGTAATCTTCTTTTGCGGTGTGTTTGTTGAGACCGATGAATTGTGGGTTTATGATCAAGTTTATCTATGAACAATATTTGAATCTTCTGAATTCTTTTATGTATGATTGGTTATCTTTGCAAGTCTCTTCGAATTATCAGTTTGGTTTGGCCTACTAGATTGATCTTTCTTGCAATGGGAGAAGTGCTTAGCTTTGGGTTCAATCTTGCGGTGTCCTTTCCCAGTGACAATAGGGGCAGCAAGGCACGTATTGTATTGTTGCCATCGAGGATATCAAGATGGGGGTTTTATCATATTGCATGAATTTATCCCTCTACATCATTTCATCCCTCGAGGATATCAAGATGGGGGTTTTATCATATTGCATGAAAACCTTTTGATCTATCGGGATAGCCAATGAAGTGGAAACTGACTGTTTTGGGATCTAACTTTGCAATATTTGGATTAAACACTTTTGCCTCAGCTGGGCTCCCCCGGACTCTCAAGTGCTGTAGAGAGGGTACTCTTCCTGTCCACAGCTCGTAAGGTGTTTTGGGCACTGACTTGCTTGGTACTCTATTGAGAATGTGAATGGCGGTTTTAAGCGCCTCCATCCATTAACCCAATGGCAAGGTGGAATAGCCTATCATACTACCCACCATATCCATAAGTGTACGGTTACGCCTTTCAGCTACTCCATTTTGCTGAGGCTCGCCCGACATTGAATACTGGGCCACTATGCCAGTCTCCTGTAAGAACTTTGCAAAAGGTCCAGGGACTTGGCCATATGGAGTGTGCCGACCGTAGTACTCCCCCTCCACGGTCATACCCGACTATCTTTATTCTTTTATCATGCTGATTTTCAACTTCAGCTTTGAATATTTTAAATTTATCCAATGCTTCAGATCTTTCTTTGATTGGATAAGTATAACCATATCAGGAGTAAACGTCTGTGAATGTTATGAACGAGTCTTAGCCATCCACACTTTTCACCGGAAATGGTCCACAAATGTCAGTGTGAATGATTTCTAGTGTTTTTGTGCTACCGTTGCACCCTTTTTGATTTGTTTTACATACTTTCCTTTAATGCAATCTATGCATTGCTCTATGTCTTAGAACACTAATGGAGGAAGAATTTCATTTTTAACTAGTCTTTCTATCCCCCCCCCTCGAAATATGGCCCAAGCGACAATGCCATAATTTCGACGAGTCATGAGTTCTCTTTCGTTCTTTTTGTTCTTTATTCGACGCAGAAACATGTTCATTCACGTTACACACAGAATACTCTTTTTCACGCAGTGATAATAAATAAAGCTCATTGTGAAGTAAAGCATCACCCACCTAAGCATTATTAAACCATATGGCACACTTGTCATGTCCAAAATAACATTCATAATGGTCTTTGTCCAAACAGGAAACACTAATACGGTTTCTGTGACATGAAGGAACATATAAAACATCTCTAAGCAGAAGCATGAATCCATCAGCTAACTGATACGTCTCCAACGTATCTATAATTTTTGATTGTTCCATGCTATATTATATTCTATTTTGGATGTTTAATGGGCTTTATTATACACTTCTATATTATTTTTGGGACTAACCTATTAACTGGAAACCCAACCCAAATTGCTATTTTTTTGCCTATTTCAGTGTTTCGAAGAAAAAGAATATCAAATGGAGTCCAAACGAAATGAAACCTTCGGGAACGTGATTTTCAGAACGAACATGATCCAGATGACTTGGAGTCTACGTAAAGCAATCAACGAGGAAGGCACGAGGTAGGGGGCGCGCCTACCCCCCAGGCGCGCCCTCCACCCTCGTGGGCCCATCGTTGCTCCACCGACGTAGTTCTTCCTCCTATATATACCTATGTACCCCCAAACGATCAGAGCAGGAGCCGAAACCCTATTTCCACTGCCGCAACCTTCTGTACCCGTGAGATCCCATCTTGGGGCCTTTTCCAGTGCTCCGCCGGAGGGGGCATTGATCACGGAGGGCTTCTACATCAACACCATAGCCTCTCCGATGATGTGTGAGTAGTTTACCTCAGACCTTCGGGTCCATAGTTATTAGCTAGATGGCTTCTTCTCTCTCTTTGGATCTCAATACAATGTTCTCCTCGATCTTCTTGCAGATCTATTCGATGTAATCTTGTTTTGCGGTGTGTTTGTCGAGATCCGATGAATTGTGGGTTTCTGATCAAGTTTATCTATGAACAATATTTGAACCTTCTTTGAATTCTTTTATGTATGATTGGTTATCTTTGCAAGTCTCTTCGAATTATCAGTTTGGTTTGGCCTACCAGATTAATCTTTCTTCCAATGGGAGAAGTGCTTAGCTTTTGGTTCAATCTTGCGGTGTCCTTTCCCAGTGACAGTAGGGGCAGCAAAGCACGTATTGTATTGTTTCCATCGAGGATAACAAGATGGGCTTTTTATCATATTGCATGAATTTATCCCTCTACATCATGTCATCTTGCTTAAGGCGTTACTCTGTTCTTATGAACTTAATACTCTAGATGCATGCTGGATAGCGGTCGATGTGTGGAGTAATAGTAGTAGATGCAGGAAGGAGTCGGTCTACTTGTCTCGGACGTGATGCCTATATACGTGATCATACCTAGATATTCGCATAACTATGCTCAATTCTGTCAATTGCTCAATAGTAATTTGTTCACCCACCGTAAAATACTTATGCTCTTGAGAGAAGCCACTAGTGAAACCTATGGCCCCCGGGTCTATCTCCAGCATAGTAATCTTTCAACACTTAGTTATTTCCGTTGCTTTTATTTTACTTTGCATCTTTATCATAAAAATACCAAAAATATTATCTTATCATATCTATCAGATATCACTCTCGTAAGTGACCGTGTAGGGATTGACAACCCCTTATCGCGTTGGTTGCGAGGATTTATTTGTTTGTGTAGGTGCGAGGGACTCGCGCGTAGCCTCCTACTGGATTGATACCTTGGTTCTCAAAAACTGAGGGAAATACTTACGCTACTTTGCTGCATCACCCTTTCCTCTTCAAGGGAAAACCAACACAGTGCTCAAGAGGTAGCAAGAAGGATTTCTGGCGCCGTTGCCGGTGAGCTCTACGCAAAAGTCAACATACCAAGTACCCATCACAAACCCTTATCTCCCGCATTACATTATTTGCCATTTGCCTCTCGTTTTCCTCTCCCCACTTCAGCCTTGCCGTTTTATTCGCCCTCTCTTTTCCGTTTGCCTCTTTTTGCCCGTCTCTTGTTTGCTTGTGTGTTGGATTGCTTGTTTGTTATGATGGCTCAAGATAATACCAAATTATGTGACTTTACCAATACCAACAATAATGATTTCCTTAGCACTCCAATTGCTCCTCTTACCGATACTGAATCTTGTGAAATCAATGCTGCTTTGTTGAATCTTGTCATGAAAGATCAATTCGCCGACCTTCCTAGTGAAGACGCCGCTACTCATCTAAATAGCTTCGTTGATTTGTGTGATATGCAAAAGAAGAAATATGTTGACAATGATATTGTTAAATTGAAGCTATTTCGTTTTTCGCTTAGAGATCGTGCTAAAGCCTGGTTTTCGTCTTTGCCTAAGAACAGTATTGATTCTTGGAATAAGTGCAAAGATGCTTTTATCTCTAAGTATTTTCCTCCCGCTAAGATTATCTCTCTTAGAAACGATAATATGAATTTTAAGCAACTTGATCATGAACATGTTGCACAAGCTTGGGAGAGGATGAAATTAATGATACGTAATTGCCCTACTCATGGTTTTAATTTGTGGATGATTATACAAAAATTTTATGCCGGATTGAATTTTGCTTCTAGAAATCTTTTAGATTCGGCCGCGCGAGGCACTTTTATGGAAATCACTTTAGGAGAAGCTAATAAACTCCTAGATAATATTATGGTTAATTATTCTCAATGGCACACTGAAAGATCTACTAATAAAAAAGTGCATGCGATAGAAGAAATTAATGTTTTGAGTGGAAAGATGGATGACCTTATGAAATTATTTGCTACTAAGAGTGTTTCTTCTGATCCTAATGATATGCCCTTGTCTACTTTGATTGAGAATAATAATGAATCTATGGATGTGAATTTTGTTGGTAGGAATAATTTTGGTAACAACGCATATAGAGGAAACTTTAATCCTAGGCCTTATCCTAGAAATTCCTCTAATAATTATGGTAATTCCTACAACAATTCTTATGGAAATTTTAATAAGATGCCCTCTGAATTTGAGACTAGTGTTAAAGAGTTTATGAATTCGCAAAAAATTTCAATGCTTTGCTTGAAGAGAAATTGCTTAAAGTTGATGAATTGGCTAGGAACGTTGATAGAATTTCTCTTGATGTTGATTCTTTAAAACTGAGATCTATTCCTCCTAAGCATGATATCAATGAGTCTCTCAAAGTCATGAGAATTTCCATTGATGAGTGCAAAGAAAGAACCTCTAGGATGCGTGCTAAGAAAGATTGCTTTATGAAAGCGTGTTCTTCAAATTTCTATGAGAATAAAGATGAAGATCTAAAAGTTATTGATGTGTCCCCAATTAAATCTTTGTTTTGCAATATGAATCTTGATAATGATGGGACTGAATATGATCCACCATTACCTAGAAGGCGTTCCAAAAATTTGGAGTTTTTAGATCTTGATGCTAAAATTGATAAAAGTGGGATTGAAGAGATCAAAACCCTAGATATTAATAAACCCAATATTTTGGTTTTCAAGGAATTTAATTATGATAATTTCTCTTTGATAGATTGTATTTCATTTTTGCAATCCGTGCTAAATTCTCCTCATGCTTATAGTCAAAATAAAGCTTTTACCAAACATACCGTTGATGCTTTGATGCAATCTTATGAAGAAAAGCTTGAGTTGGAAGTTTCTATCCCTAGAAAACTTTATGATGAGTGGGAACCTACTATTAAAATTAAGATTAAAGATCATGAATGCTATGCTTTGTGTGATTTGGGTGCTAGTGTTTCCACGATTCCAAAAACTTTGTGCGATTTGCTAGGTTTCCGTGATTTTGATGATTGCTCTTTAAACTTGCACCTTGCGGATTCCACTATTAAGAAACCTATGGGAAGAATTAATGATGTTCTTATTGTTGCAAATAAGAACTATGTGCCCGTAGATTTTATCGTTCTTGATATAGATTGCAATCCTTCATGTCCTATTATTCTTGGTAGACCTTTCCTTAGAACGATTGGTGCAATTATTGATATGAAGGAAGGGAATATTAGATTCCAATTTCCATTAAGGAAAGGCATGGAACACTTCCCTAGGAAGAAAATAAAGTTACCATATGAATCTATTATGAGAGCCACTTATGGATTGCCTACCAAAGATGGCAATACCTAGATCTATCCTTGCTTTTATGCCTAGCTAGGGGCGTTAAACGATAGCGCTTGTTGGGAGGCAACCCAATTTTATTTTTTAGTTTTTTGCTTTTTGCTTCTGTTTAGGAATAAATATTTGTTCTAGCCTCTGGTTAGATGTGTTTTTACGTTTTAATTAGTGTTTGTGCCAAGTTAAACCTATAGGATCTTCTTGGATGATAGTTATTTGATCTTGCAGAAAATTCCAGAAACTTTCTGTTCACGAAAATAATTGTTAAAAATCACCAGAACGTGATAAAATATTGATTCCAATTTCTGCTGATCAATAAACAAATTTCCCAGGTCTTCCTATTTTGGCTGAGTTTTTGGATTTCCAGAAGTTTGCGTTCGTTACAGATTACTACAGACTGTTCTGTTTTTGACAGATTCTGTTTTTCGTGTGTTGTTTGCTTATTTTGATGAATCTATGGCTAGTAAAAGAGTTTATAAACCATAGAGAAGTTGGAATACAGTAGGTTTAACACCAATATAAATAAAGAATGAGTTCATTACAGTACCTTGAAGTGGTCTTTTGTTTTCTTTCGCTAACGGAGCTCACGAGATTTTGTGCTGAGTTTTGTGTTGTGAAGTTTTCAAGTTTTGGGTGAAAGATTTGATGGATTATGGAACAAGGAGTGGAAAGAGCCTAAGCTTGGGGATGCCCATGGCACCCCCAAGATAATCTAAGTACACCATAAAGCCAAAGCTTGGGGATGCCCCGGAAGGCATCCCCTCTTTCTTCTACTTCCATCGGTAACTTTACTTGGAGCTATATTTTTATTCACCACATGATATGTGTTTTGCTTGGAGCGTCTTGTATGATTTGAATCCTTGTTTGTTAGTTTACCACAATCATCCTTTCTGTACACACCTTTTGAGAGAGACACACATGATTCGGAAATTATTAGAATACTCTATGTGCTTCACTTATATCTTTTGAGTTATATAGTTTTGCTCTAGTGCTTCACTATCTTTTAGAGAACGGTGGTGGATTTTTTTATAGAAACTATTGATCTCTCATGCTTCACTTATATTATTTTGAGAGTCTTAAAATAGCATGGCAATTTGCTTTAATTAATATCATGAGAAATTTGATGCTTGATAATTGTTTTGAGATATAAAGGTGGTAATATCATAGTTGTGCTAGTTGAGTAATTCTGGAATGAAAAATACATGTGTTGGAGTTTGTGATTCCCGTAGCATGCACGCATGGTGAACCGTTATGTAACGAAGTCGGAGCATGAAGTATTTGTTGATTGTCTTCCTTTGTGTGGCGGTCGGGATCGCGCGATGGTTAACTCCTACCAACCCTTCCCCTAGGAGCATGCGTAGTAGTACTTTGCTTCGAGGGCTAATAAATTTTTGCAATAAGTATATGAGTTCTTTATGACTAGTGTGAGTCCATGGATTATACGCACACTTACCTTTCCACAATTTTCTAGCCTCTTCGGTACCACGCATTGCCCTTTCTCACCTTGAGAGTTGGTGCAAACTTCGTCGGTGCATCCAAACCCCGTGATATGATACACTCTATCACACATAAACCTCCTTATATCTTCCTCAAAACAGCCACCATATCTACCTATCATGGCATTTCCATAGCCATTCCGGGATATATTGCCATGCAACTTTCGACCATTCCGTTTATCATGACATACTCCATCATTGTCATATTGCTTTGCATGATCATGTAGTTGACATTGTATTTGTGGCAAAGCCACCGTTCATAATTCTTCCATACATGTCGCTCTTGATTCATTGCATATCCCAGTACACCGCCGGAGGCATTCATATAGAGTCATATTTTGTTCTAAGTATTGAGTTGTAATTCATGAGTTGTAATTAAATAAAAGTGTGATGATCATCATTATTAGAGCATTGTCCCAAGTGAGGAAAGGATGATGGAGACTATGATTCCCCCACAAGTCGGGATGAGACTCCGGACTAAATAAAAAAAAGAGGCCATAAAAAAAGGGCCAAATAAAAAAAATGAGAGAAAAAGAGAGAAGGGACAATGTTACTATCCTTTTACCACACTTGTGCTTCAAAGTAGCACCGTGATCTTCATAATAGAGAGTCTCTCATTTTGTCACTTTCATATACTAGTGGGAAATTTCATTATAGAACTTGGCTTGTATATTCCAATGATGGGCTTCCTCAAATGCCCGAGGTCTTCGTGAGCAAGCAAGTTGGATGCACACCCACTTAGTTTCTTTTTGAGCTTTCATACACTTATAGCTCTAGTGCATCCGTTGCATGGCAATCCCTACTCCTCGCATTAACATCAATTGATGGGCATCTCCATAGCCCATTGATTAGCCTCGTTGATGTGAGACTTTCTCCTTTTTTGTCTTCCCACATAACCCCTACCATTATACCTTATTCCACCATAGTGCTATATCCATGGCTTGCACTCATGTATTGCGTAAGAGTTGAAAAGGCTGAAGCGCGTTAAAAGTATGAACCAATTACTTGGCTAAAACCGGGGTCGTACATGATATGAATATTCTGTGTGGGGAAGATGGAGCATAGCCAGACTATATGATTTTGTAGGGATAACTTGCTTTGGCTATGTTATTTTGATAAGACATAATTGCTTAGTTAGTATGCTTGAAATATTATTGTTTTTATGTCAACATTAAACTTTTATCTTGAATCATATCAAATCTGAACATTCATGCCACAATAAGAAGAATTACATTGAAATTATGCCAAGTAGCATTCCACATCAAAAAATTTGTTTTTATCATTTACCTACTCGAGGACGAGCAGGAATTAAGCTTGGGGATGCTTGATACGTCTCCAACGTATCTATAATTTTTGATTGCTCCATGCTATATTATCTTGTGTTTTGGACATTATTGGGCTTTATTATTCACTTTTATATTATTTTTGGGACTAATCTATTAACCGGAGGCCCAGCCCAGAATTGATGTTTTTTGCCTATTTCAGAGTTTCGCAGAAAAAGAATATCAAACGGAGTCCAAACGGAATGAAACCTTCGGGAACGTGATTTTCGGAACAAACATGATCCAGGAGACTTGGAACCTACGTCAAGAAACAAAGCAGGAAGCCACGAGGTAGGGGGCGCGCCTACCCCCCAGGGCGCGCCCTCCACCCTCGTGGGCCCCACGTTGCTCTACGACGTACTCCTTCCTCCTATATATACCTACGTACCCCCAAACGATCAGAGACGGAGCCAAAAACCTAATTCCACCGCCGCAACCTTCTGTACCCACGAGATCCCATCTTGGGGCCTGTTCCGAAGCTCCGCTGGAGGGGGCATCGATCACGGAGGGCTTCTACATCAACACCATAGCCCCTCCGATGAAGTGTTAGTAGTTTACCTCAGACCTTCGGGTCCATAGTTATTAGCTAGATGGCTTCTTCTCTCTTTTTGGATCTCAATACAATGTTCTCCCCCTCTCTCGTGGAGATCTATTCGATGTAATCTTCTTTTGCGGTGTGTTTGTTGAGACCGATGAATTGTGGGTTTATGATCAAGTTTATCTATGAACAATATTTGAATCTTCTGAATTCTTTTATGTATGATTGGTTATCTTTGCAAGTCTCTTCGAATTATCAGTTTGGTTTGGCCTACTAGATTGATCTTTCTTGCAATGGGAGAAGTGCTTAGCTTTGGGTTCAATCTTGCGGTGTCCTTTCCAAGTGACAATAGGGGCAGCAAGGCACGTATTGTATTGTTGCCGTCGAGGATATCAAGATGGGGGTTTTATCATATTGCATGAATTTATCCCTCTACATCATGTCATCTTGCTTAACGTGTTACTCTGTTCTTATGAACTTAATACTCTAGATGCATGCTGGATAGCGGTTGATGTGATGCAGGCAGGAGTCGGTCTACTTGTCTCGGACGTGATGCCTATATACATGATCATACCTAGATATTCTCATAACTATGCTCAATTCTGTCAATTGCTCAACGGTAATTTGTTCACCCACCGTAAAATACTTATGCTCTTGAGAGAAGCCACTAGTGAAACCTATGGCCCCCGGGTCTATTTTCCATCATATTAATCTTCCAACACTTAGTTATTTCCGTTGCTTTTATTTTACTTTGCATCTTTATCATAAAAATACCACAAATATTATCTTATCATATCTATCATATCTCACTCTCGTAAGTGACCGTGTAGGGATTGACAACCCCTTATCGCGTTGGTTGCGAGGATTTATCTATTTGTGTAGGTGCGTGGGACTTGCGTGTAGCCTCCTACTGGATTGATACCTTTGTTCTCAAAAACTGAGGGAAATACTTTCGCTACTTTGCTGCATCACCCTTTCCTCTTCAAGGGAAAACCAACGCAACGCTCAAGAGGTAGCAGCGTCACATTGCAGCGGCTCGTTCGGCGATTTACCAGCAAGATCTGCGCCGTTAACACAGTCGCCGGGTTAAAACCAGAACTTTCCAAGAAGGCGATCTAGTGCTCCTGCTCATCCAGGATCAGACTGATATGCACAAGTTATCCCCACCTTGGGAAGGACCCTTTGTGGTCAGCAAGAATCTGAACAACGGGTCACACTACCTTATTGACGTTCGAGAGCACAAAGACTCACGTAAGTCGGAGGAGGAGACCCACCGGCCGTGGAACATTGCTCATCTTCGGCCTTACTACACCTGAGCCACAGGCTCTTCTGATGTACATATTTTGATAATGTATATATTATGATCAATATAATAAAGCCGGCATCCCTATTAAAGCAGGGCCTCTGTCGTTTTATCTTTCAATAAAGAGTTCTTGATCACTTGGGGGCTTCTGCTTTATAGAGCAATGTTATGATTTCCCTTTGATCCGGCTTATAGGCCACACAAAAAAACTTGGGGGGGCTTGCTACCCAGGTTAAAGGAACCAAAGAGAGTTTGTTACAAAGCACAACTCAAACATAGGTACCCATTGGGCATAGCTCAGAAATATTGCTTGGGGGCTCTTTTGTTCTAAAGAACAAGAGTTGCTATAACCCTTGTGATCGGCTTAAAAGCCAGGCTTGGAAGCCAGGTGTATTCACCTAAAACCCCGGGTTATCCTGCCTTTTTAAGTAAGCCACTCCGCCCAGGTATTCCTGGAATGACCCGCCGAACGTTTGACAAGTCAATCTTATGCAGACCCTGAACTTGTCAAAGTTAAAACGATGATTGGTTATGTGAGGTCCTTCTTATAAGGTTTGTAAAACGGTTTAACTCAGTGGCCTGGCAGCCTGTGAAAAGCCTCTATTTTTCGGCCTGGCAGCCCATGAAAAGCCTCATTTTTTGCTTGTTTTAGTTGATGAATTTTTTTGAGGTTTATCGAGTAAAGCTTATAAAGTTTTATTATCACAATTTGCCGGTATTTGTTAACCCAGCTTGCCTGTCAATTATAAGTTGTCAGTACATGGTAAGTTAATATCCGCTGTTTATTGACCTGGACTGGCTTTTGACTATAAGTCGACAGTATGAGATAAAATAAATCCGGTGTTTATTAACCCGGCCTGGTTTTGTTCATAAGCCAGTAATCTATGATAATTGCCAATGCTCAAAATCTGGGTTATCACCCTTATTGTAGTGACTTGGTAAACCAACAGTGTGATAAAATATCACAGGTATGATATATTTTCAGTTATATATGGTTATTCTTAAGTCCAGCCTTGGTTATAAACTATGTTATTGGACATGATAACCCATCTAGCGGTAAACCGCCAGGACACTTATATGCAGGAGCAGATTCTACATTACTGAATATCATGAGGAGATGTAGCATATCTTAACATCAAGTGGTAGATATTCAATTGGCAATCACATGCAAAGCAGAACGTGCACGATGGCACAGCAAAATCAAAGTTTTACTACCCTATTACATGCCCCCATGGGCCAAATGAGATCAAAGTATTTTTCACACGATCAAGTTTTAGAGCCGCCCGGCGGTTCAATCTTCTTGGCCTTGCTGCTCGGAGTCCTCTGCATTATCCCTTGCCGGCTCTTTGTCTTCTTCCACCGTCTGAAAAGTTGGAGATGACCAATCGATGCCAGATAAAGCTTCAAATTCAGCCTCATCATCTATAAGCTAAGACGGGTCGACTTCGGGAGCAAAGGTGTGCTTACGGATTGGTGGAACTAAGTCCATCACTTTGTAAGCTGGAGTTGCCATCTTCTTATTCTCCTGGTCATAAGCCGGATGGTACTTGGAGAGGTCCGAATCATTGGCAATCAGAGTAGCCATCGGACGAATTTCTTTTACGCAGGCTGCAAAAATTTTCTGATCGAAAGGCGTACCATCTTCTTTTAGGCTTGGGTAACCAGTGGCTACCTCAGACGGGTCAAGCTCTGGTACCCATGCCTTGGCCCGGCTCAAAGCCGTCATTGTGCCAGCTCTTGCAGAGGATCGCTTTATTTCGTCAAATCTCACAGGCAGCACGGCGAGTCTCTTTAACACATCTATCAGCATAGTTGGTGCTTCACCTGTTGGCGAAATGGTGGCTAATGCACGTTGACTCCCGGTATACAGCTGCTCGACAAGTGTATATACAGCTTTAAGCTTCACATGCATGTCTTGCTTGAGATTGCTGCTCCTGGGACATGGATATATTGCAAGATGATTAAATGGCGGGTTATGAGATTAGCATAATGATTGATTTTTTGATGATTGGCAAGGCGGCTCACGAAAGATAGCTGAAATCATCTGCGTAACACGGTGTTTTAAACCGGTCAGCTCAGTGGTCACCTCTTGAAGCGCTGCTTCAGCCTTCTCAGCACGTTGTGTTAAAACCGTCCTTTCATCCAACCAAGCCTTTTTCTCTGCTTCAAAGCTGGTCTTCAGTTTTTCCGACTCAGTCACGCTAAACTTGAACTTCGACTCAGCCTTCCGGGTCTAGTTCTCCTGAGTCGCCAGCCGGGTCTTGGCATCATTCAATTGGGACTCCAGTTCAGCAGTAGCAGCCTGCATAAGGTACAGAATTATCAACATTTATCAAGATTACAATAAGGCAAGTCCCAAGTCTTTTGCCAGCAACAAAACTTGACACTTGGGGGCTAATGTCTATCGAAGCAATTTTTCAAGACAACAATTCTTATGACTAAAGTCCCAAGTACTTTGCAAGCAAGACTACTTGACACTTGGGGGCTAATGCATACCGTTTGTCTCTTTTTTATCATGAGCCGGAATTACTGTAGATAGTCCCAACCGACTCATGGGGGCTAGACAGTCAAGCTCTCTATTCTTATACAAAGACAAATAGGACCGGCTTATTTCTGCGGATTAAACCGGCCCTTGGGGGCTACGGATGCAAAACTCAAACTTAGACAAACATACGACTTCATTTAAACCGGACAAGAAAGGATTCTAGGACAGAAGTGTATGGACTTCTTTAAAAGTATACATCCTATTCAATCTTCTCATAGCCAGTAGACTTGGGGGCTGGCAGGATATGTATGTATACATTATTGAAAGTCGGAAGTCATACCTCATATTTTTGGTGCATCTGTTTTACCATATCAATTTCAAGGTCGCGGCTGGAGTGGACTTGACTGAGGTAACCGGAGAGGATTTCATTACTGCTCAATTGCGCATAATGAGAGATGTCAAACTTCAGTTTCTGCCTCTCGATAACCTCTTGCTTGGCAGTATGTTGGCCAAAGCTATTGGGTTTCCTGGTTCAACAAAACTGGTGCCAGTAATCAACACATCATCATTCTAAGTCTCTGGCGGCTTAGGTGAACCCGAGGGGGCAGAGGAAGAAGGATTAATCGCCGTGCCATCAACATTGAGATCTGGAATCTCAGGCGGAGTGACAATAACCGCTTCTTCCGGCTGTTTGTCAGCAGCTTCAGGAACAGAGACTTGTGGCTCCGGCTCAGCAGATTTCGGCGTTTCAGTTGATTTGGTCACCTTTGCCTTCTTGATGGGCTTTGCCTATCCACTATGCGGATTATAACAGGTTAAGTATAAATATAAGGGTATGAAGAATTACAGAGTAAAATCAATTGCTATTACCCAGGGGCAGTTTTGAAAGCCGACAACTCAGTTTGCGATGAGTCGCCAGAGGAAGAATGGGCAAGTTCCTGATTAAGGGTACCAATAGAGTCAGAAGGTAAACAGATGAGATCTGTCAAACAGATAAAAGGGGTAATTAATAAAGAACCTCGTTGCGACGTTTTCGAGGGGCAGGAGTGTTCGGTAAGCCGGAGGATAACTCTTCACCTCCGTTGGTCCGGGTCTGGTGGCGACTCTCGTGTTGTTGTTGCTTCAAAAGAAAGTGAGGATCTAAATAAGCCAAGGGGTGTGAAAACCTTACTTTCCGGGTTACTTGTCGAAGTTTCTGTCTTGGCAAAGGGTCCGAGTCGGAGGAAATAATAGTTACATCTTCTTCAAATGCTGGGCTGGCTCCTGTGTCATCCTGAGAGTAATCAATGTCAATAAGATAATTGAAAAAGGAGCCAAGGGAGTCAAGGGCTACCTCTGACTCAAAGGTGTCATCTAGTTTGAGCAGGTTAGAGGCACTTGGTTTCTTCTTCTTTTTGGTGGTCTTCTTGGCGGCTTTTCTAGCAGCCTTTTTGGCAGCCCTGGCTTTCTTAGCAGTCTCGTGATCATACTCCGCTTTCCAAAAATTAGACTTAGCCTAAAAAGATCATTAAGGGTCGAGATTAATAAAAGTATTCAAATGAAGAGGTGAAGATAAGTAAGTTTAGAGGCTTAAATCTGGTGGCGGGTTAAGCTTGCAGAAAGGGGCCAGACCCACTTTGACACAATCTTCCGCGTCTTCATTCAGAAGAGACTTCACCATTTCATTAATTGCTTCCTCAGTCAATGGTGTGGAGCTGTGGCGCAGTGAATCTTTTTCATCACCAGTGTAAGTACACATTAAGCTGGTGCAGCGGCTCAACAGAATGATCCGCCAAGAAATCCAACACCTGACTAAGTCAACGTCAGTCGGCCCATTTACTAGCAGAGCTTTGACCTTCGCAACAGTAGGTGCGATCTTCTTCTATTCAGCGACAGTAAGTTTTTTGGGAAGGTTATGTTTTGGGTCCAGGCGCTCAACGCGATAACCCGGCAGCGGATTCTCGTCAGCCGGCGAAGTATCCTTGCAATAAAACCATGTCTGGTTCCAGTCTTTGGGATGACTCGGCAAGCAGGCGTAAGGAAAGATGGCGTCTCTTCTACGTTGAATTGAAATTCCGCCGAGTTCCAAGCTAGCACCATTGGTGAATTCAGTCTGGCGGTTTAAGTAAAAATACTCTCTAAACAGTTCAACACTGGGTTCCTCTTGAAGGTACACCTCACAGAAGACTTGAAAGTTGCAAATATTTGACACGGAATTGGGTCCGATGTCTTGAGGGTGGAGCTGGAAAAAGTGCAGCACGTCTCAGAAGAACTTAGAGCCGGGTGGTGAGAAGCCCCGGTTCATGTGGTCAGTAAAAACGATGACTTTGTCGTCTCTTGGCTGAGGTTTTTCTTCGCCCGGGTCAGGAGCACGGTAATGCATGACACTCTTGGCAGGTAGATACCCGACCTTGAAAAAATCCTTAAAAGTACCCTCAGTGACGATGGAGGGAACCCAGTTGCATCTGTAGACCGTTTTGGGCGGCATTGTGAAAAAGAGAAAGCCTAAAGAAAAGGAAAAATTGCCGGTTCAAGTTAAGTGGAGAAATCACAGGTTAAAGTTCTGACAGTATACATTCAAAGTGGCGGCTTAATTGAGGACTAATGGTATATGACTAATTGTAAGCCGGACGTGTAAGCCGCCATGAAAGGGACAAGTACTTAAAGTCAGACAGAGGGTAAAATTCTACAAAGTGTTGGACAAAAAGTTTTCACAGATTAAAGTTATGGATTTGGATCTGCAACTGCTCAGAAAAAGGAAATAAATTCAAGACCTACAGAGCCGACAATGGGAAAACAGCGGTGCTCTGGAAGGGATCTGTAGCGATGAGGGTATGTTCTAATATCAAAAACAGGTGCTAAAACTACTGCCGCACAAGATCTATGTGGCTTTGGATCTAAACAAGGATAAAGAAGGGCGGCGACGAACACCGACGAACACTGATGAACACCGAAACCCTAATGCCAGATCTATGGTGAAAGAAACAAGGGCTTACTGACGCTGATGGGACAGCGGAGAGGCGCCACGTTTTTCTGGTCCACTCAGGGTGATGTAGCGGCCGGAGCTGCGGTCGGAGACGAAGGTCGACGGCGGCGGAGTTCGTGCGGGTCGGCGCGTCGCGAAGAGGAAGAAGAGACTGAGAAGGAAAGGGGGAGAATGAGGAAAGAGCCTGAGGCCTTATTTATAAGATGGGAAGGATAAACAACAGGCGCTAGAATCGAGGAGGCAGAGAATGGATAGGCGACGGCGCGGGCACCTCGATTTTCGGAGGGACAGTAAAGAAAAAGATTTATTAATATTCGGGTTCTAATGACAGGTGACGTCACGGTGGGTTACCGTAAATCCAGGAGATGACATCACGGCGGGTTACAATATTTCACAATGAGAGGAGGAAGGATTTTTCTATGTGTTGAAGATTGACATGAACAAGTTCAAATCAACCTGGGGCCTAATGTTGGGGATATGACTATCAGGTATGACCCGCCCAAGAGGGGCCGGGTCATCCCAATGGCGGTTCATCTCAAACGAAGCCCAAGATCAGGTTAACAATGGTGGTTCACAGATAGGCTTGGTAGAGGGCCCAAAACCGAAGGCGGCTTAAGGCCCACGGACATAAACCGCCATGTATGTAAACTTGTATTGTAAGGCATGTAGAAAAGGCCACCGAGCCGGACACGTTGTATGTGTTGGGGAACGTAGTAATTTCAAAAATTTCCTACGCACACGCAGATCACGGTGATGCATAGCAACGTGAGAGGCGAGTGTTGTCCACGTACCCTCGTAGACCGAAAGCGGAAGCGTTAGCACAACGCGGTTGATGTAGTCGTACGTCTTCACGATCCGACCGATCAAGTACCGAACGCACGGCACCTCCGAGTTCAGCACACGTTCAGCTCGATGACGTCCCTCGAACTCCGATCCAGCCGAGCTTTGAGGGAGAGTTCCGTCAGCACGACGGCGTGGTGACGATGATGATGTTCTACCGACGCAGGGCTTCGCCTAAGCACCGCTACGATATTATTGAGGTGGATTATGGTGGACGGGGGCACCGCACACGGCTAAGAGATCAAGAGATCAATTGTTGTGTCTTTGGAGTGCCCCCCTGCCCCCGTATATAAAGGAGCAAGGGGGGAGGCGGCCGGCCTAGGAGGAGGCAGCCGGCCAAGGGAAGAGGCGTGCCAAAGGGGGGAGTCCTACTCCCACCGGGAGTAGGACTCCTCCTTTCCTTGTTGGAGTAGGAGAAGGGAAGGGAGAAGGAGAAGGAAGGAAGGGGGCACCCCCCCTCCCTAGTCCAATTCCGACTAGTCCATGGGGAGGGGTGCGGCCACCCTTTGGGGTTTTTCTCTCCTTTCCCGTATGGCCCATGAAGGCCCAATACGAATTCCCGTAACTCTCCGGTACTCCGAAAACACCCGAATCACTCGGAACCTTTCCGATGTCCGAATATATTCGTCCAATATATCGATCTTTACGTCTCGACCATTTCGAGACTCCTCGTCATGTCCCTGATCTCATCCGGGACTCCGAACTCCTACGGTACATCAAAACACATAAACTCATAATATAACCGTCATCTAACTTTAAGCGTGCGGACCCTACGGGTTCGAAAACTATGTAGACATGACCGAGACACGTCTCCGGTCAATAACCAATAGCGGAACCTGGATGCTCATATTGGCTACCACATATTCTACGAAGATCTTTATCGGTCAGACCGCATAACAACATACGTTGTTCCCTTTGTCATCGGTATGTTACTTGCCCGAGATTCGATCGTCGGTATCTCAATACCTAGTTCAATCTCGTTACCGGCAAGTCTCTTTACTCGTTCCGTAATACATCATCCCGCAACTAGCTCATTAGTTGCAATGCTTGCAAGGCTTATAGTGATGTGCATTACCAAGTGGGCCTAGAGATACCTCTCCGACAATCGGAGTGACAAATCCTAATCTCGAAATACGCCAACCCAACAAGTACCTTCGGAGACACCTGTAGAGCACCTTTATAATCACCCATTTACGTTGTGACATTTGGTAGCACACAAAGTGTTCCTCCGGTAAACGGGAGTTGCATAATCTCATAGTCATAGGAACATGTATAAGTCATGAAGAAAGCATTAGCAACATACTAAACGATCGTGTGCTAAGCTAACGGAATGGGTCAAGTCAATCACATCATTCTCCTAATGATGTGATCCCGTTAATCAAATGACAACTCATGTCAATGGCTAGGAAACATAACCATCTTTGATCAACGAGATAGTCAAGTAGAGGCATAGTAGTGACACTCTGTTTGTCTATGTATTCACACATGTATCATGTTTCCGGTTAATACAATTCTAGCATGACTAATAAAATTTTATCATGATATAAGGAAATAAATAATAACTTTATTATTGCCTCTAGGGCATATTTCCTTCAGTCTCCCACTTGCACTAGAGTCCATAATCTAGTTCACATCGCTATGTGATTTAACATCAATAGTTCACATCACCATGTGATTAACACCCATAGTTCACATCGTCATGTGACCAACACCCAAAGGGTTTACTAGTCAATAATCTAGTTCACATTGCTATGTGATTAACTCCCAAAGAGTACTAAGGTGTGATCATGTTTTGCTTGTGAGATAATTTTAGTCAATGGGTTTGTCACATTCAGATCCGTAAGTATTTTGCAAATTTCTATGTCTACAATGCTCTGCACAGAGCTACTCTAGCTAATTGCTCCCACTTTCAATATGTATCTAGACCGAGACTTAGAGTCATCTAGATTAGTGTGAAAACTTGTATTGGCGTAACCCTTTACGACGAACCTTTTGTCACTTCCATAATCGAGAAATATATCCTTATTCCACTGAGGGTAATTTTGACCGCTGTCCAGTGATCTACTCCTAGATCACTATTGTACTCCCTTGCCAAAATCAGTGTAGGGTATACAATAGATCTGGTACACAGCATGGCATACTTTATAGAACCTATGGCTGAGGCATAGGGAATGACTTTCATTCTCTTTCTATCTTCTGTTGTGGTCGGGTTTTGAGTCTTACTCAATTTCACACCTTGTAACACAGGCAAGAACTCTTTCTTTGACTGTTCCATTTTGAACTACTTCAAAATATTGTCAAGGTATGTACTCATTGAAAAAACTTATCAAGCGTCTTGATCTATCTCTATAGATCTTGATGCTCAATATGTAAGCAGCTTCACCGAGGTCTTTCTTTGAAAAACTCCTTTCAAACAATCCTTTATGCTTTGCAGAATAATTCTACATTATTTCCGATCAACAATATGTCATTCACATATACTTATCAGAAATGTTGTAGTGCTCCCACTCACTTTCTTGTAAATACAGGCTTCACCGCAAGTCTGTATAAAACTATATGCTTTGATCAACTTATCAAAGCGTATATTCCAACTCTGAGATGGTTGCACCAGTCCATAGATGGATCGCTGGAGCTTGCATATTTTGTTAGCACCTTTAGGATTAACAAAACCTTCTGGTTGCATCATATACAACTCTTCTTTAATAAATCCATTAAGGAATGCTGTTTTGTTTATCCATTTGACAGATTTCATAAAATGCGGCAATTGCTAACATGATTCGGACAGACTTAAGCATAGATACGAGTGAGAAACTCTCATCGTAGTCAACACCTTGAACTTGTTGAAAACCTTTTGCGACAATTCTAGCTTTGTAGATAGTAACACTACTATCAGCGTCCGTCTTCCTCTTGAAGATCCATTTAATCTCAATGGCTCGCCGATCATTGGGCAGGTCAATCAAAGTCCATACTTTATTCTCATACATGGATCCTATCTTAGATTTCATGGCCTCAATCCATTTCGCGGAATCTGGGCTCATCATCGCTTCCTCATAGTTCGTAGGTTCGTCATGGTCAAGTAACATGACTTCCAGAACAGGACTACCGTACCACTCTGGTGTGGATCTCACTCTGGTTTACCTACGAGGTTCGGTAGTAACTTGATCTGAAGTTACATGATCATCATCATTAGCTTCCTCACTAATTGGTGTAGGAGTCACAGGAACAAATTTCTGTGATGAACTACTTTCCGGTAAAGGAGCAGGTACAGTTACCTGATCAAGTTCTACTTTCCTCCCACTCACTTCTTTCAAGAGAAACTCCTTCTCTAGAAAGGATCCATTCTCAGCAATGAATATCTTGCCTTCGGATCTGTGATAGAAGGTGTACCCAATTGTCTCCTTTGGGTATCCTATGAAGACACATTTCTCCGATTTGGGTTTGAGCTTATCAGGATGAAACTTTTTCTTATAAGCATCGCAACCCCAAACTTTAAGAAATGACAACTTTGGTTTCTTGCCAAACCACATTTCATACAGTGTCGTCTCAAACGGATTTAGATGGTGCCCTTTTTTTTACGTGAATGCAGCTGTCTCTAATGCATAACCCCAAAACTATAGTGGTAAATCGGTAAGAAACATCATAGATTGCACTATATCCAATAAAGTACAGTTATGACGTTCGGACACACCATTATGCTGTGGTGTTCTAGGTGGCACGAATTTGTGAAACTATTCCACATTGTTTTAATTGAAGACCAAACTTGTAACTCAAATATTTGTCTCCGCGATCAGATCGTAGAAACCTTATTTTCTTGTCACGATGGTTTTCCACTTCACTCTAAAATTCTTTGAACTTTTCAAATGTTTCAGACTTATGTTTCATCAAGTAGATATACCCATATCTGCTCAAATCATCTGTGAAGGTCAGAAAATAATGATACCCGCCGCGAGCCTCAACACTCATCGGATCGCATACATCAGTATGTATTATTTCCAATAAGTCAGTTGCTCGCTCCATTGTTCCGGAGAACGGAGTCTTAGTCATCTTGCCCATGAGGCATGGTTCGCAAGCATCAAGTGATTCATAATCAAGTGATTCCAAAGGTCCATCAGTATGGAGTTTCTTCATGCGCTTTACACCAATATGACCTAAACGGCAGTGCCACAAATAAGTTGCACTATCATTATTAACTTTGCATCTTTTGGCTTCAATATTATGAAAATGTGTATCACCACGATTGAGATCCAACAAACCATTTTCATTGGGTGTATGACCATAGAAGGTTTTATTCATGTAAATAGAACAACAATTATTCTCTAACTTAAATGAATAACCGTATTGCAATAAACATGATCAAATCATATTCATGCTCAACGCAAACACCAAATAACACTTATTTAGGTTCAACACTAATCCCGAAAGTGTAGGGAGCGTGCGATGATGATCATATCAATCTTGGAACCACTTCCAACACACATCGTCACTTCACCCTTAACTAGTCTCTGTTCATTCTACAACTCCTGTTTCGAGTTACTACTCTTAGCAACTGAACCAGTATCAAATACCGAGGGGTTGCTATAAACACTAGTAAAGTACACATCAATAACATGTATATCAAATATAGCTTTGTTTCACTTTGCCATCCTTCTTATCTACCAAATACTTGGGGCATTTCCGCTTCCAGTGACCAGTCCCTTTGCAGTAGAAGCACTTAGTCTCAGGCTTAGGTCCAGACTTGGGCTTCTTCACTTCAGCAGCAACTCGCTTGCCGTTCTACTTGAAGTTCCCCTTCTTCCCTTTGCCCCTTTTTTTGAAACTAGTGGTCTTGTCAACCATCAACACTTGATGTTTTTCTCGATTTCTACCTTCGCCAATTTTAGCATTGCGAAGAGCTTGGGAATTGTTTTCGTCATCCCTTGCATACTATAGTTCATCACGAAGTTCTACTAACTTGGTGATGGTGACTAGAGAATTCTGTCAATCACTATTTTATCTGGAAGATTAACTCCCATGATTCAAGCGATTGTAGTACCCAGACAATCTGAGCACATGCTCACTGCTTGAGCTATTCTCCTCCATCTTTTAGCTATAGAACTTGTTGGAGACCTCATATCTCTCAACTCGGGTATTTGCTTGAAATATTAACTTCAACTCCTGGAACATCTCATATGGTCCATGATGTTCAAAACGTCTTTGAAGTCCCAATTCTAAGCCGTTAAGCATGGTGCACTAAACTATCAAGTAGTCATCATACCGAGCTTTTTTCAAAACGTTCATAACGTCTGCATCTGCTCCTGCAATAGTTTTGTCACCTAGCGGTGCATCAAGGACATAATACTTCTGTGCAGCAATGAGGTTAATCCTCAGATCACGGACCAAGTCCGCATCATTGCTACTAACATCTTTCAACTTAGTTTTCTCTAGGAACATATCAAAACAAAACAGGGGAGCTAAACGCGAGCAATTGATCTACAACATAGATATGCTAATACTACTAGGACTAAGTTCATGATAAATTTAAAGTTCAATTAATCATATAACTTAAGAACTCCCACTTAGAAAGACATCCCTCTAATCCTCTAAGTGATCACGTGATCCATATCAACTAAACCATGTCCGATCATCACGTGAGATGGAGTCGTTTCAACGGTGAACATCACTATGTTGATCATATCTACTATATGATTCACGCTCGACCTTTCGGTCTCCGTGTTCCGAGGCCATATCTATTATATGCTAGGCTCGTCAAGCTTAACCCGAGTATTAGTAGGCTAGCTAGTGATCGATAATGATTCCTCCTTGTCAATAATGATTCCACGGATCTTGCGTCGCAACTAAAACAGCCAGGAGTGCATTAGTAGGCTAGCTAGTGATCGATCGGTAACTTGTAAACACTGAGCGAACATATATAAGGAACTGTTAATGCATCTCAATGATTCACAGATCATATACAAATATGTAGCTCCAAAAGCAAAGATCAGCCACAACTAAAACCAACTAGTACGATTCCCATACATAAGATCAACATGTTAATGCATCTCAATGATTCACAGATCATATACAAATATGTAGCTCCAAAAGCAAAGATCTAGAAAAAAACATATGTTCTTCCTACTAACATGGATGCTTCTCTTGGCCAACATTCAGTACAGACTGAAAGACAAATTTGTTTGTGAAGTCTACAATTCCTCTTGCAAACGTAACTGGTTTCACCAACAGCTGGAACCATGAGAATGAACCACACATGATGGAGGAACATCCACTACAATATGATTTAGTCTTCTCTTGATCACACGGCGAGACTATTTTCGGAATACAAACTTTAACTTAGGCAAAATGATGCCCATTGTATAATCAGACCAAAGCAATGAAGCACCTAGTGTTGGCCAATAAATAGTACAGTACTACTTTTCTGCAGTCCATGAAGTGACTATCCAATCTTTCTGTGTCTATTTTCAAATGGCACTGCATGTAGTGACTATACTATTCTCTTGTTCAGTTCAACCAAAATTGTGGTCACTTTGTGTGTTTGCCAAATAGCAACAGGCAGACATCTCTGTCTGCACAAATATCAAGCAGCTAGTAAACATATACCCCACCTTGTATTTTCGGTTTAAACATGTCTCTTCCGCTTAGCATCTGTCATGTTTTGCACTGGACAATTTGATACAGTCATGTTTTGCCCTGGACAATTTCATACTGAATTGATTTGCTTGTTCAGAGCAGAAATATAGAGCCTATTCTTCATCAGACCAAGGATATCCATGTTCGTAGTGATGGAAGAGGTGAAACCGATACAACCGAAATTGAGCATCCAATCATTGAATCCTATCCTGCACCTCCAATGTAGGTCCACCCTGCCAATAAATTCACATGCAAACCACTAGTATTACTATCTAATGATAGTACAAAAAGAGTAGCAAGATAGTACCAAACCATGTACCTTCTTAATGAACAGCTCATAGTGCCACCAATTGGATATAAAGGTTTGGAAGAAAACCTGCTCCTAATGTTGAACCAGTTGGACTTTTTGTGCAGTTCCACTAAAATCAAGCATCCCTGTTTGCATAGATATCGAAAGTGTGATTACTATAAAAGTGGCACTAGTTGAAGCATAGACTCACAAATATAAGCATTCCAATTTCTTAATGGGAAAAGGTAGCAAGACTGTTTCTAACCACCTGTTTGAAGGAATAAATAAGGCAACAGAGGCTGATGTCAGAAAGGCATATATAGTTCTTTCTGAAATAATGATTGATTCCTGACCTTTCCTCTTCTTTTAAGCATATGTTGTGCAGTTCAACTAAAATAAAATGCCATCACTGCCTTGACAATTCAGTGACACTGTACAAAAGGAAATGACTTAACATTACATCATGATGTCAGGTATGTAGTCGACAGGCATTAGAGACAAACTTACAGACCTCCTTCGATAACATAATGAACATTAATTTTAACAAAGGTGTGACTAGCTTTACCGGGATAATTTGAGTGAACTCTACACCCTCTGTTCCTTAATATAAGACGTTTTCGTGGTTCAGTTTAAAGTACCCAAACGTCTACTAGTATTTAGAAAAACAGGTAGTAGTTTTCTTGAGCACATATCTGTGAAAGCTTGCCACACTTTATTTATGTCCATACGCTAATGCAACACCATTCGAAATTTCGAATACTACAAATATACACTAATCCAGTGGCTAGTGCAACAGTAGAGTAGTTATTTTATTACAGGGTACAGTACAATGGTTTTACTGAACAGATTTCAATAAACTCTGGCACTGGAAGATTTATATAAGAATTAACAATACAAAATGTAAAGGTAACACGTTTCAGCATTGGTATACTAGCTGTGCATGAGCATTAAACCAAAACCAAAAGTCTGAAGGTAACTAGCATTATTAACTAATGACAGTATAAAAAATTGCAAACCATGTACCTCCAAGGTAAATATCATTTCGAACTCGGGGGGGGCTTAAAAATTGCTATCCCAATCTTGATAATCGATCAAACATAAAAACTTGATCGAATGAATCAAGAGAACAGCCGGAGGAGGAGGTGCCCACTCTTGACCTTTCCTCTTGTCTTCATAATTTTTTGTGTAGTTTAACCAAAATAAAATGACATCAGCGCCTTGGCATTTTGGTGACACTGTAGAAAAAAATTAACTTATCTCATGAAAGTGAGGTATGTAATCTATAAGCATTAACAGTGCAAAAATCTGAAGGTAGTAACAAGTTTCATCGTTGGTATACTGGCTGTGCAACAGCATTAGAATGCCTTAGCTGAAAAATCTTTAATACATCCACAATCAACAGCTAACCCTGAAATAATCCGGTGACATTAAATGGCATTGCTTAAATTTATCGGTGGCATTAGACTGAGTGCGGCATTAGTTAAATGTGGCATCACTTTAGCAGTAGCATTGCTTGACTTGACTGCTGGCGTTATACTGACAGCAAAAAGTGACACTAAGAGCATGGGAGGCCCATTCGGGCAGTGCGCACCAGTACGATGTACCTCCACACACTACTGGAATCAGGGATTTTGCCGTCTGCCAGTTCTTTGCCGTCTGCTAGCAGACGGCAAAGAAGGTCTTTGCCATCAGCTATCAAAAAGCAGACGGCAAACAACTGACAGACGGCAAAATCGGTCTTTGCCATCTGTCAGTTCTTTGCCGTCAGCTGGCTGACGGCAAAGAGAGAGGTGGCCCCCAGTAACGAGCTGATTAGAAAAACTTAACGGCCCCCTCTTTGCCGTCTGCTAGCAGACGGCAAAGATAAAAAAAGCGGACGGAAAAGCCTCGGCGGACGGCAAAGAAGAAGCACACCACGCGGATAGACCACACGGATCGATGACTTGGCGAAATCCTAGACGCACGTCCCACCCACTCACAGCCGTCGGACGCATGCCCCCACTGACCCATGATGCACGCGTGCCCACGCACAGCCCCATCGACGCATAGCCCCACCCACGATTCCCCTCTCCTTCTGCCAGAGTAGTAGCACACTGCCGGTCATCGCTCTCCTCTCTCCTGCTAGTCCCACCTCTCTCCTACTCCCCCGAGCAGCCGCATGCCATGGGCCAACGCACGCCGCGCCCGCCTGCCTGTCCAGTGCTCCCGAGCAGCCGCAGGTTCAGCCCAGCGCACGCTCGTCCTCGAGCAGCCGCACGGGGCGGCCACCGCCCGCGTGCCTGTCCATCCGTCGCTACGCCAGCGCCCTCCCGCCCCTCCGTCTGGCCGACGCTGCGCCCCTCGACCGCCTGTCCATCGTGGCCAGTAGCCTCGCCGTGTGCATCTCCGTCGTCGTCGCCGCGTGAAGCTCTGCCACCTCGCCAGTGCCACGTGAAGTTCTGCCACCTTGCCAGCGCCACGTGAAGCTCACCTGAGCCCGTCCGCACCGCGAGCTCCGTGCGCACTCGAGCTCCTCACCCGACGGCCGTGCGCCCCGCCTCGCGAGCTCCGACGGTCGCGCACCTCCCATCCCCGACCTCCCTCGCGTGCACCCCCTCGCCCCCGCGCCGGAGCAAGTCAGCTCCCGAGCGCGGCTGAGCAGGGTCAGACAACGGCGCAGCGAGAAGCGCCGGGCGGCGGCGCAGCCATAGTCGGGCTGGACGACGGGGCGGGCAGAGCACTGCAGTGGAGAGCAAGGACTCGATTGCCTTTCAGTTTTAATTTTTAGGGCCTTTTGTGTTAATTTCCAGGACTATGTTGTAACTTTAGTTTTCTCGGGGTCCTGTTTGAACTTTGTACTCCACTAATGTTGAACAAAAGGCACCAAGGCACGGCCTGTCCTTTCCCTGTTAAAAAGAAAGATAGGGAAGTGCACTTGCATGCGTTGACCGCAGCACTCGGGAGCATTGTTGTTGTGTTTTTTTAAATATTATCCCTTTTGTTTGCTGTCTGTGACTCGCGAGGCGGACGGCAAAGGCTGCCGTTAGCCACCTAACGGACTAACAGCATAATTATTGTCGTCTGCTTTCTTTGCCGTCTGCTGCTGATGGCAAAGGTCCCTTTGCCGTCAGCCGCCGAAAGCAGACGGCAAAGTAGCTCTTTGCTGATCCTTACTTTGCCGGAGCCTTTTGCCGTCCGCGGCAGACGGCAAAGATCTTTGCCGTCCGCCGTTCCTTCCTTTGCCATCTGCCGTGGCAGATGGCAAAGTAGCTGATTCCTGTAGTGACAGACGCATAGAGTGGTGAGGGAGGTATGGTTGCCCAGAGCAACAAATATCCAGGCAGCATATGTGGATTACGTCCCATTTTTTGTTATGTTTAGCCACCTTTTTCCTATGTGAGGACAACAAACCGATCGACCTGGTCATTCTCTATTGCGTTGTCATGCCTTTCTACCTTCTTCAACCAAGAGACACGAGACTCGTTCCTTAGCTACTGATTTTCCCCTTTTCAACCTAGATGCGGGTTCAATGCCTACTCTCTTGGACAGTACAGTCTCCCTTCCTTTCCTTATTCAACCCAGGCATGGATTAGTCTGCATGAAGTAGGGTTTCCTTTAATAGTGAAAATTAAGGTTTTTGTCGGGACCCCGATTCTAAGTCACACCGATCTAGCCTGTAACACCTCATATCACTTTGCGGCCTCACGCACGGTATTCCCACGGGTGTCGCCTTACCATGGCCCGGGACCGTTTGCGCCTTTTGGCTCACGTATATGATAGTGTCGCTAGCATCCATATGATAGAGAACCCGGGCCGACATGGCTAGTCGTGAACCCAAAGCGGCACTAACTTATGGGGACAGGCATACATGAATCAACATCGAGCATGTCGGTCAGCAACGTGTGAATCCAGGCTGTAGCACTGGGCTAACAGGACTCCGGGAACCCGGGCTGTAGCAGGCTAGGCAGGACTCCGGATGTCACCGCGTGACATTACCCCGAAGGGACAGACACAGGAACGAAGTGAATCACATGCCGGCCAGTCAAGTGTTTCGGAGCAGTAGTGCTGGGCTAGCAGGACTCCGGTGAACCGGGCTGTAGCGGACTACTATGGCTCATGGAAACACAAGACTACATTTCCCCATAAGAGAGGCTACCAAGGATAAACAACTAGATTGTCGGATCCCACACATACCAAGCATTTCAATCATACACACAATATGCTCGCTATGTGCAAATACAACATGGCATCACAACTAGACTCTACGACTCAGAGTATTTATTCATTAGGCTCCGAAGAGCCAGATATTACAAACATGGGTCTCTCGACCCAGCATTCAGAGCATACAAGTCAAACACATGCGGAAGCTTAACATGTCTGAGTACAGACAACTATAAATGAAAAAGGCTGAGAAGCCTGACTATCTACTAGATCCTGCCGAGGGCACAAGATCGTAGCTGAGGTATCAAGCTAAACGTCGAAGTCCACACGGAACTACTAGCGAGACTGACGTCTCTCTGCAAAACATAAAATAAGCAAATGTGAGTACAAATGTACCCAGCAAGACTTACATCAGAACTATCTACATATGCATCGGTATCAACAAAGGGGGTGGTGGAGTTTAACTGCAGCAAGCCAGCTTTGACTCGGTGGCTATCCTAAACTACGACTGCAAGTAACTCTTTTGAGGTGGCGCACACGAGTCCACATATTCACCATATCAATACTCCACTATGGATCCGCTCCCGTCTCCCTACGAGAACGCCATCCATAGCACTCACGCTTATCTTGCGCATTTTAGAGTATCCACTTTCACTTGTCTATGAACTGTTATAGGCAACCCAGAAGTCCTTTACCGCGGACACGGCTATTCGAATAGATCATATTAACCCTGCAGGGGTGTACTTCGTCACACACGCTCTCACCACTTACCGCCGTTTACACAGCATGTACTCGGCAACCTTCAAGCGGAAGCCCAGCGAGGGTGTCGGCCACAGCCTACCTAAACGCTCAAGTCTCTAGTCTAGGTTTATCGCCTATTCAGGTTCCATCCGCAGGGAGTCCGGCCGAGGTTTCCGCATACGGCCCTGAACGATGTGTACAGGGTTCCGAGACACCAAACGGGCGCCCGGCATGCCCGGCCACGTGCCTACCGCATCACAGCCCACCCCTCGGGTCAGCGCTGCGCACGGCCTCTAGCATACTACAAACACCATAAACTACTTGCAACTCCTGGACAGAGGACAAGGGTGATTAAGAAGCCGAGAGGGTCCATTGGTTTCGGGCCCAATGCGTGGTAGTAACTGTATCATGGATCACAAACACAGAACTCAGTTCCTGAGGACGGCTTCAATGAGACAACCCACCATGTACTCCTACATGGCCTCTCACCGCTACCTTTACCAAATCGTGTTCACACACAGTAGGACATGTTCATCACCATTCCAATTCATCCCCGATGAATCAGACCCGACTCAACTCTAAGCAGTATCAGGCATGACAAACAAGCATGAATGAGTAGGCACATCAGGGCTCAAACAACTCCTACTCATGCTAGTGGGTTTCATCTATTTACTGTGGCAATGACAGGTCATGCAGAGGATAAGGGGTTCAACTACCGCAGCAAGTAACAGATGAATCGTTGTTGTCCTAATGCAGTAAAAGAGAGTAGGAGCGAGAGAGTGGGATTGTATCGGAATGAACAAGGGGGTTTGCTTGCCTGGCACTTCCGAAGATCATATAGCTCTTCATCAGTGTCATCGAACTCATCGTCGGAACCACGTCTATCGAGAAGGGACAACCACCGGCAAACAAGGAAGAACACAATCGATGCAATGCAACAATTATGATGCTTGCTAAGACATGGCAATATGAATGTGTTTTGGCTAATGCAACTACAAACAGATGGGTTTGGGTCATTTTGAACCAAAGGTTCAATCCCAAACTCAAATTATGAATTTAAATAGTGCCTTATCATGTTTTGAACTAAACAGCAAGGTTAAGTTGTTTAGACATGCATGAAACCAGTACAGATGGATAGATTGGATTTTTCTGATCATTTTTCATATATAAATCTTTTCAATCTGAGTTATAGATTATTTTCTATGATTTTTAGAAGTTTGCTACATTTTCTGGAATTTCCTATATAAAAAATAAATCCAGAAATGAGTTATTGCGTCAGCACTGCGTCACTGTGACGTCAGCTGGTCAACAGCGCCTAACTAGAGTCAAACCTAACAGTGGGACCCATATGTCATCGACTTAGCTAATTAATATAGTTAATTAGCCTTAAGTTAAACCTAACCAAAATGTCAGTGGGGCCGGGGCCCACATGTCAATGACCCAGGGGGGTCAAATCCCTGGTCAACCGGGGCTAAACCACCGGCGTTTAGCCGCCGGCGGCAGCAGACACGGCGGAAGGGCTCGGGATTGCTTCTCCGGCGCCCAATCGAGCAGAGGAGGGCACGCGCGGGGAGCTGGGGCTCGCCCGCATCCAGAGCGGAATGCGGCAGCAGCGGGGACGGATGGAGCTCGCCGGAAACGAGCTCGGGGCGGCGCTGGCGTTCGGGTGTTTGTGGCTACGGGGCTGCAGTGACCGTGGCAGCGCGTTCATGGCACCTACAGCAACTACGCGAGGCGGCGAGCATGTTGGACACGACGCCCAGGCTGTTTGGTTGCCGGGGCCGCGTCGGCGGTGGGCGCAAGCGGCAGCGGGTGCGGTCGAGCTTGGTGCGGTCACTACGGCATGCGAGGAAGAGAACGGAGAGGGGGGAAAACGGCCAGCAGCTCACCACAGTCACGACGAGCGGGTCGGCGAGGTCGGGGAGGAGCTGATGAAGACGGGAGGTCACCGGCGATCTCGGCAGCCGAACGACGAAGACGAGGTCGGGGGCGGCGCTTCGGGGCGTTTGGCGTCGCGTGAGTCAACAGAGAGACGTAGGCGACGGTGGCGGATCTCCTGGGCATGTCGGAGAGGCGAGGGGGAGGCGATGGCCGCGGTGGTGGCGAGCGGCGGCGACGAACCCGTTCGGGTGGGTGAGAGAGAGAGGTCCAGGGGAGGGAATGAGCACGGGGAAGAGCGGGAGGGGTCGAGGGGAGCGCGTGGCGTCTCCGGGGACGTCCAGGGAGAAGCGGCAAGCAGGAGGTGGCCGGGGCGCGTGGGCGCGCACGGCGGCCACACGCCTCTCGTCCTACTGGCGAGAGGTGGGAGATGACTGGCAGCGGCGCTGGGCTGGGCCGCCCAGGTGGGCTGGCCAGCTGGGCTGCGACAGGTGAGGCCAGGTAGGTTTCCTTTCTCTCTCTTTTTTTGTATTTGTTTCTGTTTTCTAATATTCTGTAGTCTCTAGGGCTTTATTAAAAATACTTAGACACTTCCAAAAATCATGAAACTACTCATGATCACTGTTGGGAATATATCCTACAGTAAACATTTTAGTTTATGATTATTTGAGCATTTAAAATATTTAATAGCATTTAAATGCCCAAATGCAAATAGAGTATGATTTAATCCAGAGCCCAAATATGTCATGGAAAAATGTGCATCACCTCTGGTTACTGTTTCCAGCATTTTCCAAGAATGATGAACATTTTTGAAAGCCATTTGGATTTACTAGAAATATTTTGGTTGAACCTAGTGAATTCCTTTAATGCTAGGGTTTAGGCAATCCCCATTTCAAGTTTCTTTCAAAGTTTAAACATGATGCACACATGAAGTTAGCCTAGTGCAATGTCAGAAGCTAGGGATGTGACAGTTTTCATCTGCGTGACCAGCAGAGCAGAGGATACCAAATTGGGAAGATGGTGGAGTGGAAAAAGATCCACATGCAGCGACATGGCAGATGGGGCAATAGAACAAGGGTATGGTTCGAAAAGAGGTAGCATACATGAGGGTCAGCGAGAAGTGGCTTCGCTCGTGGTCGTCGTCCTCCGCACGCACTACGGCAGCGAGCTTGGGGACGGAGGCCATCCCGCGCGGGCGCTAGGTCTGAGAGGACAACCTTGTCGTCAGTGCGTGACCTCGCTCGCCGACGACGAGTGCGTCAACGCTGCACGTCCTTTTCTTCCCCGGAAGATCTGTGACCACCAGTGAGGAGGGAGAGAGAGGCCGTATTTTTTAGATCTGGAGAGAGGGTAATAGTGTGAGAAGCAATTGGGCAGCCCTTAGCAAGAAAGCTCTGAGCTCCAGCCTATATATCTTTTTTATACTACTAGTACTAGAGGTGGAGTAGTGGTAGAGTAGTTTATATTTTCTCTGCAAACAGTACCAGTTAGTCGTGCTTCAAAACTGAACGACACGCTATTAAAAAATAAAGTCGATAACTAATGCGGCACCTCGGGCCAACGCGGCCAGATCGCATTTTGCACGAGAAATTACACACCATGTTTCGTTGACATGTGATCCCGTTCCAACATGTCAGTGAGACGACGACGAGTCCTTTTGTACAATTTCCGAAAGGACGTGTAGGCCGGGGCGCCTCTTCGTGTACCGTGGCAAACTGGCAACCGTCCAACGACTCTTCGCCTTTCCCTCTCGATTTGGAACTGCTGTCGCACGCTCTTCCTCCCTCCTCCATTTGCCTTCACCCTTCCTTCTGCCATTGTTTGATCATCTTCTCCATGGAGGGAACAAGCCGGAAACGACCCCGTTATTCTTGCCCCGATCTGAAAGATGACGTGGTGGGGGAACTCATTGATCGGTGCGACGTCATCACCTCGGCTAGCATGGCAGGTTCGTTCAAGCCCATTCTCGACTCAACTAATAACATCATTACAAGGAACCCAAGGGTCCAGGAGCGGTTTGATCTCCTTATCTTCTTATAAGCCTGTTCGCATGGGCGGGGACGACGGAGGCCTCGCCTTGTGCATGTTGATGCCGCTTGATTATGATACGTGTGATGTCAAGATGCCATCGCTTAAGGGTAAGTCCTGGGCTGGCGCAAATGGAGATTGGGTTGTTTATATTGGGTACAATTGCGAGTGGGAACTTGTGAATGTGTACACTCGTCAGCGGATTCCACTTCCAAAAATCTCCGAGTGCCCTGAGGTTGAGCGCACAGATGATCTACGTACGTTCAAATACGATCATGGTGACTGTCGTCTACTGAAGATAGCAATTTGTCGAGTTCCCAACCGCTCTTGGAATTACAAGAACTATCAATTTTTTGCTATCTTCGACAAGCTTGTTGCCGTCCTTCGTGGTTCGACTGGATGGATATTGCTCAAAAATCTATTTCTATACACGGATGTGTACTGTGATGCAATTGAATACGAGGATCTTGTGTTTGCTGCGACCACTCGTGGCACTATTTTTGCATGGGATCCTCGTAGTTTCGGTACGTTTGTCTTTCACCGTAATTATAACTGTTTCATCCACATGCATGCGGGTTAGCAAGTTTCCCTTTACTAATTAACCTTCTTCTTGTGTTTCCAAGGTCCTGTGAACATTCCACCACCTATACTTGAAAAAATTTATAAGCAAGGGGGAGATGACGATGGTGATGATCACGAGCATGAGGAGGAGCAGAACTTATATACTCAGTGGCGCCTGGCAACTAATTCCGATGGATCACCTCTTCTTGTCTGTATACAGTGCACTCAGATTGTTACTACTGAGGAAGCAGGTGTTGTCTCCCATGGTCGCCCTCTCCTGACCTATTCCAACACCCGTTGCATGGTATTCAGGACGGATACTAGTGTGCTAGCGCCAACACCTTCTCCCTGGTTCAGTATTGATAGTCTTGGAGCAAACTCGCTCTTCCTTGGACCAAACTATCCAATGATGGTGAAAGGCGATCCAGCTGCTGTTGAAACAACATTACTACCATTTATGAGACCTCCCGGTTGAAAACCAAGGGTGCTAGTCACTTATGTGGCGAACGTTCCCTGTGAGGAGGACAGCAGACGAATGCATTTTCCTCGCAGTTTTCTTCCTATATATAAAAAAGTATGCTACTTGGTGTCCGCTTAGTCAACAAACGATTGTGCCAACCTTGACCGTTGGATTGACATTCAACGTCTGTTGCGTTTCTTCAGTCTCTTCTTCCTCGAGCCGCCAAAGCCAAACCAGCGCTGGCGGGACCGCCTGCTCCCGCCTCCCACGGCTGGCTGTGATCTTCCCCGGCTCCTGTTCGTTCCCGTCCGAGGCCTCACCATCGTCCTCCACCTTGGTTCGCTCGCCGCGGCGCCGCCCTCCGGTGTTGTCAACATGGTCAACAACCGAGAGGAATAAGGAGATGACTGTACATGGTGAGGATGACAGAAGGGACCCAGCAGCGTGCGCAGTAATTTTGTTTTTTCGGGACGGAGAAGGGTATCAACTGGGTTGTGCGGGACCCGTGGCCCGTCTAGCCCAGGCTTTTATTTCATATGTTTAGCACATGACCAGCCTAGTTTGTTTTTTTCCTTTCTGAAAATGGCTAGCCAGCTATTTTGTTTTTTGCAGAATAACCAACGTAGGCCTACTTGCTTTTCTATGCCCTGCTGGACCGGAAATCTTTCAAGACGAGGAGGGATGCATTTTTCCCAGAAAATGGGCTATAAGTAATAAGAAATGGGCTATATGTAATAATAAATGGGCTGTAAAATGAAAAAATACAGCAAACAGGCAATTAGTTCCAAAATACTATTTTCTTTCGGATTTTGATATTTTAAATTTCATTGTTTTTGTGCGGGTAAAATTTCATTGAATTTAAATTAAGGTATATTTAGATGTAAAATTAATTTGAATCTGGCTAGAAATTTCGGGTTGTATGCTGTTTGGGACAGATTTGGAGGCTGACTTGTGGGTCTACTAGGTTGACGTGTACTTTGGCTTTGTCAACTTAGTCCACAAACGATTCTAGCAGCAGTGACCGTTGGATGTTAATCCAACGGCCGTGCTGCTTCTTCAATATCTGATCTTCTTGCTCCAGCCGCCCAAACCAGCTCCGGTGGGACTGCCTGCTCCCGCCACCCGTGGCCGGCTGTGCTGCCGCACAGGCCGCACCACCCACCCTACTTCATTGCTGGCCAGGCCATTCCTCTACTCACCCACACCTCCTGTTATTTTCCGGTGACGGCAGCCAGACCAGTAAACCCTCATACTCCCCACCGCGTGGGCAACCATTGCCGAGTCTTCCCCGGCTCCGTGTCGTTCCCTTCCTAGGCCTCGCCGTCGTCCACCGCCATGGTGCTCTCGGCGCGGCCTGGTCAACGTGGTCAACGAACGACATCCATCAGCCATGGACTGTACGCGCAAAATAATGATTCCTCCACCTAACAGCTGGGACCCACCGGAAGGGCCTCTGTATTTCGTGAAAAAAAAATGTCCCCCCTGACATGTCGGACCCACCAGCTATATCTTCGCACGCAAGGAAGTGCCTCCTTATTACGCACAAAAAAATGAATACCCCCCTGCTAGCTGGGACCCACCATAGTGGGAGGATGACTTGTGGGCCAACTAAGTTGACGGGGACGGAGGGCTTTGTCAACTTAGTCAATATGAACGATTCTAGCTCCAGTGACCGTACGATGTCCATCCAACGGCCATAGTGCTTCTTCAACCTCTGGTCTTCTTGCTCCAGCCGCCCAAAGCAGCGCCGGTCGTGCCGCATGCTCCTGCCTCTCGTGGCCGGCTGTGCTGCCGCGGAGGCCTCACCGCCCCCTACTATTCCCACCGCTGGCCAGGCCCTGCGGCGACGGCAGCCTCACACCGCAGCCGAACCAGTGAACCCTCGTACTCCTCTCCGCGCGGGCTTCCACTGCCGCGTCTTCCCCGGCTCTGCGTCGTCCCCTTCCTAGGCCTCGCCGTCGTCCACCGCCGTGGTGCTCTCGGCTCGGCCTGGTCAACGTGGTCAAGGAATGACTTCCATCGGACGTGGACTGTATGTGGAGAGGCTGACAGCTGGGTCCACGGCCGCAGCAAGGAAGTGCCTCCTTATTACGTGGAAAATAATGATTCCTCCACCTGACAGCTGGGACCCACCGGACGGGCCACTGTATTTCGCGGAAAAAACGTTTCCCCCTGACTGCTGGGACCCACCAGCTTCATCTTCGCACGCAAGGAAGTGCGTCCGGGCAAAAAAAACGATTCGCCCCCCTGACTGCTGGGACCCACCAGCTACACCTTCGCACGCAAGGAAGTGCGTCCGGGCAAAAAATAGATTCGCCCCCCTGACTGCTGGGACCCACCGGCTACATCTTCGCACGCAAGGAAGTGCGTCCGGGCAAAAAAAACGATTCGCCCCCCTGACTGCTGGGACCCACCAGCTACATCTTCACAGGCAAGGAAGTGCCTGGCAGTCGGGACCCACCTGGTCGAAGCGTACGTAGCATTGTCATTCTGGTCGCGAACGTGTACGTACATACTGGTCGATGTAGAGGCGCGCACGTGTCGTAGTAGAGGCGCGCATGTAGCATGTACACGTACGTACAGCGGCCAGGGTGCAAGAAAGAAAATACGGTCACGTATGTGTACATACGGGCGGGGTCTCGAACGCCTACTCGCGCATACGTACGGCCAGGGCTCGTGTACATGGCCGGGTCGGAACGGAGAAACAGCATCGTCGTCGTGTTCATGGGGAGGCAACGGAATGCGTCGTGTTCATGGGGAGGCAACGGAATGCGTCGTGTTCATGGGGAGGCAACGGAATGCATTGTGTTCATCGAGAGGCAATGGAATGCGTGGGAGCCAACCGGCTGGGTCGGAACGGAATGCGTGGTCGTGTTCATCGGGAGGGCTTGGACGGAACAGGCGATGGAAACGAGGCCTGGCGTACCGCAAAACGGAGGAAACGGACCTCCTACGTTCGGAACGGGGTCCTGTTGATCGGGAGGGGTGTGGCGTACCGCAAAACGGAGGAAACGGACCTCCTACGGTCGAAACGGGGGTCCTGTTGATCGGGAGGGGTGTGGCGTACCGTAAAACGGACGAAACGGACCACCTACGGTCGAAACGGGGTCCTGTTGATCGGGAGGGGTGTGGCGTACCGCAAAACGGACGAAACGGACCTCCTACGGTCGAAACGGGGGTCATGTTCATCGGGAGGGGTGTGGCGTACCTCAAAACGGGACTCCACGGGATACTGTTCATCTCCACCGTCGACCTCCTCCAGCCTCCACGGGCTACCGTCGACCTCCTCCAGCCTCCACGGGCTCCTGTTCATCCAGCCTCCACAGCGCGCTACTCCACCGGCTACTGTTCAACCACCCCTCCACGGGCACCCCTCCACCGTCTACTGTTCATCCAGCCCTCCACACCACGGGGTCCTGTTTAACCACCCCTCCATGGGCACCCCTCCACCGTCTACTGTTCATCCAGCCCTCCACACCACGGGGTCCTGTTTAACCACCCCTCCACGGGCACCCCTCCACCGTCTACTGTTCATCTAGCCCTCCACACCACGGGGTTCTGTTCATCCAGAGGCAACGCCACCGCTCACTGTTCATCCGACCCCCCCCCCCCCCCGCAACGCTCACTGTTCATCCAATCGATCGGCTACAGTTAGCAGCAGTAGCGAAGGAGTCGCTCGATCAGGTTCAGTTAACAGCCATCGATCGATCGCTCGGGTTCAGTAACGCGTAGCCTGCAGTGCAATCGCTCGGGTTCAGTTAGAGCCCAACGCCTCGCTCGGGTTCAGTTAGAGCCAACGCCTCGCACACACGCGCGTACGTGTACGAGAGAAACGCGCATCGCTCGGCCCCCGACCTCCCACCGTAACCGGGAACTCCCCGAAATTTTCCTCCCCCTCGCTTCTACCACGGTTTTTTCTGTCATGGACGGCCCAAAGAATGTCATGCAGCTGCGTCTCCGGCCCGCCCAGGACGAAAAGCCCATTTTCTGTCATGATTTTTTGTCATAGAAGTAGGAGCCCACCACATCTATGATGATACCGGGTTTTGTCACAATTATCGTCATAGAAGTGTCATATGTATGACAGAAAAAAAGTTCGTTCGGCCCAAAATGTCATGGATGTGTCTTTTTTTTGTAGTGAGTGCCAATGTTTCATCATGAACAACACATAAAAATTTAGAATCCATTATATGTTAAAAGTACATGACAAGTTAACAAGAGAAAACAAAGCCATTCCCAAGGAAACCAAAACATCTGGTCGTTAATCTAGTGGATCATCTTTCAATCAGCAAAGCAGAACCGTAAGATCATTGTAACTGCAACTAAGTTGACTATGGGCCATATTATTTGACTCACTTACATAATTGGACATGACATTCGCAAACTTGTTCTCTTTCCTTTTTATATTTTCCCATGCAGAGCATTTACAAATCATGTGGACATGTTTTTGTTCTTCGTACTTCCACACTTTAGAGACTCAAACATTAGCAAAGGACATCCTACTACACATGCATGCTTGGCCCTCCATTGTATTTGCTATTGTGTGCGAGCTAAATTGTGATGCTACCTAAAAAGAACTATTACACACTTTCTCGATATGTTACCATCCACACATGGGAACGTGATAACAAAGTCACATGACTTATTCTTGTACACATGGTGCAATCTCCATTGAAGTAGAGTATGAAGTAGAAGAAAACATCATACCTAAGGTTCGTATATAGGTGTAGGATCAACAAGCTTCAGTGTCCACAAGATGCAACATGCGCAGGTGCCATTATGGTCAGCGTCATTGGTAAGATGTGTCTAAGATGATGAACATGCATGGCAACTAATTATGTGAAGTCTTGCTTTCTGGCCAATTCCACGAGCCATATGGAGGAAGGAATACAAACAATTAATGTCAGAAAAGAGAGAAAAGTATATTGTTTGGTGTTTGATTTGTCTTGAGTGCGTTCATGTCACTTGCTACATCGGCGCATTACCCTCGGTAGTGATGTAAAACATGCCATGTAGCCATGTGTGGTACATGAGGATGCTATGGAACTCGGTTGTTCAGAGTGAGTGGAGCTAAAAAAGTCCTAACCTACCCACACAACAATAGCTGAATGTTCTCTTGGCTCGACAAACATGTTTGTTTGGTCTTGAGTTGTCATAGCTAGCAACTTCCTGCATTTTTATGTTTCTCTTGGTAGTAACATAACTAAGGCCGCATAGCTATTGGCGGTGCATGAGTGTGCTTTGGAAACTAGCTATCAAGAGCACGTACAAATGAAATGCCCCCTCTTGTCCAGCGTCCGGATTCTCGAGTGGTCTCTTGGCCAAGGTATGGGGACAAAGAGGCATTTAGGATAGGATGATGTGATGTTTAGTGTGGAGAGCGAACTATTTCCCCCAACAACTCTGAGAGGGTAGCCCGAAGATGGTCGACCCTTGAGCAAGAAAGTTGGACCATTAGAAAGCTACAAATTTGATGTCAATCACATAATTTACGTAAAATTGAGAAGGTGAGAGGGAAACATAATATGTGGCATTCCACATTTCAAATCAAGCAAGTAAGAGCCGAAACAACAATAGTGCCATGCCAGCTCTATCGAAGAATATGTTAAAGAAGAGGACGTCACAAGCACAAGTCAATCCTACCAACTCAGCATGCATTCCAGGAACAATTGGTGGGGGCAAAGAGGCTATTATTTGGCATTTTCAATGTCAGCAAAGAAAATAAAAAAAATTACATCATGTTAGTTTGATTTTTACCCAGTTCATCGGTATGTATTACTTTTAGTATGTGCTGAAAAGAGAGATTAACTCATAGAAATATTATAAATCATCCATAGAATAGGCAATTTACATGAAATCGAGCGAGTGAGAGGGAAACAAAAAGGCATTCTCGTAATTCCAAGTCCAGTACATGTGAGCCGAGGGACTAGCAACATTTTCATGCTTCCTCTAATTAAGCACATTTGACCAGGAAAGATGACAATGACTGCGCAAGACCACGAACCAAATCGTCATGTACCCACCATGAATGTTGATTCCAAAAAAATGCAAATCCAACCTACATGGGACGACCATGCTTATAACCCTGACATATGCCATCGGCACATTAGTTGGTTGTACCTGAAAATGGCGGTTCCCTTCTTCAAGGCATTGGTTGCAATTTGCTCAGACTTGATCTTTGGGGTGAAAACCCTGGATCTGGCCTTCAGTGATTGGATCTAACAATGTCGACATGAGACGTAGTTCCCTTTCCAGAGGCACCACCATTGAAGAACCTCTCTTCAGTTCCAATGGAGTCAGAGGCGGCGGTTGGTGTTGTTGCATGTTGATGCTTGCTACCGTCACTTTGACATGACATTTTGGAGTCATGCTTTTCTTTCCTCTTTTTATATTTTAATAATTTGTGTCTGTAGATTATCGATCTGTTGACTAGCTATGTCTTTATATCATATATATTATTTACCTGACTAGGATAACATGACATGCTGACTAGATGGTCAACACGGTAAAACCCATTTGACTCATGGGAAACTAGCACCGGGCCGAGGGCAGGGTTGGATTGGATCCTGAATGGTTCGGGGAGTTGGGGGTTGAATCTTCGCCGGTTTTACAGATGGGGGTTGAATCTTAGACAAACCAAAGAGTTTAGGGATGAATTTCCTCAAAAAAGAGTTTAGGGATGAAAGTGGACTTCTCACTTTTGGGCAAAGCAACTCATCTTATTTGGTGTGATCCTATGGATGCTCAAAGTGAGAAAATGCGAACAAGGGCAAGTAATCTCTTTTCCATCCCACGGTGTGGCACACAGATTAAAGAATCTCTTGTTTTTTAGAGAAACATATTGAAGAATTAACCAGACAACCAACGCAACGTCAAGTCCGGTGGAAATCCCAATGCTCAACGCCCCCAAACTCCAGGCCGCCAAGAAATGGCCCTCGAAGAATGCAGAATGCTAGAGGAGATCAAGCGCTGGTTGATGTCCGACGAAGACTGCCCGCCGGAGTAGTGACCGATGATGACGTGGATCCGGCTGGGGTTCTTTGCCGATATAATTGAAGAACTGTGAGGGCAGTACCAGGGACATGCCAAGGCGGCAAAGGGGTTCTTGGCCCGCGATCTTGACAACGGCTAAGAAGGTGTTGACACAGCGGAGGATGATGACGGCAGATTCAAGTACAGTACACACTGGAGGAGCTGCTCGGCGACGACGAAGATATGAACGCTTCATGCATTGCACCAGTGTCGGCGCTGATCTCGCGTGAGAGTCGATTATTACACGTGAGGGCCCATTCTTTTTTTCGAGAATTGTGAGGGCCTATTCTATACGTGTGTGACGAAGAAGCGCAAGGTTTGCATCCAGATGATGATGCAGGATCTGATTCTAGTGTCTGGGACAACGGCACAATGCAATGACGGAGGGGTCTCTGTTGAATATACCACAAAAAAACCCATATGAAAAACTGAATCGATCACACACAGACTTACAAGCTAACAATAATGAACAATGATGAGAGTCTCATCCGCATCTGAATGGAGGTTGTACGAGAGCTTCCTAATAATACGTCAATACCATAATAATTTCTGTAGGAAAATCATTGGACAGTTTGCATCCAGAGGAAGGAGAGAAGAGCATACCGCCATTCTGTGCGCAGATGCCCGCGGCCCGGTCTCCCCCGCGCGCCAAAGGAAAGCTGCGATCTTCTGTGTCCTTGCACAGTTGAGGTGAAGACAAGACGGGTTACACAACCTCTCAATGGACAAGTGGGGGTTTAAGGGCCAAGCTGTAGGAAATTATATAAGTCCAGTGCCAATAATTGTGCTACCCTAGGCATAGCTGTCGAGCTCGACAGGTATGACAAGTCTTTGCATCCAAATTTCGATATAAATCAGCGCTTTTATAGTAGACCAAAATCAATATATTTGATATGGAATCCTTTTTAATATATAACAAAACTAAGAGCATAGTAGTTAATGTAAAATTACTGGTATCCTATTTTAATATGAGGTAATTGCATCGAGGTACAGAAACTTGATAGGTGGGTCCAGTTCGGTACAAAAACATTGAAAACATGCACCGCAGGTACTACAACTTGGCTTTTATGTTCACCCGAGGTATAAATCAACGCAGAGCCGACACGTGAATGTCAGCTAGGCAGGAGGCGTGCTCGGGGCTGCTCCATTCTTTTGCAAAAAGCCCTCGGAATGAACTAAGATGCTATCGCGGGTCCCCTGGGAACGAATTAACCAGATAACCCCCTGCCGCCACTGTTGGAGGAGGCACACGTGTGTTGCTTACCTCAGATAGACCTCTAGCGAACCTTGTGGTCCCAAGTCACGTTGGCGACCTCATCGTTGTTGCCCACGACCCATGGTTGGCGTATCCCGTTTATCGTCCTGATTACCAAGACAACCACCAGATTACGGTAATTACTCTGTCCTCCTCGTCCTAACTTGCTAATGCACGGACGTAGGTATTACCTAGGGCTTGGGCAAGGGTTTGAGTGTGGTGCATGTTGCAGATCGCATTCGAGATCAGGGGCAACCGTCACAGTGCCACTTCACCATGTCAACTCTCCCTTTCACGATCGGAACATATGCTCACATCGCCGATTGCTGCAAACATCCATCACCGGTGCACCATTCCCAAAAAGGCCAAAAAGCTTTACGCGGGATGCCGAGTGAGAGCGCCCCAGCCAAATGATATTTCATGTATAAATGTGATTATAACCATTGGGGTTGCTTCGACAATTTTTCATAAACCAGGTAAATATTTTCATAAGAAGCTAAATACTCCCTCCATAGACTAATATAAGAGCGTTTAGATCACTAAAATAGTGATCTAAACACTCTTATATTAGTTTACAGAGGGAGTATTTATTTGTAAATTTCATTCTTTTCTATCTAATTTGTTGCATATGTTGATGACTATGTAATGTGCATGCTTATTTGCACAAGAATTATCTGGTTAATTCGTCCGCATGGATCCTATGACAAAATTTTAGTTCCTTGCGGGAGAATTTTTGTAAAAGAGCGAAGCAGCCCAGCGCATTCATCCTGCCTACCTGGCATCCACGTGTTGGCTCAGGATTGATTTGTACTTGGATGAACATAAAAGCCAAGTTGTGGTACCCGTGGCGTACATTTTTAAAGTTTTTGTACCAAACTGAACCCACCTGCCAAGTTTGTGTACCTGGGTTGCAATTACCCATGCTCTAAAGTTGTAATTTTTTTATTAAATATAGCAAACAAATTAAAAACAATCTAAGTTTGCTATGAAAGATTTAGTGGTGTATATTAATTATAGAAGAAGTTTTAATGTCAACCGACAAAGATGACCATCATTTTACCTTAAAGTTGGTCTGTTCCCTCTCGAAACCACTAATATTCTTCCTTCGAGATGGTGCGGTTTCTAAGTAGTTTACGTGATAACTTTTGTGTAATCTTCTTAAATTTTAAACACAACCTCTAGGTGTCATAACATGACACCATGCCACGTTTCTATTTCTTAAACTACGTTTGCATTTTTTATAAGATTAAAAAAACCAATAAGCATCAATTTGGTGGTCGAGTCTTAGCACCATGATGTTTGGAATAGGTTTTATTCTCTTGGATAAGGCCTAAATATATATTTGATAACCTAAAATATATTTTTCAACCCAATTGTGTCCATTATTTCAGGTACTTGTATTTGAAATTTGAATACTTAATGACACTTATAGCAAACGAAGCTGAAACAATGCCAAATTTTGACATGTATGATGTACTAGTGTATGCTAAGTGCAGAAAAAGTTTCATTTCAAACTAATGAAGAAAAAAATTAGTCTAATATTTAATTACTTATATATTACTGATATTTATATTTTGTAAAATCTAGATGTGGTTAAAAAATGAAAAATATTCTATTAGATACATAGATGTATTAATTTTAAAATTTTAGAAAAAAGAATCACTTTGTCTGAACTTATAAATTAAAAATTATTGATATTACTAGCAGGGTGTGCATATGAGTACATGCTGTTAGTAACATAATTTCTAGCAGAGTGTGCATATAGTGTGCACGCTGCTAGTAACATGATCACTAGCAGAGTGTAGATCTGTGCACGCTTCTAGTTAGTTGGTACAGTTTTCTTAAGCAGAATGGTCCGGGTGCTAGCAGCGTGTGCGTATGTGCACACGCTACTAGTAAGTTGCATATATTTTTATTTTTAAGCAGAAAGGTTTGGCCACTAGCAGCGTGTGCATATGTTTGAAGGCTAATGACATGGTTAGTAGTAGCATCCGCACATGTGTGCACGATGCTGCTAGTAATTTCTGTCAGGTCCATTTCTGGGCCGGTCTAACTAGCGGCGTGTCGTTTAACCCGCACATTGCTAGTTAGTTGTTCTTAGCAGTGTGCCATTTTTTAGTGCATGTTGCTACTCCCTCCATCCCATAATATAAGAACGTTTTTGACACTATACTAGTGTCAAGAACGATCTTATATTATGGGAGTACTATTTTGCCCAGTTACCAGCAGCGTGGTCATTTATTGGACGCGGCTAATAACAAAGTCCTATAATGAGTTTCCCTACTAATATATATGTGACTTGCCTATCCTCATTGGCATGAGGTTAGATTAGGAAAGCATGTATCATAATACTCAAGGTGCGTGTGTGTGATGGATGTAGCGGCTAATTCTCAAGATTGGCGTTGTAAGGCTGAAAGGCCTTCTACCAGGCTTCTTTGTCACTTCTTCTTTATTGTAATGATATGATTATGCGTATTCTAGGAAAAAAATACAGTTTGTAACAGGCAAAGTGGACCAGTTAGAGCATCTCTAGTAGACCCCTTAAAAGCGATCAAGCACGTAAAAAAAATCCATGTTTACAGTTTAAAACGGCGCCTAGCAGATCCCATAAAACTCGATCGGCCCTTAAACTTTTTAAAGGGCACTGAAAATCCATCCGCGAAAACCTCATATGTACAGTTTTGAAGGCAGTATACAGTTCAACGTGTAAACCGGTCAAACCTCATCGAAGCAAACGCGCCGCCGCGGAACTAGTCGGGATCTACCCGGAACTCACCGGAATCCGTCGCTGCACGCCGGAATTTGCCGCCTCCGGTCCGAATTGTGGCCGGCTCGACCTCCACTGCTGAGGTGAGGCCCTCCACGGGCCGGGCGGAGGAGGCCATTGGTGGCCCGAATCAGGACGGGGCGGCGCTAGAGAAGGGCAGGGGAGGGGCGTTGGGAGCTCGCATGGCCATGCCGGGGAGCGCGCGTGCAGCCGCTGGCGGTGCCGGGCTCAATCGGGGATGGGCAGGTGCTCCAGGGAGCGCGCGGTCGGGGCGGGTGGCACAGGGCAACCATGAATCATGTGCATGCAAAATTAATGTAAAAATCAAAATGTCACACAATTCAAGAAAATCTACGTGACACTTAAAAAATGTTTATAGAATGCAAAGAAATGTTTGTGTAGTTAAACAGAAATGTTGTGTACATTCAAAAAAATGTATGTCACATTTTAAGATATATTGAATAGTTACAAAAATGTATTCGTCACATTTTCAAAAATTGTTTATACAATGTTCAAAAATTGTTTGCACAATTAAAAAAACATTATAATTCAAAAAAATGTTTCAACATGTACTGAATTTTTCCTAACACGAATTACAAAAATACATTCAAAACATGTTTTGGTAAAAATGTATTTAAAAAATCTTAAACGAGTATAAAAAATGGTATACATGTGTAGGAAAAATGTAGGACGTGTATGAAAAGTAGATATGTTCTGGAAAAGTAAAATAAAAAATCAGACAATGGAACAAAAAAACCAAAAAATTCAAAGAAAGAAACAAAAGAAACCAAAGTATAACGAAGAAAACAAGAAAAAGCAAAGAAACCCATTGCGAAAACAAAGAAAACCAAAAACATAGTGAAGAAAAAAACAAAGAAAACCGGCAAAAAAATCTAGAAAAACATAAGCGACCGAACACGCTGCAAGCTAAGCGAGACATGCAGCTAATGGGTCGGCCCATAATCGTCTGTCGTAGGCGATTCCTATTGTGAATCGGTTTGCGCGAGACATAGGGCATTTCTTGTACATCGGTCGGCACAAACAGGCGCACCCCCCACCTCCACCTATCTTGCATGGGCCGGCCCATTTACCTTTTTCTGTTAAATTTTGAAAAAAGAGTGTGGGTGAGGGATTTGAACCATAGTATTAAATATCCCATAAAATAGCTGCGCCATAGCTCCGCGGGAGCCTCACCACTATGCTATGGCTCCTGCTGCGAAATCGTCCACAAATCCCTCTAAGTGGCTCAAAAATTCACAAAACCCTCTAGAAATCATCTCTCCCACCAAAAAAATTCCGCTATTGTCGCGATTGCTCACTATGGTAGCCGCTATACCTATTGGGAGAGGCCGCCGTGAAATCGTTTCTCCCATCTTTGATTTGAACTCGAGATCTTCCTTTTAGAGAGAACCCAACTGACCACTATGACACCTTAACACTTGTGCCCATTTACTTTGTTTTGTCCTTTTATTCCTTCTTCAATTTGCCGAAGCCGTTGGTTGGGAAGATTCCTAGACGAGTTTTTCTTATTTCGATTTGGTTATTTTCTAGACCGGTTTCTATACGGTTTTTTCTTTCTTTTTCTTTTTCTTTTTCTTTACTTTTTTCCTTTTTATGTTCTTAATTCATAATTCTTTTTCTTTGCTTTTATTTTTTCCGTAATTCACAAACATTTAGCAATATCGATGATTTTTTGTTCAAAATGAATGGCCTTTTTTTCAAATTTGAGAACTTTTTCCAAAAAAAATTCAAATTAAAAAACTTTGTTGCAAGTATGATGAATTCTTTTGAAAACTGATGATTTTTCCAAATTTGTGATTTTTTCCAAAATTATGAACTTTTCTTTCAAAATTTATGATATTTTTAAAATTTGATAACCTTTTCTCGAAAATCAATGAATTTTTTTTGCCATTTTGATGAACTTTTCAAAATTCTGAACTTATTTTTCAAAATTGACAAACTTTTTCAAATCCGTGATTTGTTTTTCAAAATCTGCAAAAAAATCAAAATTCTTGGACTTTTTTTCAAATTTGCCAAGTTTTTTTTAATAATTTGTGAATCTTTGTTATTTTTGAGAAACTTTCTTTCTAATCCTTGAATTTTTATGAATCCATGATATTTATTTTCAAATCATTTCTTTCCTACATTTTTTTCCCGAAAGTCAATGGTTGATTGGTGAACTGGTGAACCAACGACCAATTAACTGCCGCTTGACGAAGCAACTGCATACTGAGCGACCAGGGAGCCTTCGGGTGAGTGCCTTTGAGCAGATTAGGCGCTAAAAGAATCATATAAGACTACCCGCTAAAGGCGTTGTATATGACCACCCAAGACATAGCCCTGGCGATTGAGTGGTTTGTGAGAAAACAAAAATCACTGATTAAGGATACATGCAGTGTGCCACTTGTCGTAACTTGGGAGTTTTTTTTTGTTTTTTTGTAGACTGTTGATGGGTATTTGCAGAACACGTGCGCGACACCGTGGACTGGAGACGTCCTTCCGCTGGTTCGGGGACGGGGCACAAAGGTGTGGAGCTACACTACTAAAATGCATGAAGTGACACGATGATTTACCAGGGTTCAGGCCGCATGGTGTGCTTTGTGTATGGTTTTATGTTCAGTGGATGGCGAGCTACAAGTCCTCCCGGGAACGGGAAGTGTTGTGTGCTTCTACTTGTATTCTATCAAGTGTCCAACCTCCTTTTCTATAGCTCGGTCCTCCTTTTATATGTCAAGGGATATCACAATGGCATAGTTCCTAAGGAACTACCCTCAGCCGACATGGTAGGTATGCACATTAAATGCATGATGACGTGTCATCGTCTTCTGTCATTCGGGAACGAACGTCCATCTTGTCATCACCGCCCAAGGTGGCACCCTAGTCGAATGGCGCCACGCGCCGGTGCAGGTGCCACCCTGACGGCAGGTGAGCTGGTAACTCACCCCCAGTTACTGATGCATCTTCAGCGCCCATGCTGTCTGTATGCAACGTGCCATACGGGCTCTGACCAAGCCGAACCGCCACGACACGCATTGGGCAGCCTGGTCTAGATGCCTTTGGGGGTAAGGAAGCATATCGTTGTCCGGGGCTCCATTCCCGAGTCTTGTAGCCCTGATGCTTCTGACCAAGGGTAGGGCTATTTGTGGCTTGTGCGTAGTTGGTCTCGTGAACCAGCTATTCACGGTATCGACATAGATTCGTTTATTCAAAATATTTTATCACTTAAACCGTGCGTGTAAATCGCAAATCATTTCCACGGTTGGATTTCCTGTGTTGAGATCTTCGAAACTAGATCCAACATTAATAGGTTTCGATGAACTTTTGGAAATTTGTGCCTTCACGCGAAGCTAATCTATGCCTCTCGTGAAAGAAAAAAACATATTTTTTCTGTGAGGCACAGCTGTGCCTCTCGCGGAAGCAAATCTGTACCTCCACACGAAGTAAATTTGTGCCTCTCGTGTAAGAAAAAAAATGCATTTTTCCTTTCTGGGAGGTACAATTGTGCCTCTTGTGAAAGTAAACATGTGCCTCCACGAGAAGCAAATTTATGCTTCTCGCGAAAGAGAAAACACGTTTTTTCTCTTGTGGATGAATCTTTTTTCTTTTTCTTGCGTTTTTTTCCTTTTTGAGTGTGCCTATCGCGAAAATGAAACTTGTGTCTCCACGAGAAACAAATCTGTGCCGCTCGCGGAAAAAGAAAAGCATTTTTTTGATTTTTTTTTTCCAAACCTAGAGAAAACCGAGCAGAAACCAAAAACCTGAAAACCCAAAAAAAAAAAATTTAAAACGCACAAATATAATAATATCCCAAGGAAACAGCCATCACGCGATATATGGGCGTAGCTGAGAGCTCGACGCATCAAAGTGATCCTTGAAGGGCACCCGTGACTCAAGCTGGGCGGGGATGTAGATGTACCAACTCTAATGTCCATGAGAAGCTGGTGGGTCAAATAGCTTACCCAGCCTGACCCGCGAGGGGTCCTGGTTCGTCTATTCGGCCTTGCAAGTGTGGGCCGGTAATACTGGGCCAGGCCATTTCTGCTTGCGTGTACTCGCACTTGTCCTGAAAAAAAACACCATCCTTCTTTCCTTTCCCTTCCGAGAGAACAGAGAGAGAAAGAATGGCGTCGCGATTGCTGACCAGATCCAAAGCCCTAGCGCTCGCCGCCGCCCGCGCCGACGCGGCCGCGCCGTCGCCGCTCGCCGCCGCCTGGGGGACCCGCGCGCTCTCCACCCTCCCCCGCGATCCGGCCGCCGCATCCCCCGCCTCGTCGCCGCGGCAACCGGCGGCGGTCTCGCCGCTCGGCCTCTCCAAGGTCCGCCCCTTCCTCACCCCTTCTCTCTCTCTCTCTCTCTCTGGTAGCTTACGTCGACTGGACTGGCTGCTTGTTGCTCCGGTTATGGGGCTGTAAGCGTGATGCGCCGCTCGTTCGTGCTCGATCCGATCGTTTTGTGCGATTGCCTGATTCCGTTCCTCGAGGGCTCGATTTCCGTGTTCTGTTAGGTGGTTGTGTGTATTTTCGATGGTTTTACTTAGACTACTTACTAGCTTGTATAGGCCTCATCGAGCTTATGTTGCGGGTTAGGTTTGTGGTGTAAGGTGAACTCACCTCTTTGCCTTTGCGCTGGCCGATTGAATCTCCAGAGTCATCGAGTTTGAGAACGAAAACTGAACAAAACTCTGAATTGGGTTGATAAACAGTTGGTGAGATTGGCGTTCATTGTGGCGCGATAGTGACTACACATGACATTGAGTTAGGGATGTAGTCATGTAGGCAGCGAAGCTTAAAGTGTTATGTTTACTTTACATAAACTGTAAAGGGTATCCTTTCATACGTTTGGTTTGGTTTGCCAATCTGCTTCAATTAAATTTCAGCCTGAGCTTGTAGTTGACTAAAGGAATGCTCAGTACCTTCGAGATATCATGTCACTATGCTATTGTGTTTCAACACGGGAGATTTCTGCTAATGGTATATAACTGCTGATTATGCACAAACAGGATATTTCGTTGTTCGAGTCAATACTCTTGATTGGTGCCATCCGTTTTGCGGTTATTATATTTTTCTATTGCCGATGAAAAAGATACAACTGTCTATGATTACTTGGCACATGTGTAGTCTTCTATAGTTTTTTATGCACTCTGTACTGCCTGCATTGGATAGGACGTACTTGGTGTTAAATTCATTGATGTTGCTTTACATAAGTTCCATATGCATTGGTCAATAGTAGTTCTTCCCTGGTTCGTGGAGAACTGAATTATAATGGAGGAACTAGAACTTGTCATACTGTACTACAGTTCTACTTTTGCTTTTCACAGGGAGAGTAGGATTCTAGATGCATGGTATGTGAGTCTGCTCTATCTAGTTATATGTATCTTACTGATGAATGACTAAAATACCAATAGTGCATTTGGTTTGCCTGACTGATCAGTCATCATTGATATCTAGCACGTACTCATTTGTGAGTCTTCTCTGTTTAGTTATCTATGTATCTCACTAATGAAAGACCAAATACCAACAGTGCATTTGGTTTGCTTGACTGATCAGTGATCACTTCGTTGGATGTACAATTTTTAAGAACTTTCTGTACTTGTTGTGAAATTCATTGTCAAAAAATAGTTATATGTATTGCTGGTATTCATTGATGCTGCCAACTTTGTACTATTATTATGAAATAATTTTAGTGGTGCTGCCAACATGAGATAGGATGTGCTAGTTGTAAAATTCATTGATGGTGCTTTACACATGCTTCATATGCATTGTGCAATAATAGCTGTTCTCCCTAGTGCATGGAGAACTAAAATCTAAAGGCGGAACTATAACTGTCATCTTGCATTGAGAACAGGGAATATTGTAGTACAGTTCTGCCTCTGCTTGTCACACAGAGAGTAGGATTCTAGATGCATGGTTTGTGAGTCTGCTCTATGTAGTTATATCTATCTTCCTGATGAATATCCAAAAATACTAATAGCATTTTAGGTTTGGCAGGTGCTGGTTTATGAGTCTGCTCTATGTAGTTACATATGTATTTCACTGATGAAAGGCCAAAATACCAATTCTGCATTTTGTTTGCTTGAGTGATCAGTGATCATTTCATTTCTCAGCATGCTGTACAATTTTTAAGAACTTTATGTTCGTATGCATGTCTACTTCTATTATTACATTCTCTTCTTCAGTTTATCAGCCTATCGTACTCGTAATAATTCATTTTTTGAGGTGCCATTTGTCCTCCCTTATGCAAGCAGATTCTAGGATATGAGCAGGCATCTCGACTCGGTGGCACACACGTATTGCCTCGCTGGTTTTCTACTGGAGCCTCCAATGGATCTTCTGATCAGCAGGTGCTAGTTTGTTCCTTGTGCCAATCTTATGGGAGCTGTGTTTCATTAGTTTGCTTCCTCACTTGACAGCATTCATTGCCAGAAGCTTGCAACTGAAAGTTTCTTATGCTTGTAGACCTCAAAGACAATTGCTGGGATGGTACAATCGGATGCACTGAAATCACAGGAGGGAGCCTCAGCGAAGGTCGCAGCATTCAGCCCCATTGAAGCAACCATTAGCAAGCCCAGAAGCAGTCCATTGACACTCGAAAGCTTGAAAGTGAGGCGGACCGAGATGATGACAAAAGTCACGTTCTACATGATCCCGACTCTGCTCCTGGTGTCGAAGAACAGCATCAGCACTTCTCTCCTGATTGCGTCAGTGTACCATCAGGTCTACATGTTCCACAAGGAGATCCTCCTGGACTACGTCCACCATGACATCACCAGGAAGTGGGCCTTGATATACTTCAAGCTGCTCTTGCTAGTCATGGCCAAGGACACGATGGTGTACTTTGATCTGTTCTAAATGCCTCCATGGTAGTAGCTTCTCGAGAGATGCCACCAGGAACCCTCCCATCTGTACACTGGAATAATCTTTGAGGTGGACAAAATGCCCGACTGCTGGTTCTTCTTCTGTCTCGCATATCAAGTTGCTGCGTTTTTCTGTTTCCTCTTATTATGGCTGTGATTGATTAATGGACAAGTAATGTTCAGTTGTCACAGAGTACTAGCTTATACGGGAGCAACGTTTGCCCTAGTTTTGTAATAATGGTATATATCAACTCTTGACGTTCTGTCGTTGATTGCTCTTGTTCTGCAAAAATTTAGTAAATGCCATGTTTACCTGTTGCACTGCAAGTGTTATCGGTGTTGTAGCAGTGTCCAGTCTGTTTGGAGCATGAAAGACCACGTTGCCTTTGCAACTCTGCCATCAGCAGGTACCATACGAATCTTCCAGGTCTCGGTTCCGTTGCATGCCTGTGAAATGATTGACAGACACCTACTGACCAGCAGCTGATAGATGACAGTGGTGTCTGCTGAGATGCGATTCGCAGCATGTTTGCTCAGGTATCAAGGGCATTGGTGGAACGATGAAACTTCATCGGATGCAGCATATGCAGTGGATTCTTGGCTAGTTGGCTTTATTCCGTTACATCGTCATGATCCTTGCTACATATGACATATCATTATCGGAAAACAAAATCCTTACTACTCCCTTTAGTGATCTATAAATGGTTTTATATTTCTTTACAGAGGGAGTACATGTGTAAATAAACTCAAGTTGACAGTCTCCGGCTAGGTACGTAATGTAATGATGAGTCAATTGTTCACAAAACCTTGGTCTAGTTACCATCCGCAGTTCTTAATATGTTTTGGCTCTTACAAAATAATTGAGCACACTCCTTTTTCTCTGAAGTTCTGAACCTTTGAAGTTTGAACATGAATTATGTGCATGTTTTGTGATAGTTAAATACTTGTTTTTTTTCCTTACAGGAAATCTTTTGTAGGGTTTGGAACCTGCAGACGAGGCCACCTCAAATCCGTTTCTACCACCTGAAAGATTTACGTAACATACTATTGCTACATCCCCTCCGCCGCCACCAGGCGAGTCAATTGCAAGAAACCACCACATTTGCGGCTAGTTTTGCAGGAAACCACCAACTCGTTAATCCGTTGCAGAAAACACCGAAAAATCTGTTAAGTCGTTGCAAAAAGCACTAATCGAATGATTTGGCCCGTTTAATCACTTTCTTACAAGTGGGGCCAGATTGTAAGGAATTGACTTAGCGAAAAAATAACACATACACCCCTAGATCTAAAAATACAAAAGCAATCAGACCCTCCCGAACTCTCTCTTCTCCACCACGCCGGCCATCCTGTGGCACGCACGCACCACGGGTAGGCTACGCTCTCGGCCGGGCTGGGCTCGCCTCTGTTTCAGCGAAAGCCGGCCGGCACGTGTGCGCTGCTATGGCCGCCTTTTGAGGCCGCTGCCATCGCTGTCCCTCGCTGTCGAAGTTCACCTGTGCGGCTGTGCGTGCGTACATCGCCTCCGAGCAGTCCCGCGGCGGCACAAGCCTCCCGACGAGCATCTCCTCCGCCTCGATCACCGCGCCGCCGCGCGACACCGCCTCGTGCGCCGTCGTCGCCGTCATCGCCCTGCTGCCGGGTGGTCGCCTCTTGCCTTGCCGGCAGCACGACTTGGCGGCGGCCGGCAGGCTGCCAGACCGAGCCTGCCCCCGCCATCCCAGCTCTTCCCCGGCTACGACGAGCTGCCGGAGGGCGTCGCCATCACGGCCCGCGCGCTATGGAGACGGTTCGCAGTGCAGCCGTGGGCGCCGGCCGCCTCCTCGTCCTCCCCAGCGGCATAGCCCTCTCCGTCGCCGACAAGGGCGGCCCCATGCATCTCGGCCTGGGCGCCACCATGCCAGACGGATGGCAGCAGCGCGGCGGCGGCGCAGAGTGGACAGGGCGTCAGCGTGGTGGAGGAGAGGGAGTTCCACGGGGGAGGGTCAGATTGCTTTTTTTTTTATCTGGGGGTGTATGTGTTATTTTTTCGCTAAGTCAATTCCTTACAATCTGGCCCCACTTGTAAGAAAGTGATTAAACGGGCCAAATCATCCGATCAGTGCTTTTTGCAACGACTTAACAGATTTTTCGGTGTTTTCTGCAACGGATTAACGAGTTGGTGGTTTACTGCAAACCTAGCCGCAAATGTGGTGGTTTCTTGCAATTGACTCGCCACCAGGCACCAGCACACCTCCGGGACGAGCTCCCAACCGGCGACCATTGCGAACGCCGCAGCAGGAGGAGGAATGACGCCTTTCCTCCCAGATGAGATCATCATCTGGGAGATCCTCGTCCACCTGGACCCAAGAACCCTCTTCTGCTGCCGCGCCGTCCGCCGGTCTTGGTGCCTTGTCACCTCCACCCGCCGCTTCCTCCTGGCGCACCATGCCCGCCAGCCCGCTCTCCCCATTTTCCCCGGCGACGGCCAGTACCGTAACATTCTGGCCTTCGACCACCGGGCCACCGCAGAGTACCAGCTCCACACCGTCGCCCCGTTTGACCAGGACTTCGATCTGGAGGCCTCCTGCGACGGCCTCCTCGTCCTCTCCAAGTTTGAAAGCACGACAGCCTCTCGCACCTTCTCCGTCTGCAACCCGGCCACACGTGAGCATGCCTACCTGAGGCTTCCACCATGGAACTTCAAGACCTTGGCGATGTACCCACACCGGCCTACCGGCGAGTACCGCCTCTTACTGCAACGGAATTGGAGGGGCTTCACAGGCTTACCCAAAGACCAAACTTGCTATATCTTTGCGTTGGGCTCCAACCGGCCACCGAGGTCCATCGCGTGGCCAGAAACATTCTCGGCGTACCTCCTCAACTTACCTGCCAGGCTGCACGACAGCCTGCACTGGCATCCGAAGCGTTGTCAGAGTGACAGCGAACCGGTGGTAATAGTGTTCGACAGAGTAAATTGCAAAAAACCACCACAATTGAGGATCCTAATTCCCAAAACCGTCATCATTCATTTTTTTTCAAAAAACCACCAACATTGTAGTGACAGTTTTCAAAAAGCACTTATTGGTCACTAAATGCATGTTAGCACCATACCTGACAGATGGGGCCTGCTGTAAGTGCTGATGTGGCAAAGCAACTTGACACCGTTTGACCTCACGTATGATAAGAAAAAAAGATAGAAGTGGGGGGCCACCCGTAAGCCTCACAGTCACACACAGCCGGGGTCTCCGTTGACCACGCCAACGCTGCCGCACATAACTCTGGCTCGTCGTCTTCTGCACCTCACCGCCGCCTCCCCAGAGCTGCACTCCGGCTACTAATTCGTCGCCGTCGCCAGCGCGGAATCAGTCAAGGACAGGTTTGAGGGCCGGATCCCCATCCCGCGCACGGAGCGCGTCGTGGCGCCAGACCTGAAGGCGATGCCCACCGCGCGGCGAGTCCGGTTTGCCGCCCGGCGATGGATCCAAGCGGCGTCGGCCCCCCGTGCAGCCCCGACGACGGATCCGAGGGCGGCCCCCGACCCCCGACCCCCTGTGCTAGCCGCCCTCCACTTCGCCACCCGCCGGATCCAGCTCCTCCACTTCGCGACCTCGTCGGCGTCGTCGGGCTCGGGCAGCTCCTGGGCATGAGGAGGTCCAGCCCGGCGCCATTCCTATGTGCATGACAGCAGACGGTGGCTGGAACCGCCGGGGTACGGTGATGAACGCAGCCCTGTGCGCACAGCTCCACGCGCGCCCGCCGCGTCCTACCGCACCGCGCCGCCAGGCTCGGCCACGACTAGCCACCTCGCCGGCTGCGGCAAGCCACGTCCAGCTCCTCCCGGCGCGCTTCCCATCCTCCTCCCGTATCCTGCTCAACGCCGCGCTCGCCGCCGGCTGCGGACGGAGCCACGCGCGCGGCCCTGCTCGGCCACGACCAGCCACCTCGCCGGCTGCGTCCATGGCTGCGCCGCCACCTCACGCCGGGTCCGACACCATCAGCTGACGGCGACCCTGCACGGGCTCCTGGATGAGCAGCTCGAGCTCCGTGATGGAGATGGAGATGGCCACGGCGGTGCACGAGAGGTGTTTGTAAGAATGCTTGAGAAAGAGAGAGGAGCAAACCCACTGATGGGTGGGTCCTACGTCTAGCTTAACGGGAGCCACACTTTCTAACGACGTGTGAGGAGTACCGTATGTACCCAGGCCACATGGCACCTGACAATGGGACCTAGCGGTCAGATTTTCACTCAAACAGCTCTAATTGCTCATTCAGTGTTTTTTGAAAACTGTCCCCACAATGTTGGTGGTTTTTTGAAAAAAAACCGAATGATGGCGGTTTTCTGAGTTAGGGTCTCCAATTGTGATGATTTTTTACAATTTACTCGTGTTCGACACCATAGCGGAGTCATTCCGAATGATGCGTGCTCCAAGTGTTCCCACCAACTCGTATATCTTCGAGATGAGTGACGACACGCTTGGCTTCTATAGCCAGGGCGACGCCACCAAATTTGTTTATATATTGATGTTGCAAAACTATGAAAACGAGGTTTGGGAATTGAAATACCGTATCGAATTGCCGGTTGCGGATTTCAGGGGGATGTTTGGAGCATGTGACGACCATCGGAATGTGGACGTTGTTTCGGTGGATGGTGGTGTGCTCTTGCTGGTCAGTGCTTATGGGTGCCTGCTTCATTTTGATTGTGCTGGCAAATTGGTTGGCAGTTTCCATCGTGGTCGCCCAAGCTTCTCTATGTCCGGAGCTCGCCTCAAGCAAAGTCTTGTTAAGCATACCTTCTTTCCGGCTCTAGAAGGTTATGCTATCAACGCTTCGCCTTTCATCTGACCCCTGTTGAGTGAGGTGGTGCTTCTTAACGGCCTAGATGTTGTATATCCAGTATCTATGAATTGGATCGAGTATGATCCTGCTGGCCACTTCTTCCTTTTGCATTGATGTATACAAAGTATGATTGGAAGCTGTGACTGTTATGTGGTTGCATGAGCTCTATGCTTGTCTTGGTATCTTTTGGGCTGAAGTGACTAATGCTGTAATGATGCTAAAATTAGAAATTAATTTTGCTCTGCTTTTGAAATATGTGCCGACTGAACTTACTCATGTATGAATTTTCGTTGTCTCAAGAATTGATGTTGCTTTATTTAAATTATCTAGTGGTCTTCTCTGTAGCAAATAGTTAGCAATCTACATACCTCATGTCATTATATTTCCTTAACTGAAGAATGAATTTGCCTTTTTATCTAGTGGCCTTCTTAATGGTAAATATTTAGGGTGCTTTATGTTTCTACCCTTTGTTGAAGATGACGATGAACAGAGGCTGATTTTTAGCGGACCTTGGAGCATTATTGTGGACTAATAGGCTCGCCATTATAGCGAGAATTGGACATGGTAACGATTGCCTTGTTCCGGTGAGTTGTAGTGTTCTTGAAAAGACTCGGCAACCTGAAATTGTTCCAGATTTTAATTGATCCAGTAGTGAGATACTACATGTGTTGATTGGAACATACTATGGAGCATATATGTTCAGAATGAACATGATCATAGAGAGGTCAGGCCAGAGTAAGCTGAGAATTTAGAGTGATAGTTGGAACATTGACCAGTGGGTGACAGTTGCATGCACAGCCACTAGTTCTCACTTTATAAATTCTTCACATATATAGGTCTATATCTGTTCGAGGTCACTGTATGCAGTCCTACCTAATTAGCTCACACTGATGTTACTTCAGTAGCTGAATGCAATTATCAGGAGGACTCTGCTCCACCCAGTACCTTGTTGGTAAACCAGCATGTTAAATCAGACATAAACTCGTAGCTCACACGTTGGTACCAACCAGGGTCAGAAAAATGCAGAATACTGAACTGTTTTTTCACAAGAGAACCGAACCCAAAGTGCACGCTGTAAAAACTTCCCCAGGTAGAAGCTTAAGGTTAATTATAACCTACAAAAAAGGAGCAGCAAACACTATGGGCTGCTCTAGTAGATGGCTCTATACTGGAGCCTCCAGTGGATCTTCTGGTCGGCAGGGACTTGTGTTTCATTAGTTTACATTCATTGCCAGAAGCTTGTAGTTGAAAGTTTCTTATCCTTGCAGACATTGAAGACGGTTGCGGAGATGGTACTGCAATCTGATGAGTGGAAAACACAGGTAATAATGGTAAATATCGACCATGATGTTCCGTCTAGTTAATTGCTCTTTCCTTGCAAAATTAGTAAATGTCACTGTTTGCCTTGCTTGTTATAATCTAATGCTGCATGCCTGCATTGCAAGTGCTGCTCTCTCTACATCCAATCCAAGTGAACCTATTCAGTGTGATTTGTAATTCTGCACCTCTCGTGCTCTTTCAGTGTTGAGTTGTAGTAGTGTCCAGTCTTTGTAAAACATGAAAGGCCTCGTGGCCTTTGCATATCTGCCATCAGTCGTCGATGCACTAGACACCGTACAACTGTAGTGTTGTACCATGCTACATAGCATTGCGTGCATGCGAGATGCTCGACAGCCATCGGGCGACGCGTATCATATCATACACGGCGATACATGGACGTGGCTGGGGACAGTAGACATATATGGATGCAAGTGCCCATCATGATTCTCTTTGCTTCGACGGTGCACAAACCTGAATTTTCCAGCGTGCTTTTTCAGGCACCAGTGTCGTTGGAGACACTGATAACTCACCTCATGGGATGCAGCAGGGAGTTTTCTGGTTTTGTGTTGCGTTTTCTCTCGCGTGTGTTCTTCCTCTTCCCCATTCATAGGACGTACTTAGTGTAAAATTCATTGATATTCCTTTACATAAGTTTCATATATTGATTGGTCAATACCCAATAGTAGTTCTTCCATGGTGCGTGGAGAACTGAAATATGAAGGAGGAACTAGAACTTATCAAACTGTAGTACAGTTCTGCTTTTGCCTTTCACAGGCAGAATAGGATTCTAAATGCATGCTTTGTGAATTGTGAGTCTGCTCTATCTAGTTATATGTATCTTACTGATGAATGACTAAAATACCAGCAGTGCATTTGGTTTGCCCGACTGATCGGTGATCATTGATATCTAGCAGGTGCTGATCTGGGATTCTTCTCTTTTTAGTTATCTATGTAATCTCACTAATGAAAGGCCAAATACCAACGGTGCTTTTGGTTTGCTTGACTGATCAGTGATCACTTCATTTCTACTTTGTGTCTGTGTGCATGCCTACTTCTATTATTACATCTCTTGTTCTGTTTATGAGCCTATTATACTTGTAATAATTCATTTGTTGGGGCTGGACAACAACAATGCGCCGCACAAATTCACCGAGACGGCAAATATGCACACTACACAGCCCCCTCCACTTGTGATGAACTTTGGGGACAGCTTCAACCAACAAGTAAGCAGCGGAATAACACAAACAACATGCACATGCGACACATGATTTAACGTGGGAAAAACTCCTCAACTTGAGCAGTAAAAAACCACGGCTATGGACCGACCGGTCCACAAAACTTCACTACGAGAATTGTGAGTACAAAGTATTCTATAGAACCTCTAGAGAGATTTACAACACACTCTCCACGTTGCCAACCGGCAACAACAACAACAACAACAACTACAAGAGGCAAGATTTCCTCATAGCAGAGTTTACACAACTTCTGCCCCCTTCATTGTTTTGCAAACTGCTCATACACCGCTAAACCAAATAGCACCAAATTTGGTAGACAAGTAGACACATGAGTTCCTGAGATCCCCTCAAAATTCCAGCTCAATCGAACACCGTTTGCCTACCCAAACTGTTCATCTCACAAAACTACTCTGTTCTGGAACTGCACTAGTGAGAGCTGACAAAAGCACTCTCAAATCTGATGCTCTACTGACCCAATCCTCAAACCAGTTAACCAGATCGAGAACTCAAAGTAAGGAATGATCTCACCAAGTTTGGGATCAATCCAAGCACGTTTGATCCTCCAATCACCAGCTTGAACATTGTCTAATCAGATGCAGCAAATCTAGACAGAATCTCCACTTCTTCTTCTTCTCTTCTCTCATGTTGTGTTTTCTCTTGTGTGCTCTCTCACTCTCACAATGGTAGCCACCACCAGCAGGGATGGAGTGGCTAGGGTTTTCTCCTTGCTCCCTTCACTAGGGAACACTCACAACCGTTGGAAGCAACGAAGATCAACGGTTCATATGTGTTGGACTTGTGTGGGCTGATGTTGGGCTGCCAACACACCTCCATGTGGAGGGACTTAGCCCAACATCATTTGTGTGGTGCCATTTCTCTTCCCATACGCAAACAGATTTCTAGGATATGAGCAGGCATCTCGACTCGGTGGCACATGCATGTTTCCTTGCTGGTTTTCTACTGGGGCCTCCAATGGATCTTCTGATCAGCAGGTGCTAGTGTGTTCCTGGTGCCAATTTTATGGGACCTGTGTTTCATCAGTTTGTTTTCTCACTAACCAGCATTGATTCCCAGAAGCTTGCAATTGAAAATTTCTTATGCTTGTACAATCTGATGCTCTTAAATCACAGGAGGGAGCCTCAGTGAAGGTCACAACATTCAGCACCTTGGACGCTACCATTAGCAAACCCAGAAGCAGCCCATTGACACTCGAAAGCTTGAAAGTGAGGTGGACCAAGATGATGACAAAAGCCATGTTCTACATGATCCTGACTCTACTGCTCGTGTTGAAGAACAACATCATCACTTCTCTCCTGATCGCATCAGTGTACACTCAGTTCTACATGTTCCACCAGGAGATTTTCCTGGACAACGTCCGCCACGGCATCACCATGAAGTGGGCCTTGATATACTTCAAGCTGCTCTTGCTAGTCATGGCCAAGGACACGATGGTTTACTTACCGAAAAAGGGTTTCCCCCCGCTTTGTATTCCAAAGCAACCAACACCGATACAAGGAACCCCTTTGATCTATTCTAAGCCTCCATGGTAGTAGTTTCTTGAGATATGCCATCAGGAATCCATCTGTACACTGAAATAATCATCAAGGTGGACAAAATGCCCAACTTTTGGTTCTTCTTCTACCTCCCATATCAAGTTGCCGTGTTTTCCTTTTTCCTCTTATGGCTGTGATTGATTAATGGATGTTTAGTTGTCACAGAGTACTAGTATCTTATGGGGGAGAAAAACTTTTGCCCTAGTTTTACAATAATGGTATATATCAACTCTTGACATTCTGTCGTTTGATTGCTCTTGTTCTACAAAAATTAGTAAATACCCTTTTTACTTGTTATAATGTGATGTTGCACTGCAAGTGTTCTCTGTTGCAACAGCGTACGGTCTGTTTGGAGCATGAGTGGCCTTGTTGCCTTTGCAGCTCTGCCATCAACCGGTGCCATACATCTAGATCTTCCAGGTCTCAATTTCATTGCCTGCATGCGAGATGATTGGCAGTCACCGACTGACCCGCAGCTTATTGATGATAGAGGTGTCTACTGAGATGCAATTGACAGCATGTTTGCTCAGCTATGAATGACATTTTCTTTGAGAAACCTCGTGCGAAGCAGGGGGTCCTGCATTTCATTATGAAGAAGAGAGTTGACCCGGTTTATAAGGAAAACCGGACCCAAAAACCTAACATTCTCGGTTAATTAGGGGAAACCGAATGAAAACCCAAAAACGAAAACGAAAGAAAATGGAAAAAAAGCACTAGAGCTTGGGGATAGGGGCAAGACAAATGCATCATCAAGGGACATCATAAGAGCCAGATACCAGAGCGCCTAGGCCCAAAACAGTTAGTCGAGGCTCAAGTGCAACCAAACTGACCACCACTCGCCGAAGAGAAGCCGGCCATATTGAATGACTCTTCTGTCTCGGCCTCGAAACATCACGTGCTAACATTATCATGTGGAAAACATCATGAAAGGTCCAAATTCGACTTCCCCGTGATCCTCGCCAAAGAGCTAAACGCCTCGATCACTTGCGGTGAGAATGGTTTTTTGTTCATGTCCAGGCATGCTTGCATCTTTTGCTCAGGACCCTCCGCTTTGCTGACCTCCAACAGCTCACCAAAAGCCTCCAACAACCTATGCTCTGCGCGCTTCGATGTCGAGATGTTGCATGCCTTGTTCTTCTTTTCCATACACCCGCTCCATGGCCCGTCATCCTTCTCCCCGCGTGAAGGCACCGAGATCTCAAGCAGAGGTTGTGGGAGCGGAGAAGTAACCTTGCTGATAAAATCCTCCAGAAAATAATGGTGCTACTTTATATTGCGCCACCTTCGCAACAACATTGCACACCTCAACCAGAACATTGGGTGAGTTGAAACCAAGCGGCTCCTCTGGACTGAGCATTGGATGTGCAAGGGACTACACAACGAAAGACGAGGAGCAGCCTCCGGGGCATGGTGGCCAGAACTTAGCCTCCGAGCACATAGGATCAACGGATTTCTCACTCCCGGCCACCGAGGCACCATGGGTCAACCCCACATCATCGCCCCAAGCTAAGCAGCCCACGGGACTGATGACGGCAGGCAGGGCCTGAGGAGGAGGCAACAATGCTTCATCAAGCATAGGATCACTATGCCCCGGATCGATGTCCACTGGCCCCGTTGAGAGATAGCAGCAAGGAGATCCTGCTCGACAGGAGCACGAGGGAAGATGCAGCAGTCAGCGGGACAAGCAGAGTGATCTCCAAGGAACGGCGCCAAAAGAGCCTCAGCGTACGGGCGTGGGCTGCAAGCAAGGTTGGCTGGCATGCCACGACACCGAGGACCGGATGGACACCCCGACGGGGAAGGTGCTGGGGAGGGCTTTGACGAAGGGCCAGGGCATTGGCTTGCTAGATGAAAATCCTTGTAGCACCGCCAACACTTTGACGGCTCATGGAAGTCGGCAAAATGCTTGCGGCTGAGGCAACGAAAGCACCGTCCGTCCATCCATTTAAGGTAGGCAGCGCGCTCAGCTGGGTAAACCACCGGCCGTGATTGCCACGGCGCAGTCCCCCTGGCCCTAGTCGCATCCGCACTTCCCTTGCTCCCTCGCACTTCAATCCATCCTCCATGGTCTGTGGCAGCGAACAAATCCCCTCCCCCGATCGCCATAGCATCGTTACGGACTACCACCGAATTGAGGCGAGGTCGTGGAGTGGAGGGCGAAGCAGCAGCAGCATCAACACTAAAACCTCATCCGATGTGGAATATGAAGAAAACTTGCCACCGCCAGACTTGTATATGTACTTCTGCATGGTCCTCAACTGTGTGACCAATGTCACTTTTTGCTTCCCCACTTAATTTCTTCTCTTAATATCATCTTTGCTACATGTCATTATCAAAAAAAAGAAAAATCCAGCTAGTTACCTAAAACAAACTTACTAGTACATGTGTAAATAAACTCAAGGTTGACAATCTCTAGCTAGGTACGTAATGTAGATTGTATAGTCTCTATCGTAAGAATTGTGCCCCTTTCAGTTTAGGAGGGTTCTGCTGATCAGTCAATTATTCACAATATGTTTGGGTCCTTACAAAATAATTAAGCACACTCCTTTTTTTTTTCTATAGTTCCCACCAACTCGTATATCTTTGAGATGAGTGACACGCTTGGCTTCTATAGCCTGAGCAACGCCACGAAATATGTTGATATATGGGTGTTGCAAAACTACGAAAAGGAGGTTTGGGAACCGAAATACCGGATCGAATTGCCGATTGTGGAATTCAAGGGGGAGTTTGGAGCAGCGTTTTGGGTACCGAGCGAAATTTCGCGATCTCGCGCGGTTACCGCGTTTACCGTCGCCCCTCGAGAAACACTCATACCGAGCAAAATATCTCGAATATTTTGAAAATTTTGAATTCAAACGCTTACTGTCCACATAAATAAGCGGCATCTCTTCTATACAATCAGAACTGGTGGTGGCCTAGTGGCAAAGGCCTGCTTACCTTATTAGCTAGTCGCGGGTTCGAGTTTGGCCTCGCGCAGGTGTATATTTTTTTTGGAAAAAAAGCAAAAGTTTATAACCACTACGCCAGGGAATGGTTCGTTGCACTTATGAGTAAAATGCTTGGTATATCGACGTCAAAAATATTTGAATTCAAATTTTGATTTTAAATTTCGCCCGAGTTTTTTTCGGAATTTCGCGGTTACCGTGGTAACCACAAATTCCGGTGACCCTCGAGAAAAAGGGACCGCTTGGGATCCAAAACCTTGGTTTGGAGCTTGTGCCGACCACCGGAATGTGGACGTTGTTTCGGTGGATGGTGGTGTGCTCTTGCTGGTCAGTGCTTATGGGTGCCTGCTTCATTTTAATTGTGCTGGCAAATTGGTTGGCAGTTTCCATCGCGGTCACCGGAGCTTCTCTATGCCTGGAGCTCGGATCAAGGAGAGTCTTGTTAAGCATACCTTCTTTCCGGCTCTAGAAGGTTATGCTATCAACGCTTCGCCTTTCATCTGACGCCTGTTGAGTGAGGCGGTGCTTCTTAACGGCCCAGATGTTGTATATCCGGTATCTATGAATTGGATCGAGTATGATCCTGCTGGCCACTTCTTTCTTTTGCATTGATGTATACAAATTATGACTGGAAGTTGTGACTGTTATGTGGTTGCATTTTCATGAGCTCTATGCTTGTCCTACCATCCTTGGGGCTGAAGAGACTTATGTTGTATTAATGGTAAAATTAGAAACTAATTTTGCTCTGCTTTCGAAATATGTGCCGATTGAACTGACTCATGTGTGAATTTTCGTTGTCTCAAGAATTGGTTTTGCTTTATTTAAATTATCTAGTGGTCTTCTCTGTACCAAATTATTAGCAATCTATATGCCTCATGTCACTATATTTCCTGAACTGAAGAATTGAATTTTTCCCTTTTTATCTAGTGGTCAATATTTAGGGTGCTTTATGTTTCCATCCTTTGTTGAAGCTGACAATGAACAGAGGCTGATTTTTAGAGGACCTTGGAGCACTACTCGTTAAATTAAATGATTCCATCATATTCAATGTCCCAAAGAAAGCTTCTGTTATAATTGATTTTGCTTCATCAACCTACTATATCTGGTTAGGTATGCCTTATTGGGGACTAATAGGCTTGCCATTATAGCGAGAATTGGACATGGTCATGATTGCCTTGTTCCGATGAGTTGTACGGCAAGTCGGCAACCTGAAATTTTTCTAGATTTATTGATCCAGTAGTGAGATACTACATTTGTTGATTGGACATACTATGGAACATATATGTTCAGAATGAACATGATCATAGAGAGGTCAGGCCAACTCCACCGCGCGACCCCATCCTGTTCGCACGCGTCCGTTTTACCGTCCGTTTGGGGTAAAACGGACGAACCAGACGGCCCAGCGCGCGGGCGCAAACAGACTTTTGTCCGTTTTCTATCCGCTTTCGACCCATCCCCGGCCCAAGTTTGCGCCGCTTTTGGGGTGAAACGGACAGCACCTGGACGCGCGGGCCGTCTGCGCGTGTCCTCCCCTGGCCCGCCCGTCGGTGGTACAGGGGCGCCTTTTTTCATCCGCCCCCCTCCCTCCCTCCGGCCGCACGCCCTCCATTCTTCTCCACTCTTCCCCACTCTTCCCTCACCGCCGCCGCCGCCGCCGCTGCCATTGTAGCTGTGCAGCTCGGACGCGCACTCGCCCAGCCCCTTCCCCTCGGCGCCCCCGAGCTACCCAACCACGACCACTTGATTTGCGCACCCGCCGTCCGGATTTGGGGCGGATCCGGTCGATCTTGAGCTCGCCCGGGTGTGGGAGGCTGCGCCGCGCCATGGACTGGCCTGGCACCGGGCCGGAAGGCCCTGGCAGGGCCGCAAGGCCACATGCAGGCAGTGGCTCCTCCTCTAGCCGCTCGGATCTACACCGTCGGTGGTCCGCCGGCAGATACACGAATGGCGGTTGGCCGGGCTCGGTGCTAGCCCAAAACCTCGTCGGCGCACCGTTACCGCTCATTAAGTGCGACCACTGCCCAAAGAAGGTCGTGCGCCGTGTGTCTACAATGCCGGAACATCCCTGATGGGTGTTCATCAAGTGCTTAAACGATGGGGTATGTGCTCTTTTTAGCTTCGGGTTGTGCTCTAGATTTGACTAGTTGTGCTAACTTCAAATTTTGTTGTGTAGAATGGATGCAAGTTTTGGTATTAGGAAGAAGAGTATATCGATATATTGATAGAGCGCAATTTAGTAGATGTTCATGCACTTTTAGCTAGCATAGAGGCTGTAGATGAGACAAGTGCACTTGTTGCTAGATTAGAGGCTAGACACGAGACTAGATGCGAGGAAGCAACATCGACTTCTTTAGACTCGAAGAAGAAAGAAACATGCAAGATGGAGGTGGCTCCTCCGCAGATCAACAATGAATGCATCGAGAAGACGCTAATCCAACTTACAAGAGCAGTTATGGAAGTTGAATATCTTCTAAAATGTATTCTTGTGGTTCTTGTTATCTTTGGTCTTACTTTTCTAGTCAAAATTTGGTGATGTATTCCCATGTACCAAGAATGAATGATGAAAAAAAGTTTAAGGGGTTGCAAAGAAAAAAGTACGCGGACAGGATGCGGCCGGGATGCGTCCGCGCGTTGGGCGCACGGCCACCGCATCCAAAAACGGCTCGGACACGACCCCATTGCCCTACCCAAACGGACAGAATCCGGGCAAAGCGGACGTTCGTTTGGGGTCGCGCGGTGGAGTTGGCCTCATGCCAGAGTAAGCTGACAATTTAGAGTGATAGTTGGAACATTGACCAGTGGGTGACAGTTGCATGCACAACCACAAGTTCTCACTTTATAAATTCTTCACATAGGTCTATATCTGTTCGAGGTCACTGTATGCAGTCTTACCTAATTAGCTCACACTGATGTTACTTCAGTAGCTGAATTCAATTATCAGGAGAAAAATGCAGAATACTGAACTGTTTTTTTCACAAGAGAACCGAACCCAAAGTGCACACTGTAAAAACTTCCCCAGGTAGAAGCCCAAGGTTAATTATAACCTACAAAAAAGGAGCAGCAAACACTATGGGCTGCTCCTGTAGATGGCTGTATACTGGGAGCCTCCAGTGGATCTTCTGGTCGGCAGGGAGTTGTGCTTCATTAGTTTGCATTCGTTGCCAGAAGCTTGCGGTTGAAAGTTTCTTATCCTTGCATTGGAGACATCAAAGACAGTTGCGGAGATGGTACTACAATCTGATGAGCTGAAAACACAGGCAATAACGATAAATATCGACCTTGCAAAATTCGTAAATGTCCCGTTTGTTTGTTATAATTAATGTACTGCTGCATGCCTTCATGGCAAGGTGCTGCTCTCTCTGTACATCCAAGTGAAACCTATTTCAGTGTGATTTGTAACTGTGCACCTCTTTTGCTCTTTCAGAGTTGAGTTTTTTTTTGCGAATGTCTCTTTCAGAGTTGAGTTGTTGTAGTGTTCACTATTCAGTCTGTGTAGAACATGAAAGGCCTCGTGGCCTTTGCAAATCTGCCATCAGTCATCGATGCAGTGGCCTCCCTACAACTGTGTTGTGCCATACGAGATGCTCGACAGCCATCGGGCGACCAACAGCTCACGGGCGTATCATATTATACACGGCAAGACATGGACGTGATTGTGGAAAATCGGGCCGTGGTAAGCGACAAGACCGAGATTTTGTGACACGTCGGCCGGGGATCTTCCCCGTGGTCATCAGATCTTGACGCTGTCAACTTCATCCAATGTAGTCAAAGAGGAACGTCACCGCCTGCCGTCATCCACGCACCAAAGTGCAAGACATCAAACATAACTACAACAGCCATCCGCGAGAGTGTCGATGGCCAACCGCCAGATCACAAATCTCGCCGGCCACCGGTTGGAACGACGCCGTGGAGGAAGAGCAGAGGCAATTTATTCCGACGCAGCGTCGTCTCCTCCATGGAAGCACCGCTCAAGGAAGCACTAGGCCAACCCTAACTACAGTCCAGATGCCGAAGCACCAGGGTCCCTACCCCCTCCTTTCGCCGGACTGGCCGACAAATGAGGCAGGGAACAACGGGCAACAACATGGCCGGTGAAGTTGTGGGCAGATGAGATCGCCCAGATCCTTTTTTTCTCAAAGAGAGGTGTGCGATACCCGTATATGGATCTTGATAACTGATGAGTTGGGCCAAAAGTTATTCTTTTTTGCATGGTATAATAGTGTCTCATTATATCGTCAAAATCATAGTACAAGCCATGTATAGACCAACCTGACAAAGTGGGAAAAACAGTAAAATGCTATCATTTGCACAAAGGAATATCAGCAAGAAGTAAAATTACAATCAAGACTAAAAAATCCTCTGAGATTGACACCAACGCCTCTCTCTCACACCATGACAGTAGCCACCAAAGAAAAAAGAATAACGGATCACCTTTACACCCGAGTTCGATGCGGCTCCATCGCTGATTTGCAGTTTTGGGACTTCCAAGGTGGCTCACCAAAGACAAAACCATTACCGTTGAACTAATCAGACCGGGGCACTACTTCGGACACGCCATCAAACTTCAGATCTAGCGCCCCCACACGACTAAGACGTCGAATCAGAAAATCATACCAGCCATCCACGAACCACGAACCCAGCACACGATCCATCTGTTGCGGAACGTAGTAATTTCAAAAAATTCTACGCACACGCAAGATCATGGTGATGCATAGCAACGAGAGGGGAGGGTGTTGTGTACGTACCCTCGTAGACCGTAGGCGGAAGTGTTATGACAACGCGGTTGATGTAGTCGTACGTCTTCACGATCGACCGATCCTAGCACCGAAAGTACGGCACCTCCGCGATCTGCACACGTTCAGCTCGGTGACGTCCCACAAACTCATGATCCAGTAGAGTGTCGAGGGAGAGCTTCGTCAGCACGACGGCGTGATGACAATGATGATGAAGCTACCAGCGCAGGGCTTCGCCTAAGCACTGCAACGATATGACCGAGGTGGATTATGATGGAGGGGGGGGGGCACCGCACACGGCTAAGAGCAATGTCTGTTGTGTGTTCTTGGGTGCCCTCCCTGCCCTCGTATATAAAGGAGCAAGGGGGGAGGCCGGCCGGCCCTTGGGCCCGCCAAGGAGGGGAGGAGTCCTCCTCCTAGTAGGAGTAGGACTCCCCCTTTCCTAGTCCAACTAGGAGGAGGAAGGGGGAAGGAAGGACAGGGAGAGAGGGAGGGAAAGAGGGGGCGCCCCCCCTCCTTGTCCAATTCGGACTCCTCAAGGGGGGGGGGGTGGCGGCCAGCCCTAAGGCCTCCTCCTATCTCTCTCACAAGGCCCACGTTGTCCCATTAGTTCCCTCGGGGGTTCCGATAACCCCCGGCACTCCGATAATTATCCGGTGACCCCCGGAACACTTCCGGTGTCCGAATATAGTCGTCCAATATATCAATCTTTATGTCTCGACCATTTCGAGAATCCTCGTCATGTCCATGATCTCATCCGGGACTCCGAACTACCTTCAGTACATCAAAACACATAAACTCATAATACCGATCGTCACCAAACGTTAAGCGTGCGGACCCTACGGGTTCGAGAACTATGTAGACATGACCGAGACACGTCTCCGGTCAATAACCAATAGCGGAACCTGGATGTTCATATTGGCTCCCACATATTCTATGAAGATCTTTATCGGTCAAACCGCATAACAACATACGTTGTTCCCTTTGTCATCGGTATGTTACTTGCCCGAGATTCGATCGTCGGTATCTCAATACCTAGTTCAATCTCGTTAGCGGCAAGTCTCTTTACTCGTTCTGTAATGCATCATCCCGCAAGTAACTCATTAGTCACATTGCTTGCAAGGCTTATACTGATGTGCATTACCGAGAGGGCCCAGAGACACCTCTCCGACAATCGGAGTGACAAATCCTAATCTCGATCTATGCCAACTCAACAAACACCGTTGGAGACACTTGTAAAGCACCTTTATAATCACCCAGTTACGTTGTGACGTTTGGTAGAACACAAAGTGTTCCTCCGGTATTCGGGAGTTGCATAATCTCATAGTCATAAGAACATGTATAAGTCATGAAGAAAGCAATAGCAATTATACTAAACGATCAAGTGCTAAGCTAACGGAATGGGTCAAGTCAATTACATCATTCTCTAATGATGTGATCCCGTTAATCAAATGACAAGTCATGTCTATGGCTAGGAAAATTAACCATCTTTGATTCAACGAGCTAGTCAAGTAGAGGCATACTAGTGACACTCTGTTTGTCTATGTATTCACACATGTACTAAGTTTCTGGTTAATACAATTCTAGCATGAATAATAAACATTTATCATGATATAAGGAAATATAAATAACAACTTTATTATTGCCTCTAGGGCATATTTCCTTCAGTCTCCCACTTGCACCAGAGTCAATAATCTAGATTACACAGTAATGATTCTAACACCCATGGAGTCTTGGTGCTGATCATGTTTTGCTCGTGAGAGAGGCTTAGTCAACGGGTCTGCAAAATTCAGATCCATATGTATCTTGCAAATCTCCATGTCTCCCTCCTTAACTTGATCGCGGATGGAATTGAAGCGTCTCTTGATGTGCTTGGTTCCCTTGTGAAATCTGGATTCCTTTGCCAAGGCAATTGCACCAATATTGTCATAAAGATTTTCATTGGACCCGATGCACTAGGTATGGCACCTAGATCGGATATGAACTCCTTCATCCAGACTCCTTCATTTGCTGCTTCCGAAGCAGCTATGTACTCCGCTTCACACGTAGATCCCGCCACGATGCTTTGCTTAGAACTGCACCAACTGATAGCTCCACCGTTGATACGTCTCCAACGTATCTATAATTTTTTTATTGTTCCATGCTATATTATATTCTGTTTTGGACATTAATGGGCTTTATTATACACTTTTATATTATTTTTGGGACTAACCTATTAACCGGAGGCCCAGCCCAGAATTGCTGTTTTTTTTGCCTATTTCAGAGCTTCGCAGAAAAAGAATATCAAACGGAGTCCAAACAAAATGAAACCTTCGGGAACGTGATTTTCGAAACGAACATGATCCAGAGGACTTGGACCCAACATCAAGACATCAACCAGGAAGGCACGAGGTAGGGGGCGCGCCTACCCCCCAGGGCGCGCCCTCCACCCTCGTGGGCCCCACGTTGCTCCACCGATGTACTTCTTCCTCCTATATATACCTACGTACCCCCAAACTACCAGAAACGGAGCCAAAACCCTAATTCCACCACCGCAACCTTCTGTACCCATGAGATCCCATCTTGGGGCCTTTTTCGGAGCTCCGCCGGAGGGGGCATCGATCATGGAGGGCTTCTACATCAACACCGTAGCCTCTCCGATGATGTGTGAGTAGTTTATCTCAGACCTTCGGGTCCATAGTTATTAGCTAGATGGCTTCTGCTCTCTTTTTGGATCTCAATACAATGTTCTCCCCCTCTCTTGTGGAGATCTATTCGATGTAATCTTCTTTTGCGGTGTGTTTGTTGAGACCGATGAATTGTGGGTTTATGATCAAGTTTATCTATGAAAAATATTTGAATCTTCTCTAAATTCTTTTATGTATGATTGTTTATCTTTGCAAGTCTCTTCGAATTATCAGTTTGGTTTGGCCTACTAGATTGATCTTTCTTGCAATGGGAGAAGTGCTTAGCTTTGGGTTCAATCTTGCGGTGTCCTTTCCCAGTGACAGTAGGGGCATCAAGGCATGTATTGTATTGTTGCCATCGAGGATAACAAGATGGGGTTTATATCATATTGCATGAGTTTATCCCTCTACATCATGTCATCTTGCTTAAAGCGTTACTCTGTTCTTATGAACTTAATACTCTAGATGCATGCTGGATAGCGGTCGATGTGTGGAGTAATAGTAGTAGATGCAGGCAGGAGTCGGTCTACTTGTCGCGGACGTGATGCCTATATACATGATCATACCTAGATATTCTCATAACTATGCTCAATTCTGTCAATTGCTCAACAGTAATTTGTTCACCCACCGTAATACTTATGCTCATGAGAGAAGCCACTAGTGAAACCTATGGCCCCCGGGTCTATTTTCCATCATATTAATCTTCCAACAACAAGCTATTTCCATTGCCTTTTATTTTTCTTTTATTTTATTTTGCATCTTTATCATAAAAATACCAAAAATATTATCTTATCATATCTATCAGATCTCAGTCTCGTAAGTGACCGTGAAGGGATTGACAACCCCTTTATTGCGTTGGTTGCGAGGATTTATTTGTTTGTGTAGGTGCGAGGGACTTGTGCGTGGCCTCCTACTGGATTGATACCTTGGTTCTCAAAAACTGAGGGAAATACTTACGCTACTTTGCTGCATCACCCTTTCCTCTTCAAGGGAAAACCAACGCAGTGCTCAAGAGGTAGCAAGAAGGATTTCTGGCGCCGTTGCCGGGGAGTCTACGCAAAAGTCTACATACCAAGTACCCATCACAAACCCTTATCTCCCGCATTACATTATTTGCCATTTGCCTCTCGTTTTCCTCTCCCCCACTTCACCCTTGCCGTTTTATTCGCCCTCTCTTTTCCGTTCGCCTCTTTTTCGCTTGCGTCTTGTTTGCTCGTGTGTTGGATTGCTTGCTTGTCACGATGGCTCAAGATAATACCAAATTGTGTGACTTCACCAATACCAACAACAACGATTTCCTTAGCACTCCGATTGCTCCTCTTACCGATACTGAATCTTGTGAAATTAATGCTACTTTGTTGAATCTTGTCATGAAAGATCAATTCGCCGGCCTTCCTAGTGAAGATGCCGCTACCCATCTAAATAGCTTCGTTGATTTATGTGATATGCAAAAGAAGAAAGATGTGGATAATAATATTGTTAAATTGAAGCTATTTCCTTTTTCGCTTAGAGATCGTGCTAAAGCTTGGTTTTCGTCTTTGCCTAAAAATAGTATTGATTCTTGGAATAAGTGCAAAGATGCTTTTATCTCTAAGTATTTTCCTCCCACTAAAATAATCTCTCTTAGAAACGATATTATGAATTTTAAGCAACTTGATCATGAACATGTTGCACAAGCTTGGTAGAGGATGAAATTAATGATACATAATTGCCCTACTCATGGTTTGAATTTATGGATGATTATACAAAATTTTTATGCCGGATTGAATTTTGCTTCTAGAAATCTTTTAGATTCGGCCGCGGGAGGCACTTATATGGAAATCACTTTTGGAGAAGCTACTAAACTCCTAGATAATATTATGTTTAATTATTCTCAATGGCACACCGAAAGATCTACTAATAAAGAAGTGCATGCGATAGAAGAAATTAATGTTTTGAGTGGAAAGATGGATGAACTTATGAAATTATTTGCTAATAAAAGTGTCTCTTCTGATCCTAATGATATGCCTTTGTCTACTTTTATTGAGAATAATAATGAATCTATGGACGTGAATTTTGTTGGTAAGAATAATTTTGGTAACAACGCATATAGAGGAAACTTTAATCCTAGGCCGTACCCTAGTAATTCCTCTAATAATTATGGTAATTCCTACAACAATTCTTATGGAAATTTGAGACTAGTGTTAAATAATTTATGAATTTGCAAAAGAATTTCAATGCTTTGCTTGAAGAAAAATTGCTTAAAGTTGATGAATTGGCTAGGAACGTTGATAGAATTTCTCTTGATGTTGATTCTTTGAAACTTAGATCTATTCCTCCTAAGCATGATATCAATGAGTCTCTCAAAGCCATGAGAATTTCCATTAATGAGTGCGAAGAAAGAACCACTAGGATGCAAGCTAAGGAAGATTGCTTTGTGAAAGCGTGTTCTTCTAATTTATACGAAAATAAAGATGAAGATCTAAAAGTTACTGATGTGTCCCCTATTAAATCTTTGTTTAGCAATATGAATCTTGATAATGATGGGACTGAAAATGATCTACCTTTACCTAGAAGGTGTTCCAAAAATTCTGAGTTTTTAGATCTTGATGCAAAAATTGGTAAAAGTGGGATTGAAGAGATCAAAACTCTAGATATTAATGAACCCACTATTTCTGATTTCAAGGAATTTAATTATGATAATTGCTCTTTGATAGATTGTATTTCCTTGTTGCAATCCGTGCTAAATTCTCCACATGCTTACACTCAACACAAAGCTTTTACTAAACATATCGTTGATGCTTTAATGCAATCTTATGAAGAAAAACTTGAGTTGGAAGTTTCTATCCCTAGAAAACTTTATGATGAGTGGGAACCTACTATTAAGATTAAAATTAAAGATCATGAATGCTATGCTTTGTGTGATTTGGGTGCTAGTGTTTCCACGATTCCAAAGACTTTGTGTGATTTGTTAGGTTTCCGTGATTTTGATGATTGCTCTCTAAACTTGCACCTTGCGGATTCCACTATTAAGAAACCTATGGGAAGAATTAATGATGTTCTTATTATTGCAAATAGGAATTATGTGCCCGTAGATTTTATTGTCCTTGATATAGATTGCAATCCTTCATGTCCTATTATTCTTGGTAGACCTTTCCTTAGAACGATTGGTGCAATTATTGAGATGAAGGAAGGGAATGTTAGATTCCAATTTCCGTTAAGGAAAGGCATGGAACACTTCCCTAAAAAGAAAATAAAATTACCTTATGAATCTATTATGAGAGCCACTTATGGATTGCCTACCAAAGATGGCAATACCTAGATCTATCCTTGCTTTTATGCCTAGCTAGGGGCGTTAAACGATAGCGCTTGTTGGGAGGCAACCCAATTTTATTTTTAGTTTTTTGCTTTTTGCTTATGTTTAGGAATAAATCTTTGATATAGCCTCTGGTTAGATGTGTTTTTGTGTTTTAATTAGTGTTTGTGCCAAGTTAAACCTATAGGATCTTCTTGGATGATAGTTATTTGATCTTGCAGAAATTCCAGAAACTTTCTGTTCACGAAAATAATTGTTAAAAATCACCAGAACGTGATAAAATATTGATTCCAATTGCTTCTGATCAATAAAAAAATTGTCTAGGTCGTCCTATTTTGGCTGAATTTTTGGAGTTCCATAAGTTTGCGTTAGTTACAGATTACTACAGACTGTTCTGTTTTTGACAGATTCTGTTTTTCGTGTGTTGTTTGCTTATTTTGATGAATCTATGGCTAATAAAATAATTTATAAACCATATAGAAGTTGGAATACAGTAGGTTTAACACCAATATAAATAAATAATGAGTTCATTACAGTACCTTGAAGTGGTGTTTTGTTTTCTTTCGCTAACGGAGCTCACGAGATTTTCTGTTAAGTTTTGTGTTGTGAAGTTTTCAAGTTTTGGGTAAAAGATTTGATGGATTATGGAACAAGGAGTGGCAAGAGCCTAAGATTGGGGATGCCCATGGCACCCCAAGATAATCTAAGGACACCAAAAAGCCAAAGCTTGGGGATGCCCGGAAGGCATCCCCTCTTTCGTCTACTTCCATCGGTAACTTACTTGGAGCTATATTTTTATTCACCACATGATATGTGTTTTGCTTGGAGCGTCTTGTATTATTTGAGTCTTTGTTTGTTAGTTTACCACAATCATCTTTGTTGTACACACCTTTTGATGAGAGACACACATGATTCGGAATTGATTAGAATACTCTATGTGCTTCACTTATATCTTTTGAGCTATATAGTTTTTGCTCTAGTGCTTCACTTATATCTTTTAGAGCACGGTGGTGGATTTGTTTTATAGAAACTATTGTTCTCTCATGCTTCACTTATATTATTTTGAGAGTCTTAAACAGCATGGTAATTTTCTTAATCCTAATATGCTAGGTATTCAAGACTAGTAAAAACTTTCTTATGAGTGTGTTGAATACTAAGAGAAGTTTGATGCTTGATGATTGTTTTGAGATATGGAGGTAGTGATATTAAAGTTGTGCTAGTTGAGTAGTTGTGAATTTTAGAAATACTTGTGTTGAAGTTTGCAAGTCCCGTAGCATGCACGTATGGTAAATGTTATGTAACAAATTTGAAACATGAGGTGTTCTTTGATTGTCCTCCTTATGAGTGGCGGTCGGGGACGAGCGATGGTCTTTTCCTACCAATCTATCCCCTAGGAGCATGCGCGTAGTGCTTGGTTTTTGATGACTTGTAGATTTTTGCAATAAGTATGTGAGTTCTTTATGAATAATGTTGAGTCCATGGATTATACGCACTCTTACCCTTCCATCATTGCTAGCCTCTTCGGTACCGTGCATTGCCCTTTCTCACATTGAGAGTTGGTGCAGACTTCGCTGGTGCATCCAAACCCCGTGATATGATACGCTCTTTCACACATAAACCTCCTTATATCTTCCTCAAAACAGCCACCATACCTACCTATTATGGCATTTCCATAGCCATTCCGAGATATATTGCCATGCAACTTTCCAGCGTTTCGTTTATCATGACACGTTCATCATTGTCATATTGCTTTGCATGATCATGTAGTTGACATAGTATTTGTGGCAAAGCCACCATTCATAATTCTTTCATACATGTCACTCTTGATTCATTGCATATCCCGGTACATCGCCGGAGGCATTCATATAGAGTCATACTTTGTTCTAGTATCGAGTTGTAATCATTGAGTTGTAAATAGATAGAAGTGTGATGATCATCATTTTTAGAGCATTGTCCCAAGTGAGGAAAAAAAAGAGAAAGGCCATACAAAAAAGAGAAGAAGGCCCAAAAAAAGAGAGAAAAAGAGAGAAGGGACAATGTTACTATCCTTTTACCACACTTGTGCTTCAAAGTAGCACCATAATCTTTATGATAGAGAGTCTCTTGTTTTGTCACTTTCATATACTAGTGGGAATTTTTCATTATAGAACTTGGCTTGTATATTCCAAGAATGGGCTTCCTCAAATGCCCTAGGTCTTCGTGAGCAAGCAAGTTGGATGCACACCCATTTAGTTTCTTTTGAGCTTTCATACATTTATAGCTCTAGTGCATCCGTTGCATGGCAATCCCTACTCCTTGCATTAACATCAATCGATGGGCATCTCCATAGCTCATTGATTAGCCGCGTTGATGTGAGACTTTCTCCTTTTTTGTCTTCTCCACATAACCCCCATCATTATATTCTATTCCACCCATAGTGCTATATCCATGGCTCACGCTCATGTATTGCGTGAAGGTTGAAAAAGTTAGTGATTACTAAAGTATGAACCAATTGCTTGGCTTGTCATCGGGGTTGTGCATGATGAGAGCATTCTTGTGTGACGAAAATGGAGCATGACTAAACTATATGATTTTGTAGGGATGAACTTTCTTTGGCCATGTTATTTTGAGAGGACATAATTGCTTAGTTAGTATGCTTGAAGTATCATTACTTTTATGTCAATATGAAATTTTATCTTGAATCTTTCGGATCTGAATATTCATACCACAATTAAGAAGAATTACATTGAAATTATGCCAAGTAGCATTCCACATCAAAAATTCTGTTTTTATCATTTACCTACTCGAGGACGAGCAGGAATTAAGCTTGGGGATGCTTGATACGTCTCCAACGTATCTATAATTTTTTATTGTTCCATGCTATATTATATTCTGTGTTGGACATTAATGGGCTTTATTATACACTTTTATATTATATTTGTGACTAACCTATTAACCGGAGGCCCAGCCTAGAATTGCTGTTTTTGCCTATTTCAGAGTTTCGCAGAAAAGGAATATCAAACGGAGTCCAAACGGAATGAAACCTCCGGGAACGTGATTTTCGGAACGAACGTGATCCAGAGGACTTGGACCCTACATCAAGACATCAACCAGGAAGGCACGAGGTAGGGGGGCGCGCCTACCCCCCCAAGGGCGCGCCCTCCACCCTCGTGGGACCCATGTTGCTCCACCGACGTACTTCTTCCTCCTATATATACCTACGCACTACTGGAATCAGCTAATTTGCCATCTGCCAGCTCTTTGCCGTCTGCTAGCTGACGGCAAAGAAGCTCTTTGCCATCAGCTACCCAAAAGCAGACGGCAAAGAAATGGCAGACGACAAAACAGGTCTTTGCCATCTACGAGCTCTTTGCCGTCCGCTGGCAGACGGCAAAGAGAGAGGTGGCCCCCACCCCCCGCCCGTTTGGAAAAAACTTAACGCCCCACCTCTTTGCCGTCTAGCAGACGGCAAAGAGACAAAAAGGCGGACGACAAAGATTGGCGGACGGCAAAGAGGAGAGCACCTAACGGCCCGTACCCCCCGCCCGTTACTCTCTGTTCTCTCCCTCTCTCTCCTCCCCGACGCACCCCGCCACCACATCCCACCCCACCGCCGCCGCCCCCGCCGCCCGCCGCCACCCGCCGCCGCCCCGTCGCCCCGCCACCCGCCGCCCGACGTCGCCCGTCGCCCCCCCACCCGCCGCCCGGCGCCGCCCCGTCGCCCCCTCCGCCCCGTCGCCCCCTCCGCCCCGTCGCCCCCCACCCCTCCGCCCGGCCAGCGCCACCCCGCCGCCCCTCCGTCGGCGAGCGCCCCTCCGTCGGCCAGCGCCCCTCCGTCGGCGAGCAACCCCACCGCCCAGCGCCCCTGGGCCCTGGCAGCGTGCCACAAGCCTCCCACCCCTGCCGCAGGTGAGCTCCACCCCTCTTCTCCTTTTTTTTTCCTTTTTTTCTTCTGTTTTTTAGTTTAGATTACTTTTAGTTTAGTTTTAGATTTAGTTTAGTTTAGATTACTTTTAGTTTGGTTTTATATTTAGTTTAGTTTAGATTACTTTTAGTTTGGTCTTAGGTTTAGTTTAGTTTTAGGTTTATGTTTAGTAATAAAAAAACTAAGAATAATTAGAAGAAGAGGAGGAGAAGAAGAATAGCTAGGTTTAGGTGTAGTTTTTTCCTGTTTTGTTTTAGGTTACTTAGTGCTAGGTTTAAGAAGAGGAAAAAGGAGAAGAAGAAGAAGAAGAAGAAGAAGAAGAAGAGGAGGAGGAGGAGGAGGAGAAGAAAGAAGAAGAAGAAGAAGAAGAAGAAGAAGAAGAAGAAGAAGAAGAAGAAGAAAGAGGAGAGGAGGACGAGGAGGAGAAAGCTAGAGGAGAGGAGGAGAAGAAGAAGACCACCGACACCCCGACCCCGACCACCGACACCCCGACCCCGACCACCGACACCCCGACACCTGACACCCCGACCATCGACACCCCGACCTCGACGACCGACACCCCCACCCCGACGCGACACCCCGACACGACACCCCGACCCCGACACGACACCCCGGCACGACACCCCGACACGACACGACACCCCGACCCCGACACGACACCCCGACACCGACACCCTGACACCACACCCACCCTTACCCCGACCACCGACACCCTGACACCACACCCCGACCCACACCCCGACCCCGACACCCTGACAGGGTCATATATTTGTGAATTATTAGTTAGGTCATATATTTTTCGATTTTGTTACGAAAACATCATATATAATTGTGTTGATCGGGTAGATTTCAATGTGCAGTTGTTTCATCGCTGCGAGGTTTGGTGGTCGACGACCTCGCCGTGCGTTTGACGAGCTCTGCCCCTTCGTTCGTGGGTGAGCACAAATGACATGTCCTCCTCCACCGTTAATTATTTGCTCTGTTCCGGTGTTCGTGCCGATGAAACTTGATAGCTAGCTATATATGTGTCTTGAATCATCAGTATGCGTAACCAATATGTGTCTCCCGTTCGAAAGCGTCATAGTTATAAATATGCATGCATTTGCATATTTATAACCTTGATTCTTTCGAATTGTCCAACGCTATCCATGGACAGCCCGAGTATGTTTTGATTGGGTTCGTTTTCCCATATGCTTTGCTCCGGATCTGACGCATAAGTTTCGTCAGTGCCTCCCCTGTTGTTCTCCGGGTACACATCCTCTCTGTTTATTGCAGAGACGTGTATCAGGAGAACAGCGGGGAGGTGCTGCTGAAATTTTGCGTAGGATCCGGAGCATAGCATGGGAAAATGAACCCAACCTAAACATACTCGGGTGGGATTAGGACCTATCATTACCTATTAGAGTGTAGGTTGCATGGACGTAATAAAATTGACAAAGTAGATCAACTGATGAATATATACATGGTGAATTATATATATATATATATATATATATATATTTGTTGTGTGTCTAGTATCTCTGAAAGTCAAGATGAGTGATCGTGCGTGGATGTACACCTGTCACACTGGTCAGAACAAATGGAGCACTGAATGGTTCACAAAAACCAAGGGGTTTGTGTGAGCCGCATTTGCAAATGGCCAGAGGAAAACCTGGTGCCCCTGTTTACGGTGCGGCAATTGGGAAAAGAGGACAGAGGCTGAAATGGGCAAACACCTGCAGAAGAGTGGTTTTACGCCCGATTATACGGTGTGGACATTTCATGGTGAGTCTGCCCAACGTGACCGAGCTGAGGTGGATCGTCGTTGCACCGACGAGCATGGTACCGGGATGGAAAACATGGTGCAAGACTTCGATGATGCTCGGGATTCGGACGAGGAGATGGAGGAATCTGCAAAGGCCTTCAATGAAATGTTGGAGTCTTCAAAACGTCCGCTCCATGAGCACACTGAGCTTTGTCAGTTGGATGCCATCTCACAAGTAATGGCTCTGAAGGCTCAGTTCAACTTGGGCAGAGAATGCTACGATGCAATGATGACAGTATTTGGACGCTTTCTACCCAAAGGCCATGTAATGCCTGCAAACCTGTACCAGTCGGACAAAATCCTCCGTGCACTGAAGATGCCCTATGATAAGATACATGCCTGTGAGAAAGGATGTGTCTTGTTTGGGCTTGACTATGCGGACTTGAACTATTGTCCCATTTGCAAGTCTTCCAGGTATGTTGTCGTAGACAACGGTATGGGTGAGAAGACACAGACCAAAATCCCCGTTAGTGTTCTTCGGTATATGCCAATCGTACCAAGACTTCAACGTCTTTTCATGGTCGAAGAGACGGCCAGACAGATGACATGGCATAGAACGGGCAAAAGGACCGAACTAGATGCAGATGGGAATCTGATGATTGTACACACATCGGATGGTGTTGCGTGGAAAAAGTTTGATGAATTACATGGTGACAAAGCGGCAGATCCGAGGCATCCTCGAGTCGGCATCAGAACGGATGGGTTCAGTGTGTTTGGTATGACGGCAGCCCAATACAGTTGTTGGCCCGTATTTGTCTTTCCACTCAATCTCCCCCCCGGACAGATTATGCAAAGAAAGAACATTTTCCTGACGTTGATAATTCCAGGGCCCAACTATCCGGGGAAAAATATGAATGTGTACATGCAGCCGCTTAAGGACGAATTGCAAGAAGCCTGGGATAATGGGTTCAAGACATACGACGCCTATAGCAAACGGAACTTCATAATGCGTGTCTGGTACATGTACTCGATGCATGACTTGCCGGCGTATGCGCTATTCGTTGGCTGGTGTGTGCATGGAAGGTTCCCGTGCCCCACATGCAAGGAAGCTCTTGAGTTTCGTTGGCTTCAGGCCGGTCGCAAGTTTTCTTGCTTCGACATGCATAGACAGTTCCTGAATCCTCGCCATAAGTTCAGGAAAGACAAGAAGAACTTCATCAGAGGTAGAGTTGTCAAAAACTCTGCACCACCTGCATTGACAGGCCAACAGACCCTGGATCTGTTAAACGCTCTCGAGCCAGATCCAGAGCGTCCAGGGTACTTCAAGGGGTATAATTCTAAGCACGCCTGGACTCACAAAACATGCTTATGGGATCTGCCTTACTTCAAAGACTTCCTTTGCCCGCACAACATCGACGTGATGCACACTGAGAAGAATATCGCCGAGGCACTTTTTGGTACATTGTTCGGCATAGATGGGAAGTCAAAGGATAATACTAAGGCTAGAGTCGATGTGGAGGCGCTATGTGATAGGCCGTTACAAAACATGAAAGAACCGAAAGGAAAGCAGAACTGGACGAAGCCAAAGGCATGGTTCAATCTTGGAAGGCCAGCTATGAGGGAAATTATCTTGTGGGTGAAAATGCAGTTGATGTTCCCCGATGGGTATGCAGCGAATCTAAAGAGGGGAGCCAGTCTTGATAAATTGAAGATATTTGGTCTCAAGAGTCATGATTGGCACATATGGATTGAGCGGGTAATGCCGGTGATGTTGCGTGGCTTCATCCCTGAGGATGAATGGCCAGCACTGGCAGAACTCAGCTATCTCTTCCGTGTTCTTTGTGCGAAAGAACTATCGCCTGGCGTGCTAGAAGAAATGGAAGAGTTGGCGACGGAGTTGATCTGCAAGTTAGAGAAGATCTTTCCACCGGGCTTCTTTAATCCAATGCAACATTTGATTTTGCATCTCCCGACCGAGGCAAGATTGGGGGGGCCCGTGCAAAATCGTTGGTGCTACCCAACTGAGAGGATGCAGAAGACGCTTCGACAAAAATGTAAAAATAAACGTAGAATTGAAGCATAGATGGCTGAGGCATTCATCACTGAGGAGGCGGCAAACTTCGTGACAGCACACTACGAAGCCAAAAATCGTCATTTGCATAATCCGAAGCCTCGGTACAATGCTGACGACCCGAAAAAGGGTGGATCCAACCTCAACCTATTCAAAGGGAATCTCGCACCAGCCAGTGTTTCAAATCCAGTATCTTTGGATAACGAACAATGGCGGACCATTTCGTTGTACATCTTCAACAACCTGATAGAAGTGCGGCCGGACATCGAGTAAGTTCTCGGTACATAGTTTTGCAACTTCTATTTCCTTTGAACTGCTCTTATTCCTGGATATTTCATACAGTCGATACGTCGCCTTATTCTCGTATGGAGCGGTGATCCAAAAGGATTTTGTCGAAGAGTATGAGCTTCTCGCAAAGCAAGGAGGCGGCTATCCCGGTTTCATCTCTTGGTTCAAACAAACGGTAATTTCTATTAGACAATTTCATTTCATTCGCTAATTTGTGCGTAATGCAACAATCCTTTCATATTAAACTTGTAGGCTAATTCAGAGTCTATGGACGCCGAATTGAGACAAGTCGCTAATGGTTTTGACTATAAGGTCCGTTCATTTGACAAATACGACATCAACGGGTATCGCTTTCGTACCTATGGCAAAGAGCTATCTATGGCCGACCGAAAGTCTACAAATTGTTGTGTATCTGCTATCGGCGAAGGAGGTACCGAGTATTATGGGAGAGTTGAAGCAATTTATGAACTTCTATTCTATGGTGAAAACCCACCGAATGTCGTAGTCTTCAAATGTTATTGGTTTCAGCCGAAGGAGACTAGAAGGACTCATGAACATATAGGGCTAGTTGCAATCAACCAAAGCACCCATTTCGATGTTCCTGATGTCTATTTTACGGCTCAACAGGCGACCCAAGTATTCTATCTACCGTGGGCCTGCCAAACTAATCCAAATCTGAAAGGTTGGGATGTCGTTTATGAAGTGCCGCCATGTGCTAGACTATCTCCCCCAAAGGAAGAGGATTATGAACCTCACATTAACCCAGACACATATGAAGGAGAATTCTTCCAAGAGACACGTTTTTCCAAAAAGCGTTTCAGGAACCGCTATACTTCACCCCAAAACATTGAAGTAGACAGCGACAGTGAATCCGACATCACCCCAGAGGAGGAACAAGAAGAGCCGGAACAAGAAGAGGTTACTGCTGCGGATGACCTGTCATTGCTTGACCGATTACGTCAAGGTGGCCTTCCACATGTTGATGCCACTGAACCCTATGAGCCCGTCATTGATTATATTGATGATGTTGATTATGCATTTATTGATGATACTGATCGAGATTATTAGTAGTGTCAGGTATTAAATTTTTTTATGTTGTACTTGATGATGATACACTTAAGTGATACACATATTATTATTCATGTCGGTCTTTTTTTTATGTTGTACTAATTTCGTTTACTGTTTGTCATGGCAGGTGTTGAAAGATGGCGGGCGCTGGTCGGGAGCGCGCCAAGGCCCCTTCTTCGTCGGCGCGTGGTCTGAGGTCTTCCATTCCAGACGCACCTCTCCGCCGAGCGTTGCTGGACAGTATGGCCACACCGCCGGGCCCTTCTTCGTCGACCGCGGTGCCCAGCAGGGGACGAGGTAGGAAGAGAGGAGGTGGGGCACGTGGTCGCGGGAGAGGAGGTAGGGTGACTGCTACGGCGCCTTCCTCGCCGCCACCCCCAGCTGTTTCACCCGAGCACGTGACTGCTAGGGTGGACTCGTCCGAGGAGGAGGCTACACGGACTCCGGTCCACGGGTCTTGGGCCCACGAGCCTCGGGTCGACTGGCCTTCGGCCCACGAGACCCCAGAGGAGCACACGTCCGGATGGGGTACCTGGCCGGATCAGCCCGAGGAGCCGAGTGGCCATGCTGATGATGGCGGGGAGCCGACTGATATTGAGGAGGAGGGGGGCACTGTCTACCAGCGTGGTGCTACACGGCTCCCGTCCGTGCCGGCGACCCGCGAGCAGAGGTGGTTGATTTTCCCTGATGGGGAGAGGTACGTAAGTGCATTTAATATTTTTGTACCTTCTGCATTCACGTTTCTTCAAATAACTAATGCGTTGGCCTTGTCATGCTGCAGGGGTTGGGACCACCATCATAGTGTCCGCCGGCCCAACTCCGTCCTTGGAGTTCTTTGCCGGCAAAACTTCCCGGGGTTTGTCACGTTGCCTGGTGAGGGTCGGCTTCCAGAGCTTGGATTGAGCTGGGAGCACTACTTGGCTGCCCCGGCCCCGCCGGATGAGATTATCGACGGTGTCTTGTGCGACACGAGGGCAGACATGGTGATCAGAAAGTTCTGGGTAATTTCTCCTTTACACATTTAAAAATCTTCAACTAGCTAGTTATTAATTGTACTAATCAATATTGTCTCATTTGATTGCAGACATTCTACAGGTGTGAGGAGGGATACGAGGAGGACGCGGCACATGTTATCGAGAACGTCTGCAAGCGCCTACTACAGAACTTACGGCACGAGGCTCGGGTGCAGGCTGTTCGAGACTACTACGCCTTGCGTGGTATCAAGAAGACCAAGCCGGCGTGCCGCGATAAGTTCCTGAGTAAGGAGCAGTACATGAAGGTAATTCTTAAGGCCTTCTACTTAAGTTCCTTCATTTAGTAATTCTTAGCCGTAGCGCTCAAGTTTCTATTTGCTAACTTAGGCGCCTCCGAGATGGTGTGCGGATCGGATGGATTGTTGGGAGGTGTTGGTCAATGAGTGGTGCTCAAAAGAATGGCTAGCCCTCCACAACGAGGCCAAGGACAAACGTGCCCAAATGGAAGGTGTGCCACACCATCAAGGCAGCTCCAACTTATATCAGTTCGGGCGGAACTGGGTATGTGGTTTGCTTCATGATTCATGCAATTCATTCATCATGCTAGCTTGAGCCCTTTAATTACTAATTTACATTGTTTCTCTCTTTCAGGCATGCCACAATAAGGTGGATAAGGTGCCAGAGGTGTACGACCTGTATGCCATGGCCCACACTGCATCTTTCAAGAAAGTCAAGGCTTTCTCTCAGTCTGACCTCGATGATGCAAACAACTTCACCAACATCTCCTCCCACAACAAGCTCGTGAGATATAGAGATGAGGGGAAGGCGAGGAAAGGGGAGGACTTTAACCCGAGCCAGGGTCCCATTGATCCAGAGCTGGTGATGATATCTGGTGGCGGGAGGTCCCATGGCTCCATAGCCATTGGAGATGGACTTATCCGTTGTTCTAGCACTCTCCCGGAGATCAAGGCGCGCCAGTCGAGCTCCGCTCCTGAGATAAGGCCTCGTGAACGGCCAGTGCAACTCGCCATCAAGGTTAGTGATACGTACTCAGCTATCTTTCTCCATTACATTGTGTGCGCTTCCATCAATGATTACAAATGGTCATGTGAGTGGTGTTGCAGGCTGCTATACAGAGTGAGAGAGATAGAACGGAGAAACTTCTGGCAGAGGCGGCGGAGAGGCAGCGGGAGTTGGAGGAGAGGACGACAAAGATGATGGAGGAGGAGAGGGCACGGAATGACATGCAGGCAAGGGCCATGTACGAGCTCCTTGTGGTAAGTTTCTTCTGCAGATTAGCCAAAACATTCATGTAGTGTTTGTCTCATTACTAACTAGTATGACTGAGTCGTCAAAACCAAATGTGCAGTCTGTGTGCGAGAAGACCGGTCAGACCGCTCCGCCGATGCCAGTGATTGCTCCTGGGACCACGGTGAGTTTAATTTGAATGGACATTACTTGCTAGTCTTAACATTTGAGTGTCATCATGCTAACAAGACATTGGAAATGATCTTTGGTGCAGCGTAACTCCAGACAAGCATCGCACGATCCTTCTCCAGCTACCGACACGAGCCAGCCTGCTCCTACACCTCCTGGATCTTGGTAAGTTTATCTAGTGTTTTGCTTAACACATGCATAAAGACCTAGACTTAGCTTTATTTCCTCCAATGCTTACCATAATGACCTAGACTTAGCTTCTTCTCCTCCAAAATGACTTAATAAGCTTATTGACCTCCAAAACCATCCATTTTACCTAAGTTAGCTCTAAAACAATCTGTACTTAGCTTACTTATGTCAAAAATTGCATAATTAGCTTAGTTAGCTCATAAACGATCCATTTTACCGAAGTTAGCTCTAAAATGACCCATTTTACCTTGGTTAGCTTATAAATGATCCAGTTCATCCAAGTTAGCTCAAAAATGACCCATTTTACCTAGATTAGCTCCTAAATGATCCATTTTACCTACGTTAGCTTTAAAATGACCCATTGCACCTAGGTTAACTCCAAAATGACCCATCTTACCTAGGTTATCTCATAAACGATCCATTTCAACTAATTTAGCTCATAGACGATCCATTTCACCAAGTTAGCTAAAAAACGATCCATTTCACCTAAATTAGCTCTTAAATGATCCATTTCACCTAAGTTAGCTCAAAAAGATCCATTTCAACTAAATTAGCTCATAAATGATCCATTTCACCTAAGTTAGCTAAAAAACGATCCATTTCAACTAAGTTAGCTCATAAATGATCCATTTCACCTAAGTTAGCTAAAAAACGATCCATTTCACCTTAGTTACCTCAAAAACGATCCATTTGACCTTAGTTAGCTCATAAACGACCCATTTCAACTAAGTTAGCTCATAAATGATCCATTTCACCTTAGCTAGCTCATAAACGACCCATTTCAACTTAGTTAGCTCATATATGATCCATTTCACGTAAGTTAGCTCATAAATGACATACTCTTCTTGTTCTAGTCTTCTTCTTGTTCTACTCTTCTTGTTCTAGTCTTCTTCTTGTTCTACTCTTCTTGTTCTAGTCACCTATTTCTAACTTTCTTATTTTGCCATTTTGCAGATTTCATTCACTTCATGGAAGCTACTCTTCTTGTTCTAGTCTTCTTGTTTATGTATGGATGGAACTTGTTTATGTACGAATTGATGGATGGAACTTTCTTATGTAATATGTATGGATGGAAGTTGCTTATGTAATATGTATGGATTGAACTTGCTTATGTATCAATGTATGGAACTTATGTGCTGGATATATGTGATATGAATGCCTGTGAAATATATCTATATATCTCATATATATTTGCTGTGAAAATTGTTGGATTTAATAAAAAACAGAAAAAAGAGCCAATATGCAGGCTCTTTGTCGTCTGCCACCGACGGCAACGGGCTCTTTGCCGTCTACCGCGGACGACAAAGAAGCCACGTGGCAGCCAACTGTGCTTTCTGGGAGCTGACCCATTTGGTCAGTTTGCCTACAGTGGCAGACGGCAAAGAGTAAACAATTTTGCCGTCAGCGGCGGACGGCAAAGGCCTGCCATGTAGTGACGTGTAGATGACATCATAAGGCGGACGGCAAAGACACTAGAAAGTTTGCCGTCTGCCGCGGACGGCAAAGGCCTGCCGTTAGCCACTTAACGGACTGACAGCGCAATTATTGCCGTCCGCTCTCTTTGCCGTCCGCGGTAGACGGCAAAGAGCCTTTGCCGTCAGCTGCCCGGAAGCAGACGGCAAAGTAGCTGTTTACCGTAGCCTACTTTGCCGGAGCCTTTTGCCGTCCGCGGCTGACGACAAAGGCCTTTGCCGTCCGCCGTTCATGCCTTTGCCGTCCGCCATGGCAGACGGCAAAATAGCTGATTCCTGTAGTGACGTACCCCCAAACTACCAGATACGGAGCCAAAAACCTAATTCCACCGCCGCAACCTTCTGTACCCGTGAGATCCCATCTTGGGGCCTTTTCCGAAGCTCCGTCGGAGGGGGCATCGATCACGGAGGGCTTCTACATCAACACCGTAGCCTCTCCGATGATGTGTGAGTAGTTTACCTCAGACCTTCGGGTCCATAGTTATTAGCTAGATGGCCTCTTCTCTCTTTTCGGATCTCAATACAATGTTCTCCCCCTCTCTTGTGGAGATCTATTCGATGTAATCTTCTTTTGCGGTGTGTTCGTTGAGACCGATGAATTGTGGGTTTATGATCAAGTTTATCTATGAACAATATTTGAATCTTCTCTAAATTCTTTTATGTATGATTGGTTATCTTTGCAAGTCTCTTCGAATTATCAGTTTGGTTTGGCCTACTAGATTGATCTTTCTTGCAATGGGAGAAGTGCTTAGCTTTGGGTTCAATCTTGCGGTGTCCTTTCCCAGTGACAGTAGGGGCAGCAAGGCACGTATTGTATTGTTGCCATCGAGGATAACAAGATGGGGTTTATATCATATTGCATGAGTTTATCCCTCTACATCATGTCATCTTGCTTAAAGCGTTACTCTGTTCTTATGAACTTAATACTCTAGATGCATGTTGGATAGCGGTCGATGTGTGGAGTAATAGTAGTAGATGCAGGCAGGAGTCGGTCTACTTGTCTCGGACGTGATGCCTATATACATGATCATACCTAGATATTCTCATAACTATCCTCAATTCTGTCAATTGCTCAACAGTAATTTGTTCACCCACCGTAATACTTATGCTCATGAGAGAAGCCACTAGTGAAACCTATGGCCCCCGGGTCTATTTTCCATCATATTAATCTTCCAACAACAAGCTATTTCCATTGCCTTTTATTTTGCTTTTATTTTACTTTGCATCTTTATCATAAAAATACCAAAAATATTATCTTATCATATCTATCAGATCTCAGTCTCGTAAGTGATCGTGAAGGGATTGACAACCCCTTTATTGCGTTGGTTGCGAGGATTTATTTGTTTGTGTAGGTGCGAGGGACTTGTGCGTGGCCTCCTACTGGATTCATACCTTGGTTCTCAAAAACTGAGGGAAATACTTACGGTACTTTGCTGCATCACCCTTTCCTCTTCAAGGGAAAACCAACGCAGTGCTCAAGGGGTAGGAACCATTCAATATAAACATGTATCCGGTTTGTGACTTGGACTCATCCGGATCAGTGTCAAAGCTTGCATCGACGTAACCATTTACGACGAGCTCTTTGTCACCACCATAAATGAGAAACATATCCTTAGTCCTTTTCAGGTATTTCAAGATGTTCTTGACCGCTGTCCAGTGATCCACTCCTGTATTACTTTGGTACCTCCCTGCTAAACTAATAGCAAGGCACACATCAGGTCTGGTACACAGCATTGCATACATGATAGAGCCTATGGCTGAAGCATAGGAAACACCTTTCATTTTCTCTCTATCTTCTGCAGTGGTCGGGCATTGAGTCTGACTCAATTTCACACCTTGTAACACAGGCAAGAACCCTTTCTTTGCTTAATCCATTTTGAACTTCTTCAAAACTTTATCAAGGTATGTGCTTTGTGAAAGGCCAATTAAGCGTCTCAATCTATCTCTATAGATCTTGATGCCCAATATATAAGCAGCTTCACCGAGGTCTTTCATTGAAAAACTCTTGTTCATGTATCCTTTTATGCTATCCAGAAATTCTATATTATTTCCAATCAACAATATGTCATCCACATATAATATTAGGAATGCTACAGAGCTCTCACTCACTTTCTTGTAAATACAGGATTCTCCAAAAGTCTGTATAAAACCATATGCTTTGATCACACTATCAAAACGTTTATTCCAACTCCGAGATGCTTACACCAGTACATAAATGGATCGCTGGAGCTTGCACACTTTGTTAGCATCATTTGGATCCATAAAACCTTCAGGTTGCATCATATACAACTCTTCTTCCAGAAATCCATTCAGGAATGCAGTCTTTACATCCATTTTCCAAATTTCATAATCATAAAATGCAGCAATTGCTAACATGATTCTGACGGACTTAAGCATCGCTACGGGTGAGAAGGTCTCATCATAGTCAACTCCTTGAACTTGTCGAAAACCTTTCGCAACAAGTCGAGCTTTGTAGACAGTAACATTACCGTCAGCGTCAATCTTCTTCTTGAAAATCCATTTATTCTCGATGGCTTGCCGATCATCGGGCAAGTCAACGAAAGTCCACACTTTGTACTCATACATGGATCCCATCTCAGATTTCATGGCCTCAAGCCATTTCGCGGAATCTGGGCTCATCATCGCTTCCTCATAGCCCGTAGGTTCGTCATGGTCAAGTAACATGACCTCGAGAACAGGATTACCGTACCACTCTGGTGTGGATCTTACTCTGGTTGACCTACGAGGTTCGGTAGTAACTTGATCTGAAGTTACATGATCATCATCATTAGCTTCCTCACTAATTGGTGTAGGAGTCACAGGAACAGATTTCTGTGATGAACTACTTTCCAATAAGGGAGCAGGTACAGTTACCTCATCAAGTTCTACTTTCCTCCCACTCACTTCTTTCGAGAGAAACTCCTTCTCTAGAAAGGATCCATTCTTAGCAACGAATGTCTTGACTTCGGATCTGTGATAGAAGGTGTACCCAATAGTCTCCTTTGGGTATCCTATGAAGACACATTTCTCCGATTTGGGTTCGAGCTTATCAGGTTGAAGCTTTTTCACATAAGCATCACGGCCCCAAACTTTAAGAAACGACAACTTTGGTTTCTTGCCAAACCACAGTTCATAAGGTGTTGTCTCAATGGATTTAGATGGTGCCCTATTTAACGTGAATGTAGTCGTCTCTAAAGCATAACCCCAAAACGATAGCGGTAAATCGGTAAGAGACATCATAGGTCGCACCATATCTAGTAAAGTACGATTACGACATTCGGACACACCATTACGCTGTGGTGTTCCGGGTGGCATGAGTTGCGAAACTATTCCACATTGTTATAAATGAAGACCAAACTCGTAACTCAAATATTCTCCTCCACGATCAGATCGTAGAAACTTTATTTTCTTGTTACGATGATTTTCCACTTCACTCTGAAATTCTTTGAACTTTTCAAATGTTTCAGACTTATGTTTCATCAAGTAGATATACCCATATCTGCTCAAATCATTTGTGAAGGTGAGAAAATAACGATACCCGCCGCGAGCCTCAACATTCATCGGACCACGTACATCAGTATGTATGATTTTCAACAAATCTGTTGCTCGCTCCATTGTTCCGGAGAACGGAGTTTTAGTCATCTTGCCCATGAGGCATGGTTCGCAAGTACCAAGTGATTCATAATCAAGTGATTCCAAAAGTCCATCAGAATGGAGTTTCTTCATGCGCTTTACACCAATATGACCCAAACGGCAGTGCCACAAATAAGTTGCACTATCATTATCAACTCTGCATCTTTTGGCTTCAATATTATGAATATGTGTGTCACTACTATCGAGATTCAAAAAAAATAGACCACTCTTCAAGGGTGCATGACCATAAAAGATATTACTCATATAAATAGAACAACCATTATTCTCTGATTTAAATGAATAACCGTCTCGCATCAAACAAGATCCAGATATAATGTTCATGCTTAACACTGGCACCAAATAACAATTATTCAGGTCTAAAACTAATCCCGAAGGTAGATGTAGAGGTAGCGTGCCGACCGCGATCACATCGACTTTGGAACCATTTCCCATGCGCATCGTCACCTCGTCCTTAGCCAATCATCGCTTAATCCACAGTCCCTGTTTCGAGTTGCAAATATTAGCAACAGAACCAGTATCAAATACCCAGGTGCTACTGCGAGCATTAGTAAGGTACACATCAATAACATGTATATCGCATATACCTTTGTTCACCTTGTCATCCTTCTTATCCGCCAAATACTTGGGGCAGTTCCGCTTCCAATGACCAATCCCTTTGCAGTAGAAGCACTCAGTCTCAGGCTTAGGTCCAGACTTGGGCTTCTTCACTTGAGCAGCAACTTGCTTGTCGTTCTTCTTGAAGTTCCCCTTCTTTCCTTTACCCTTTTTCTTGAAACTGGTGGTCTTGTTGACCATCAACACTTGATGCTCCTTCTTGATTTCTACCTCCACAGCCTTTAGCATTGAGAAGAGCTCAGGAATTGTGTTATCCATCCCTTGCATGTTATAGTTCATCACGAAGCTCTTGTAGCTTGGTGGCAGTGATTGAAGAATTCTGTCAATGACACTATCATCAGGAAGATTAACTCCTAGTTGAATCAAGTGATTGTTATACCCAGGCATTTTGAGTATATGCTCACTGACAGAATTATTCTCCTCCATCTTGCAGCTGTAGAACTTATTGGAGACTTCATATCTCTCAATCCGGACATTTGCTTGAAATATTAACTTCAACTCCTGGAACATCTCATATGCTCCATGACGTTCAAAACGACGTTGAAGTCCCGGTTCTAAGCCGTAAAGCATGGCACACTGAACTATCGAGTAGTCATCAGCTTTGCTTTGCCAGACGTTCATAACATCTGGCGTTGCTCCTGCAGCGGGTTTGGCACCTAGAGGTGCTTCCAGGACGTAATTCTTCTGTGCAGCAATGAGGATAATCCTCAAGTTACGGACCCAGTCCGTGTAGTTGCTACCATCATCTTTCAACTTAGCTTTCTCTGGGAACGCATTAAAATTCAACGAAACAATAGCACGGGCCATCTATGTACAACAACATAGACATGCAAAATACTATCAGGTACTAAGTTCATGATAAATTAAAGTTTAATTAATCAAATTACTTAAGAACTCCCACATCGATAGACATCCCTCTAATCATCTAAGTGATCATGTGATCCAAATCAACTAAACCATGTCCGATGATCACGTGAGATGGAGTAGTTTTCAATGGTGGACATCACTATGTTGATCATAAATACTATATGATTCACGCTCGACCTTTCGGTCTCAGTGTTCCGAGGCCATATCTGAATATGCTAGGCTCGTCAAGTTTAACCCGAGTATTCTGCGTGTGCAAAACTGGCTTGCACCCGTTGTATGTGAACGTAGAGCTTATCACACCCGATCATCACGTGGTGTCTCGGCACGACGAACTTTCGCAACGGTGCATACTCAGGGAGAACACTTGTACCTTGAAATTTAGTGAGAGATCATCTTATAATGCTACCGCCGAACTAAGCAAAATAAGATGCATAAAGGATAAACATCACATGCAATCATTATAAGTGATATGATATGGCCATCATCATCTTGTGCCTCTGATCTCCATCTCCAAAGCACCATCATGATCACCATCGTCACCGGCGCGACACCTTGATCTCCATCGTAGCATCGTTGTCGTCTCGCCAACTATTGCTTCTACGACTATCGCTACCGCTTAGTGATAAAGTAAAGCAATTACATGGCGATTGCATTTCATACAATAAAGCGACAACCATATGGCTCCAGCCAGTTGCCGATAACTTCGTTACAAAACATGATCATCTCATACAATAAAATTTAGCATCATGTCTTGACCATATCACATCACAACATGCCCTGCAAAAACAAGTTAGACGTCGTCTACTTTGTTGTTGCAAGTTTTACGTGGCTGCTACGGGCTGAGCAAGAACCGTTCTTACCTACGCATCAAAACCACAACGATTTTTCGTCAAGTATGTGTTGTTTTAACCTTCAACAAGGACCGGGCGTAGCCACACTCGATTCAACTAAAGTTGGAGAAACTGACTCCCACCAGCCACCTGTGTGCGAAGCACGTCGGTAGAACCAGTCTCGCGTAATCGTACGCATAATGTCGGTCCAGGTCGCTTCATCCAACAATACCGCCGAATCAAAGTATGACATGCTGGTAAGCAGTATGACTATTATCGCCCACAACTCACTTGTGTTCTACTCGTGCATATAACATCTACGCATAAACCTGGCTCGGATGCCACTGTTGGGGAACGTAGTAATCATAAAAATTTCCTACTGTGACGCCCCCGATTTGACCGTACACTAATCATGCACGCAAATGTGTACGATCAAGATCAAGGACTCACGGGAAGATATCACAACACAACTCTAAAACATAAATAAGTCATACAAGCATCATAATACAAGCCAGGGGCCTCGAGGACTCGAATACAAGTGCTCGATCATAGACGAGTCAGTGGAAGCAACAATATTTGAGTACAGACATAAGTGAAACAAGTTTGCCTTAAGAAGGCTAGCACAAACTGGGATACAGATCGAAAGAGGCGCAGGCCTCCTGCCTGGGATCCTCCTAATTACTCCTGGTCGTCGTCAGCGGGCTGCACGTAGTAGTAGGCACCTCCAGTGTCGTAGGAGTTGTCGTCGACGGTGGCGTCTAGCTCCTGGACTCCAATATCTGGTTGCGACAACCAGGTAGAAAGGAAAGGGGGAAAAGAGGGAGAGAAGCAACCGTGAGTACTCATCCAAAGTACTCGCAAGCAAGGAGCTACACTACATATGCATGGGTATATGTGTAAAGGGCCATATCAGTGGACTGAACTTCAGAATGCCGGGATAAGAGGGGGATAGCTAATCCTGTCGAAGACTACGCTTCTGGCAGCCTCCATCTTGCAGCATGTAGAAGAGAGTAGATTGAAGTCCTCCAAGTAGCATCGCATAGCATAATCCTACCCGGCGATCCCCTCCTCGTCGCCCTGTTAGAGAGCGATCACCGGGTTGTATCTGGCACTTGGAAGGGTGTGTTTTATTAAGTATCCAGTTCTAGTTGTCATAAGGTCGAGGTACAACTCCGGGTCGTCCTTTTACCGAGGGACACGGCTATTCGAATAGATAAACTTCCCTGCAGGGGTGCACCACATAACCCAACACGCTCGATCCCATTTGGCCGGACACACTTTCCTAGGTCATGCCCGGCCTCGTAAGATCAACACGTCGCAGCCCCACCTAGGCTCAACAGAGAGGTCAACACGCCGGTCTAACTCCTATGCGCGCAGGGGTCTGGGCCCATCGCCCATTGCACACCTGCACGTTGCGTACGCAGCCGGAAGCAGACCTAGCCTAGCAGGCGTTCCAGTCCAATCCGGCGCGCGCCGCTCCGTCGCTGACGTCAAGAAGAGCTTCGGCTGATACCACGACGTCGAGTGCCCATAGCTGTTCCCGCGTAGTTGGTTAGTGCGTATGGACCAAATGGACAGACTTAGATCAAATACCAAGATCTCGTTAAGCATGTTAAGTATCCGCGAACGCCGACCAGGGCCAGGCCCACCTCTCTCCTAGGTGGTCTCAACCTGCCCTGTCGCTCCGCCACAAAGTAACAGTCGGGGGCCGTCAGGAACCCAGGCCCACCTCTACCAGGATGGAGCCACCTGTCCTTTCAACCCCCTCATCAGAATCACTTGTGGGTACTCAACGAGCCGACCCGACTTTAGTCACCACATGTGTCATGTATATAAAGTATATAGTATATAACCGTGATCACCTCCCGAAGTGATCACGGCCCAGTAGTATAGCATGGCAGACGGACAAGAGCGTAGGGCCACTGATGGAACACTAGCATCCTATACTAACCAGTAGGATGGCAGGTAAGGGTAACAACTGTAGCAACAATGACAGACTATGCAGCAGAATAGGATTAACGAAAGCAGTAACATGCTACACTATTCTAATGCAAGCAGTAGAGAGAAGAATAGGCGATATCTGGTGATCAAGGGGGGGGGCTTGCCTGGTTGCTCTGGCAAGTAGGAGGGGTCGTCAACTCCGTAGTCGAACTGGGGGTCGCCGGTAGTCTCGGGGTCTACCGGAAAGAAGTAACGGAGGGGGAACACAATAAATAATAGAGCAATCAAAGCAACACAAAGCGTAACATGAGAATACGCGGTGCTAGGTGTGCCCTAACGCGGTAGTAGGTGATACCGACGAAGGGGGGAAACATCCGGGAAGGTATTCCCGGTGTTTCGCGTTTTCGGATAGATGAACCGGAGGTGAAATGTTACAGGTTCACTATGCTAGGGACGCGTGGTGGACGAACGGGCTGCGGAGCTGGATTCGTCTCGTCGTTCTGAGCAACTTTCATGTACAAAGTATTTTCATCCGAGCTACGGTTTATTTTATATTAATTTAAAAAAGGATTTTATCTTTTTCTAGAATTAACAAAATTAATTTAATTAGAAAAGGTAATTATGACATCAGTATGATGTCAGCATGACGTCGGCAGTCAACGTTGACCGTTGACCCGGTCAACCTGACAGGTGGGTCCCACCTGTCAGGGACTGTTTAGCTAATTAACAGTGGTTAATTAGGTTAACTAGTTATTAGGTTAATTAATCTTAATTAGTTAATTTAAACATGATTAATTAAGTTAATTATTTAGTTAAAAAAATTAATTAATTAATATTTTTATTTTTATTTATTATTATTTTTAGTTCCTTTTTTTAAATCGTTCCAGGGGGTTGGCCCCACGTGTTAGTGGCTCATCAGGGTGGTTGGTAGCGCAATTAGCACTAATGGCCTATTAGGCCGGCGATTTGAGCGCCGGTGGCTTTGAGCCACGGCGGAGGCACGGCCGGCCGGAGTGGCGTAGCCGCGGTTGCGGCGGCGGGAGCGGGCACGCGCGGCTGGGCGCAGGTGGGTGCCGCGGCGGAGCGGGGTCGGCCAACGGTGCGCGGAGGCGGGGCGTGCGTGCATCGGGCGCGGTCGGGGCGTGGCGACCGCGGGACGCGGCGCGGGGAGTGTGTCGTTGGGCGCACGAGCGGCGGCAGTGGCCGCGGTGACCGAACGGGGAAGGGAAGGGAAGAGGAAGAGAGGCCGGGGGCCTCACCGCGGGGCCGTAGGGACAGGGCAGCGGGGCGCGGGGAGGAGGATGGGGACGTCCGGCGACGAGGGGCGATCCGGCGATGGGGCGGCGAGGTCCAGGGGAATAGGGCGACTTCGGGCGAGGTGGCGGGATGACGGCGACGTCGGGGTGGTGGTGACGACGACGTCCAGGGGAAGCGCGACGACGGCGTCCGGCGGGGAGATGGGATCGGCGGGGGCTGCCCCGATCCAGATCGGGCAGGGAGAGAGACGAGGGAGCGAGGCGGAGGGCGTCGGGGGTTCGATCCCGATCCAGGAGGGGATCGGGAGGAGGGAGAGTGGGGGGAGTGGGGGTGTCGGTGCCTAGGGTTTCGGCACCAGGGGGTTAAGGAAGTGGGGATGGGCCGGCCTGGCATGTGGCTGGGCCGAGGCCCGGTGGGAGGGGGGCCTTTTGGCCTTTTATTTATTATGTTTTATTTTTTACTTGTTCTTTTCTATTTTCTTTTATTTCTTAATAATTTATAGTTTTACCATAAGAAAACCCCAACTAAAATAGAGTTACAATTCCAACTACTGCCACAAAAAGTTTTACCCCTGAACAAAATGGTTTAGTATTTTATAAAATCAAAAAGGTATTTATTTAATTGTTTTACCTATTGTTTTAATTACTTAAGTGCATTTAAATCTTTTATAAAAATGTGGTTTCTTCATCATAAGTACCTATGCATTATTTGGCACAACCTAAACAATTTAGTTTTAATATTTGAATTTTTTTGTTGTTAGCCTTTGTTTTAAATTTTAATTTGAATCGGTTTCGAATCAACGCGAGATTAGCAACAGTAATCGAAGTGACGTGTCATCATTAGCAGAGGGTTGCTGTAGCTTAATTATACGGGCGTCAGAATTCTCCTCCACTACAAGAAATCTCGTCCCGAGATTTAAGAGGGGAGTAAGGGGGAAAGTTCTGGTTACGATATTCTAACGGATCTTCTCGAAGAAGTTAATCCCTTTCGTTGATGTCTTCAATTCTTTATTCCAATGCATCATGATAAAGTTGTGGTCCTTTCTTCGGGAACTCCATCGTAGTTACGAAAGGATAAGGGGCAGCTCAGCTACGACAGAATGCTTTTGAGGGAAACAATCTGGGGTTATCCCATGAATGAGCATTCTCTCGAGTTGAACATATAAAATACATCGAGAGTAAGGTACGAAGGTAAAATAAGAGGTTCCAAGCGGATAGATAGTTGCTCGAAGTCTGAACCAGAATGAGAAAGGGGTTCAGAGTAGAGAGAGTAAGCATTGCGTCTGATACCAGAATAGAGCACTAGGAAGGTGGCCCGTGAATTAAATACGAAGCCAAGCGCGAGGAATAAGTTTGGAAACAGGGAGTATAGGAGAGTTAGGTTTCGATCCTGTGGAACTGTGGGTTATGGGCCCACCATGTTGTTAAAAGTAGGAAGGCCGTTGGCATCTTACACGGTCATGATAGCAAGACATGTCAGAGGGGTAGCCTGTCAGTTATATGTCAGCAACATCGTCGGTACCAAGGGCGAGGGACGAAGAGAACCATTTTCCTGCTCGTTGAAACGAGGCGGACCAATAGGCAAAGTTCTCGTCCATCGGTGGTTACCGGAATGTCACCAACAATAGTAACAGGGTCTTACTGACAGAGTTGTACACCGAGGTGTTTGCACAAGCAGGGAATTAATACTGCTTAGATCATAATGATCACCAGAAACGTTAAGCCAACCAATGGAAAGGAAAATATGATTATCAGATTAAACAGAACAATGGAAAGGAAAATGTGTTTAAACACATATTTCAGGGGATATATCCTTCCCAAGGACAATGGTTAGAAGAGAACCATGTAGGTTAGGGAAGAGGAAGTTCATGACATTACCCAAAGAACGGTGTTTGAATAATTAATAACGAAAATTTAGCATTGTGCTTCAAATGTTTTTATTGAAGATCGGAGTAACACAGACATGCTTCGAGATAGCATTGACATGGTCATTAGGTAAGATCAGGCTATGGATACACAAAGGATCCATCAGGAACAGATTATAGAGTAAGTCTTACAATTTCCTCATGGAAGAATAGCTAACCTTGCTAAAAAGGGAAAACTTATAACAATAGGTCCTCCGGCCAGGTGGGTTAGGCATGACATCACCTTATCGGATCATAAATAGACCAATGTTATAACTCTTGGAAATATGTTCCAACCATCATATTTGACCGAGATTCAGATCTGATTGGTGTCAGGATAACTCAGACTCAGGATGCCTGAGAAGAAAGGTGCAACACAAATTGTCGAAACGACATCGAAGATTCTCGGGAGATGAACTATGGAAGCGAGTTCCGAACAAGGGTTCATCATTAAATCAAGGAGAGGTGAGGAGGTGACTGATTGACTCAGCGACAATCCATTGAGATCTCCAAAAGATGGATTTCCACAACTACGTGAACAAGGAGATAACATTAGCTAGATTGAGTGACTTAATGATGTATGCTCGAGGAAAACATACACAATTAAACATTGGTTGAAAGGTGCACCCGAATATGGGCTTAGGTAGCATGATCAAGGTTAGAATGGTGATTCGATAACCAATACACAAGGAATGAACTATCGTTCATTAACTTAAAAGCAATAGGGTTACTGGAAGTTTTGAATTTTACACATCACCGTTCATTTGTGGGTACTTCGGTTAAAATCAACATGGGGACCAAGAACTGAATGTAGACAGCAAGATGTATTACTATATCAAGAATTCTAAAGAGGTGGTGAAATTCTTACGACATTCTTGATATAAAATTTGGTAATACTCCAAAGTAAAGAGGAACAAATGCTGGATAGCAAGGATCTCAAGGTTTAACACAAAACACGAACAAGTTTGTGTTGGAGGGAAGGCAGTAAAGTGGCCGATGATAACACAAATCATCAAGGGAAAGGATGGTCTTTCTCATCATGAATTCAATTGATATTCTGGAAGGACTCAGAATGCTCATGATGATCACGACACATTTGTCAAGAGATTCCATGAAGATGCAATCGCTCGGCGATGACATCAAGTCAAAGGAATGATGAAGCGAAAGGTTATTGGAACCCTGGGTACGACACAAACTCGGAATCAATCTTGTTGTTCAAGGCGAAATGATATGACGAGGAAAGTCGGCGTAAGCTTAGCTCATCGTCGAAAATCGTGCTTCGGAAAGAAGGACCAGATAGCACAGTTAAAAAGTTGCATGATAATGATATAGCCGATCGGGCTAGGAATGACTTGAAGGGTTATTAAATCATAAGCAACGAAAATTACTTAGAGTTATTGAATCGGAGTGCGGAATCGATTCACTTAACGGTGTTCTCGAGTGACTAATAACTTAGAACCCGAGGGAAATTGGAATTGGCGAGAATAATAGTTGACGAAGAACTCATAAGAAGTTATGTAGTTCCGTGGTATTCTTGAGATACCAGAGTGTAATGCTCGACGGTAGATCAAAGTAGAGGTTGGACTGGGGTATTGCTCTGCAGAAGACAAGTGCTCAACTTGTACGAGAAATGGTATTTAAAGGAGAACATGGTCGGAACCACGATTGCAAAAGGCCAGATCACAGATATAAGATGAACTTATACCAAGGGAATAATTAATTTAAGAGAAGCTTTTAATGATAAGATCTACATCGTGTCCATGGGCATGAACACAAAGTTCAAGGTCGACTCCCACTTCTGCAATGCATAACCTTTCATTCACTTCTCGCATTCGATGAAGTTGTATGGTAGAAAATTATCTGGTAAAATACCAGAAGGGTATGTGTCGTGGAGTTGTCACGACAGATGTCCTTAGTGTCAGGACTTAGTCGTGAGGCCAACGCATCTATGTGGTATCTTGAGAGGGGTTGAGCGGAATCGAGAGACGCAACACAAGACAAGGATTTAGACAGCTTCGGGCCCCGGGAAACATCATCCGGTAACAACCCTACATGCTGTTTGAGGCTAGGTCTCATTATGATCATGGGAGAGTCGCCGGGAACCGGCTCTCGGTGTTTAGCCCTAGAGATTGTTTCTTGTCTTGTCTGTCCCTCTTTGGGGTGCCCTGCCCCTCCTTATATAAGTTAGAGGGGCGGGTTACATGCGGAGTCCTAGTAGGACTAAGACTAGTCTATCTTTTCTTACAAGTTGAATACACGTCCGGGTATTGCTTCCTCGTAAAGGAAATATTCGTCATCCCTTTCTCCTTAAACCGGCCCACCAGAGTATAAGCCAGCCTGCTGGGCCTTGTCGTCCGTCTGATCCGCCTGCCGGGTCTCCAGTGAGTCACAATGTCCAGGCGGGTTACCTGTGAATCGCCATGTTCGGGCGGATCACCAGTGAGTCGCCAAGCTCCAGCCAGGTCTCTGGTGAGTCGCCAAGTCTGGCCGGGTCATACCGCGGGGTATATCCCCGACAGTATGGCTTGTGAAAACCTTCGGGTTCATACGGTTTTTAGGGAAGGTATAGGTTCAATCCATCGGGGCATCTTAGAAACATATACCTCAAACTTCAGGAGTAAATAACACAAGCTCGAAAGGAGAGCATTGTTGACAAAGCATAGGATACAATTTACCAAAGGCATTATGTATCCGAGAAAAGACTCACAAAGTTATTGAATATGAAGGACGTCGTCGGATAAAATCCAACAAGGTTCTGATGGTCCATAAGGGATCTGGTGTGAGCATCGGTACTCAACCAGAAGAAAAAGCATGTAAGGAGATCAGATGATAGAAACAACTGACTACTTCAGAGCTCATTTGCAAAAGAATTAAGAATTCCAAGACAAGGGATCAGAAGCAATGCTCTGATTAGGGATGGATAAGCTGAATGGCCTTAGGGGTACAAACGACGACGATTTGATTGGTCGAGATCCAGCTCATGTTAAAAATGATGTCTGAGCCGGAAGGATGAATTCTAGGATCTGATTGAGGATTGCGAGCATTCGCAACATATTGAATCAATGTACTCAAAAAGATAATGACAAAGGGTGCCAATAAGATTTCGAGACTTATGGGATTAATCATAATGCTAGTAAGCAAGAATTTCAAGAGCAATAGGCTCCTGAGGATTTTCGGAAGATCGAATGGTATTCTGAACACTTTTGTGAAATACTTGAATCAACTGGGGATGAGTGGATACTCGGTAAGTGCGAGAATTATCCGTAGGGGTATTCAGGTGACAAAGAACAGCAAGGCAGTAAGCTCAAAGGATTCTCGGAACAACAGAGGGAATTTCGGGGTATCTTGTAATAACAAGATCAACTGGGAAACATTGTATGAATGGCGAGTATACGTGGTTATCTATAGGAGTTTATCGATGAAATGGAATTGCAAAAGCGATGAACACAAGTTCTCGGGTTAAAAGCGGAGAGTATCTTTAGGGTCTTCACGTGCAGCAGACGATCATCAGTAATAAGGGGCTCTCCGGGTGAAAGTGATAACGAGATCCTAATGTTAGATTTAGCAAAATTTACTTAACCCGAATAGAAGAGAGATCAGAGTCCCAGAGTATAGACAAGGAGTAAAAGATCCTAATACTACCCAATGGCGACGTGGGCCCGTAAGCCACACAGCCATGTTAGTAAAAGTTTTTCAATGACTAGACTCGACTTCGGCCAAGGAGTATGGAAGGGGGATTCCTACAGGCAGTCGGCTCTGATACCAACTTGTGACGCCCCCGATTTGACCGTACACTAATCATGCACGCAAATGTGTACGATCAAGATCAGGGACTCACGGGAAGATATCACAACACAACTCTAAAACATAAATAAGTCATACAAGCATCATAATACAAGCCAGGGGCCTCGAGGGCTCGAATACAAGTGCTCGATCATAGACGAGTCAGCGGAAGCAACAATATCTGAGTACAGACATAAGTGAAACAAGTTTGCCTTAAGAAGGCTAGCACAAACTGGGATACATATCGAAAGAGGCGCAGGCCTCCTGCCTGGGATCCTCCTAACTGGTCCTGGTCATCGCCAGCGGGCTGCACGTAGTAGTAGGCACCTCCTGTGTCGTAGGAGTCATCGTCGACGGTGGCGTCTGGCTCCTGGACTCCAATATCTGGTTGCGACAACCAGGTAGAAAGGAAAGGGGGAAAAGAGGGAGAGAAGCAACCGTGAGTACTCATCCAAAGTACTCGCAAGCAAGGAGCTACACTACATATGCATGGGTATATGTGTAAAGGGCCATATCAGTGGACTGAACTGCAGAATGCCGGAATAAGAGGGGGATAGCTAATCCTGTCGAAGACTACGCTTCTGGCAGCCTCCATCTTGCAGCATGTAGAAGAGAGTAGATTGAAGTCCTCCAAGTAGCATCGCATAGCATAATCCTACCCGGCGATCCCCTCCTCGTCGCCCTGTTAAAGAGCGATCACCGGGTTGTATCTGGCACTTGGAAGGGTGTGTTTTATTAAGTATCCAGTTCTAGTTGTCATAAGGTCGAGGTACAACTCCGGGTCGTCCTTTTACCGAGGGACACGGCTATTCGAATAGATAAACTTCCCTGTAGGGGTGCACCACATAACCCAACACGCTCGATCCCATTTGGCCGGACACACTTTCCTGGGTCATGCCCGGCCTCGTAAGATCAACACGTCGCAGCCCCACCTAGGCTCAACAGAGAGGTCAACACACCGGTCTAAATCCTATGCGCGCAGGGGTCTGGGCCCATCGCCCATTGCACACCTGCACATTGCGTACGCGGCCGGAAGCAGACCTAGCCTAGCAGGCGTTCCAGTCCAATCCGGCGCGCGCCGCTCCGTCGCTGACGTCAAGAAGAGCTTCGGCTGATACCACGACGTCGCGTGCCAATAACTGTTCCCGCGTAGTTGGTTAGTGCGTATAGACCAAATGGCCAGACTCAGATCAAATACCAAGATCTCGTTAAGCGTGTTAAGTATCCACGAACGCCGACCAGGGCCAGACCCACCTCTCTCCTAGGTGGTCTCAACCTGCCCTGTCGCTCCGCCACAAAGTAACAGTCGGGTGCCGTCAGGAACCCAGGCCCACCTCTACCGGGATGGAGCCACCTGTCCTTTCAGCCCCCTCATCAGAATCACTTGCGGGTACTCAACGAGCCGACCCGACTTTAGTCACCACATGTGTCATGTATATAAAGTATATAGTATATACCCGTGATCACCTCCCGAAGTGATCACGGCCCAGTAGTATAGCATGGCAGACGTACGAGAGTGTAGGGCCACTGATGGAACACTAGCATCCTATACTAACCAGTAGGATGGCAGGTAAGGGTAACAACTGTAGCAACAATGGCAGACTATGCAGCAGAATAGGATTAACGAAAGCAGTAACATGCTACACTACTCTAATGCAAGCAGTAGAGAGAAGAATAGGCGATATCTGGTGATCAAGGGGGGGGGCTTGCCTGGTTGCTCTAGCAAGTAGGAGGGGTCGTCAACTCCGTAGTCGAACTGGGGGTCGCCGGTAGTCTCGGGGTCTACCGGAAAGAAGTAACGGAGGGGGAACACAATAAATAACAGAGCAATCAAAACAACACAAAGCGTAACATGACAATACGCGGTGCTAGGTGTGCCCTAACGCGGTAGTAGGTGATACCGATGAAGGGGGGAAACATCCGGGAAGGTATTCCCGGTGTTTCGCGTTTTCGGACAGATGAACCGGAGGTGAAATGTTACAGGTTCACTATGCTAGGGACGCGTGGCGGACGAACGGGCTGTGTATCTGGATTCGTCTCGTCGTTCTGAGCAACTTTCATGTACAAAGTATTTTCATCCGAGCTACGGTTTATTTTATATTAATTTGAAAAGGATTTTATCTTTTTCTAGAATTAACAGAATTAATTTAATTAGAAAAGGTAATTATGACATCAGTATGATGTCAGCATGACGTCGACAGTCAACGTCGACCGTTGACCTGGTCAACCTAACAGGTGGGTCCCACCTGTCAGGGACTGTTTAGCTAATTAACAGTGGTTAATTAGGTTAACTAGTTATTAGGTTAATTAATCTTAATTAGTTAATTTAAACATGATTAATTAAGTTAATTATTTAGTTAAAAAAATTAATTAATTAATATTTTTATTAATTAATATTTTTAATTCCTTTTTTTAAATCGTTCCAGGGGGTTGGCCCCACGTGTTAGTGGCTCATCAGGGGGGTTGGTAGCGCAATTAGCGCTAATGGCCTATTAGGCCGGCGATTTGAGCGCCGGTGGCTTTGAGCCACGGCGGAGGCACGGCCGGCCGGAGTGGCGCAGCCGCGGTTGCGGCGGCGGGAGCGGGCACGCGCGGCTGGGCGTAGGTGGGTGCGCGGCGGAGCGGGGTCGGGCAACGGTGCGCGGAGGCGGGGCGTGCGTGCATCGGGCGCGGTCGGGGCGTGGCGACCGCGGGACGCGGCGCGGGGAGCGTGGCGTCGGGCGCACGAGCGGCGGCAGTGGCCACGGTGACCGAACGGGGAAGGGAAGGGAAGAGGAAGAGAGGCCGGGGGCCTCACCGCGGGGCCGTAGGGACATGGCAGCGGGGCTCGGGGAGGAGGACGGGGACGTCCGGCGACGAGGGGCGGTCCGGCGATGGGGCGGCGAGGTCCAGGGCAATAGGGCGACTTCGGGCGAGGTGGCGGGATGACGGCGACGTCGGGGTGGTGGTGACGACGACGTCCGGGGGAAGCGCGACGACGGCGTCCGGCGGGGAGATGGGATCGGCGGGGGCTGCCCCGATCCAGATTGGGCAGGGAGAGAGACGAGGGAGCGAAGCGAAGGGCATCGGGGTTCGATCCCGATCCAGGAGGGGATCGGGGGGAGGGAGAGTGGGGGGAGTGGGGGTGTCGGTGCCTACGGTTTCGGCACCAGGGGGTTAAGGAAGTGGGGATGGGCCGGCCTGGCATGTGGCTGGGCCGAGGCCTGGTGGGAGGGGGGCCTTTTGGCCTTTTATTTATTATGTTTTATTTTTTTACTTGTTCGTTTCTATTTTCTTTTATTTCCTAATAGTTTATAGTTTTACCATAAGAAAACCCCAACTAAAATAGAGTTACAATTCCAACTACTGCCACAAAAAGTTTTACCCCTGAACAAAATAGTTTAGTATTTTATAAAATCAAAAAGGTATTTATTTAATTGTTTTACCTATTGTTTTAATTACTTAAGTGCATTTAAATCTTTTATAAAAATGTGGTTTCTTCATCATAAGTACCTATGCATTATTTGGCACAACCTGAACAATTTAGTTTTAATATTTGAATACTTTTGTTGTTAGCCTTTGTTTTAAATTTTAATTTGAATCGGTTTCAAATCAACGCGAGATTAGCAACAGTAATCGAAGTGACGTGTCATCATTAGCAGAGGGTTGTTGTAGCTTAATTATCCGGGCGTCACACCTACGCACACGCAAGATCATGGTGATGCATAGCAACAAGAGGGGAGAGTGTTGTCTACGTACCCTCGTAGACCGTAAGCGGAAGCGTTATGACAACGCGGTTGATGTAGTCGTACGTCTTCATGATCGACCGATCCTAGCACCGAAAGTACGGCACCTCCGCGATCTGCACACGTTCAGCTCGGTGACGTCCCACGAACTCACGATCCAGCAGAGTGTCGAGGGACAGCTTCTTCAGCACGACGGCGTGATGAGTGATGATGAAGCTACCGGCGCAGGGCTTCGCCTAAGCACAGCAACGATATGACCGAGGTGGATTATGGTGGAGGGGGCACCGCATACGGCTAAGAACAATGTCTGTTGTGTGTTCTAGGGTGCCCCCTGCCCCCGTATATAAAGGAGCAAGGGGGAGGCCGGCCGGCCCTTGGGCGTGCCAAGGAGGGGAGGAGTCCTCCTCCTAGTAGGAGTAGGACTCCCCCTTTCCTAGTCCAACTAGGAGGAGGAAGGGGGAAGGAAGGAGAGGGAGAGAGGGAGGGAAAGAGGGGGCGCTGCCCCCCCTCCTTGTCCAATTCGGACTCCTCAAGGGGGGGCGCGGCCAGCCCTAAGGCCTCCTCCTATCTCTCTCACAAGGCCCATGTTGGCCCATTAGTTCCCCCGGGGGTTCCGATAACCCCCGACACTCCGATAATTATCCGGTGACCCCCGGAACACTTCCGGTGTCCGAATATAGTCGTCCAATATATCAATCTTTATGTCTCGACCATTTTGAGACTCCTCGTCATGTCCATGATCTCATCCGGGACTCCGAACTACCTTCGATACATCAAAACACATAAACTCATAATACCGATCGTCACCGAACATTAAGCGTGCGGACCCTACGGGTTCGATAACTATGTAGACATGACCGAGACACGTCTCCGGTCAATAACCAATAGCGGAACCTGGATGTTCATATTGGCTCCCACATATTCTACGAAGATCTTTATCGGTCAAACCGCATAACATACGTTGTTCACTTTGTCATCGGTATGTTACTTGCCCGTGATTCGATCGTCGGTATCTCAATACCTAGTTCAATCTCGTTACCGGCAAGTCTCGGGATGATGCATTACGGAACGAGTAAAGAAACTTGCCGGTAACGAGATTGAGCTAGGTATTGAGATACCGACGATCGAATCTCGGGCAAGTAACATACCGATGACAAAGGGAACAACGTATGTTGTTATGCGGTTTGACCGATAAAGATCTTCGTAGAATATGTAGGAACCGATATGAGCATCCACGTTCCGCTATTGGTTATTGACCGAAGACGTGTCTTGGTCATGTCTACATAGTTCTCGAACCCGTAGGGTCCACATGCTTAAAGTTCTGTGACAATCGGTATTATGAGTTTATATGTTTTGATGTACCGAAGGTAGTTTGGAGTCCCGGATATGATCACGGACATGACGAGGAGTCTCGAAATGGTCGAGACGTAAAGATTGATATATTGGACGACTATGTTCGGACACCGGAAGTGTTTCGGAAGGTTTCAGACATATACCGGAGTACCGGGGGGTTACCGGAACCCCACGGGGAGTGTAACGGGCCTATTGGGCCTTAGTGGAGAAGAGGAGGGGCGGCCAGGGCAGGCCGCGCCCCCCTCCCCCTCTAGTCCGAATTGGACAAGGAGGGGGGGCGGCGCCCCCTTTCCTTCCCCCCTCTCTCCTTCTCCCCCCTTCTCCTACTCCTACTAGGAAAGGAGGAGTCCTACTCCCAGGCGCGCCCTCCTCCTTGGCCGGCCGCCTCCCCCTAGCTCCTTTATATACGGGGGCAAGGGGCACCCCATAGAGACAACAATTGATCATTGATCTTTTAGCCGTGTGCGGTGCCCCCCTCCACCATAATCCACCTCAGTCATATCGTAGCGGTGCTTAGGCGAAGCCCTACGTTGGTAACTTCATCAACATTGTCATCATGCCGTCGTGCTGACGAAACTCTCCTTAGAGCTCTACTGGATCGTGAGTTCGCGGGACGTCCCCGAGCTGAACGTGTGCTGAACACGGAGGTGCCGTACGTTCGGTACTGAGGATCGGTCGATCGTGAAGATGTACGACTACATCAACCACGTTGTCATAACACTTCCGCTTTCGGTCTACGAGGGTATGTGGACACACTCTCCCCTCTCGTTGCTATGCATCACCATGATCTTGCGTGTGCGTAGATTTTTTTTGAAATTACTACGTTCCCCAACAGTTGGCAGCTGTGGCCGGCAGCCCAGGCGTGGTGGCGGCGAGTCTCGCGGCCTCTGGGCATCGTGGAGGTGCCGGCGGCGGCGGGTGCTCAGCCTGGTGGTCGCGGCGGCCGTGCATGGGAGTTGGATTCCTTCGAACAGATCTAGGTGAAAACTTGCTTTCGGCTACTGCCAAAGCCGGCGGTGACGGCGCTATTTGCATCGTTCCCTTCTTGAAGGCATCGCCTTTGAGAAGTTCATGGCGACTCTCTGCTACCTTCGGGGGAAACCCTAGATCGAATGATCAGATGACGGCGGCACTCTAGTGTCGCCCCCCCCTTTGGGGCGTCATTCTTGGAGGTGCAAACGTGATAGAGGGACCAGAGGACAGATTCTTTGGTGGAGCGGTGCTTCATCTCACTCAGTGATGGTGGCTGATCTCGGCGGCATGGCGCTGTGGTGACTCGGTGTCCGATGCGCGGAGATGGACTCGCGCAGGAGGGTGACGCGGTCTCGCGTCGTGGTGGCGTCGACGGCAGCTAGACCGGGTAAGGTAGATGCAACAGTATAGTTCTGAAGAAGGATTGGTGGCAGGTGGCTGCAGCAGCCTCATACCCGACAGGCGTCCTGGTTGAGGAGTGCGCCGGACTGGTGGGTGCCCCATACCCGACAGGCGTCCTGGATGGGACCTCAGGTCTTAGATGGTAGGTTTGGCCGTGAGGTCTGTTTGGTATTAGGCCCGGACTATCGGAATCCCTTCATCAATTGGATAGGAGTAGCGACATATGTTGCCTAGACGGTGGCTTTAGTCTTACGGTTGTATTACTTTGTAAGGTCTTGTGTGAACAATTAATAAAATTGCTGCATGCATCGTCCAGATGCAGAGGCCGGGGGTCTTCCTCCTTTTCTAAAAAAAAGATCACCTTTTGTTTCTTCGAGAGGAAGAAAGAAAGCGAACGCGTAAGCTTGATGAACATGCACCGGCCAAAAGTTATTCTCTGATCTCAAAGTGAACACATAATTGCTAGTCTACATTACCGTACATATAGTATAGACCAAAAAAACACATAACTTGTTTGTGGGAGTGACTATCCATCAGACGTCTGATTTTAAATTTGGTTCAGGCCCTTTTTTTCTTCCAATCCCCTAATGACACGTGTGGTACTCAGTCCATCCTCGGCTAGAAAGGAACATTTGTTTTCGTCTCTTCCTCAGGTCATATTCTACCCCCTCCTCGCTCTTCCCCTCTTGGACCTTCTAAGTTGTGTATCAGCCCGAACAAAAAAAATACACAGACGAATAAAAACATGACCAATCCCCAGACTGCACTATCTGGACTTCTTCTCCACAGAACTGAAGTGTGACAGTGAGCAACACTGATAGCATGAACTTACTTGAAAGTCTGCTTGTTCGACAGGATAAAACTAATACAATAGAATGAATAACACTGATAAATGATCGTCGACTCAAAATAGAGAATTGAAAGGGTACTCCCAAACCATTGAAAATGTTCGGTCCAAAAATTCAAAATGAAAGACAAACTATGGCCACAACAGAAGAACTTAGAAAAAATAAATAAAAGGGAGAAACATGATTACTGGTCACTTATAATAATCAAGTGCCACACAAAAAAAGCACAAGAAGTTTTCAGACTCGATATTACATAGTTGTTCACTGTGCATACCACCAAGTAAAAAATAAAAAGAAACAAAGCATAGTTCGTCAATCTGCTGGCGCGACATGGATAATAGACAACATAACAAACTGCGGTAACTTAAATGAGCCTTATTCCTGGCAATCTCATAATTAGATCTCGTTGAAGACAACCATCATGTTCAGTTCGTCTAGTGCACTGTTCCTGATGGTGATTAGCAACGCTCTGTCAATGCTAGGTAGTTCTCCTCCAGGAATTCCTCCCAGAAATCCTTGTTGAAAAGCGATACGACCATCTGCTACTGTCTTGTATGCGGCAGTGCTTACAATCCATCCCCCAAGGCATATTCCTGCCATGCCTACCGTCGGGGTGGTCCGCAAGCTGGAGGCTACCTTAAAAGGGCATCCACATGATGACAACTTGGTAGCTAATATCACTTTCGAAACTAACCAAAAAGAATGAAGAAATAAAAATGAGCAAGTTGTGTAGATAGAATGATGAAGATGACAAAACTAAGGTCATAGACAAAACTGATGCGAAATCAAATGTTTAACAAATACAAAAGTTGCAATGAAGATGACTGAGGACAAACTAAGGTCATAGACAAATCTGATCATGCCAGTTTTTACTTGGTGAAGGGGTTGCACTAAATATTAGTTATCTAACAGCAAAAGAATGATCAATATCAAGATAATGAACATGGATGGAACTGAAGAATAATTAAATCTACAGCGGGAATGATAACTGAAGACTAAGGGATGAAAGACAGAGATAACTAAAAGGAATGAGTAAGAGTGGAAAACAAAAAATTAAGGACTAATTCTACCAATACAATGTCTCAAGACTGACGACAACTAACACAAAGAAAATCTGAATCACAAAAAATGAGACACTGATAACTGAAACACAAGACTGAGAAGTGACTGGAAAATAATAATTTGATATGAATGAAGAATGAGAAGACTAGAAAAACAAGAATAAGAGAAACACTGATATGATAACTGAAGGAACTGATACTTATGATAACTAGCCTACCTAATAATGACCGATGAAAGAAACTATGATCACTGAATGATAAAATGAATAAATAAGATAAACAATTATAAAATGAACTGAAATGATACTAAAAAAACAAAACAATGAAGGAGGTCTGGACACTTATACTAAACAATGGAGACAAGCTTAAAACTGAAGTTCTGATAACTGACCGAACACTTATACTAAATAATGAATACTAACACTGAAAATGAAATAATGAACATTGAACAATTTAACAGAAGGTCTCACACTTGTACTGAGGACTAAGGACTAAAATCACAAACCATCTTCTATTTTGTGGTACCATACAAAAAAAGAGTGGCTAAAAACATAGTTGTCATTATATTAGTCCAGGGGGAATTACTTGCCACTCCTCAACCAAGACAAAGCAAAAAACACTTGAGCCATGTAAACATGGCGATATATACTGAACCAGAACATATAGAGAGGACTCTACAAATCAATGAATCACTAGTTGCTGAACACACATGTACAATGACCGTTTTGCTGAATTAATCAAGTGCATGAACTAAATGGAGAATTAGAGAATACTAAATGCACATATTCAGGGCCAGTTAAAAATTGAACTAAATCAACCACATGAACTGATCGAGAGTAGCAGATACTGATCGAGAGTAGCAGATACTGAACGCAAAAAATTCAGGGAAATTACAAAACATAATCGAGCGGAATGAATCTGAGACCACCCTCCCCGACGCACCCGCCCAAGCTGGCACAACCTATAACCAGAGGTGGAAAGCAGGAAGTAGAAAATCACACACAACAATACCTACCGCTCGAGCGGTGCCGATGACTACCACCTCCACACACCCCACAACGGCTGCTGGCTGATGGCGAGCCCGACGGGACAGCTCCGCTGAGCTCCTCTCCATACCTGCATCTCTGCTTCCCCCCACCGTTGTAGGGAACAAACCCTCACGAATACAAGCGCTGCTTGCGAGCGCCTCGCCACGCGCCATGGACCTCCACAAGCTGCTCCTTGTTAAAGAAACTGAAACCTGAAGAACTTGGGTACAAATACTACACTGCTAAAACTTAAACCTGAATAGTTCGGGTACAAATATTGAATCCTGCACTGGGTTGCAGATACTACACTTGGTCCTTGATGCCCGTGTATAGCTAAGATGAACTTCCAACTATCAGTTCTGGAAAGAAGAGAGACTGGAGACAGCAAAACAAAAAAAAAAGACTGAAGAAACACTAGAGTGAACTGAAGATACTCATAATAATATTATATGATTGAATGAACAACTGAACAATGATGCATGCTCTCTGAACATTGACTGATGAGTCAACTCTCTGAACATTGGCTGATACTACTAATGAACATGATACAGAATTTAGGCTAGCAGAAGATGTGAAGATGATCTGAGCAATTACTAAAACTGAAATACTGAAACTGAAGAGAGAACACACAGTATTCAACTAAATGAAACATTAATGAAATGAGAACCAAAGATTTTGGAAGCTCCATTTCAGAGTGACTGAAAAATGAACAAATGGAAGCTAAAATAACTGTGTGAAGAATGATATATAACTAAAATCTCAGGACTGAATGACTAAAGAATGATGTAAGCTTGAAGAATGAGAAACATAAGAGCTGAGAGCACTTCGCATATACAAAACTGATGAATTATTGTGATAAATGAGTGAATCAACTACAGACTGAAATTTCAGGAGCGTTCCTGATGAACTAAGCCATCACAAATATTCCTGGCCAAAAGAACAACTAACTGAGCGACACCTGCGACGAGCTCTATGACCGGCGACCATGACGATGAACTGAATCGAACGCGGGGAGAGGCATATCACATCGAGCAACACAGGGACAAATTGGGAAGAGCGATAACAGCAGGGAAACCGGGGGAAAAGTACCTTGCCCCCCACCGCCTCCGGCGACTACTACCTCCCCCATCGACGGGCGCTGGTGGCGAGCACGACGGGAGAGCTACTATCCGCCGAGCTCCTCTCCAGACCAACATCTCCCGTACTTGTGGCCGTCCCTGTGAAGTACACCTCCCGCATTCAAGCGCTCCTTGCTGGGGACCCGCCGCGCCCCAGCTCCGACTGGCCGACCTGCCGCTAATCACCGGCGAGGAGCCCCACCTTCCCTCCGCCGTCTCCGCCCCTCCTCCAATCCCCTCCTCAGACAAGACAAAAGCGGCCGCCCCCCAACGACTAAACAGAAAACTGCGACAGGACGACCCGGTACGCGGAGGCTGAGGACAAACCAACGGGCGGAGATTCGTGTGGATCCGACGGACAGAAAAACGGCCTGAGCCGAATTTGAAAAAAGACGTCTGAAAAATAGTAAAACTGTTTGTTTTTCTTTCCTTACAAGGAATCTCGTGTAGGGTTTGGAACTTGCAAACGAGCCCAGCTCAAGTCCGTTTCTATTTTCACCTTGAAAGATCTGCCGTCCATGTTATAAAGCTACACCCCTCCTCTCGATCGGCCGCCACCAGCACACCTCCAGGAGGAGCTCCCAGCCGGCGATCATGGCTGAGGAGGCAGCAGCCGGAGGAGCGATGCCTTTCCTCCCAGATGAGATCATCATCTGGGAGATCCTCGTCCACCTGGACCAGAAAACTCTCTTCCGCTGCCGCGCCGTCCGCCGGACCTAGCGCCACGCCACCTCCACCCGCCGCTTCCTCATGGCGCACCATGCCCGCTAGCCCCCCTCCCCATCTTCCCCGACGACAGCTTCGGCATCAAGTACAATAGTATCCTCGATTCCTCGCCTTCGACCACCGGGCCGCCGCCGACGCCCAGCTCCACACCGTCGCCCGGTTTGACAAGGGCTTCGATCTCGAGGCCTCCTGCGACGGCCTCCTCGTCCTCTCCGAGTTCAACCACCCGACTCTCTCTCGAACCTTCTCCGTCTGCAACCCGGCCATGCGTGAGCATGCCAACCTCAGGCTGCCGCCATGGGACATCATCAAGACCTTGGGGATGTACCTGCACCGGCCTACCGGCGAGTACCGCCTCTTACTGCAGCGGAGGAGCTTCATCAAGGGCTTACCCAAACACCAAACTTGCTGCTATATCCTTTCGTTGGGCTCCGTCGACCAGTCGCCGAGGTCCATCGCGTGGCCGGAAACATTGTCGGCGTACCTCCTCAACTTACCTGCCAGGCTGCATGATAGCCTGCACTGGCATCCGAAGCGTGATCAGAGTGACAGCGAACCAGTGGTAATAGTGTTCGACACCATTGCGGAGTCGTTCCGAACGATGCGTGCTCCGTTTGTTCCCACCAACTCGTATATCTTCGAGATGGGTGACACGCTTGGCTTCTACAGCCAAAGCATTGCCACGAAATATGTTGATATATGGGTGTTGCAAAACTACGACACCGAGGTTTGGGAATTAAAGTACCGAGTCAAATTGCCGGTTGCGGAAATCAGGCGGAAGTTTGAAGGTTGTGACGGCTATTGGAATGTGGACGTTGTTTCGGTGGATGGTGGTGTGCGCTTGTTGATCGGTGGTTATGGGTGGCTGCTTTATGTTGATTGTGATGGCAAATTGATTGCCAGTTTCCGTCGTGGTCGCCAAAGCTTCTGTGCGCCTGGAGCTCGGCTCAAGCAGAGTCTTATTCAACACACCTTCTTTCCGGCTCTAGATGGTTATGCTATGAACGCTTCGCCTTTCATCTAACGCCTGGTAAGTGAGGCAGTTCTTCTTCAAGGCCTAGATGTTGTATATCAGTATCTATGAATTGGATCGAGTAGTCCTGCTGGCCTCCTCTTCCTTTTGCATTGATGCATACAAATATTGATAGGAGACTAACTGTTATGTGCTTCCACGAATTATATGCTTGTCATATGGTATCGTTTGGGCTGAAACGAGTAATGCTGTGTTGATGCTAAAATTACAAAGTAATTTTGCTCTGCTTTTGAAATATGTGCCGACTGAACCGACTCATGTGTGTATTTTCTTGGTCTGAGGTATTGATTTTGCTTTATTTTAATTAACTAGTGGTTTACTAGTACCAAATCTGTTAGCAATCTATATGCCTCATGTCATTATTTCCTGAACTGAAGAACTGAATTTTCCTTCTTTTTTTAATCTAATATAGTCTTCCTACTAGTCAATATTTAGGGTGTTTTATGTTTCTACCCCTTTGTCGACGCAATGGGCTTTGATATACTCCCAGCTGCTGTTGCTGGTCATGGCCAAGGACACGATGGTGTACTTTGATCTGTTGTAAGCCTCCATGGTACGTAGTAGTTTCTCAAGAAATGCATCAGGAACCTCCATCTGTACACCGAAATAATCATCAAGGTGGACAGAGTGCCCAACTGCCGGTTCTTCTTCTTGTGCCTCCAGTATCAAGTTGCTGCATATTTCCTTTTTCCTCGTATATGGCTGCGATTGATCGATGGCCAACCAAAAGTACGTACCAAGCAATGTGTTTCCTCAAGTAATGATATTCAGTTGATAGTTTACCCGAGAACGGCTTTCGCCCTGGTTTTGTAATAATGGTAAATGTTGACCCTTGACGTTTTGTCTCGTCAAAATAATTGCTCGTGGAGAATAGATTTTTAGCACCCGGGGGCCTAGGCACCCCGTTATCTCACCGTTGGCCCAGAATCCAGCTCATAGTGATATGTGCCATATACTGTAGCGAGTAAACTATTAGCAGGCCTACTGTTTGCTAAATGGAGGCGGTCGGTTGTAAATCAAATGGTGCTAGGCCTAGTATGTCACGGTGCCTATAGGTTTGATTCCCCAGTAACCGAGACCTGGACATGACATTTCACCGTTCTTTATTGGATCATTTCAAGACTGCTCCCTAGAGGCTGACCTTCAAAGCACATTAACAAACTAGTACAACTCAGTGAGATAATGGGGTCAAATTCTCAATTATCAAGATACCAAGATTTAACATATCAACTAATTTTCACAAGTTCTCATTTAAATTTTAGCCACCAAAAACTAATTAAATTTGATTAGGCTAACACCACTCCATACTCAAAGTACTCGGCTTCTATTTGATACCCAGATGTGTTTGAACAGTGCACTGATGGATGTTTGAATAATATTTATTAAGCTAGCATCTTTCTGTCTCATCATGGCGTGAAAACAGCTAATCTGGCCCCCACTCTCCCATCAACCGGCATGGTCAGGTCATACTTTCTATATGTTGTCACTTCACCCGTCTACTGGACCGAGTAGACCTATACTAGCATACCTAGTCCTCTCAGGTCTATCTCTGCATGCTGCATGCTACATCCTCTCACCCGTCGCTGTTTGTCTGTTTAACAAAAGCGGTTAATTAATCTGGACCTACAAATTGTCTGCAACTGGACAGTAGGTAGCACGAATCATGAAACCGCTGTACGACCAGGATAAGAGGGTGCCGGGGCTACCGGGTGCTGTCGCACCTTTCCGTTCTTCCATGATGCCATTTCGATTTTTAGTTTCAGTAGCAGTAGTTTCCTGTTGAAAAAGTACACCTGCCATTAAGGTTTCTTGTGCAGACTTTCAGTTGCTAGTTACGGAGTAGTTGGAATCCTTGTACCTAATTATTATAGTCAAACTATCTAACAACCTCCCTATCTTTTGTCAAACTATCATGGTGCTTAATATAGACGCCAAATCGCCAATGGAGTATATCCAACAGTTCTGGGCGATCCAGGCTGGACATTGGATTCTCATCTGCACAAGTGCATGAATGAATGATGCATGTGCCCTCTTTATTTGTTTCTTTTGTTCTCTTTGGCTTTTGTGGACTAACTTGGGCACCCTGCCTGAAGATGTTTCTATTGATATATGCTGTGCCACCAGGAGAACAGCTGAAGCAGTGCATCGGAGGCGTGCGAGTGATAATTTTTCAGCGGGACAACGGATGAACTAGTCGATCTTCTGACCAGCTGGTGCTGGTGTGTTCCTGATGCCAATGTTACTCATGTTCTTCTTAGTTTGTTTTCTCACTTCACATCGTTCGTTGCCAGGAGTTTCAAGTGATACTTATTCTTGTAGATCTCAAAGGCAATTGCTCGAGTCATCACCAGGAAGTGGGCCTTATTATACTTGAAGCTGCTTTTGCTAGCCATGGGCCATGGCCAAGGACACGATGGCGTACGTTGATTTGTTCTAACTCCTCAATTGTGGTAGTCTCTTGAGGAGTAATTTACCTAAAACCACCACACTTGGGGCTAGGGTAACAGGTCAGTACCAGATTTGAGCCATATCACAAAAAACCACCAACTCTGAGACTAACCGGTAACACGGAGCACCGACGGGCCGATTTGGCCGCGTAAACAGCGAAACCGACAGGTGGGACCCACCTGTCGGGTCTACGTGGCGCGGGCTGACGGACGCCGTTAGACGGAGGGTGACGGCCGTTTCCGCGCCCGTGTATTAGTTGGCCGCGCGGGTCGCTGGTCGGACTAGACCGCACCAGAGCACATCCGACCGCTCTGTCTCGACCTCGACGACCGCCGGCGCCGCCACCGTCGTCTCGCCGCCGTCCGCCGCTCCGCCATGGTTTCCTGGAGCGAGGGGTCAAGCTCTTCGTCTTCGGACAACGAGTCAGTGACTAGCTAGGTACGTTCATTTGGGGATTCCAGCATTTAGGGTTAGGGTTAGGGTTCTTGAGTTGGGGATTTCTTACCAACTCGCTGATTTGTTCAATCTCTTGGGTTTTTAGCTTCCTAGGACTACCCCATGCTATGAATGGAGTGGCATTGCTCATGAGCTCTCCTCTCGCTGTCTGCATCGAGAGCCTTGCCTCAGGCTAGTAGCATTTCAATCTACTGACACTGGCCGATGTTTTCTTGCTTGTGCTCAGCAGAAGGTATGTTGCTTAGTACAGTTAATCATAGTTAGTTTCTGCTCCATTCAATTGCCACAAGGGAATTTTGCTCTGCTGCTTATTAGTGTAAAGAATTATCACTGCCCACAGTTGGATATAATTTGGTGGTTATGCTCTGACAGTAGGAAATGATGCTTTGGCAGTAGGAAATTATGCTCTGCCAGTGTAATTTGCTCCAAATAATTTAGTAGTGTACAAATTGTTAATGCCAGTAGGAAATTATGCTATATTAAATAATTTGGTGGACATAATATAGTTGTTTTTATAATTATTGACAACATATATTTAGGTAATATGCTGTTAAAATTGGCAATAATTTCTTATTGACAGCACATATTAATTTCATAGGCTTCATAATTGTTTCTGCTCTTAAATGATCACAGTTTCTTATTGAGAACATCTCTTTTGTAGTATGATTGACAATATTTTTTCTGAATTTTAGCCTGAACTAAAATGCAACTATCTGGAGTGGATAGACCCTGAGTGGTCAGTGGCTTTGCAGTTCTGCCTAACTGAATTGTGGAGCATGTATGACAAAGAAAACGAGGACAGGGTGAGAGACAATGTTAAGCTTGGTGACCACAATTTCAAATTTGTTGGAGAAAAGAGGAAGATGGAGGAAGAGCTGAGATTTTTCAAACTTGATTTTGCAAAGATGGTGGCTGACAAGGAGGAGGCTATTACTCAGCTGGGCAATGCTAGGTTGGCTCCTAGTGATCTGAAAGAGGAGATGGAGAAGAAGCTGGCAGACCATGGTAGCACAAATCTACATCACTTACTCAGGGCAAAGGCAGAGAAGGAGAGGGACAAGCTTGTGGTAGAGAGAGACCAAGTGCTCACAGAGAGAGACCAACTAAAGGAAGAGAAGAAAAAGCTGGAGTACATCATTTCTGATTTGCTGAAACAGAAGCATGGCTACAAGGACAAGATCAAGAAGTTGAAGGATATATGTGATGAATTTTAATTATGTAATGTGGTATTGTACCGGTGTATTTTTGCTCTGTTGCACTGAATAATCAAACCTAACTAGAAGTGCACTGCACTGTTTGAATGGTTAAATTTGTACTGAATTATGCAGTTTATCTGTAAGTCTAGAATTTGAACTTATGGCATGAATTTGTACTTAATTTGCAGTACTCTCTCTTGTATTATATTGAGTACTCTATTATATTTATATCACTCCAGGTGAAACTAGTGTGATAGTCAAATTATTGTGCACAACATAATTTGACATACTAGTAACTTATGGCATGAGTATACCAGGAACTTATGGCATTATTATTATGCACAGAATGTGATGATCAGGGAGAGCAAACAACATAGCAGTACAGAGTAAATATAGCAGTGCAAGCACAGAATTATAGGTAGATATATGACGATCATGCAAGCCAACATAGCAGTACACAAGAATTATAGGTAGCAGTTCCTCATAGCATAAAACCAAGATCCATACATAGGTTCAAGATAGAAGTACACAACAGTAGTTCTTAGTGCCACACATAGGTTCAACATAGCATTACATAAGTTCAAATGTAGTCTTGGCATAGATAAAGTGCTCTAGTGCCTGATGGAGCACACATGCAATTGGATACATAGTTAAACAAGAACTCTCAGTAGTTCCCACTGGCATAGAAGTGCCCCTCCATCCTTTTGCTCATGTATCTTGTCCTTTTGGACCTATTTCCTGTTGGTTGGCTAGTTGAAGCTTCTGCAGTAGTTCTTGGAGGATTGAAGCTTCTTGCACCTGTTTTTGCACCTCTCCTTGCAGCAGCAGTACCAGCACCAGAAGGAGAAGATTTTGCAGCTCTAGCAGATGAACCAGCAGCTCTAGCAGATGAACCAGCAGCTCTAGCAGATGAACTAGCAGCTCTAGCAGAGTTGCCCCTTGAAGCAGCAACAGATGAACCCCTTGAAGCATATGTAGAGCTTGCACCCCTAGGAGTTGTTGTACCAGCTGTTGAGCTTCCACCTTGCTGCCATGCATGGGCTGTCCTGTTTTCCTGCAATTATTTTTGTTGGATACATTTCAGTGATACTTAATGAATGGTGAGACAGAGAAGGAACTCAAAAAGAACATACCATGTGTTTGTTCTTCCTAATTTGCAGATCTGGCCTCAATGGCTTTGCACAACTTGTGTATTTGTGGCCCTGCAACTTGCAGTTACTACAAGTTATTGTAGCCATCCTTGATGTCTGCTTTGCTTGAGGAGGCTCAAACATGCCTTTCTTCCTTTTCTCTTCTGCTGGTCCCTTCTTGTCTTCTCTGAACTGAGGTGGGTCAATGTCAGGAGTTGCCGTTTTCACCCAACAATCAGACCAGGAACTTGGTAAATTGTGGGCCTGTATGACTCCAAGTACATAGCCTTTTTGAAGAACACATTTACATGGTCCTCTGGTAGTTGTTTGGACCTGTAGATGGCAGAACAACCATGGTTGCAAGGAATTCCAGAGATGTCCCACTTCTTAGAGCCACATGTTTTCAGGTGTCAACAGAGTAGGTCTTGTCCCCACTACTCACTTGGAAAATACCTGGTCCAGCTATCAATGATTTGCAGTGCCTTGCATATCTCTTGTTCATCTCTAACTTCTCAGCATAAGTTGGTGCAATTTCCCATCTTGAAACTAGTCCACCCTCTCTCTTTTTCTGATACCTTACCAGAAATTTGTCCTTGATCCCATTGATCATGGTCACAATTCGCTTGTTTCTTACATGAAGTATGTACTTATTAAAAACTTCACTTAAGTTATTAACAACCAGATCAATTTTGCAGTTAGTATCCATTGCATGTCTTGACCAAGCTTTTGGAGGAATCCTTGACATCCACTCCCAAGCAACCTTGCACTCAGCCTTATGCTCGCCATTGCCAACTAAAAGTCATGTCCAGTGTAAGCATATGCAGCTGCATCCATGCATTTCTTCAAGTCTTCTCCTCTAAATCCTGCTCTCTGAAAGTTAGCATAAATGTGCCTCAAGCAGTACCTATGAGGGAAGTTTGGAAAGACCGCTGTGACTGCATTCAACAGACCCTGCAAAGGATTTTGAATTTGTTAAAATGAAAGAATTATTTTGATTTATTTTGATTTATTTTGATTTAGTTCAATTTAACTATTGTACTACTATTATTTTGATTTAATTCAATTTAACTGTTGTAGTATATTATTTAGATTTAATTCAATTTAATTGTTGTAGTACTATTATTTGCATTTAATTGTTGACCCATAAGGGTCACCTAGGCTATCTTGACCTAAGTAGGGTAGGTGGGTTCGAAGAAAGGTTGCTTGGACTAGGTTGGCCCTTTTGGGTCACCCTAGGCTATCTTGACATAATTGTCGACAAGACGCGTTACCACTCGACACATGCCAACTAGGGTAGGTGGGTTCAAAGAAAGGTTGATTGGGCTATGGTGACCCATAAGGGTCACCCTGGGCTATCTTGACCGAAGTGTCGACAAGAGGCGTTACCACTCGACACATGCCAACTAGGGTAGGTAGGTTCAAAGAAAGGTTGCTTGGGCTAGGTTGGCCCTTTTGGGTCACCCTAGGCTATCTTGAACGAAGTGTCGATAAGATGCGTTACCACTCGACACATGCCAACTAGGGTAGGTGGGTTCAAAGAAAGGTTGCTTGGGCTAGGTTGGCCCTTTTGGGTCACCCTAGGCTATCTTGACCGAAGTGTCGACAAGATGCGTTACGACTCGACACATGCCAACTAGGGTAGGTGGGTTCAAAGAAAGGTTGCTTGGGCTAGGTTGGCCCTTTTGTGTCACCCTAAGCTATCTTGACATAATTGTTGACAAGACGCGTTACCACTCGACACATGCCAACTAGGGTAGGTGGGATCAATGAAAGGTTGGTTAGGCTATGTTGGCCCTTTTGGGCCACCCTAGACCCTCTTGAATTAATTGTCGACAAGACGCGTTACCCCTCGACACATACCAACTAGGGTAGGTGGGGTCAACGAAAGGTTGGTTAGGCTATGTTGGCCCTTTTGGGCCACCCTAGACCCTCTTGACCTAATTGTCGACAAGACACGTTACCCCTTGACACATACCAACTAGGCTAAGTGCTAAACTAATTAATGAACTAATCACACTGAATGCAGAACTAATGAATGAACTAATTAAACTGACTCCCCCAACAAATTATTGAACTAATTATACTAAGTGCTGAACTAATTAGACTAAATGCAGAACAGATTAATGAAGTAATTAATCTGAATGCAAAACAAATTAATGAACTAATTATACTAAGTGCTGAACAAATTAGACTACATGCAGAACAAATTAGTGAAGTAATTAAACTGAATGCAGAATAAATTAATGAACTAATTAAACTAAATGCACAACAAATTAATGAAGAGGATATACTACTAATTTAGGGACAAGTGAAGATGTAGATGAACTCACCTTCTGTCTATCAGACATGAATGTGTACTTCCCAAATTTTCCCTCTTCCTTCCCTCATAGGGCATACTTGAGTTGAGTCAAAAACCAGGACCAATTTGGTGTGTCTTCAACTCCAACCACTCCAAATGCTATGGGATACATATTGTTGTTTGCATCCCTTCCAGTAGCAGCTAGTATTTGTGCCCCACTAGTTAACTTAATGAAACAAACATCTAGGCCTATGAATGGCCTGCATCCATTCAAAAATCCCTCAACACATGCATTCAAACAGAAAAAAAGACCATGAAACCTTGGTCCTGCAGTTGGATTTTCTCTTGTTTTTCCACTCACAATACTGACAATGCATCTTGATCCAGGATTTGTAGCTTTCACAGTCTCCAAATAATCTCTCAGCCTCTTGTGATCTCCAAGCACAATCTCCTTTGCTTTCCTCTTTGCTCTCCATGCCATCATCTTGGGCACCTCAACACCAAACTGCCTCTTTGCCTTATCAACTATAGCAGGTACAGTTGTGTTGGGGTCTGATCTGATAGTTTCAAGCATTTTGTTGCCAAGCCACATTGAGCTAATCCTTGTCTTCTCAAATTGGGTGGGACATGTGTGCTCCAATATCATCTTCTTAATGCAGAAAGTGGGATCATTATTGATCTTTGCTGTAACCATGTGGAACTGACATCCCTCTCCATCACAGCACACTATTATCCTATCACTACAATTTCTGTCATATTTGTATCTTCTGAGTTGTTTCACATGCAAACTCACAAGAGCCTCTCTAAACTGGTAAACATCTCTGAAACAAAGCCTGAGCTGGAATTGCTGCTCTGGATGCAGCCTCTCCTCATCATACCAGACCCTGGGTGGTCTTTTCTTAGCTCTGCTCCTTCTACCAGAGGGGATTACAAAGGTCATTGGTTCATTGCCATCATCATCAGCTTCAAAGCCTGTATCATCCTCTTCTGAAGATGGATACCAGTCCTCATTCATGCTTCTGGCAGCACTACACTATGAGGGAAAACCTTATACACAGAATCTTAGCAGCAGCGTGGTTTAAAAACAAACGCTACTGCTAATTAGCAGTAGCGAGCTCCAGTAAACCGCGCTACTAACACCCACATAGCAGTAGCGCTCTAGGTGAAACAAGCGCTACTACTATAATTGCCACGGCATTGCCTCCAGGCTAGATATAGCAGTAGCGCCCTTCTCCTGGACGCGCTACTGCTAAAGTACTCAGTAGCAACGTTTTTCTTCAAAACTCGCTGCTGCTAAGTATCACCGCAACTAATTAAGTTTAGTCCCATACTGCTAAGCGAACAAGGTGTTTACCACCTTAAATACGTTACTTCTCGAACTATCTCGAGCACTTGGTCTTCATTGAACTATATGTGTAGGATTTGTGGCTGCAATATGAATCCTCGCCTGTACCTATACAGGTACAGTGAGGATTCATGTTGACTATTTAGATTCTACACAAAAAGATCAATGATGACCAATGTATATTTTTGATGTTTTTACATGCTTAGACTTATAGCGTTTTTCCAGGACAAAGCGGTACTGATATTGGGATAAACAAAAGAAATAACTGCTTCCTTTAGCAGTAGCGTTTGTTTCTAAAACGCGCTATACACTACTAGGGAAAACCTTATACACAGAATCTTAGCAGCAGCGCGGCACAAAAAGAGGTGCTACTGCTAATTAGCAGTAGCAAGGTTAGGAAAAGTGCGCTACTGATGTAAATTTAGCAGTAGCGCGTGATGTCTAAACCGCGCTGCTACAAAAATCCACCGACCGTACACAACAACCTAAGTTTACCAGCAACGCGGCGTCACGATGCGCCCTACTGCTAATGCAATAGTAGTAGCGCGCTTTTTAGTCACGTCGCTGCTGCTAATTTTGAAATTGTCCACACGGTTGGCCCGTTTAGCAGTAGCGCGTGTGAGAAAAGCGTGTCGCTGCTACGCTCGTAGCAGTAGCGCGTGTGAGAAAAGCGTGTCGCTGCTACGCTCGTAGCAGTAGCGCGTTTTTCCTCCCACGCTACTGCTAAGACGCAGCACCCCACCACCTTTTCCCACCCGTCCTCCCCTCCCCCATCTCCTCTCCTCCCTTTCCCCTACCTCCCACATCCTCCCTCTCTCACTCTTCTTCTTCCTCAATACTTCTCCCCCCATTACTCTCCCTCTTCAACCTACCTTTCTCTCTCTTCATTACTCCTAGCTAACTACACCACCTCCATTAATGCATCTCCTTTCTCTTTTTCCTTCCCCCTCCAATAGTTGAAGTTGTCTCCTCCCAAATTAGCTAGCTAGGTAGATGTAGCATTTAGTTAAGTGACCTATTTGCCCCCTAACTAGATCTATCTTGTCAAGAAGAGCTTTGTGCACTTTTGATCTCCCTACATCATCATCTCCACCGTGTGCTCGATCTCGAGATAGAGATGATTAAAATTTCATGCTTTTGCAAAATGGAAATATGTGTATGTGTGTGTGATATGATAATTGGTCAATATGATGGAAATTGTGTGTGTGGCATGTGTTGACGCCAAATTGTGCTTTTGAGTTGCCTATGTTTTGCCGAAATGTCGATTTAGTTCCGTTTCGGTGAATTCCGGGCAAACTCTAGATCTATATATGTCCTATTTTTAGGGAAGGTCATGCCGAATTTTTGTATGACTTTGATGCATGCACGCATTTTTATAATCAATTTGTTTATTATTACCGTGCAGACGTTCATGATGGTCAGTGGAACGATGGTGGACAGGTGGTTGCGGTCGGCGATGCAGGACATGAAAGAAAATAACCGGACATAGGTTTTATGTCCGTGTCAAAAATGCAAAGGAATAGTTTGGCTCGACCCTTATGACGATGGTCATGTCGAAGCGCACCTGCTCATGACTGGTTTCATGGATGGCTATACTTGGTGGATAATTGAAGATGAGGATGACGATGCTGAGGACGCCGACGGGGCAGGCAATGACGACACGGGGCAAGACGAAGAGATGATCGATAATGGCGGAGGGGAAGAGGCCGGACATGGCGGCGGAGAAGGGGCCGAACATGGTGGAGTAGAAGGTGCCGGACATGGCGGCGGAGAGAACGTGGACTCCACGCAGCAGAGTTCGTCGGTACTAAGTTCAATCGTGCGGGGCCCTCATGTTCAAGCACTACTTCGCAAGGAGACGAGTACTGAGAGAGCTGCTTCTAGAGAGGAGGCTAAGCTGGAGCAACTGGTGGTAGACTCGAACACTCCATTGTATGATGGTTGCAATCCTGAGGTGACCCGCTTGAGTTTCACGCTCCAACTCCTGAAGACGAAGGCTAAAAAAAAATGGACCGACACTAGCCTCGATGAGCATCTCAAGTACCTAAAGGATGTTCTTCCCGCGGGGAATCTATGTCCTAATAGTGTTGATGAGGCCAAGAAGATCGTGTGCCCTCTTGATCTGCCGCATGTTAGATACCATGCATGCATCAACGATTGCATAATTTATCGGAAGGAGCACGCGGAAAAAACAAGCTGTCCGGTGTGCAATGCTTCTCGATACAAGAAGGCCGGGAAGAAATGTCCCCAGAAAGTTGTATGGTACTTACCGATCACTCCCCGTCTCCAGCGGTATTTCGTAGATCCCAAGGAAGCAAAGCTAATGCGCTGGCACGCAGAGAGGAAGAAGCCCGACGATGGAGATGATCCGCAGCGGAGACACGTCAAGGATGGAAGCCAGTGGAGAGCGTTGAACAGCTTCTATCGGTATTTCAAATGTGATGCAAGGAACATCGTGCTCGGCGCGTGTACCGATGGCATGAATCCGTTTGGCAACCAGAACACCAACCATAGCACATGGCCCGTGTTTGTATGGATGTACAACCTCCCCCTGGTTGTGCATGAAGTCGAAGTACATTCACATGAGCATGCTTATTCAAGGGTCGAAACAACCAGGAAATAATATTAATTTGTATCTGGGGCTACTTCAAGAGGAGTTAGACACTTTATGGAAAACACCGGCCAAGACATGGGATGCCAGCAAAGGCGAGTATTTCTACATGAGAGCCGCGCTGATCACGACGGTGCACGACTATCGCGGTTATGGATATGTCGCAGGCCAGGTGTGCCATGGATATTGCGGATGCACGCGGTGCATGGATGATACGACGTCTCGGCAGCTAACGTCAAGGAATGATGGCGGGTCTGGGAAAATCGTGTACATGGGGCATCGAAGATGGCTCGAACAGGACGACTCGTGGAGAAACCGTGGAGATCTATTCAATGGTCACGCTGAGCATCGAGGACCTCCAGGTAAGCGGAGCGGTGCCGAAATCGATGAGTTGTTGAAAAACTGGAAGGAGTGCCCCGCGCCGGGAAAGACGATGAAAAAGGCGCCAGAGCCGCTGCTGAAGGTATGGAAGACGAGGCCTGTGTTCTGGGACTTGGAGTACTGGCACAAACTCGATACACCTCATTGCCTTGATCAAATGCACATCTGTAAGAATGTCCTTGAGAGTTTGCTCGCGACACTGATGAACATGCCGGATAAGACCAAGGATGGGCCGAAGGCAAGAAAAGACTTGCAAGATTTGAATATCAGGGAAGATCTGCACATGCCGCCCCGTAAACAGTCAGACGAGACAGAGACGGAGACAGAGGCGCGGGAGAAGAAGGGCAAGAAAATAAAGAAAGAGGATTATTGCCCCCCTTCTTGCTTCACCTTAAGTCAGGCTGAGATCGATCAATTCTTTAAGTGCCTTACCGGAGTCAAAGTTAGTTCCGGTTACTGTGGAAAGATAAGCAGATATCTAGACACGGACAAGAAAATGTTCAGCGGGATGAAGTCCCATGACTGTCATGTGATGATGATGCAGATACTACCAGTTGCCCTTAGAGGGATAATGGACAAGCCCATCCGTGACACGTTTATTGGTCTCTGCAACTTTTTCGACGTCATCTCTCGAAAGTCGATCAGTCCGAAGCAGCTCCGAGGCTACAGGAAGAGATCGTTGTGATACTGAATGATCTTGAGATGTACTTCCCGCCCGCGTTCTTTGACGTGATGGTGCATCTGTGTGTCCATATTGTGGACGACATAATAGACTTGGGGCCGTCATTTCTGCACAACATGATGCCGTTTGAGAGGATGCATGAATGGGATCATCACAGGATTCGTTCGTAACATGTCCCGTCCGGATGGAAGCATCATCCAGGGCTATCTGACACAAGAGTGCATCTCTTTCTACGAGAATTTTCTATATGGCGTAGACCAGCCGCCTGATGTTAGTGTTGGTTTGCCCGTTAACAAGCACGATGGGAGGCTCGAAGGAGAAGGTCACTCCAACGGTCGCAGGGAACTGCACGTGGCATACTCAGATCGATGCATCGACTTTGACATAGCAAACTTGGTAGTGCTACAACACCTAGACGAGGTAGATCCTTTCGTGGCACTGCACAAAGAAATTATCGCAAAGAAGTATCGTGACCGGGGGGTATGCAGGACGGACGCCGAAGTTACTAGAGAGCAGAACTCCACTTTCCTGCATTGGTTCAAAGAGCATATTATTGCTAATCCCCCGGAGGAGGGCTCTAAGGACGGATTGCTCATATACGCCTTAGCACATGGCCCCTCGCCCAACCTCCTAACCTATCAGGCATACGATATCAACGGATACACGTTCTACACGGAGGCCAAAGATATGGACAGTGATGATCAGAACTCAGGGGTGACGATGGAATGCATGACCGGCAGCGACAACGGCGCAACTGAAAGACTTTACGGAAGGGTCGAGGAGATCTAGGAGCTTGACTACTCTGGACTGCACAACACGATGATGTTCCATGTCAGATGGGCTAAGAATGTCGAAAGAGAAAACTGGAATTTCACTACCATGACTATACCCGACGCCAAGAGCGCTACCGTGAACGCTATCGCAAAAAATGAGCCATGGGTACACGCTAAGCACGTGACACAATACTTCTTCATAACCGACCTGCGCAATCCCAGTCGTGTTGTCGTGAGGAGAGGCAAAAGGAACATCATTGGAATGGATGGAGTCGCCAATGAGGAAGACTACGATCAGTACGGCAACCCAATGAGGGAAGATGATGATGATGCTGAAGTATACGTCAAAAGAAAGAATCAATACTACATTACCTAAGAAAAATCATACTCCATGGAAAAGGCAAAGTCACAATGAGGGGCTCAATTATTCTTCAACGAACAAGAAGGGAAAGAAGCTGACTCAAAAACGAAAACGTCAACGCTGAGGAACCGTATGTTATCGGTCAAATGATGTAATATATATGTTCCTATTTTGTATACACACTTAGCCATTATTATGCATGGGTCCAATGATGTAATATATATGTTCCTATTTTGTATACATATTTAACCGTCAAATGATGCAATATATATCGCCTTCAATTCCCTTCGTTAACTGCTCTCGGAAAAAAGTGAGAGAAAATAAAGGAAAAGAAAATAGAAGGAAACAAACAGGAAAACTGTTATATAGGTACTGGTTATAGCAGCAGCGCTTTTTTGAGAAAAGAGCTACAGCTAGTCAAGGTAGCAGTAGCGGTTTCTACACGAAACCGCTATAGCTACCTAGAGTAGCTATAGCGCGTTTCACCTAAACGCGCTACTACTATGCCCACTTAACCCCGAAAATCCCCACTCCTCTCTTCATCCCGCCTCTTTTCCGCCAAATCCCCACACTCTCTCTTCCCCCGACGCGCCGCCGGAGCCCTCGCCACGCCTCTACGCTTGCCCCCGACCTCGACGCCGATCGACCCCGGCGCCGGCTCCGGCCCCCGACCCCAACCCCGGCGCTCACCCACGGCCCCGACCCCGGCGCTCGCCCACGGCCCCGGCCCCGACCCCAACCCCGGCTCCAGCCCCGACGCTCGACCCCGACCCTCACCCCTCCCAACCTCGGCCGTCGTCGGGCCTGCACCCTCTGTAAGCCCCCCAGCTCTCCTCCTCTCTCTGGTAGCTAGGTTTTTTGGTTAATTTAGTTAGGTTTTAGTTAGGGCAGATGGTTAATTAGGTTATATATTTAGTTATGTATTTAGCTAGGTTTTTCTTCAAATTCTATATTTTTCTTCCTTTTATATGCAAATTTGAAGTGGACATGTGATGTTTTGGACATGTCATATTTGGAAATTTGGACATGTCATTTGGACATGATGATTATGTGCAGGGTAAATGATCCGCGTGGCCTATGTTACGCCGGAATGTTGATTCATTTCCGTTCCGGTGAATTTCAGGCGCTCGATATGTCCATTTTTTAGCAAAGGTCATGCCGAAATTTTCCGTGAATTTTGGCATGATTTGTGCTAGATAGTAGGCATATCGAGTGCTGGGAAACGACATTCCGGCAAACATAGATTTCTTTTTTATGTCATTTCTCATTTTTTTTCATAGTTTTAGAATTAAACGAGGAGACTTAATCATAGGAAACATGTCGAACAATGAAGAAACTGGGCCTTCTGACCAAGATGCAGACGAGCTGGATTATGAGGGTGAACAAGAGTACCTCAACTTTTTGACTGCTAAGAAAATGCAAAGTCAAGGTTTGCAGGTCGCCCTCGATGATGGTACTGACGCCGACATCGACACCGACGGTGCCGGCACCGATGGCGGCGCCGAGACCCATGGCGGCGCCGAGACCGGTGCGGAAGGTACCGGCGAGGAAGATATCGGCGGGGAAGGTACCGGCGAGGAAGATATCGGCGGGGAAGGTACCGGCGCCGATGCCGCTACCGAAAGGAAGAAGCAGAAGAAGCAGAGGATACAAAAACCTAACAAACTAGGGATTGGACGACTGGTGATCACAAAGATGGCACCTGGCAAGTTTGAGCCATTAGAGCCGGAAGAACCTCGCAAGTGCTATGGGAACCAAGTAGGATGCATCCTACGGGAATGCGCGAGCATCAACGACGATGACTTAAGGAGTAAAGAACATTTGACGCAGTTGCTCCTGACGAAGTTGCACAAGAGATTCAAGTTCCCCGACCAGGATGATAACATAGAAGAACCATGGGATGATCTGAAGATGAAAAAGATTAACAATCACGCCATGGGCATGTTCAGTAATGATTTGGCCTCCTGGAAAGGGAGGGTGAAACGAGCTATTGAGGCTGAGGAACCCCTGTCCAAGATTCTGGAGGAAAATCCGACACTTACGGAAGAGGAGTTCGAAAAGTTCAAGGACACTTGCGCTACCGAGGCAGCCAAGTCTAAGGCTGCGAAATTCAAGAGCCTTCAGCAAAGGAACACGGGGAAGCACCGCTTCGGAAGCCGTGGCTACCTCGGTAAAAGGCCCATATGGGATAAGGAGGACGCGGAACGTGAAGCCGCGGGTATCCCAGACCCCTTCGCGAAGTTCACCAACCCCTTGGAGTGTGACTTCATCAGGGCCCTCTACAAGTGGGACAAGGAAAAGAAGGTTTTTTACACGGACCAGATCACGAGGAAATTGATTAGACTACCGGTAATTATTCTTTTACCACCTTACATTTAGCTTCAGATCTAGTCGACTACACATTCCTAAACGGTTCACGCTCCTTCTGCAAGAGAAGCAACACCAGCTTGCAACCGAAAGCCCTACTTCTCTGATGAGGCCCAAATGGGACACCCCTCTCAACCGGGCCTTGTACGAACTTAAGGGACTCCCTTTGGGCCAGCGGCCGCAATATGGTCGTGTGCACGGCGCTGGAGACGGCGCCACGTGGAAGGTGTTTTACAACGAGGGCCCGGAGGCCAAGAAGCTGAAAAATAAGTTTAGTCAGGCGGACATCGATGAGAAGGTGAAGCTTGCGGTCGAGAAAAAAGCAGCTGAGGATGCGAAAAAAAACAGCCGAGGAGAAAAATGAGTTGCTACAGCAGGCAGTCAATGCAGCTGTAACTGCCTGCAGAAATGATTTCGCTACTAACTTGGTTCCAGCTATCATCAACTGGACGAAGAAAAATCCAGACAAGACGGCACATGATTTCCCGTTGCCCAGTTTCGTCGGGAGCAACTCCGTGAACAACAACACCACCGCACCATCACTTGCTCACGCAACCGGGGATCCTCTCGCAGTCGCTCCCGCTCATAGCAGCCCATCCTTAGTCTCTGGCGCGCTAGGTGGGCCTTCGTCTTTGGCTGAGCTCGACGCCCTCACGGTAATTACATGTCGCACCAACATATATATATATATATATATATATATATTCCATTTTCGTTGCCTTTCGGATGTTTTACGCCACAGACATGTGTTTGCAGGCCGAAGAAACCCCGTGCACCATACTCTACTTGATCAAAGGCCAGAAGGTGGACGTGGGAAAGGGGATGATAATGAACCCCTTGCAACCCACGTTCCACAACCACCCGATCCCCGCTAGGCACTTCAGAGTTAACTTGTCCAGTGTGAAATTGGGGCACGAGCATTTGCCTCCTCCAGTACAGCCTGTGGGAGAGGATGACGAGACCCCGCCGCGGATTGGAAGCTGCAAGGGTTGGGTGCTGCTATGGCCGAAGAATCTTATTCGTCTAGAGCCGGCCGAGAGCACACCAATAACCACACATCAACAACCATGTGCGGAGACCACCACCCCGCCTACGCAATTACCAGCTCCTGTAGTGTCGGGTGAGAGCGGCGGACGACGTGATGAAGGGGGTGCAATAGTACTGGCTGATGTAATCGGTCCTGTAGAACATAGAATGGATGATGAGACGGAGGTCGACCCAATGGGTTTCCTCAATACAAACGCGTATGACTGTGACATAGATATGATGAGTCAACCATATGACGAATCGGGCTATCAGCATGCTAATGAGGATATGGATGATCTGCCCGGGCAGGAAGGTCATAGCAGGGATTGCAAAAAGTCTATCTTCATGAAATCCTCACAGGACACGCCTGAAGATGCCGCCTCAACACAGGCTCCACTAGCCGAGGGTCGTACAGTGCTTAGCTCAGGAACACTGGGGCAGGGGTTAAGGAAGGGTCTGGAAGGTGTGCCCAAGAAAAAGGAGAGGAAGAGATCGGGGAAGATAGCTGCCTCCAAACAAGCCAAAGAACATAGCAGCCAGATGATGGATTATGAAGAGCGTGTACCCGTGAAAGGTGCGGCCATGTTCCATCTCACGGGCAAGACGATGCTACCGTCGAAACCGCTGGAGGCACTATCAGGGGATCTCAGGAGACTGCACGACCATGTGCTGTCGACTGAGAAAAGCCTACTAGCCTCGAAGGATCCAGGATATCCGACATACGCGGCTCGTGTGCCTGAGGGGAAGTGCTACGTTGACACACGGCCTGCGGAGGTGTTCTTCCTACAGTTTGACCATATCTTTGAGATGTTTCTGACAAGGCGGCTCGATTTTACAATCGTCCGCCTTTTTGCGCTACATATGAGCTCCGTCATGAAGAGAGAAGAAGTCTCGCAAATCTGTGTGGCGGATCCGTACTACATGCACGAGTCTTTCTTGAGTCTCGGCGACTTTGAGCGTGAAACTGCTAGGGACTACCTCCAAAACTTCATGGTACAGAATAAGGACCAGGAAATTGTCCTCCTGGCTTATCATCCAAAGTAAGTCAGTTCCGGACAACCCTTTCATACATTTCAATCATTCCTTCTCGCTCATATGGAGAATAATTTGAGGTGTCTTTTCCCTGCAGCAACGGGCGCGCTGTCCTTATCGTTCTTTACCCGTGAGTCTCCCACGCCGTATATTTCGACCCTTCCAGAGACTACGAGAAGAAGGACTACACCCACATAATGAATATTCTAGATGATGCTCTCCAAGGGTTCAGCATTAGAGGTGGCCACATGCAGATCAGGAAACAAAGGAACAAGAAGATGGGTTTCGCGCATAAAACTAACTTCTGTTGCATCCATGTCCCAAAACCAAGCAAGAAGGATGAATTCTACATCCTCCATCTCATGATTGAGTTCAACATGGATCACCAAAAGCTTCACATGACAAGCAGAAATGATGATCATATCCACAAGTGGCTAGAATCTCATGGAGAAGCGGATTATAAACTTAGAGATGACTTCTTTCGCATCCAAAGGGATATTGCGACGATCATCATGAAAGAAGTCGTCGATGAGAAGGGGATGTTCCACCATGGCTGTAATGCCCCGGATTCGATGCGCCAGGTGTCTTCCAGTTATTCGTCGTAGTTTTCATGTCATTTGCTTGCGTGTTGCATTTTGCCATGTCATCATCTGCATTTCATCTGCATGTTTTTCAAAACTTGCATCCGGTCCTTTCCCCGGTTGTCCGTTTCGCGATCCGACACTCTCCCTCGCGCCCGTCGCCCCTCTCAGACCTTGTTTTGTGAGTGGGAGAAAAACGTTCTCGGAATGGGCCGCGTTTTGCCGAGTGGCCTTGGTATATCACCGGTAGACCGCCCGTAAAATTTCGTTCCATTTGCAGGTCGTTTGATGCCCCAACGGTTAACCGCGTGGCCCGAAACCCCTCTCTCTTTGCAGCCCAGCACCCCTCCACCACAGCCCACTAACCCAGCAAAAACCCCTCCATGCTCTCGGTCGTTCGATGACGATCGTGTGGGCGAAAACCGCACCCCATTTGGACTCCCCTAGCTCCCTCTACCTATAAAAACGCCCCCTCCCCCTCCATTTTCGGGTCCAAACCCTAGCCCCGCTCCACTCGCGCCGCCGGACATGTCCGCCCCCTCGCCGGACACGTCCGCCCCGCCGCCGCAGCCAACCCCGCGCCTCCCACCACCGCCGGCCCGCGAAGCCCGTCTGGAGCCCGCGTCGGGCCGCGCCGGGCCCGGATCCGCCCGAGCCGCCCGCAACCGCCCCTCCCCGAGCGCTCTTCGCCCCGCCGCCTGCGCCCGAGTGCTCCCGCGTCTCCCGTCGCCGCGCCCTGCCGGCGCCGCACCGCTCGCCGGAGTTGCCTCCGCCGCCGGCGAGCACCACATCCAGGTCGTGCCGCCCCTGCCTCTCCTCCCTCCTTCCATCCGGTGCTTCTCCCTCTCCCTCACGATCTCTCTCTCTGTCCCGAGCTCTGCAGGCCGCCATGGATGGCTGCCTCGATCTACGCGCTCGCGCCACCCCAAGCCGCCCCATCGCCGGGAATGGGTTGCCCCGCGCCCGATCTACCCATTCACGGCCTCCCCGACCCTCGCCGGAGTCCCACGTCGCCCCACCATCGCCGTTGACTTCCGCCAGAGTGGTTCTGTACGAGAGAAGGAGCCAACCCCGACCTTCCAGTTTTTTTTCGTGGGGTAAAATTCTGCTAAGTCCCAGATTTTTAGCATTCTGGTGCCCTTTTCAACATGCCATAACTCTCTGACCGTAGATTCGTTTTGCATGCATAATATATGAAAATGTTCACCATGAGATGCTCTTCATTTCTTCCATTGTGCCATGCTTGTTTGAGTCCATCTTGATGTCCTTATCATCGTTGCAAGACTGCAATATGATGTTGTTCTGCTGTAGTTTAACAGAACTTGCTCATTTGTCATTTTTGTATCTTTTTGTGTGATTTTCTTTTGAGCATGATGTCTACATATGTTATGAGCTACAACATGCCATATTTTCTGTGGTGCAATCCACTCTTCATGATATGCCATGTGTAGGTTTTTACAAGCTTGCAAATAGCCTCCGTGATGTTGCTGATTTCTGTGACTTGGTCATTTCTGCTAAGTCTATAGCTGTAGCATCGTGATGCCTTGTAAACCTGCTGTCCCCATGAGTTCTATGCATAATATGGAGATGTTCACTAAGGGTCTTTTGTTATAAATGTTATGATGTATCCATCCATTCCCTTGGTTGCATTTATAGCCTGCTGTAGCTTGCTGTTATCATGCTCTCAAATTGCTAAATAATGTTGCTGTCAGGCTGTTAACATGAAGTTCAGTTTTGACATGTGTTTTGCTAGTGATCCAGGCACCCTATGAACTTGCTCTTGCCATGCTTAGCTTCATAATTATTCCATATTACTATTGGATGCCTTCACATGCCATGAAATGCTTTTTGATGAGTGATTTGAGCTCGCAAAGATGCCTTCATAATTCTGTTTATGCCATGCTCAGTTTTTCTGCTAAGTTTGTATCTGTTTATGAAACTTGCTATGTTTACATGAGTGCCATCATATCTTCTCTGCCTTTTTGGCTCGTGATCAGTAAGAAACTTTTGTTATATGCAATTAGTAGATTCATGTCATGCCTTTGTTTGCTATGATATGTTCCTGTAGCAGGTTGTTTGATAGCTCTAAACTTTGCAACCTGATGTTATTCCTGCCATGTCCTGGAATTCTGCCAAGTCTGTAAAACTGTTATTATTTGCAATCTTGTCATGTCCTTTTGAGCATGTTTCAGTGGTTTCTGGAGATAGCACATTGTTCATGTTTTGTCATGCTTTACCTGTACATCATGTCCATGCCTTTTGTTTTCATATTGTGGTGCTGTAGCATATTTGCATGATGCTTGCAAGATGCATAGTTGCTGTTTTGGGACAGATTGTTGCTATATCTTGTATTGTGTGTATGTGTTGCACCGTTGCTCCGTTTTGAGCATGTTCTATATGTAACTTGCTTAGAATTGCATGTAGTTTCATATTATCATGTTGCATCCTTTTTTTGGAGTGTGTGCTTGATGTTTGCATGCATTTTGCATCAATGCTATGAACTTGGTTTGCTCATATCTTCTAGGCCGTAGCTCCGAATCTAATGAACTTTATATGTAACTTGACTAGAATTTCATGTAGATCATCTTGGTGCATCTTAACTTGCTGTTTAACAACTTAAACATAAGGTTTATTCAGGTCTGGACCAAATTTCGAAATTTGCATATGAGGACTTACCGGAATTGTTATATGTTGTTCCCGGCCTCATTTAAACTTGCTTTGATGTGTTGCTCTTGTATGCATCATCTCTTGCCATGAGTAGCCTCATGTAGCCTTGTCATGCATCATACTTGATTGAGCATCATGCCTTGTTCATGTGTGGTGCGTTTACCATGTTGTGTGCTTCTTCTCGATAGTTCCCGTTTCGTTGCGATAGTGAGGATTCGTTCGTCTACGCTTGGTTCGTCTTCGTGGCTTCATCTTCTTCATGGGTTCATTCTTCTTCCTAGCGGGATTTCAGGCAAGATGACCGTCACCTTGGATCTCATTACTATCATTGCTATGCTAGTTGCTTCGTTCTATCGTTATGATGTGCTACCTATCACCTGTTTATCAAGCCTCCCAAATTGCCATGTCAGCCTCTAACCTTTGTCACCCTTCCTAGCAAACCGTTGTTTGGCTATGTTACCGCTTTTGTTCAGCCCATCTTATAGCGTTGCTAGTTGCAGGTGAAGATGAAGATTGCTCCATGTTGGATTATGTTTATGTTGGGATATCACAATATCTCTTATTTAATTAATGCATCTATATACTTGGTAAAGGGTGGAAGGCTCGGCCTTATGCCTGGTGTTTTGTTCCACTCTTGCCGCCCTAGTTTCCGTCATACCGGTGTTATGTTCCTTGATTTTGCGTTCCTAACGCGGTTGGGTGTTATGGGGACCCCTTGACGGTTCGCTTTGAATAAAACTCCTCCAGCAAGGCCCAACCTTGGTTTTACCATTTGACTATCACCTACTTCTTTTCCCTTGGGAGTCGCGCTCCCGAGGGTCATCTTTATTTAACCCCCCCGGCCTGTGCTTCTCTAAGTGTTGGTCCGAACCGAGCAGCCTGCGGGGCCACCTCGGGGAAACTCGAGGCCTAGTTTTACTCGTAGCTTGACTTATCCGGTGTTGCCCTGAGAACGAGATATGTGCAGCTCCTATCGGGATTGTCGCACATCTGGCGGCTTTGCTGGTCTTGTTTTACCATTGTCGAAATGTCTTGTAAACCGGGATTCCGAGACTGATCGGGTCTTCCCGGGAGAAGGAATATCCTTCATTGACCGTGAGAGCTTATAATGGGCTAAGTTGGGACACCCCTGCAGGGTATAAACTTTCGAGAGCCGTGCCCGCGGTTATGTGGCAGATGGGAATTTGTTAATGTCCGGTTGTAGAGAACTTGACACTTGACTTAACTAAAACGCATCAACCGCGTGTGTAGCCGTGATGGTCTCTTTTCGGCGGAGTCCGGGAAGTGAACACGGTTTCTGGGTTATGTTTGACATAAGTAGGAGTTCAGGATCACTTCTTGATCATTACGAGTTAACGACCGTTCCGTTGCTTCTCTTCTCGCTCTTATTTGCGTATGTTAGCCACCATATATGCTTAGTCGCTGCTGCAACCTCACCACTTTACCCTTTTTCCTTACCCATCAAGCTTTGCTAGTCTTGATACCCATGGTAATGGGATTGCTGAGTCCTCGTGGCTCACAGATTACTACAACAACAGTTGCAGGTATAGGTTTTGCGATGATCATGACGCGAGAGCGATGTTACTTGTTTTGGAGTTCTTCTTCTGCTTCTTCTTCGATCAGGGGATAGGTTCCAGGTCGGCAGCCTGGGCTAGCAGGGTGGATGTCGTTTGAGCTTCTGTTTCTGTTTCATCCGTAGTCGGATGTGGATCTTATGTATGATGTATTGATGTATTCTTGCGGCATTTGTATGTCTTGTATGTATCCCCATATACTATGTAATGTTGATGTAATGACATCCACCTTGCAAAAGCGTGTCAATATGCGGTTCTATCCTTGGTGGGACCTTCGAGTCTCTTTAGGATAGTATCGCATATTGGGCGTGACAACGGCCCTATATCGCGAGCTGACGTCTGAACTCGCATAGGCATGCAACGTCAAGACCTCACACCGTTCAAGAAGCTAGGGTCCATCCACGATGATATGGAAGGATGGAACTTCCAGTGATTTACGATGCCGATGATGATGATGATATGTGTCGGTTGAACTTGTATACTTTTTGTAGCGATGAAACTTTGTGATGTCCACGATCCCTGCCGAACTTGCGTAACACTACTTGGTTTGTTTGGGTACGATGACCTGCGTACCTCTAGTTAATTAGTTTGCGTACTGTATGTTGCATCTAGTTGCTAATTAACCCTTTCTTTCTCGTGTTGCTCTAATATATTTTGTTGCATATGATTGTACATCCTCTTGATGAGCATGCATCTCTAACAGGTACCTAGTTTCTTGATGGCGAGATGGCGGTGCTATGTCGTGTACAGAGGGAAGGTTCCGGGGGTGTACAACGAGTGGCCTGAGTGCCAGGCGCAAGTGAATGGGGTCTCGGGCGCCAGCCATAAAGGCTTCAAAAGCAGACAAGAAGGAGAAGCTAGTTACTTGAGGTTCACGCTAGCGCGAGAGAGGACTCGTAACCACCGCCTCATGTATTGCATAGTCTCGCTCTCACTCATAGTGATAGATCTTCTCGCGTATACCATTGTTTAGATGGATGACGTTGTAGTTGCAAGTATTCGAGACTTGCATGTATCGCTATTTTCGAGATGATGACGAGATACCACTTTGTGTTGGATGATGATTATGATGAGACTATTTGTATGTATATGCTATGATTACATTTGTGATCTCGCAGCCATTTGTATGTGTACCATGATGACATTTGTATCTGCTAAAGATTCTTGTATAAAGCCTGTTCAAATACAAAACAAATATGCAGAAAAAAACAAAAACTACTAAAATTAGCAGTAGCGAGTGGAGAAAAGTTAACAGCAACGCCACAGTAGCAGTAGCGCGTCCGGGCAAAGCGCGCTAGAGCTATTAGCAGTAGCGAGCTTCCACGAAGCGCGCTGCTGCTACACTTGTATAGCAGTAGCGCGGGTGTGCACGCGCTACTGCTACGGGTTAGCTGTAGCGCCGGTCCCCGCGCTAGTTCGACTTAACCACCCACGGGCTCAAAATTTTGCTAAGTCCTCCTTCCCCCTGTTCCCCTACTCCTCTGTCGCCGCCGCCCGAGCCCGAGCCTGCCCTCACCGCCGCCGCCCGCCGCCGCTCTCGACCTCACCGTCGCCGCCCTCGACCTCACCGCCGCCGCCCGAGCCCGCCCAGGACCGCCGCCTCCCGATCCCGAGCCCGCCCTCGCCGCCCCTACCTCCGTCGCCGAGCACCTCCACGACACCGTCTCTCCCCTCTTTGTGTAAGCCCCCCACCCCTCCCCCACCCCCTCTCTCTCTCTCTGCTTAGTTAGTAGATGTTTTTTAGTAGTAGTAGATGTTAATTTAGGGTTCATCGATAATGATTTTTAGTAGTAGTAGATGTTAATTAGTAGTAGTGATGGTACTAGTTAACTAGGGTTGTATGGTTAATAGTAGATGTTTTTTACTATTGTATAATGTAGTTTTTTTACTGTTTTTAGTAAGTGTTTAAAATAATTAGTAAGTAAATTAATAAACTAGTTGAACTAGTTTAGTTTTAGTTGAACTAGTTTAGTAAGTAAATTAATAAACTAGTTGAACTAGTTGAATTAATAGAACTCATGTATTTTTATTAAGAAAATTAATATAACTAGTTGAACTATTTTATTTTTAGAAAGAACTAAGGTATAATGTATTTTTAGTAAGTGATAACTTATAGGGTTTTTGTTTTTGCAGAAATCAAGGAGCCCCTCCATCATCCCCGCCGTCGTCCCCGTCACCGACCCCCTCCGACCTCGAGGTGAGACCAGCCAAATCTCCATGTCAATATGAGTCATATAAGATATGATGTAGACAAAAACATATATATCTTGTGTTGCTCAAATAGGATATGTGGTTGCCCAAGTGGCCGGTCATGTTCAGGTTACACCTCCGAGTGGCCTATGTTTTGCCGGAGTGTTGGTTAATTTCCATTCCGGAAAATTTCAGGCGCTCGATATGTCCTTTTTTAGCAAAGGTCATGCCGGATTTTACCGTGAATTCTGGCATGACTTGTGCTAGAATATGTAGGAAATATCGAGTGGCCTAGATTTTCTGGAAAAATAATTAAACGACATTTCGACAGACCGATAGTCAAGCAGTGATGAATAATAATGATCTAATTTAGGTTTTTAGTACATATAATTAATTCTACAAGTTTAATCTTTGAATTATGAACGTAGGATATGTCGTACTCGGACGACGAAAGTCTCCCGGTGGAGTGCAGCTGGTGCCACGATGATCGAGGTCTGTGCGACAGGCCTCACCTGGACGAAGATTGGCGCTTCAGCATTAAGCTTGAGGAGACCTTCGATGTTGAAACGGTACGCAACGACGACAAGTGTTTTTTCATAATTAAGCACGACTTCAACTATTTCAACGTCTAATTTTCATCTTTTACAATTCGACTAGTTTATCCCATGCCATGCAAGACGCTATGTCTTAGAGAGGATGGGTTTTGAAGACCATGAAAATTTTGAAACAAAGAAAATACACCTAAGGACCCATCATGATATGGATTTTGAAGTAAATCTGTACAATTCTCAGAGCGTAGCCCATTTTGGTTGCCAAAATTGGAAAGCACTTTGCAAAATGTATGGTTTTTATGAGGATATGATTGTCACCATGGATCTTGGTGATCCTGACATCGAGCAAGACAATATGGACATTTGGGTCCTTGTTGATACGCTTCCGATTCTACCGCTATGTGAGTTTCTCAAACATAGTTATTAACTAATTTAAATTTGTTAATTTCAAAATAGTTGACAGCTTATTTACATTGACAGCTTATTTTCATTCTTCAAAGAATGTGCGGAAGATGGTAGACAAAACCCACTACACCGATGGCTCTGAATTGGAGACATGATAATCTCCATTCTCCATAATGGAGAGTCAGGGGCTATCTTGTTTTTTGCTATTTATCTTAGAGAATATAGTAGGTCCTAAGAGAATGTAGTAGGTCCTATGAGGTACAATATGTTTATTATGTGGTACAATGTGTTAGAGTTCATGACGAGGAGTAGTTGTGATTATGACTAGTGACCAACTTGCTATGTGATGTCTCATTGATGAAAACGATGATCATGAGGAGGTGTTATATGACAATGATGTATTATGATGATAAGTTGTTAATGATATGATGATGATGATATTTATTATATCATTGCGTGAAAGAACCGCGGATTAGTTTCAAGTAGATGTCCATCCACTTGAAACTAGTCCATGGTTCTTTCACCCAGTGATGTAATAACTCATTATGATGTAAAAACAATCTGTAAATTGCTGCTGTATGAAAACTTGTATAGAGGTGTATGAATACAACATGAAATAAAAAAGAAATAAACTACGGAATAATAGTAGTAGCGTGGGCTGGGAGAAGCTCTACTAGTAATTACCAGTAGCGCTGTTTGGAGAAAGCGCTACTACTAAGTCGGTATAGCAGTAGCGTGGGTTAACCCACGCTACTGCTAACCTTTAGCTGTAGTGTCGTACCAGTAGCGCTCCTGCCCGCGCTACTGATAGGCCTAAAACCCGCGCTGCTGCTAGGCTTTTCCCTAGTAGTGCTAGAGTGGGACCTGCTTGTAGGCCCAGGCCTCTTTACCTTCTTCTCAACAGGATCAGGAACTGCAATCTCTTGACAGTCATCACCCTCTTCCTCCGAGTCTATGTCATATAAATCTTCAGGGTTTGTGTCCCCTTCACAATGTGTACTACTCATGTATTGAGCTCTCTTCCTCTTAATGTCTGATATTGTTTCTTTCAGATCACTGTCTATTGTCCTCCTCTGTTCTTCTTCTCTGGCCACACTATCTTCTGCTTCATAATCCATGGAATCAGATTCTTCTTCTTCTGCATCTGGGATGTCCAGATCAGCTACAAAGTCTTCATCAAATACTGAGTCATCATCTTCATCAGATGTGTCCTCATTTGCCGCATGCTCCTCCTCATCTGTATCAAACTGGAAATCTGCATAATTAACACTTACTTGAGTATTAACCTGCTGCAATGCATTATTTTCCTGCTCTGCATCTGCCTTCTCTGGCTCAATTGGGTGATTTTGTGTCCCAAGAAGAAGCTGACATGGTGGAGGAACTGATTTTATTGGCATATAGTTCACACTTTCTTGTGTACCAAGAAAATATGATGAGCCAACATAATCATCTGTTGTTTTTGTGCACAACACCTGACTCATTAAAAGCAAAAAAACAGGTTGGTCCACTTTTAAATCTACAATTGTTTCAGCTGGGTCCACTTCTTCAGGTTCTACTGCTGCTTGCTTCCTATTTAACTTCCCCTCTTTAACATACAAACACAATGTCTGACTGGTTTTAAATTGATTTATCATATCATCCACTTCAATGTTGTTTGTGATGACAGATATCCACTAGTAGGAAAAGGGGCTTTTACCCCGGTTGGTAAGGGCCTTTTGTCCCGGTTTTCGAACCGGGACTAAAGGGTCGTTACTAAAGCCCTAACCCTTTAGTCCCGGTTCTTACACGAACCGGGACAGAAGGTCCTCCACGTGGCCGTTGCTGCCAGCCCAGGCAGGGGGGCCTTTGGTCCCGGTTGGTGCCACCAACCGGGACCAATAGGCAGGGCCTTTTGTCCCGGTTGGTGTCACAAACCGGGACCAATAGGCATCCACGCGTCAGCATTTCAAGGGCTGGGGTTTTTGTTTTTTTTAAGGGGGGGGGTTGGGGGGTTAATTTAGGTGTTTCATATATTGTGTTAGCTAGCTAATTAATAGAGAGAAGTGTCCTCTCTTATCTCCGTGCTTGGTCGACGCTACGTACTATATACGTATGGAGAGGACTAGACACGCTAGCTAGTAATCAAATGAAGGAAACAGAAGATCGTCATGAACATATGCATATAGAGAGAAGTGATATCGACCACCTCTCCTTCTCCGAGAGATTGGTCGAACAACAAGTTCTCGTATATCTATCCGACACTACCGGCTACATATATACAATAATTATCTCTTACAATACAATCTCCTAATTAAATTGTAAGAACACAGGGTCCACATAGTATTCTCCGTTTTCAGCGATCACGTGGTCAAGGAAGAATGCCGCCAATTCCTCTTGAATTGCTCGCATACGATCTGGTGCTAGGAGTTCATCCCGCTTCCGAAACATCTAATTTGAAGAAGGGGGTCAATACATATATATATATATATATATATGAATAAATGACACTCGACACAAATGATGGTAATAAAATAAAATTGTGAATATTATTGCTTACGCACTTCATATTGTTCGTCAGAGTAGCCCCGCTCACAGGTCGTGTAGCGGATGGACTCGCAAACGTAGTATCCACAGTAATTATTCCCGGGTTCCTGCCACAACCACTTTACAAGAAATAGAGGTCAATCAAACTGATAAGCAAGCATGCTAAATGGTATTGATGAAACTAGCGCTTGAATCACTAGGAGATGCGCGGAACATGCTACTATAGTACTTACTTTCGGGTGTTTAAATTGCAGCTTCTTCGGCAGTCCCGGAGCTTTTGTGGTGAATTTTCTCCAAACCCTGCTACACAAAGAAAACAATTACTTGATATCAGGAAATGAACAAAGTTGCTGATATGGTGGATAATGATCGATTTAACTTACTTCTCGAGCATTTGAGTCATGTTCGCATAGTCCTGGGGATCTTTTCATCTCGAGTCTAAGACGGTTACTACTCCCTGCTCAAGCTTAATCTCTAGGAGAATATAGTGGAAGCTGCGCATGCATGCATAAGTCATCAATTACATTACCATAACCTGGACTAATAAGGGAAACCGAATATGCACAAGACAGTAACACTCACTTGAAGTTGTAAGGAAAGAGTATTACATCTTTGTTTTGATTTAATACCAACGGTCATAGCAAGTTGGCCTCGGCTTCTTTGGCATGTTTTTCAACCGTATATGCATCTATGAGATTTGTGTTAATGAACCCAATATCACCTATTTGTCTTTTCTTCAATTTGGCGATCTTCAATCTGCATAATATAGTGAGGATAATTATAAATACATGCAATGAAAGAGCTGACCTATATAGAGAGACTTAATGACAGAAGTAGTACTACTTACAGACAGTAGCAAGTGATCGTTGTTTTATCGAGGGCCTTTTGATTGTAAAACTGGAAGAAATCCTCAAATGGAACATTCAGCAGTTCAATTCCAACGAGGTCATGCTCCGGTTTAACTCTCAGCGTCAAAGTATTCATCCCATCAGACTCTCTGCAGGTTTTCATGTACCAATCATGTAATCTTCGCATCATCGTTGTTAGAGATCTTTCATCTTTGACGAGAGGCTTCCCGTAATGGTATTTGTGTTCGTCCACCTCCATGATTTCATAATGTACATCGTCGGGCAGGTAATCTCCAAGATTGCTATAACCGGCCACCATCCTCGGATCATTAGCGACGATGTCTTTTGACACCTTGAGCGAGGGGCACGATTGGTTCGCTTGTTCGCCGAGCTGGGCAATTTTTTTCCCAGCTCGTCGTTCTTTTAACCTTTGATCACTGACAGTACTTCCCGACCGCTCCGCTTCGGCATATGTCTTTGCAAGAATGCGCTCATAGTTGCCTCTCGGCGGAGACTTTGGTAGTTTTGTCAGGGCAGCCAGAGTGCGCTTTGCTTTCACCGGATCTACCTTCTCCTCCGGAGGTGGATGTTGCTTTGCTTTCACCCCTTCAAAGAAGTTTGTCACTTCGGCTCACACGATCTTCCTGGTTTCCTCCTCGGTCCTCTCGTATGGTAACTTCTCTGGAGTCTTCAGAGAAGGACCGAATCTGTATTGCCTCCCGCCTCTGGCAGCTGTACTGCTAGACGCCGGCAGAGCAGACGGAGCGGCTGCGGCTGTCTTCTTTCCTTGCTTACGAGGCGGAGGAGAAGGACTACGACGCGCCGGAGCGGCGGCGGGTCTCTTCCGCCCTTGCTGACGAGGCGGAGAAGGAGGAGGCTGGCTGCTCTGGCGCGCCGGCGCAGGCGGAGAAGGAGGCGGAGTGCCGCCATGCACCGGAGAAGGAGGCTGAGTGCCCTGATCACTCGCCGGAGGAGGAGGCGGGGTGCCGCCACGCGCCGGAGAAGGAGGCTGAGTGCCCTGATCACTCGCCGGAGGAGGAGGCGGAGGAGGAGGCGGAGTGCCCTTACTCGCCGGAGCCGTCCAGTTCGGAAGGTTGATGAGCTCCTTCCGCCATAGGCATGGAGTCTTCAGAGCAGAACCCAGCCGAGTCTCCCCTTCACCGGTAGGGTGGTCAAGCTGGAGGTCCTCAAATCCCTCCGTTATTTCATCCACCATCACCCTAGCATATCCTTCTGGAATCGGCCGGCAGTGGTAGGTTGCGCCGGGTTCAGGAGGTAAAACAGAGCCAACAGCCGCCTTGACCTTGAAGTTCTGCCATTGTGCCATAAGGTGGCAATGTTGAGACTCCGTGATAGCATCCACGGGGTAGCTAGCAGGAGCCGTCAAGACATGCTCCGGCTGAAGCAGCTCGGTGGAAGCCACGCTGCTTCTCCGCTGAGATGGCGGTGTAGCTTCGGGGGTAGTTTCGGCATGTCGATTGCCGTCTCATTCCTCTAGCGCTCGAACCCTTTCGTGCAGCTTCTGAATTTGGATCTGCTCCACTTTTTTCCTCCTCTCCTGGCTTTTGTAACCGCCCGCGTCCGGAAAACTAGCCTTCCACGGAACGGAGCCTGGCGTGCCTCATGTCCGTCCAGGGTGCTCAGGATTCCCGAGGGCCATTGTGAGCTCATCGTTCTCTCTGTCTGGAACGAACGTCCCTTGCTGCGCTGCATCGATATATTGCTGAATCTTCTTGACTGGTATTCTCAAAAGCTCGTTCGTCCAAACGCACCCCCCTGATACAGGGTCCAAGGTTCCGCCAGCCCCGAAGAACCAAGTCCGGCAATGGTCTGTCCAGTTCATTGTCTGTGGTTCGATCCCTTTTTCAAGCAGATCATTCTCAGCCTTGGCCCACTTAGGCCGGGCTTTGAGGTAGCCACCTGACCCCATGCGATGGTGAAGCTTCTTCTTCGCAGCATTCTTCTTGTTTGTCGTTGACATCTTCTTACTCTTTTCCGATGTCTTGTGGGCCACAAATGCGGGCCAGTGATCTCTGATCTTCTCATACCGGCCGATGAATTCTGGTGTCTCTTCTTTGTCGACAAACGTTTTCAGCTCATTCTTCCACCTCCTGAATAGGTCTGCCATCTTCTTAAGAGCATGAGACTTGATTAATTGCTCTTTAACTGGCTTCTCCGGATCCTCCTCTGGCGGTAGGGTGAAATTTGCCTTCAGCTCAGTCCAAAGATCATCTTTATGCATATCATTGACATAAGACACCTCAGGGTCTTCCTTCTTAGGCTTATAACATTGCTGGATGCTGATCGGGATCTTGTCCCTAACTAGAACCCCGCACTGAGCAGCAAATGCATCCTTTGTCCGGATGGGTTCAATCGGTTGGCCGTCGCGCGCGATTGCTGTGATCTCAAACCTTTCATCCGAGCGCAACTTTCTCTTCGGGCCTCGTCTCTTTACCGAAGTTGTGCTCGATCCGGAGGGCTAGAAAAAAGAAGAAAGCCGAGTGTTAATTAATATGTGTACATACCAAAACAATGAATGCATCAATTAGCTAGTCAGCACAGGCTTAACTAATATATTTACCTGGCCGGACTCTGTTCGGTCACCGGAGCCGTCACCACGGGCTCCTTCTTGCACCAGCATTGGGTCACCGGAGCCATCATAATCATGTCTTTCCTCCTCCACTCTTCGATCACCGTAGCCTGCTTCTTCACCCTGTTCTTCCAGACCATCATTGTCGTTAAGATACGACAAGATATCACCTCCGGCTAAGATTATGTCCCCCAACACCTCTTCTGCTTGCTCATCTCGTCCGTGCTCCATTGTTTCTGCAAATATTACAACATGGCAATTATTACACAAACATGACAGCAGGTGGATATATTAGTGCAAACGTAGACCTAGCTTATTCCGGGTTTGGGGTGGCCTCGGCAACACTTCAAGGGTAGGGGCGCGGTGGGAGGGGGTAGGAGACCGACATCGTTTTTTCTAGGGTTTGGGCGTCCTCGAGAGTTTTGGTCGAGCGAGAGGGCCGGGGGGTGCTCCCGTGGTATAAGTTATCACGGTCGAGAGGGGGTATAAATATTGACCGTCCATCATGTCGAAGTTATCTGGGAGGGAGTTATATATATCAACAACGACGACATACATACATGGGAAAATAATGTTATCGGGGAGGGGGTATATCGACCCCCCCACGTGTTGAAGTTATCGGGAGGGGGTTATATCGACAACGACGACATACGTACATGGGAAAATAATATTACCGGGGAGGGGGTATATCGACCCCCCCCCCTCGTGTTGAAGTTATCGGGAGAGGGGTATATCGACGACGACAGACCCGATAAAACATAAGAAAAAGTAGAAGAAATAAAAAGAGGAGAAGAAGAAAAGGAATAGAGGAGAAGATCGAAGAAAAAAAAAGAAGAAAAAAAAGAGGAGAAGAAGAAAGGAATAGAGGAGAGAAGAAGAAAAAATAGAATTTTTTCTATTTTTTCTTCTTCTCTTCTATTCCTTTCTTCTTCTCCTCTTCTTTTTCTTCTTTTTTCCTCTTCTTATTTATTTCTCCTCTTCTTCCTCTCCTCTTCTTCTCCTTTCTTCCTCTTCTTATTTTCCTTTTTCCTCTCATTCATAAAAAAATGTTCAAATAGAAAATTTCGAAAAAAAGTAAAGGTTTTGCCTAATGCATTGTTCATATGAATATACAAACATTTGCATATTCTACAATAATTAATATCACCAAAAAATCTATCAACAGAAAAAAATCCTAACTTTTCTAAAAATCTATCTTTTGCATATGTACATGAACATATATATACACAGAGAACATATATACATACATATACTCATACATGAACATATCATCATATATATAAAAAACAAGCATATATATGAAAAAAGGGCGCCGGCCGGACCAAGGTGAGGAGGACCGCGGGGTCGGCGGCGAGGATGGCGCGGGGCAGTGGGCGCGCGCTCGGGGTAGGGGGAGACGGCGGCGAAGGGCGGGGCAGGGCGACGGCGACGACGGGGACGGGCCGGGGCGGCGCGCGTCGGGGCAGGGGCGCGGCTGACGGCGAGGGCGCGGGCAACGGCGACGGCGACGACGGGCACGGGCGACGGCGACGGCGAGGGCGGGCGACGGCGACGGCGAGGGCGGGCGACGGCGACGGCGAGGGCGGGCGACGGCGACGGCGAGGGCGGCGGGCGGCGTCGGGGCAGCCTGGCGGCATCGGCGTCGTCGGGGCAAACTGCAGATGAACTCTGAAAAATTTCCTAAGTGTTTGCTTATATAGCAAAGCCTCTTCTTCATCGTCTCTGCACTCAGGGCTTATAAACCGCTCCTAGTGCCTCTCAGCTAGCGAGGTGGGACTAAAAAACTGCTTAGTAAGAAACTCTAGTACCGGTTCGTGCCACGAACCGGTACTAAAGGTGCTCGTGGGGCCACAGCCTCATTAGTACCGGTTCGTGGCACCAACCGGGACCAAAGGGTGGAATTGGTCCCGGTTCGTGCCACCAACCGGGACCAATGGCCTTGCACAGCGGCGTGGTGGTGGGAGTTTAGTCCCACCTCGCTAGCTGAGAGAGAGCCGCACCTGTTTATAAGGTGCGGTGCGCCTGAGCTGTCGAGCTCCTCTCTAAAGCAGGCTTACGGGCCTAACCTCTCAGTACATGCCTGTGGGCCTACTGGGCCTTCTGCGGGCTTGAATCCTGGCCCATGGATGGGTTTCTAATCGTATTCAGGCCGTGGTGGCCCAGTAGGTGGCATAATTTTTAATTTTTGGCCTGTTATTTTTCATGCATTTACTAATTATTTTGAGCTATAAGACCCTAAAATTGAAAAGCATTTCAAATGAACTCTGAAAAGGTTGAAAGTTGGCATGGTATCATCATTTCATCCACATAGCATGTGCAAGAAAGTTGAGATGGTTACGGCAAAAACTAGATGCACTTCGTGTACAAAACGGACAATGGTATCATACTCGTCTGTTACAAAGTTGGCATGGTATCATCATAATAGTTGCGGGAGAAAGTCTTCACTTTTTCTTCGCTTGTGTCATTTGCTTATTGCGCCGTAACCATGGATAATCTTCATCGTTTATCAGGATGCTTGGTTCAGCCTTGACTTTGAAGGGAGGAATTTCATGAAACTTTTCATAATCTTCAGACATGTATGTCTTGCCCTCCACTCCCACAATGTCCCTTTTTCCTGAAAGAACTATGTGGCGCTTTGGCTCATCGTATGATGTATTCGCTTCCTTATCTTTTCTTTTTCTCGGTCTGGTAGACATGTCCTTCACATAGATAACATGTGCCACATCATTGGCTAGAACGAACGGTTCGTCAGTGTACCCAAGATTGTTCAGATCCACTGTTGTCATTCCGTACTGTGGGTCTACCTGTACCCCGCCTCCTGACAGATTGACCCATTTGCACTTAAACAAAGGGACCTTAAAATCATGTCCGTAGTCAAGTTCCCATATGTCCATTATGTAACCATAATATGTGTCCTTTCCCCTCTCGGTTGCTGCATCAAAGCGGACACCGCTGTTTTGGTTGGTGCTCTTTTGATCTTGGGCGATCGTGTAAAATGTATTCCCATTTATCTCGTATCCTTTCTAAGTCAATACAGTCGAAGATGGTCCCCTGGACAATGAGTACAACTCATCACAAACAGTGGTGTCACCTCTGAGACGTGTTTCCAACCAACTGCTGAAAGTCCTGATGTGTTCACATGTAATCCAGTCGTCACACTGCTCCGGGTGTTTGGAGCGCAGACTGTTCTTGTGTTCATCGACATACGGGGTCACCAAGGTAGAGTTCTGTAGAACTGTGTAGTGTGCTTGAGACCAAGAATATCCGTCCCTGCATATTATTGAGTCCCCTCCAAGCGTGCCTTTTCCAGTCAGTCTCCCCTCATACCGCGATTTAGGGAGACCTATCTTCTTAAGGCCAGGAATGAAGTCAACACAAAACCCAATGACATCCTCTGTTTGATGGCCCATGGAGATGCTTCCTTCTGGCCTAGCGCGGTTACGGACATATTTCTTTAGGACTCCCATGAACCTCTCAAAGGGGAACATATTGTGTAGAAATACGGGCCCCAGAATGACAATCTCGTCGACTAGATGAACTAGGACGTGCGTCATGATATTGAAGAAGGATGGTGGGAACACCAGCTCGAAACTGACAAGACATTGCGCCACATCACTCCTTAGCCTTGGTATGATTTCTGGATCGATCACCTTCTGAGAGATTGCATTGAGGAATGCACATAGCTTCACAATGGCTAATCGGACGTTTTCCGGTAGAAGCCCCCTCAATGCAACCGGAAGCAGTTGCGTCATAATCACGTGGCAGTCATGAGACTTTAGGTTCTGGAACTTTTTCTCTGGCATATTTATTATTCCCTTTATATTCGACGAGAAGCCAGTCGGGACCTTCATACTGAGCAGGCATTCAAAGAAGATTTCTTTCTCTTCTTTCGTAAGAGCGTAGCTGGCAGGACCTTCATACTGCTTCGGAGGCATGCCGTCTTTTTCGTGCAAACGTTGCAGGTCCTCCCGTGCCTCAGGTGTATCTTTTGTCTTCCCATACACGCCCAAGAAGCCTAGCAGGTTCACACAAAGGTTCTTCGTCACGTGCATCACGTCGATTGAAGAGCGGACCTCTAGCTCTTTCCAGTAGGGTAGGTCCCAAAATATAGATTTCTTCTTCCACATGGGTGCGTGTCCCTCAGCGTCATTCGGAACAGCTAGTCCGCCGGGACCCTTTCCAAAGATTATGTGTAAATCATTGACCATGGCAAGTACGTGATCACTGGTACGCATGGCGGGCTTCTTCCGGTGATCTGCCTCGCCTTTGAAATGCTTGCCTTTCTTTCGACATTGATGGTTGGTCGGAAGAAATCGACGATGGCCCAGGTACACATTCTTCCTGCATTTGTCCAGGTATATACTTTCAGTGTCATCTAAACAGTGCGTGCATGCGTGGTATCCCTTGTTTGTCTGTCCTGAAAGGTTACTGAGAGCGGGCCAATAGTTGATGGTTACAAACAGCAACGCGTGCAGGTTAAATTCCTCCTGTTTGTGCTCATCCCACGTACGTACACCGTTTCCATTCCACCGCTGTAAAAGTTCTTCAACTAATGGCCTTAGGTACACATCAATGTCGTTGCCGGGTTGCTTAGGGCCTTGGATGAGAACTGGCACCATAATGAACTTCCGCTTCATGCACATCCAAGGAGGAAGGTTATACATACATAGAGTCACGGGCCAGGTGTTGTGATTGCTGCTCTGCTCCCCGAAAGGATTAATGCCATCCGCGCTTAAACCAAACCATACATTCCTTGGGTCAGCTGCAAACTCAGCCCAGTACTTTCTCTCGATTTTTCTCCACTGCGACCCGTCAGTGGGTGCTCTCAACTTCCCATCTTTCTTACGGTCCTCACTATGCCATCGCATCAACTTGGCATGCTCTTCGTTTCTGAACAGACGTTTCAACCGTGGTATTATAGGAGCATACCACATCACCTTCGCAGGAACCCTCTTCCTGGGGGGCTGGCCGTCAACATCACCAGGGTTATCTCGTCTGATCTTATACCGCAATGCACCGCATACCGGGCATGCGTTCAGATCCTTGTACGCACCGCGGTAGAGGATGCAGTCATTAGGGCATGCATGTATCTTCTGCACCTCCAATCCTAGAGGGCATACGACCTTCTTTGCTGCGTATGTACTGTCGGGCAATTCGTTATCCTTTGGAAGCTTCTTCTTCAATATTTTCAATAGCTTCTCAAATTCTTTGTTAGGCACAGCATTCTCTGCCTTCCACTGCTGCAATTCAAATACAGTACCGAGCTTTGTGTTGCCATCTTCGCAATTGGGGTACAACCCTTTTTTGTGATCCTCTAACATGCGATCGAACTTCAGCTTCTCCTTTTGACTTTCGCATTGCGTCCTTGCATCGACAATGACCCGGCGGAGATCATCATCATCGGGCACTGGTTCCTCTTGATCTTCAGCAGCTTCCCCCCTTGCAGCATCATTGGACACATCGTCTGGTTCCTCTTGATCTTCAGCAGCTTCCCCCGTTGCAGCATCACCGTATTCAGGGGGCACATAGTTGTCATCGTCCTCTTCTTCTTCGCCGTCTTCCATCATAACCCCTATTTCTCCGTGCCTCGTCCAAACATTATAGTGTGGCATGAAACCCTTGTAAAGCAGGTGGGTGTGAAGGATTTTCCGGTCAGAGTAAGACTTCGTATTCCCACATATAGGGCATGGACAACACATAAAACCATTCTGCTTGTTTGCCTTAGCCACTTCGAGAAAATCATGCACGCCCTTAATGTACTCGGAGGTGTGTCTGTCACCGTACATCCATTGCTGGTTCATCTGCGTGCATTATATATAATTAAGTGTGTCAAAAACCATTACAGAACATCATGAATAGATAATTAAGTGACCAAATTAATAGAAGTTCATCATCACATTAAAACCAAAGTACATACATAGTTCTCATCTAACAACATATATATTGCTCTCCAGAGCATCTAATTAATTAAACCATACATTGAAACTATGTAAAACATTTCAATGCGAAAACAAATGCGATCATAATCGCAACCAAGGTAACAATTGATCCAACGGCATAATGATACCAAGCCTCGGTATGAATGGCATATTTTCTAATCTTTCTAATCTTCAAGCGCATTGCATCCATCTTAATCTTGTGATCATCGACGACATCCGCAACATGCAACTCCAATATCATCTTCTCCTCCTCAATTTTTTTTATTTTTTCCTTCAAGTAATTGTTTTCTTCTTCAACTAAATTTAACCTCTCGACAATAGGGTCGGTTAGAATTTCCGGTTCAACCACCTCCTAAATAAATAAAATCTATGTCACGTTGGTCGGTATATTTGTCATAAACAATAAATGAACCAAATAGTTATAAAAATATAATATATACCACATCCGAATCATAGACAGGACGAGGGCCGACGGGGGCGGATACCAAAACCATCGCACTATGTAATAAGAAGGAATAATAAAAGTAACAAAATTAGACAAGTAACTATCTAAAGTAAGAATTTTTTCCTTTCAGAAAGAAGATAAGAACAAGAGGCTCACCACGGTGGTGCTGGCGACGAGATCGGCGCGGGCGATCGACGGCGGTGAAGACGGGGACGGGACGTGACGGACCGCTAAACCTAGACAAATCTCGGGGAAAATGGAGCTCAGAGGTCGAGTTTTGAGAGGAGAAAGATTAACTAGTGTGGCTCAGACATTTCATCGAACACCTCATGTGCATAGGAGGTGAGCTAGAGCACCCAAATGCCCTCCCCTCGCCGGCCAGAAAAAACAGAGCACTGTGGAGTGCTCTGCTGTGGCGATGGGGTATATATAGGGAACTCATTGGTCCCGGTTCGTGGCACCAACCGGGACTAAAGGCCTTTGGTCCCGGTTGGTGCCACGAACCGGGACCAATGACCCCCTTTAGTCCCGGTTGGTGGCACCAACCGGGACCAAAGGCCTTGTGCTGCCCCGCGTCAAAAGTTTAGTCCCACCTCGCTAGTTGAGAGGGCTCGAGAGTGGTTTATAAGCACTGCTGCGCCCACCCTCTCGAGCTCCTCTCAACTGCAGGCTTTCAGGCCTAACCGTTCTCTTTGCCTGTGGGGCCTACTGGGCCTTCTGCGGGCCTGAATCCTGGCCCATGGATGGGTTTCAAGTCGTATTCAGGCTGTGGTGGCCCAGTAGGTGGCATAATTTTTTTTCTCTGTTTTTTGTTTTCTCTTTTGCTTTATTTGTTTTGTTTTGTTTCTACTTACAACAAAAAACTTATTTATTTTATTTCTAATTACTTATGTATTTTACTTTAATTATTTTATTTTTATTTATTTTACTGCTGCTATTTTTATTTATTTTACTGCTGCTATTTTTATTTAGTTTATTAAGGTTTATTTATTTTAGTTACTATAGTTTATTTTATTTTATTTTATTAAGGTTTATTTATTTTATTTACTATAAAAAAATGAACATAGATGCGCCTATAGAGAAAATTCAACCTAAATTCATAATAAATTTCTATGAAATTCAAAGAAATTTACTGTGAATTTAGGTCAAATTCCCTGTATAAGGGCATCTATTTTCACTTTGAGAGGAGCTCAACAAGGCAGAGAGGGACGGGCTTATAAACTGGTGTGAGCGCCCTTCGGTTGGCGAGGTGGGGCTAAACACTGGCCGCAACTAGGACCAGCCCTTTAGTCCCGGTTTGTGGTATGAACCGGGACTAAAGGGTGGTGGGCCAGGAGCGTGGCCCATTGGTCCCGGTTTGTCCCACCAACCGGGACCAAAGGAGCCGGATGAACCGGGACCAATGCCCCCACGAGGCCCGGCAGGCCCCTGGCCGCACGAACCGGGACCAATGCTCGCATTAGTCCCGGTTCGTGACTGAACCGGGACTAATGTGAATATTGCCATGTGACCAAAGCCCAGTTTTCTACTAGTGATCCCTTGCAGCCCTATGCCATCCTTCCTCAGGTAGCAAATACTGTCATCACTTCCATATCCATTTCTGACCATCACATTAAGCAAACTGCCATAAGTGATGTCTCTCTCATACATCTTCACAAGGGCATACTTTCTGGCAGCATCTTTAGAAGGAAACTGAAAATATAATGACCATGGCTCCTCAGGCCTACACAAGATTTAAACAAAATAACAACATTTTCAGTACAGTTAAAATATTCAGTACAAACAACACTGAATAATAGCAATAAAAACTATGACATATTCACAGCAAAAATAACAAAAAAATTGTCATTAATAAGCAGTTCCTCATTCACTGAGATCTATGTATGAGGATAACAAAATGTCCTTAAGATCTATGTATAATATTCAGATAATAAAATGCAATTCCTCATTCAGTAGCACAGTAAAAACTATGACATATTCAACACAATATTAGAACACACAATATTGCTACAATCAACTAGGCCTAACCCTAGGTACAGCTAGAACTAACCCTAGGTACAACTAGAACTAACCCTAGGTACAGCTAGAACTAAACCTAGGTACAACTAGAACTAACCCTAGGCACTGAGATTTACCTGGGTTAAGATGGATGCAAGGGGGGTACTTCCTCCCCCAACGAATCAGCCGCCGCCGACGCCTTCTCTGCCTCCGCAGCAGACTTCTCTGCCTCCTCCGCATACTGGGACGGCGGCAGCAGGACAGCTTTTCCCCAAGCCGCCGTCGAGTCCGAATCACCATCGGGGTTGGGGCTTCACTTGCCATCGGGGTCGCATTGCGGGCGGCGGCCACCGTTAGAACGGCCACCGCCGCCGGAGCCGTCGACACCTTCTCCGCCATCGCCGCCGCCGGAGCTGGTCGCCATGAGTAGAGCGGGAGGAACACGCGGGAGGAAACTGAATCGGGGATTGGAGAGGGAAACGGCGGGCGCGTGACCTAATACATGGGCGCGGAAACGGCCGTCGCCCTCCGTCTAACAGCGTCCGTCAGCCCGCGCCACGTAGACCCGACAGGTGGGTCCCACCTGTTGGTTTCACTGTTTGCACGGCCAAATCGGCCCGTCAATGCTCTGCGTTACCGATTAGGCTCAGAGTTGGTGGTTTTTTGTGACATGGCTCAAATGTACTACTGACCTGTTACCCTAGTCCCAAGTGTGGTGGTTTTGGGTAAATTTCACTCTCTTGAGAAATGCATCAGGAACCTATCTGTACAATGAAATAATCATCAAGGTGGACAAAATGCCCAGCTGTTGGTTCTTCTGGAGTTAATTGCACAGAAGTACCACAATTGGGGCATCACATGCAGATTGGTACCACGATTGCTAATTTTTGCGTGTCAGTACCAACATTGCTCTAAGTTTTTGCAAATAGGTCTAAACTGCGTATAAACACGTATTGACGGTGTATCTGACTAGCGGGGCCCGCCCGTCAGGTGCCGACGTGGCATTTTTTTGCAGAAAACCCCCTTACGTTGTATGTACGCACAAAAATGCCCAAATTTTTGCGGGAAAAAGGCTCCATGAAAGGTTTTTTTTCCGCAATTTTTGCGGGGCCTGACGGCAAGGCGCCGCGCAGTAAGAAGTAGCCGCTCGCCCGCCTGGCCGACCTCCTCGCCGCCACGCTCGCCGACGCCGTGCCCGCGCTCGCCGCCGGGCCCGGGGACGGGAAGAAGGACGCCGTCGCCGTCGCCGCGCACCTCGACGCGGGGGTCGCGCTCCTCGACGCCTGCAACGCCATCGCCGCCCGCGTCGACCGCCTCCGCCGCCGCCGCCTGCTCTCCCGCCTCGCGCTCCACCTCGTCTCCTCGTCGCCCCCGAGCCCGTCGTCCCTCAGCCGCGCGCGCGCCGCCCTCACCGACCGCGACAGCCGCGGTGTTCGGGCCCCTGCCCTGCCGGCGCTCCCTTCCATCCCGTTCGTCGACCCGCCCCGCACGCGCACGCGCAGGAACGTGGCGGGGAGGACGACGTCGAGCGGGCGCCGGCGGTTGACGAGGATGAGCTCCTGGACGCCCTTGGCGGCGAGGAGCTGGATCCAGGGCGCGAGCAGGTGGCGGGACTCCTCCGTGCAGCTGCCGGTGAGGTGGACGCAGCGGAAGGTCCCCGGGTGCGCCTCGAGGACGCGGGACAGCTGGGCGGGGGCGGCCGGGGAGGGGGAGAGGTCCGCGTCGGCGAGGACGAGCGGGGCGGAGCGCCAGACCCCGCGCCGGCGGCGGGAGAGCGCGGCCGTGCGCGCGGCGTCCTTGACGGGCAGGAGTGAGACGATGCTGCGGAGAAGCGCGTCGGGGAGGCGGCTGACGCGGTCGACGGCGTCGCCGGAGGAGAGGGCGGAGAGGCGGGCGGCGGCGGAGACGGGCGGGTCGGGGAGGGTGTGGTGGGTGCAGAAGAGCAGGCGGGCCAAGATCTCGGCCGCCTCGTCTGGGTCGCGCCCGGGGTGCAGGAGCTCGGCCAGCACCGCGGCCGTCGCCCCTAGGGTGCCCTGGGCCGTCGCCGGCGGCGGCATCCCCTCGGTGCAGACGAGGGCTTTGAGCGGCGCGTGCGGTGGAGGTTCTTATGATTACGTACAACGTAAGGGGGTTTTCTGCAAAAAAATGCCACGTCGGCACCTGACGGGCGGGCCCCGCTAGTCAGATACACCGTCAATACATGTTTATACGCAGTTTAGACCTATTTGCAAAAACTTAGAGCAATGTTAGTACTGACACGCAAAAATTAGCAATCGTGGTACCAATCTGCATGTGATGCCCCATTGTGGTACTTCTGTGCAATTAACTCGTTCTTCTGTCTCCAGTAGCAAGTTGCTGTGTATTATTTTTATCTCATATGGCTGTGATTGATTAATGGCCAACCAAAGTACCAAGCAATGATCAGCTGTCCTGAAGCTGATGTACCAATTTCAGTGAGACAAGTTTGCCCTAGTTCTTTAATGATGGTAAATACTACTCTAACCTTGGCCGTTCTGTTTAGTAATGGTTCTTCTAAATCATTCCAGTCATCATGTTTTCTTCCCTCTTCTGTACTGCTGCGCTGTAAAGTGTTCTGCGTGTGCAAAAGCATACGTACTTACTTCCCCCTCATGTAACTGATGCTCTTTTGGGCTGATGATTAAACCAAGTGTCAATGTGGATCATTCTGTTGAGTTTGGTTACAACATGAAATGCCTTATTTGTTGCTGCTGGAAAACAAATACCAGTCCAATTGAGTTACAAACAGTGATGCAATTCGAGACATAGACTTTCCTTTTACATTGAAGATCACTAACCCTCCTTTTTTGTTTGAGAAACATCAAGTACAGCACACACGCACATATACCACGGCACAGTGTCTGGGCCAAGTTTCAAGATTGACCAAGTTACCATGGACACTTGGACAACAAACAATCATCCTTCATTTGTGTTGGTTCTCGAAATCGTCTACTTTTTGTAGCCCAAAACGGTGTAGATTGTCTGCAACATGGCCGGCACAATGATGAGCGCAACCACGGCGGCGAGCGAGACGGACACCCAGGGCGACGGGAGGAAGTGCAGTATCAAGTCCCCACACCATCTGCGCGCCCGCCTCCTCCTGTGCCGCGCCACAGCGCTGATCATCCCGCCGTACTCTTCGGGCATGCGCACCCCGGCCGCCTCCGCGACCATGTCACGGAAGAAATCCACCACCTCCTCGTCGGTGCACTTGACGCTGCCGAGGATCCACCGGCGGCGAAGCAGCGCCGCGTCCTGCGGGCACCGTATGAGGCCCTCCATGCGCCTGACGTGTACCGTCACGCAGGCGCCGTGCGCCCAGTGGAAGTGCTTCTCGAAGGCCACCATGGAATGGAGCAGCGCCGCGGTGTAGGCGAGGATGTGGAAGCTGGGGATGGTCATCACCGCCATCGGGCTCGCCGCCGCGCTCCGGAACTCCATGTTGAGGTCGCCGCCGTGCCTCTCCGCCCCGTCCAGACAGGGCTTCCGGAACCACACCGCCGCCCGATGCAGCTCTCTGGCGCAAGGCATGATCCACTCCGACTCCGATTCCTTGGCCTCGGGAAACTTGAGCGGCACCGAGAGGAGGCGGTACTTGTTCTCCGGGACGCGCGACCAGTGGAAGAGGTGTAGGATGTGATAGAATCTCGCGTCCGTCGTCTGCCGGAGCAACAACTCGACCTTGTCGCGCGCCCTGGTCGGCCAGATGCCGTCGAAGCAGCCGACCACCAGCTCCTCGACGGAGCGGAGCTTCAAGCCGCGGCACGAGGCGGCGAGCAGCTTGACGACGGCGAAGGGGATCTGGTTCTCCAGCACGAGCAGGTCGAGCTTGACCTCGTCGGCGTACTGCGCCACGGCCGTGTACAGTATGAATCGCTCCCTGGTGACCACGGACGCCGCCGCCCGTTCCTCCGAGCCGCCGGTCTTGCCGAACATGAGGCTGAAGACGAGGAGGAAGCTGCTGTCCAGGAGAAGCATCTTCACGAATTTCTCCTCGTCCCGGAGCCAATCCGCGGCGACCGCGTCCGCGTCGTCGGCGAACTCCTCGCGGAAGCGGCCGCGCGCCGCCCCGAGCGCCGCGACGTACTGCTCGACGTCGAGCCCGCACCGGTCCTGCAGGTACCGCAGGAACGGCAGCTTGGCCTCGTCGTCGAAGGCGAGGCCACGGTCGCCGCGGTGGTACGGGCCTATGGCCACCGCGTGTAGCGCCTTCAGGTCGGCGCGCCGGGAGCGCGGCCGGAGGATGGTGGCCGCGCGCTCGCCGAGGTACCACAGCACCGGCGTTCGGCCGACGAGGTCGTTCAGGACGGCGGCGCTCCGTGACGCCGACGTCAGCTCCCGCAGCCATTCCGTGCGGATGTCGCCGCCGCTCTGATTGAGAGCGTTATTCGTGCCAGTGGTTGGACTTGGAGCGATGTCAATGAGGTGGCCGTCGTTTCTGATGCTTAGCTCATAGGTTGCGCTCATCGTGAATTTTTGGTTCATCACTCCGTATTCATCTGGGGAGAATTATGGTATGTAAACCTGACTTGGAGAATTTCACAGAAACAGCCATCGTGCAGCATCCACACTGAAAATTCTTGGACCAGCCAGAACCAGGCCGTCAATTTGGCGGGTCATGGACGTGGTCCTCGACAGCAGACACCACTAATATCATAGCCATGCAAGCGGGTTCAACCAAATGTTCATCATGTGCACTAACCTCCAAATTGCTGTGTTAAAAAGAAATCCCTCCAAATTGCTTTGTAGCAATGCATGTCCTATAGCACAGGCTAAGTACTGTCAGTTTGGATGGCGGTTCAACACTAGGATATTTGTAGGCATTTTGTCTTGTAACTATTAATATTTGTTTGCTGAAGCTTGTTACTTGCAACTTATTAGTAATGGAAATGTTATCTGGCCGACGTTTCCTATGAGGCCAACCCCAGCGAATGCCCCTTCACCGTCGCACGCATCTTGACGCATGTCTGATGCCGCGTAGATCAGCTCACCTGCGTAGATACGCCTAGCGGCTGTGATCTCTGCACTGCTCACCTCCGCTCGCATGTTTGGTCTCCTTCTGAACCTCAACAGATTTTTATTTGCAGCAAAAATCGTGTGTGATAAATGGTACACCACGACCTCTATTACTCTAGTCCTTTTTGTCTATTTTCAGTCTGGGTACAGTCTTGCAATGGATCTTGTTAAGCCTTTTATTGGTAACTTGCAACAAGTACAGCATCTGCATCTTATTGTCTCTGTGATTTCTTATTCCCCTTTCAAGTTCCTGGCAACTTGTAACGTGTAAAGTTCCAACTTGTAACCCGGAGAAATTGTTTGCTTTGCATGAAAAGAAAAACATGTAGTTTCTTGTTGTTCTTGTCAGAGTTTAACACAAGTTTGTTTTCAAGGAAAAGCAGATTTGAAGTTACTAGCAACAAGTACAGAATGTAGTAGAACTGATTCATGCATCTTACTAAGAAGATTGACTCATCGAGTCGCCTTCTCTCTCTCTCTCTCTCTCTCTCTTAATTGCAGTGGAAGCTGCAAAACGCGCCAATGCAGGTACAGTTACAAGTTAATATACTGAAACTTTCAATGGTGTCTAGACAGTAGACACCATATACAAGAACCTGGCTTCAACATTCAAGAATCATCAGCCCTATTTAAATTCCAAAAAGGTACACCTGCCATTAAGGTTTTAGTTGCTAGCAAGCTAGTTGGGATCCTTTTCTAATTATTATAGTCCAGCAACTTCCCTATCTGTTGTCAAACTATCACGGCACTTAATATAGAATTATAGATGACAATGGATCTGGTATATCTAACAGTTCTGCACGATCCAGGCTGGACATTGGATTCTCATCTGCACAATGCCTGTGCCCTCTTATTAATTAATTAATTAATTTGTTCTCTTTGGCTTTTGTGCAGTAACTTGGGCACCCTGCTTGAAGATGTTTCTATTGATATACTCTGAAGATGCCTTTGTGCAGTTATTCAGGAGAACAGCTGCAGCAGTGTATCTGAGATCATTTCCATCAGCAGCCCAGGTTCAGTGAAGTTGTTGTATTCATGCAAACTTAAGCCTTTCAAAATTATACGACTGATACTAGTATATACTAGTGGGGACTAGCAAGCAGGATTTAGCTTGTCGGGGACCTCGGAATGGACTTTGTTTTCATAAATAGACTGACAGATACATGTCCAGATCCAACAGACTGACAGTTTGACTTAATTGTTTTGTTCAGTCAGTACATGTTCTGAAATTCATGATCTGCCTCTTGAGCAGTCTAGCTTCTGAAATTCAGGCAAACACCAACCACAAGAATGAAATAAAGGAGACATAAAGAAGATTCAGGGAACCACGTCGTGTTTTGACTGCGACTTCAGGTCAGAACACTCCTGCTGCAGAGGCAGAGCAGGATGAAACCTTAATTTACCGTCAGATCGGCTCGTGTCTATAAAAAAACAATGTCGAGATGCTTGCAATTTTCCATGTGCGGTGTGGGCGTATGGGCAAGCAAATCTGATAAAAACAAGTGCTGGGTTCAGATTTGGATCCCAAAGAGTATCTAACTGGACCCCTTGCTCATCCCTGGCATGGAAATTCAAGCAACTTGCATGCTGCTAGCCTGCAAACGGTTGTATCATGTTCCTGCCCCTGCTGTCTAAAAATCATTCAGATCCTTCCAGCAAGTAAACACGCAGTGCAGGGCATCCCCGGTTCTCTTTGAAAGAAAACGCTGACCTAACAGGATATTTGGGAAACAAAGTCCATCCCGACGACAAAACGAACCCAATATTGATTCCGACGATAGCACCGGCCGACTGCCTCATTTTCCTCAAGGACAGCATGGGACTAGGGTTGGCAACCTGGCATGCGATGCGACTAGCCCATAATGTAGCGCAACGTTCCTGCAAATATTTTGCTGTCACCTCTCTTCTTCTCAAGTTTTGTAAACAAGTATCTTCGCAACCAAACCGGACAATTTTCTTGTTGGGAGATCACCCGATTCCTACTTCTTTTTATGTAATAAATGAAATAAAATAAAATAAACATCACCCACTTTAATTTGGAGAAGCACGTGTAAGCAACAACTTACTGCCTTCCCCTAAAAAAAACTTACTGCCAATTTACCAGCACAATGGAAGCAAACATACTTTCAAAGAGGAACTGAACTTGTTTTTAAAAAGCAACGGTTTTTTCATGGAATCTTTTATGGATTTCCCGCCATGTGTCTAAACGGGCTTGAGATCTAGTAACATGCCATGGGCATGTCACCAATGAACAGTGACGGTGACATGGCCATCTCTCTAGACCGTCTAATCAAGAATCAACAGCCAAATCGACATGAACAGTGCACATCTACAGTCTTCGGTCTACATGGGCCCGTGACTAGTATCCCGTCTACAGTACATCTACACTATTGTGTTGCTACAACGTTCGATCTGTCCCGTCCGTTCTTGATCCAACGAGCATGTTACAGCATCCGTTGGAAACATTTCTAGGCTCCGCCCTGACCTTTAGGGGTGAGATGGTGATCCTATCTCGTGGCTCTAGCCGCCTGAGCGAGCCTCCTACCGGCTTCAATTTTTTAGAACACGTGGATTCTGGCATTGCCATGGAGGTTGATCAGCAACGGAGTAATTCCTGGCTTAAAGAAACAGAAAATAAAAAGGTTAGTGGATGAGAACAGGTGCCTGCCTACTTACCAAGTTTTTCACGCAATGTGTGTCGGCGCAAATCATGTTGTTGGTGCCGCTGAACTGGCGTCTAGAACTTTGGTCCCCATTCTGATTTTTTTATTAATAGTAAATGATAATTCTGTAATTCCAAAACTGGTAAAGGGCCGCTTGAAATTGTAAAAATAGGAAAGACGCCACGAATAACAGCGTTCAGGGTGGACTCTATTGCTAACAGCGTCCACGAATAATATAGTATGGAAGGCGTCAAGTCATGTCGTTCGATTAGTGCTCTGATTATGCTCAATCCAGTTGTTTTCCTCTCATAGATAGATGTTTCATGACCTATAAACCCTAATACTCCCTCCGTCTTTTAAAGAGTGTACCTCCAACTTTATTGGAAAGTCAAACTTTTTTATGTTTGACCGTATTTATATAATAATAGATCAACATTTATGCCATCAAATTAGTAGCATTAGATTCATGATAAAATATATTTTTATCATATACTTATTTGGTTTCATAAACATTGATATCTTTTTGCACAAACTCGATCAAACTTTGAGATAGTTTGATCTTTCAATAATGTTGGAAGTACGCTTTTTAAAAGACAGGGGGAGTATGCCTGAAGCCGTCGCTTCTTACCTCGCTGAGTGATAAGCAAACTCTAGCACGGACATCACCAATCATCACAGGAGGCAGGAGCAACATCGTCTCACTGGCCGCTTGTCATTAGGACCATTTGCTCATCATAGGATCATCCACTCAACCTATGGTTGGCGCATGTGAGTTGTTCCACATCCTCGTTGAATTTTCTTGGTTTGATCTTCTGTACAATTTATTCAATGGTTAGAGCGTACATTGTATAGACGACTGGGTTGTTCCTCTTTTATTAGTAATACAATTGGCTAGTTTATGAGAACAGAAAAGTCGATCTCGAGTCTGCAGTCACACTTTTGCCTCTATGTTCAGTGCGCTGCTGCCAATACTTCTGGAAGCATGATGTGCCGGTGCCCGACGTCAACCTGCCGCACAGGTGGCACCTCAACGTCGATAGGGTTCCGATGCCAGCCGTTCCGGACTCAGCCTTGTACACGGTGGATTCGCTCAACTGGAACGCGTGCTTCGCCACCGAGCATGACCAGCTTTGCGGATCGTGCTTCAGGGTGCGCCCTATGCACGCTAACCGCTCCAGCGTCACTACCGGTCGTGGTGAAGGGGAAGGATTAGGAGGCCGAGGAGGCCTACATTGCGGCCGTCGAGGAGACCACAAGGAGGGTCATCAAGGAGTCCGAGCGTGAGGAGCTCACCAGGTGGCCTGCCGTTGGCAGGCGCTGGCCGATCGGCGACCGGAGTGGAGGCCAACGCACCCCACTACCATCATCACCGCCCGCGCCCGAGCCTGTGGAGGAGGAGCCATGGCCGCTGCTTGGGCAGTTGTGGTCGTGGACGAGCACGTTGCCGTCGTATGTCATGCACGCCCGAGCGGCAGGCGGCGGAACGGTTGATGGTGGCCGAGCGACAAGCGGAGCAGTAGTTGTCAGCCTTGCAGCACGTGTTCCCGTGGATGGAGACACCGGTCTACGTCGAACTGACCAAGGTGGAGGAGGAAAACGACTACGCCTAGATGTACCGCCCGCCTCTAACTATTTTTTTAATGTTTTCATTAATATATTTTAGTTTTAATTGATGTAAACTAGACTTCTGCTGGATGTTTTATTAAAAAAAATCCAGCGCAAATGTGAAATCCGTCCGCCCGTGTTGGTTGCACGTTTGGACCGACGAAAAAAACCGAACATTGACGTCCGCCGTGTCAGTTTAGTTCGCCGTGTCGGAATTGCCCTTACGTCGTTGGAGTTGCCCTTAAGTCGGATGGAGGCGAGGAGTTTATGGTCCAATTTGAGCCAAACACCGGACCCTGCTAACAATAGCGTCCAGATATGGACGTGCTTCGCAACAGCTACCAGCCTAAGAGCATCTCCAGCTGCGCCCCCAACAAGGTCCCCCAGGCGATTTTTCGGCCGTCGGCGCCAAAAAATCGGCCCAGTCACGCCCCGAGGGGCCCTTTTTCGCCGGTCGGGCCGAAATTGGCGCCGACGGACCCAACCCGAACCCGGCGCGCTGGGGGGCGCCGGGCGAATCGTTTTTGGCGCGAAAGCGCCGTGGGCCAGCCGCGTCAGCGACACCGCCCGCCTCGTCTTCTCCCGACGCCTCGGTTTCCCGCGGGGAATCAATGGCAAGGCTGCCGCCGGTCAGCTTTGCCATTGATTCCTCACGGGCGGCGCGTTCACGAGGCGGCGCGCCGACGCCTCCCCTCCCTCGGACGCGTACACACGGACGCGGCGCGGCTATATATGGCCTCGCTCGCCTGTGATGAGTGTCACCTCTCCACCTCTCCCGAGCGCCGCCGCCGAGCTCTTCTCCCCCAGCCCTCCCTCTCCCGAGCGCCGCCGCCAATCTCTTCTCCCCCAGCCACTCCATCTCCCGAGCGCCGCCGCCGATCTCTTCTCCCCAGCCACTCCATCTCCCCGATGGCCGAGCGTTTCCCCGGAGACGAGGCGGCGGCCAACGGCTTCGGCCGCCGTTCGCTCCGCGAACAGGAGTCCTGGCTCCTGTTCCAGGCGAACATCCCGGCGCCGCCGGACATGCACACTTGAGGGCGCGCTGACGCACCTCGAGGGCGGCAACAACCGGGCGGCCGCCCCGGCGCACCGCCGACGCGACGGGCAATGGGAGCCAAGGAGGTTCGGCGCGTCCTCCTCCTCTTCCTCCTCCCACTCCTCCGGCACTCCGACGCTGCTCGGCGTCAAGGCCGAGCCCGGCATCGTCATCAACGAGGGCGGCCGGCGCGCCTCCTCGTCGGCTCCTCCTCCGCGCTTCGTCAAGCCAAAGACGGAGCCGGGGCTCGCGCCGGTGAAGACGGAGCTGGGGCTGGCGCCGGTGAAGACGGAGCACGGCAAGGTCGAGCTTGACGATGACGCGGCCCTTGAATGGGCACGCCAGGACTCCATCAAGATGGCGACGGAGCGCCAGCGCGCCGCCCTGCGGCGCTTCGAGCAGCGCCGCCGAGGCCGCGATGAAGGAGGAGTCGTCATCATCGACAACAGCGACGACGACGATGGCGACTTCTCGGCCTTCAGCAAGTTTTTTTTTGATTAGTTTTTATATGTAATGGCGACTACTCGACTTAAGTCCGCGAATATAAGCCCAAGTTTGCCGAAATTTGGCGTGTTTTAGCCGAACATTGCGTAAATTTGCTACACAATTTTTTTCCCGCGCCTGTGGCCGGCCCTGGGGGCGGCGGTTGGGGGCCAACTCGCCCCCAGGCCCATTTTTTTCGCCGGGTCACCCCCAGGCGGCGATTTAGGCGCCCCCTGGGGCCAACAGCTGGAGATGCTCTAAGTTGCAACTTATCATTACTAGTTTTGAAATTGCAGCATTATTATTTATTATTAATTAAAAGGGTCCCCATTAGTGAGGGAAAATAGTAAAATATGCGAATGAGAGATGGACGAACAACAAAAATCCCACCCTCAGAATTATATTAACTTCACACTTTTTCGAAGGATGGGGGCAATGCCACCCCCCCAAACGCCCAAATACACATAGCACCGCGCTAGTGTTTATAGTCTTCGTGTAAGATGATATGAGATTGTACGATAGCTAGTTTATACTCAAATCCTGAGTGCACCCCATCAAAACATTTCCTAAGAACACGTCCCTCACAACTGGCGACTCACTCCTTGGTTGGAATGTTGCATTTGTGACGACGTACAATGAATTGACAAAAATGTTGAACCGTTTTGGTGCAAATTCCCTCTGGAGGTGTCTTGGTAATCTTTGCAACAGGATATTGCAAAGGCAATCAAAAAGTTATATCATGCGATCAAATTTCCCCCAATAAGAACCAAGGGAAATACAATGTTGAACACACTATTGACCATAACTAGTGCATTAATGGTATTTTTCACCCTCGCTATATTGTATAGACATGGATATGTTGGCTAAGTGTAGTTCAGGAACCTAATATGCTACAAGAATCTCATTTGAGATCAAAATGTGAAACATCTCAACCTAAAGAAAAACAGGATTGTCTCTCATGAAACAAACCCAAAATTGAGAACATTGTTCTAAAATGGAAATGTATGCGCTGCTTTTTTTTCTTATAAATATGTTTTTACAATGCCAAGAGCTAGTCAAGACGATGAGAATGCACACAAAAATGAGCAACAACACCAACCATCGCCCTGGGCAACACAGAAAATTGCGGGAGAGGGTTTTTCAATTGCAAATCCTCAAAAGAAAAAAAAAACTATGCACCAAGATCCAATCACTAATGCGGGAGATGTTTTTTTCAATAGCAAATCCCAAAATTGTGGGAGAGGTCAGATCATGAATTTTCACCCCAAAGAACGAGTCTGAGCAAACCCCAAACTATGCCTTCAAGAGGCATGCATTCCTATTGCAAGACGTGTGAGAATGCCGTGACTTAACCCCAGGCCAGGGGCGGATCACGGCCCACCCTGAGATCTCCAACGTTCCAAATATCAATCATAGCAGAAAATCGAAAATGTGAAATGTTTGACCCAAAAAATCATATGAAAAGTTAATTATCGATCCCCTCCTCCAAAATCTTGAGCTGCTCTCACGCTTGCTGTCGCTGGTGCCGCTCCGGCCGGCAGCCGCTGGTAGATGACAAGTGCGTCGCATCATACTGCCGGCTTTCCAGCCTATCACAGCCGGTCAAAGGGAAATCCCACATCGACAGCCAGGCCCGGGACAGGGACCAGCTGCCGGGCTGGCTGGGCCGCCGCGGCGCTCTCCTGACTCCGAGTGCGCACAACACACATGGGGCACGGGATCGGCATGGCGCGGCGGCCAGTTGCCATGTGGTCGTTGCGCCCGGCCCACAGCTATAGCCAGCGCTGGCTAGCTGCTGCCGTGGTCGCCCCGCGCCCGATGGCATTGCCAACCGCGGCCGTCGCCACGCTGCTGCTGCTGGCCCGCGCCGTCCTGTCCGCGCTCTGTTCGTGCCGGCTGCGGTTCGTGACGCGCCGTGGCAGGACGCCCGGACCTCCGACACCCCCTCCGAAGAAACTCCAGTCAAGCTAGAACTGAGGCTCGGGACGAGCGTTCAGAGCAATTCCAATGGGACGACCCATTTCGTCCGCCGCCGTCCATTTGAATCGGCGCGGACACAAAAGTCGGTCCAACGCGCCGACACAAACGGACGCGTGTCCGCTTTTCGTCCGCGGGCGACCCATTCCCGGCCCATTTTTAGCCGGATTTGCGTCGGTGCGGACACGCGACGGACGCGCGCACGCTCGCCTTCTCCTCTCCCCGGGCCCGCTGGTCGGTGGCTCATTGGCCTCCCCCACCCCCCACCCCCTAGCCAACAGCAACCCTCGCCCGCCTCCTTCGTCGCCGACTCCGCCGCCCTTTTTCGCCGATGACTCTGCCAGCTGCCGCCGCCTCCACATCCGCCCAGCAACGCCGCTCACTCCCCCGTCACCCCGCCACCGCCGTCTTGCCGCCGGGGAGCAAACTGTTTCCCACCGCCGCTCCCCCAACCGCACACCCTAGCCCGCCTGCTTCGTCGCCGACGCCGCCGGTCATTTTTCCGATAGAAAAAGGATACATAGACAGTTCTAGCGTATACAGATAAAAGAAAAGACCAACTATTCGTCGTCGCTTTCCGACTCCGACTCGGTAATGTCCTCCTCCGACGTATGAATGTAGGCGTCAGCATACTGCTCGTCCTCGAAGTACCACCCCGACGTTTCTCGTAGCTTCAGTTTCAATTGAGCGGCCTGCTTCCGCGCACCCTTGTCCTCCCGATAGGCGGCTCGCTCCGTCCTCCTCGCCTCCCTTTCCGTCCTCCTTTGCTTGTAGAACTGGCGCTCGTCGACGATGTCCTGTGGGAAGCGTTCGCGCCACACCACCATGGCTTCCATGTCCATCTCGGCGATGGCGAGGCGACGCTGCCGCCTCCGGTGGACACGACGATCCTGGTCGGTGAAAAGCCGCGGGAGAGGCGCGAGATCCTGCGCCCGCTGGCTCGACACATCGGGAAAATTCATCCCCCCACGAGGCCTCAGGAGGCGCCACGCCGCCGCGTCGTGCGCGCGGGCCGCCTCCTCTGCGGTGTCGAAGGTGTCGAGGATGAGTCGTTTCTCGCCAAACCAGATCTCGGAGGAGAAGGCGCCGGAGCGGCGCTCGCGGACTCCGCGAAAATCCGAAGCGCCCACGCGACGAATCGACATGATGGCGCAGAGGTGGCGAGGCTAATGAGAGGGGGCGAGACGAGTGGGCGGCGGACAGAGTGTGGAGGGAGCGACTTCTTATAACGAGTGTCGGCCGTGGCGCGCGGGCGAACCTTTCCCGCGCGCTGGAGCGCCAAAACCAGGGCGACGACATGGCCGCTGGCATGATCTATAGCGCGCGCGGTCATGAAATAGGTTGGCGCGTTGGGCGCACTGCCGACCTAAATCTAAAAGAGGGCGGACGCCCGGCGGGCGGCCGACCCAAACGGATAAAAAGCGGACGAAAGCGCCGTCCGTTTGGGTCGGCCCGTTGGAGTTGCTCTCATCGCGAACTACCATGCCAATGGGCTAGCAGGTGCAGGGCTCTCATCTCAGGGCTCTGCCATGCAACTCATGCTTGGTCTCCTTGTAAACCTGGAGGACTTTTAACTCACACAAGAAAAAATCGTGTGATAAATAACACGCCACGTCTAGTCTTGCAATGGATATTCTTAAGCCTTCCACTCGTATTGGCAACTTGCAAACATCTGCATGTGATGTTTAATTCAGTCTATGTCTCTGTCTCTGTCTCTGTTTTGCTTTCCCTTTCCATTCCCGGCAAACTTGTGATTCATTCTTGTTGTCCATGTCAGATATTCTTTCTTTTTCCAACGGGCTTCTTGTCAGATTCCAGCACTGTTTCGTTTTCAATAGAAGCTGCAAGTACAGTTACAAGCAAATGTACTGAAACTTTCTACATTCTCAGATTCACAGCCCCATACAAGAACCTCAACATGCAAGAATCATCAACACTGCTAATAAATTTTCTAAACAGGACACCTCACATTAACGTTTCTTGCTTGTAGTTCTTCTTGTTCTTGTCAGTTCTTTCTTTCTTTTTTGAATGGGGTTCTTGTCATCAGGTGTTTCGTTTTCGACAGAAGCTGCAAGCACAATTACAAGCAAATGTACTGAAACTTTCTACAGTCTCTAGATTAACTGCACCATTAAAGAACTTCAACATGCAAGAATCGTCACCACTATTAATAAAGTTCCTAAAAAGTACACCTGCCGTTAAGGTTTCTTGCGCGGACTTTCAGTTGCTAGCTAGCTGGGAGCCTTATCTAATTATAATAGTCCAGCATGAGCAACCTCCCTATCTTTAGTCAAACTATCACGGTGCCTAATATAATGCTGATGGCAACATTTTGCTAACTACTATCGATCAAGTATATCCAACAGTTCTGCACGATCCAGGCTGGAAACTGGCATCCTGCCATAAGTATTTCTTTTCTAGCGACAGCCATTGGATTCTCCTCTGCACAAGGGCATCACTCTTCTTTATTTATTTATTTTGTTCCCTTTGGTAATTATGCACCCTGAAGATGTTCCTATTGGTATATGGCTATGTGCTATCAGGAGAACAGCTGAAACAGTGCATCTGAGATCATTTCCCTGAGCAGTCCAGGTTCACTGAAGTTGATCTATCAATTCATCTAAGCATACAATAATTTACTTTACTAGTGATCTCATATTATATATATAGTAGGCTAGTAAGATACAGCTGATGTTGGGGAACTCAGAATTGACTTTGCTTTCATGGATATGGACATGAGTGTCTGAAACATGGATGTGTAGAAAACTCAATCATGGTCACTTGGACTTGAGCCAACAGTGCTAGTTTGAACAGAACAGACAGTTTGACTAAATATATAGTTTTCTTCAGTGTCTGTAACAAGTACTGGGACTAATGATGTGTGTGTTAAGCAACTCAAGAAACCAGTCAGTCTGATTCAGAAAACACAACATGTTCGAACTGCATTTTCAGATCAAACACTCATCTGTAGTGTGTGTGTGCATGTATGGGCAAGCAAATCTGATAAAAGAATCAATATCGGATTCAGATTTGGATCTTGTCTCACGGAGGAGTATCTAACTGGACCCCTTGCAAGCAAATCTGCAGTGCTGCTAGCCTGCAAAGAGTTGTATTGATTTGCACGTTGTTGTTTGAATCATTTAGATTTGCTTGCTGTCTGAATCATTTAGATTTGCTTGCTGTTTGAATCAGTTAGATCAACCCAGTTTACACCGCAAACCCATGTTTCTTTGCATGGTTCAGAAAAAAAAAATGCACGTTTCTCTAACATGAAATGACTCGCTTGAGGATCTGAAAGTGATAAAGCGCCAAGAGAGGCTACTGACTAAACCAAGGATGTAAAAACCCTTGACATTCATCATGACCTCATCTTTGACGTGTTTTCGGTTGATTGTCACGCACGCCTCCTCAGATGTCGAACAGTCTTGCTAACTCTCAATCGACTGAGACTTGATTATGTCTTAGCCGATGCTATATTCGTGAGATCATACATTGAGATCCCCATAATTTTTCTTACAGATCTGAGCGACTTTTTATCCATAGAAGAAAAACATCGTGTGATAAAGAATAATACGCCAAGAACTCTGTGTAGAAGTGCATGCTCTAGCCAATGCAACCAAAAAACCGATCTAATAGAAGAGACTAGGCAATACATTTATACGTCAACACTCTGTTACTCTAGTCCTTTCTGGACACTTTCAGTTTGGGTACAGTCTTGCAAATGGATCTTCTTAAGCCTTTTATTGGCGATACAACAACTGCATGTGATGTTCAATTCAGTCTCTGTCTCTGTTTTGCTTTCCCTTTCCATTCCCGGCAAACTTGTAATTTTTCTTTGCCTTGTCAGATTCTTCGTTTTCGAACGAGGCTCTTGTCAGATTCTGGCACTGTTTCGTCTTCAATAGAAGCTGCAACTACAATTACAAGCAAATGTAATGAAACTTTCTACGGTCTCTAGATTCAGTGCACCATACAAGAACCTGTTTTAACATACAATAATCATCAACACTAGGTTTTAATAAACTTCATAAAAAGTACAACTGCCATTAAGGTTTTTCATGTGCAGACTTTCAGTTGCAAGCTACTGTAGTTGGGATCCTTATTTAATTATTATAGTCCAGCAGGAGCAACCTCCCTATCTTTAGTCAAACTATCATGGTGCCTAAATTTTTTTTCGAAAAGGGGGGATTCCCCGGCCTCTGCATCAGAACGATGCATATAGCCATCTTATTAAAGCAAATAAATAGGTTCCAACACGGTCTCAAAGTCTCCAAAAAAAAAGTAAAAAGTAGCTCACACGGAGCCAGAAAGGCTAGAAGACAAAACTAGCCTAATAAAGGACGCCACAACCAGCTGGCAAGAAAGAGATAAGTAAACTAATTGCCTATCCTATTACATGACCGCCATCCAAACCGGTTGAAGATATCCCGAGCTACCATCTCCCAGCGGATAGATCCAGTAACCAAACGCTCCCTGGCCTCCGTCGGAGTGGGTAGCGACCACGAACGGATCAATGTCGTGGCTCTGAAAATGACCTGCAAAAAATGAATGCGTGTTGTCCTGTTAAAAACCAAATCATTTATGCAATTTCAGAGCGCCCACCACAAGGCGCAGACTCCTACACGAATATGTCTCGCTAACTCGGGCTCTATCCCGTTAAGCCACGTTCCAAACAACGTGTTGACAGAACTCGGTGGAGTAATATTAAAAGCAATATGGACCGTCCTCCATAAAACTTTGGCTAACGGGCAATCAAGAAAAAGGTGCCTGATCGTCTCATCCCGATCACAGAAACTACACCTAATAGGTCCTGTCCAATTACGCTTTGTCATGTTGTCCTTGGTTAAAATAACTTGTTTATGGACAAACCACATAAACACTTTGATCATGGTGCCTAATATAGGTGACAACATTTTGCTAACTAATTTCAGCATATGGATCTGGTATATCCAGGGTTTTGGTTACCGGTCGAAATTTTGAGATTTACCATGGTTACCGTGTATTTCCACCCCCCCCCCCCCCCCCTCGGTAAATGGGAATTTCAAGCAAAAAATCGATTTTTTTTGAATTTTTGAATTTAAATGCTCAATTGTACAGTAAAGTACGGCAGCATCAATTATTTCAACATAGTTAGTTCTGGTGTGGTGATAACAACCTATTTCCATGTTCAAAAAGTAGCTGGTTCTACTTTCCCTTCTTGGACTTTTTTAAACTAATATAAGTTCAAGTGCTATCTATATCTATTTTGAAAAAAATTGAATTCAAAATTGAACTTGAAATTTCGTTTGAAATTTGCTCAAAATTTCGTGGTAACCATGGTAACCACGTTTACTAATCCCCCTCGGTAAAAATACCCATTCGGTAAACCAAAACAGTGGGTATATCCAACAGGTCTGCCCGATGATCCAGGGTGGAAGCTGTCATGCAGCCATTAGTATTTCTTTTCTAGTGACAGTCATTGGATTCTCACCTGCACAAGGGCATGGATGAATGGTGCATGTGCCCTCTTCTTTATCTATTTTTGTTCTCTTTGGTAATTGTGCACCCTGAAGATGTTTCTATTGGTAGTATATACTAGTGTCAGGAGGAGAACAGCTGAACAGTGCATCTGAGATCATTTCCATGAGCAGTCCAAGTTCACTGAAGCTGATCTATTCTTGTAAGCATACAGTAGTTCATGCTTTACTAGTGATATTATATACTACTGGAGGCTAGTAAGATATAGCTGAGGCCCCGCTTGGAATCGGTGTATTTTTATACATCCGTATTTATTTTACAAGTGTGTATCACCGGCCACAGTTTGATTTCCACCTTGAAAAAAAGGACGGATGGAGGCCTGTATATTTTTACAGGGTTATATATAGCTCGGTGAAACGACAATCCAATCAGCGCCTGATGTTGGGCAACTCAGAATTGACTTTGCTTTCATGGGTATGGTCAGATGGACATGAGTGTCTGAACACATAGATGAGTAGATTGTTACTCAGTCATGGCCACTTGGACTTGAGCAGACAGTTTGACTAAACTAATTATTATTTTCAGACAGAACAAATACTGAAATTAGTGATGCACTGATGCGTGTGTTGAGCAACAAAGAAAAAAACAATGTTCGAACTGCATTTTTCATCAGATCAAAACACTCATCTGTAGTGTGTGCGTCTGTATGGGCAACCAAATCTGATAAAAGAATCGATAAGGGATTCAGATTTGGATCTCGTACGTCTTATGGAGGAGTATCTAACTGGACCCCTTGCTGCCTGCCCGCTGCATAGAATTTCATCAACAAGCACGCTGCTAGCCTGCAAAGAGTTGTAGAGATCTGCACATTGCTGTCTGAATCATTTAGATTCTCGAGTCAGTAATTGCATTGCAGCAAATCCATGTTTCTCTGCATGTTTCTGAAAAATAATAATCAGCTTCGATCTCTGGAAAATAAATAAATGCTCAGTCAGAACGAAAATGGAAATTAAATGACTCCCTAGAGGATCTGATAGTGATAAAGCGCCGAGAGAGACTACCAAACCAGAGATGTAAAAACCCTAGAAATTCGTCTTGACCTCATCATGGACGTGTTTTCGGTTGATTGTCTGTCACGCACGCCTAGGCCTCCTTGGAACCGATGGAGGAGGAGCCCAACACTGCGCTGTACTGGAGTACCAGCCAGCCTCGTTTTCCTCAAGGTCTGAGACGAGGTTGGCATGTGTGATGACGCGATTTTGTACTTGCACGATACCGGATCCTTCTCTTTTGTAAAGCAAGTACCTTCACGACCAACCGAATATACATGCTGGCTGTCACGAGGCTGCCCAATTTGCACTAGTTTATACTAGAAGAAGTATCTGGAAGCAGGTAGCAAACACAAGGCAACCCTGCGCCGCCGCCGTCATGCCACTCCGGCAGGCCGGCCGGCCGCCGCTAGACGCCAAGTGCACGATATAATCATGAGATCTCTATCATCATCCTTGCTCGATCGGGTCTCCAGCCTATCACAGCCGGGTCAAAGCGGCCTGTGGGCGGTCCCGGGCCGGCCCCACGTTGACAGCTTGCCGAAGGTCAGGACAGGCACCGGGCTGGGCCCGCGCACGACCGGGTCCCGCTCCCAGCTGCCCATGGCAGAATCGCTCGCCCGGTGAAGAAGAGGCGACCCGTTCGTTCGTTTCACCGCCCTGGCCGCCGCGGTGAAATGCTTCCTCTCCACGTGCATGCGCGGCATGGCGGACGTCCAAGTTGCCATGTGCATTCATTTCATATCGCCCACCTGCGTCTTCTTGGCCTGCCTCTGGCCTAGCTGCTCTGTTCGTCCTCTGATTGCGCACCAGCTACTGGTAGCTGCCCCAATTGCATCCATCCCTCGCATCGTGCTCTGCTCTTTAAAACACCCAGCCCGGCCGTCGTCCAGCTTCCGTACGTTCCTTGCTCCGATCGGGCGGCTCGAGGAGTGATCCGTCCGGAGCTGACCGTGCTCCGTCGCCGCATTGATGAATGCCGAAGCTATAGCGGCTCCCCGTCGTCGCTCTTCCCAGGTTAGCGCTCAGCGCAAGCACTGCACCGCCGGGAGCCTCCGGGGCACGGACTCTCGGCCGGCCGGCGACTGATCCCGTAGTTCTTGGTTTGCGTGCGCGCAGGGATGCCACGGTCGCCCGGATCATGGCATTGCCAACCGCGGTCGTAGCCGGCGTTGCCGCGTCCGTCGCCCTGCTGGTGCTGCTGGCGGTCGCCGCCGCGCTCTGCTGGTGGCGCCGTAGCCGGACCTCCGACACCGCCTCCGACGAAACTCCTCCCACGCTAGGTACTTACTACCTGACACTAGCAAAAATTATCCTGCTGCGATTTCTTCTTTTTGTAATTGCCGTGCGTGATCGTGATGCACGAATCGTTTGGTCTCAGCGGAGTGGGGCAGGTGCGGCCGGACGTCGTCGGCGCCGGACTACCAGGGCGCCAGGCGGTTCACGCTGGAGGAGATGTCCCACGCCACCAAGAACTTCAGCGACGCCAACCTCGTCGGCGCCGGCACCTTCGGCAAGGTCTACATGGGCCTCCTGCTCGACGGCACCGTCGTCGCCATCAAGCGCCGCGTCGGCGCGCCACGGCAAGACTTCGTCGACGAGGTAACCCATCTGAAACCCTGCTACTTCTTGAACGTTTCTGAACCGCCGGATTTTCGTTTCGACAAGGAAGTAATTGCCTCTGTACTGACGCGAGAGTTGGTGAAATGTACTGACTGAATTCGCCTATGCTGCAGGTGAGGAGGCAGTCGGAGATCTGGCACCGGAACGTGGTGACCCTCATCGGCTACTGCCAGGACGGGGGTCTGCAGATGCTCGTCTTCGAGCACCTGCCCAACGGCAGCGTCTGCGGCCATCTATACGGTAATTTCCAGTTGCACAGCTCCATTCTTGTCGCACAAATTCGAAGCAGCAAACAGCCGAACGCTGATGCGCAGACCCTACATCAATTTACCAGATACCGGCAAAGAGTCCATGACAAGGCTGGAGTTCAAGCAGAGGCTCTCGATCGCCATCGGAGCGGCCAAAGGTGGTGGTAACACAGAACTTATTACACAATCCACTGTGCTTGTTTCAGAAACAGAGTGTCTGAACTCTGAACTGCGTTGCAGGTCTTGACCATCTGCACAGCCTCGCGCCACCATTGATCCACAAGGGCTTCAAGACGAGCAACGTGCTGGTGGACGAGAACTTCATCGCCAAGGTGTCCGACGCCGGAGTCGACCGGCTGCTCAGAGGGCTTGAGGACCCCGGCTCGCCGCTGAACGGGTTCCGTTCCGGCATCTACCAGGATCCAGAGTATGTCTCTCTGAACCCTGAACATTACTATTCTGCAGTTCATGTGTGCTGCGTCCTGTAATCACCAGACACTCTTGTCTGGTAGTTATGCGTTGGTCCACAGTGTGCTGTGTCCTGTAATCACCACTATTGTCTGACTCTTGTGCACCTGCGTTTCTCTGTGCGCGTTCGTTCATTCTCAGGGCACATTCCTTGGCACAGCTCTCTGCGAGCAGCGACGTGTACAGCTTTGGGGTTTTCCTTCTGGAGCTCATCACCGGCAGGGAGGCCGCCAGCTTGGTTTCTCCGGAATCAACCGAATCTCTCGCTCATTGGGTAATTATTAATCAGTGATACTAATTTTCAGTACATTTTCATTCCAACTAAATATAGTGATTTTTGCAGTTTTTTTTTTTTACAAAAGTAGTAGTAATATCTAAGAGTTCTTCTGATAAAAGTATATTAGTTGACGTTTCGTTCAAAATTAACCTAAACTCAAATCCAACCACATTATATTGACGCCAGTTTCGTGCTGAATGTGTCAGCTAGAGGCGTCAGGAGACGAGGTGGCGGACCCGAGGCTCGGCGGCAGCTTCACCTCGGAGGGCATGAAGGAGCTGGTCGGGCTGACAATGCAGTGCCTGAGCCCGTCAGCGGTGAGGAGGCGGCCCAAGATGCGGCTGGTCGCGGCGGAGCTCGACCGCATCCTGGAGAAGGAGATGACCCTGACGACCGTCATGGGCGATGGCACTGCCATCATCACCCTCGGGAGCCAGCTCTTCACGTCATGATCATCCGATATTTGTTGCCACGGTCCATATTTTCTTGTTTCGCGGTTGCTAAACTTTAGTTGCCTGAAAATGAATTGTGCGCCTGTCCAATTCCCCAAGCATCGAGCTAGAAATGAAGACGACGTGGCGTCGTTGATGGAGGGGAGTACGAGGGTCGAAGGATATGGGTGTGGGTATATGAGGATTTCAACGGTGCTAAAAAAGGGGGAAGGATGGTTAGAGGGATGACCGGGGTGACGGCCAGCGGACCGGCATAGGAGGCGGTTCAGGCAGGGCGGGGGACGATGAGGCGACGTCGGCTGAAGGTGGCGGGGTGCCGGCGGTTAGGCCAATGAAGCGGGCGGCTCGACAATGGAAGTGGTTGTCAACAATGGAGACAAAGGAAAAATCGACCAATGTATGTACTTTTTTCAGGCACCTGGAATTTAGCCGGTCCATTTTGTTTTGTACATTTGCACATAAAGCAACTGCCTGTGTAATTTCTTTTTTTTTTGCGGGGGGTTGTGTACAATCTCTATACTCCATAGAAAAATCGGGAGATGAGAAGTTTCTTTTTTCTCCCGGGGAAGATAACGAAGTTCCTCTTCCATGGGCTCGCAAGGCTAGTTGCATGGCTTGAAACATACTATCAAGTCTCCAGGCTTGAATTCCCAAACAAAGTCTCCAGACATGGAAACTTCCTGAGGTTTTATTGATGGCAACATGGTATTCCCTCCGTTCCTAAATATAAGTCTTTGTAGAGATTTCACTATGGACCACGTACGGATGTATATAGATGCATTTTAGAGTATGATTCACTCATTTTGTTTCGTATGTAATCCATAGTGAAATCTCTTCAAAGACTTATATTTAGGAACGGATGAATATAAGATAATATTTGTGCATGGAACAACGGGCTGATGCTGCAAATTGTTTGAAATGGAATCCATTTTCGTAATTGAACGTAAACTTATTATTACTGTTGCAATCCCGCAAAAGAAAGTTGCACTAGTTGATATGTATTGTTGCATAGTTCGAAAGACTACTAGCTTTGTATAACCTGTGTTTAAATGGACATTCCTTTTTTGGGGGGTTATTAAAATGCCTTTGATATTTCAATTTTCACGTAATGCTTTGATTTGCGACGAATTTTGTTTATGTGCCGAAAGTCGTCACATTTGTTGCCGTCTCACTTTGATCAAGCATTTTATAGTTGCAATTAGCCGTAGCAGAAGGATAGCTATGGACCGGAGCTACTCATGTACACTAGATGAAAAAATGTGACTGAAACATAGATTATTGTAAGGCAACTCGGTGTAAGGTTTGCACCGGCGAATTTTTCTATAAAATGAAGCCAATAGAAAACATGTCACAGGGTTCAGGTAAACACCAATACACAGGATTTTATCTCATCACTGATCTGAAAATTTTACGCTTGCATCCAGTGCTGGACTGCTGCTCGACGGGGTCGGGCCCGAACCAATAGATGATCATGTTGTATCAACTCAAGCCTCTAGGCCTGGAAACCTCCCCTTTGGGGTTTGGGCAACGGCGACGAGGTAGATCATCATGTCCTGGCGGCACATCGGGCACGTCGACCGCCGGTCGAACCACGGCAGGAGGCACCGGACGTGGAAGGCGTGCGAGCACGGCAGCATCAGGGCGTCGGGCCCGTCCACCTCACGCGCCGACATATCCTCCATGCACACGCCGCACTCCGAGGCACCCGCCGGATCGGCCCCTCGGCCCGCCGTGAACCGGCAGTGCGCCGCCGTGACCTGCTTGCACGCGAGCAGCAGCGCCCTGGGCTCGCTGTACACGGCGCTCACCAGGACGTCCACGCACACGTCAACTTCGCTATAGAGCAGGTCGGGCAACCAGCTACGCGCATGGATCATGGTGGCCACGTCGTGGGGCAGGAAGTGGTCTTCGTCCCAGTTGCCGGCGGCGAGGTCCAAGTCGCCGACGACCGGCGTCTGCGCGAGCATCTGGTGTATGATGTCGCGGCATGAGGAGCGGCTCCGGAAGAAGGCGTCGTGGTCGTAGAGGTAGAACGTCTTGTCGTACCGCCGGGGCGGGTCCTCGCGCACCAGCCTGGTCCGGTGGCCGCCCACCTCGCTCAGGCAGTAGCTGACGACCACGTCGCCGTGGAGGCGCACGGAGCAGGGCTGGCCCGTGGCGCTCGGGTCGGTCTTTTTTCTGCCCGTCAGCCCGAGTGCGATCGACCGTCCGGTGCTGAGCCGGCAGCGGCGGCATGCTACGCAGCGGTGGATGCATCGGTCGGTCGTTCGGTGGCTGAGTTGACAGCCGGTCTGCGCCCGTGGATGTATATGTAGACGATGAGGGGGTGCGCGCGCAATGGCCGATCAGGATTCGGATTGCGAAGACACAGCGAACCGCAATCCCCTCGCGTCGCCCCTGCTCGGGCGACCCGGGGGCCCCAAACCCTAGCTCCGCCGCCTCCCCTTTCTTCTCCCCTCCTCCTCGCCGCCGTCGGAGGCCACCGCTGGGCAAGCCCGGGGTGTCGCCGAGGAAGGTGGCGGCGGGGCCCTGGCGCCCCTGCCTCTGCTGCGAGGGGCCGTGTTCCCTAGGGCGGCGGCCCTGGTCGGAGAGGCGTCACCGGCCCGGCGGCAGGCGGTGGCGCGGGCGTGGGCCGGCGTTCCTGGCCGTGTGGATGGCGGGTGCCCCGGTGGACGGGAGCCCTGGTGGCTCGCGGTGGCGCCAGATCTGGCCGCCCCTGCCCCCCCCCCCCTGTTTCGAGTGCTCCGCCCCGGCCAGATCTGCCCGGCTCCTCTGCGGGCCGCCGGATCTTGCGTCGTGGGGGTGGCGGCGGCAAGGATTCGCAGACCGGGAGAAATTCCAGGCCGGCCTCGTCGGTCTTGGCGGCGGCGACGCTCGTGGCGCCGTTCCCCTCCCTGGAGGCGCCGTTCAGGTCAGATCCGTCGTCCCCCCATCCCTCTAGTCTCCCGGGTGAAAACCTCAACTCTGTTGGGCGGCGGCGGCGCCCTCGGCGTCGCGTCCTTCCTGAAGGCGCCGTTTTTGGGAGCTAGGTGGGCAGTGGGCTCCTCGGCGAAGTGGTGGGTGTGCAGCGGCGGCAGTGGCTGGTCTTCTTTGTCGGCGGCGAGTTCGTCCGCGGCTCAACGCCTACAGGGACACTGTGCTACTGCTCCTCCGTCCGTCCCGGCAGTTCTTCCTCTTCCGTGTCCAGTCCGTGGGTGTTGGGTGGTGCTCTGCTCCTTGAGATCATTTCGTGGCTAGTCGGGTGAGCTAGGTTCCTTTCCAATGCAGCCTGCCGGTGTCTTTCCTCCCAGGTTCTAGGGTGAACTGCTACACTGTCAATGGTTCGGCGCCTTCGAGCCAGGCGAGGAGACAGGGGTCTTCTTTGACAGTGGAGCTGGGAGGACATGGCAATCCGGGGCCGCTGGCGATTTGGCGACGGCGTGCCCTTCCTCGCCGTCCGTAATGCTGCTCCTGTGCTGACATTCTCCTTCTCCCTGGTGATTTGTACGCGATTGAGGACCTACATATCCCCGAGCTGCGTGCTTCCTTGTTCGATCCTTTAGCTGGGTGTGTGTGAGGCTTGTGTGCTGTTGTCCAGCGCCTCTGTATCTTGTCGTTTTTTCGCTTTCTTGTGTTGGTTTCGAGTTTGTAATCCTGGCCGGTTGATGGCTTTGTTAATTCAAAGCCGGGCTCTTCTGGAGCCTTCGTTCTAAAAAAAAGATTCGGATTGCGTGCAAAGGACGATGTACGGGCCCGGTGTGCAACTGGCGGGTTCTAATCCTAACCCAAGGTGGAACCCCCTGACTTTTTAGTTAATTCAGACAGGATCATATTTAAATCAAATAAATGATTTTTTAATTATCTATATCTTTTATAAATCTCAACTTTAAAAAATAATCGAAAAAACTTCCAATCTATACATCAACTGTCATCGTAGTACAAAGAACGCTAGAAATAATAAAAATTACATCCAGGTCAATTCACCACCTTCACCAGAGCCGAGCAAAACTCATTGTAGTAGACAGTCGGAAAGTCATCATGCTAAAACCCCACAGGACCAGCGCACCAAAACAACAACTGCCGCCGATGTAGAGAAGCATAGATCAGAAAAAACCAACTTGTAGACACACGAACGTAGACGTACCAAGACTGGATACATGGAGATCCACCGAAGACCAACACCGACCGAATCCCATGAGATCCGTCGGAGACACACCTCTACACGCCTTCCAACGATGCTGTACGCACCACCAAAATGGGGACTAGGTGGGGAGGACCTTATTTCAACTACAGAGAGCCGCCGCCGTCTCGCCTCCCTGAGTAGGATACAAACCCTAAAAGAAGACCCAAAAATGGAGCAGAAGCCCTCCCACCGGCGAGGGCCGAGGTCCACTGCGCCTCCATGGCCCTAAAGCCATCGGAGACAAGGCAGATCAGCGGCGGCGCCGGCGGGAGGCGAGAAGGCCCTCGTCCTCTAGATGCGATCTAGCAGGAGGTTTTTTAAACGTAACTTCAATTTTAATATATTATATATGGAATTTGATTCCGAAACTTCAATTTTAATATGTTCTATATGAAATTTGATTAGAAAAATATGTAAAATCTGAATATGATGTTATTTTTACCTGTTAAATATTTAAAAAATATTATTGTGAAAGCAGACTTATAATCTATAGGGCACGGTCCCTTTTTCTTTCGTACCAGCGGCGATCTGGATTGCAAATAAACACCCAATAACACCATATAGAGATGAAAGAAAACATCGATAACCACAGATGCACACCTCTGAAAAACCTCGAAGGGAAAAAACAACACATTTCACACACACAGAGAGACACCTTATAATTAACCACATACAAACACGTTTTGGTTTGTGTGAACACTAAGGCCACCGCCGGCGAGGGTGTGAAGGAGAATAAGCGGCAACACAAATGTGATGCCTCACTAAGATAAAGGACGTGGACCTATTATGGTCTTCAGTAATGGTTACTAGCCATACCCGTGTGGCGGCACGCCGCACGCCATCGATATCGATACGCTACGTGGGTGTATACGCTACTTTTGACTCATGGGACGATAGAAAATAAGGCCGCGGTATTGTACGTGTGTGTAGATGCTACTTTTGACTCATGAGATGGAAAATAAGGGTTTCATGTGCATAGCTTGTTGTAATAACTCCGTAGTCACAAGGAAGCAAGCCTTATCTACATGAGTGCTAGATCTTGCAAGATGAAAAGTATGCATTGCCGTTTCTTTCTACCAAGACTAAACATCAGACCTGAGCTTTCATAAAGGTCTCCTCCCACATCAATAGTTTGGCCTACCAAAAAAAGAACAGTAAAAATTAACTATGCCCAACGGCAAGCAAGAAATCAAGCAAAGAAATACTCCCTCCATTCCTAAATATAAGTCTTTCTAGAGATTCCATAGATGCAAAAAATACCAAAAGACGCAACCAGAACGGAGGCATACGGGACACGCAAATCGCCCTGACCAACAGACCTACAGGAAGGACCACCTACAAACAATAAGACAAACACTGGGTAACTACCCGCTCACCACTAAATTAGTCACTATGTCGAGCTGAGGAAATCAATAGTTTATGACCAATTTCTTCATGCATATTGCAATTCTAATTTCTTTGTCAAGTCATCATGAAAATCAGAAAGCATGTTCTATGGTAAACAAATGCCTAAGGATGTTCATGCAACTACAAACTCAAACAGCTACAGCACCTATGGCCAAAAAATATATATTTTTCGAAGATAAGTATATGAATCTAGCGTGTCTATTTCTTACCGAGAAGCTGTAAAAAATTTGGGAATATGCAGAATGAACGAACTAAAATTACCCACAAAACAAAACAATACCCAATATAGAAGAAAATCAAGAATCAGTCCCTCAACTTGAAATTGGTTCCAAATACGAAGGAGTGAACTATCCAAACCAAAAGCACTGAACTATACAAATGAGAAATCCGAACTATGTTCTATAGGACCAGGGAGTAACGGTCGTATGCTTCATGAGTAAGACAAATTACAAATAGACAGAGAGCACATAGTGCATCCATATGCATAAAAGGGAAGGAACCAAAATTAATATTTTTTCTCTTTCTTACCCCAAAAGAACAGCACTATGTCGGCACTCAATATTCATTTCCCCATTGAATAAACATTAGGATCATCATTAGTAAGAAGCACAGGTATTTACTCCCTCCGTAAAGAAATATAAGAGCGTTTCGATCACTTAAGTAGTGATCTAAATGCTCTTATATTTCTTTAAGGAGGGAGTACATATCTTGCTGCAACCTACAAACAGAGCAATGCTTTCTGTTGTAAAGTAGGGCCCCATATTAAACTGCCAACTGAAATTCACTAAGTGCAAATGAGTTACATGTCATGGTACTTTCTTCTCCAACAAAAAATACACAGCCTCACAATCAACTTACACTGTTAATTAAATTGAGGTACTCATGTGAATGATTTAACTGAACAACAAAAATCAAAGCAAGCACTATGGGGAAGAGTACCCAGACTACACAAAATAAATTAGATGTGGAAATATCTACCTTTTATGTGATTGTCCAGTTCAGTCGTATATATAGCACAAACCATTTTCCTTCTTCCTCGGCTTACAGGTGAGGAATCAACTGGTGAACTGCAGCTCACGGGGCTGAGCTCTACCCATGGCTACCACAAAGAGGATCGATGCCTGCAATGCTCCAATCAAAGGCCATGTCTCTCTGGGCGTCCCTCTCAGGCTCCGGATGCCGCCGGTGCAAGGACACGATCAACATCCCGGAGGACGCCGTGTTGAGAACTGTGATAGTCGTGGCACTCCTCCTGGATGGCCGGGGCATGGAAGAGGACGCCGGTGTCTGGGACGGCATTGTCGCAACAGCTCCAGGGCTCGACGGTGCTTCTATGGCTTGAAGATAACCTGGCATACAAACCCCAAGGACATTCACAAACCAAGTGAATTTGTTGCACCTTCTCTTAGTGGACATCCCTAGGCCTGTATGTGCTTAGAATAGCAAGTATAGTCTACTGACTGGAAATATTTCATTGAAAGGAGGCTAGGCAAAAGAAGCAGCAGTTTTTTTTCGATAAAGGGTGGATTTTATTGAAAAAGAAGCAGCAGTTAGATGTGCCAGAATAAATAATTTACAGCTCCAGATCACCAGAAGTTTAAGAGAAAGATTAGAATGTAGGAATTCTATAGAGTTTAAACATCAGCAATGATTTGTTCTTGTTTGAATACCAAGAAGAAAAATCAATTACAGGTACTACTAATCCTTTCTTTAATCCAAAGGAAAAAAAGGCTATCATCTATCCATGCATTTATTCTTCAGTGAACAGAAGCCACGGACCCGTTCAAATTCAAAATCATAGACAACATCGCTCAGAGAAACAAAATACACACCATGGAGTGTCAAAAGGCTTGCTTGCTTGTCTATTCTAATGCTCTTCACACAGGACATTATAATCAAAACCAAACATAAACAGGAATCAGAAATTAAGAAATGCCGCCAGTCTGACCAAATCAGATCCACAAATTGAACTTGGCCTCCCGTCTCAATACACAATCAACTATGTAGAGAAACAATCTGACAACTGTTAAACATGCGGGTACTGTACTACTTCCTAATCAGCCATGTACAGATAAGATAGACGACTATTTGCAACAAAAAAATCAAGTAGATAAGGTAGGTTTAATGCCTACTCCATATCATGATATTTGACCTTTGAGCTGCATCCGAGGTATTACAATTTTTCTTTAACTGCGCACTTAACTGAAACTCTAGAGTTCAGTCGGTTCATCATCTTGTATTATTTCACTACAATGATTGAGGAAGTATCAGTAATGTATCCCACAGTTATTTGCAGGATGAACTGACTAATCTGGATAGCAATCACATGTAAGTACATTTTTTCATATAACGGTCAAAGAAAAATCTTTATAGTAAATTTATCATTTAACTAAAGCACCGGCGGTCAAAGAGAAATCTTTATAGTAAATTTATCATTTAACTAAAGCACCGGTTTAGGCAACAAAGGCAGCGTGTCAGTTTCTAGAAAGGATAATAAAATAAAACACAGATGCAGGTCTGGATGTCTACCATGATCCAGTTGCACAACGGAGGCTCAAACTACTGAGCCAAAACTGTATATTCAAAGGTTGAACTATGAATTGAATAGCTAATACAATCTTCTGAATGAACAGGCAAACTTATATATTCTAAATAACAACTTATAAATCTTGTTCGTGCAAGCAAACAATACTGCATGCGGAATAAAAAAAAGTGTCTTATTATTATATTAAATAACAGTAGTGACTACAATGAGAGATCAATCCAAGCAGTGCAATAGGGACTATTGCCGACTTGAGGTAAAGATCAGAACAAGAGAAACAAAAGGGAAGTGCTCACCATTGAGAAAATCCTCAGAGATTGGCACCCCCAACTTTACCTTCCCTTTAGAAACAAGGGTGACGAACCTTGAGCTCGACAATTCCGTGCCCCCAATGGTTGACGGCTTCATCAGCTGCAATCACAAGTCACTTGCAGGAAGCTAATTAATGGTGCGGTGCTGCTGAAACTCCAGTCTTCAAAAATGTGAATGAAAAAAATATCAGCTTTCATTGCAATAACATCAATGCCCACATCAATCTTCCAGTAAAATCAGAAGATGTTCAGTATTTTGGTACAAAATTGCGGGCCGTCATTTTCTGACATATTCCTTTGCACAATCATAATCTAAAACATGACTGCACGTCCTCGGTACGGGACAGCGGCATCCACGGCTGTGGGCAATGCATCCGCACCTGCAACTGCTGTGAGCAGTACTGTCTAGAGGATTAGAGCGCTTTTGCATGGTGATGGATGGGACGGTATCCCGGCGACCGGCGTCGGCGTGGGAGAAGGGTGTCTATCGACAGAGAGTATGGGATAGTACGCAACGGCTGCTCCAGCAAACTTCATAAATTGCCTGGCCGCGTCCATACCACTTGAACGAACCCACTGGAAATAGGAACATGATCGTCATCCTTGTTGGTCTTGGCTGTGTCATCCCAGAAGCAGTGCGCGAGCGCCCGCCACTGGTCGCCGTCTTCTGGCACTACACCGACCTCTAAGCTCATCACGAACTGATGTATCCTCATCACTGCAAACATGCAAACCTCCATTCAATCCAGAGTTCAGAAGTAGTAGCTAAATGCATCAATAAGGGCAACAATCTATGGTGCCTGGATTCCGAAACACTTTTCACAAGTGTAGAAACACAATGGACTGAACTGAATTTTTTTTTACCTGTGGCCGTTCTGACATTACGCCGAACACTTGGTCTGCATTGGAGCAGTCGTCACACAGAGGTGGGCAGCTACGCCCAAAATGATGCTTGGGACATGGCAAGCTCCTCCATGTTGAACTCCACCTGCGTGAGTAGTAAGTAAGCCACCGGAAGAAAGGACTGGCGGAGCGGGACAGACCATGGTCGCCGCCGCACTTGTTATGCGGCATATGAACATCCACTGGCTGAGACGGAGGCAGTGTGGACGGCGGAAGGAAGTGGGCAGGGGCATGAGCCATGAGCATGAGACACCGGTGGAGGACGCAGGGCGCCGGTGACCGCACCGTCGCGTCCATTCCTTTCTTTTTTTTGAGGGACCGTCGCGTCCATTCCGAGACGCTGTTTCCACACGACTAAAGATTCAGCAGAAAACCGGTAATCCATGTTCCCCACATCAGAAGAGGGGTAGGAGAGGCTGGGGAGATCCCCGCTGCCGCATGCCACAGTCACGCCGCAAGTCCCCTCTCAGGGCCACCGCTAGCACGCACCTGCCGCCGTCGCAGCGCGAGGTCTGGTCCTCCTAGCCGCGCACCGCCATCGCTACGTGAGCCCCTTCATGGCCTCCTGCCTGTTGTCGCGGCGTCCTGCGCTGGGCGTCGCCATCACCGCGCAGCTCTGCTTCACGGTCGGATGGGAACCAAGCCGCCGTGGCAATGCTGGCGCGTGTGGGCGCTGCGTGATGGGCATGGGCGCTGGAGCAAGCTTGAGAGGCGGGAGCCATTTTATAGGGAGGTACGGCGGTGAAGCGGTGCCTCGACGGTCGAGCCGTGGGCGGTGGAGGCAGAGAGTCCACGCGAGTCTTCGAGAGACGCATCCACACGCGGAGGAAACCGAGAGGAGAAGAGAAAACCAATCCGCAATCTCTATCGACACAGATCGCTAAGTGCACACAAGGCTTACCCCGTAATTTCCCCCACAAATTAACGTGTCATCCATCCATTCGTGCGATTTTCACTGATAAGAAAAAGTCAAAAAAGGATAAAAAAGGATCCTGGCGAGGTTTATAATATTTAGAATTAGGTTAAGAGCGTGTGTTATTTTTTCTCCTGTTGCAACGCACGAGCTCTTTAGTCCTAACCCAACTTGGTTGCGTCAAAAGAACCCAAGAGGACGGATACAAAAGTCGGGAGATAAGGGCATCTTTAGCGCTAACCCTCAAATTTGCTCCAGCATCTGTTCGCTGATAGGGAGATCAATCGGCGGACACTAATGCCGGGCGCCGACATCCAGCATTGCCCGCATACATTTCAACGACCATCGAAACAAATCAGACGGAAATTATGCAAACACAATGGATTTCCGTCAACTTCGTATATAATTTACATAAACGGATGAATTTTCGACTTTTTATTTACTAAAAACTATATAAAAAAACTAAACCCTATATCGGATGACCAGCTCGTAAGGGTCGCCGTCTGTGCCCGTGGATGTATATATGGACAACGAGGGGATGCACGCAGTGGCCGAGCAGGGTTCAGATTGTGTACAGAGGACGTACGTACGGGGTGATGTGCAACGGGTCCTAACCCAACGTTGGCGCGTCTCGCGTCAAAAGGACCCAAAAGGGACGGGTACAAAACTCCGGAGATAATGAAGTTTTTTTTTCTCTGGAAGGAAGATAAATCACAATGGGCAAATTTGGCACTCAAACGTCCACATGCACGTCCAGGCATGTAAACCCTCGTTTTTTATGCATGCAATCATGTCTTTTACTTTGTCTTCAAATTATCTGGTCATATGCATGTGATTGATGAAGATGGAGACAGAGGGAAAGAATAAAACAAGAAATATGGTTCGGTGTAGGCCGCATCTTTCATGGAGGACACGCCCAGCCCGGACATCCCCATATCCTCGCCATATATGGGCTGGGAATGGGGTGTGGACAGCCTAGGCATATAGCGACAAACTGTCCGGGCTGAGACTGTGTTGCCCTATTCGACGTTTGCGGAGGATATGAAGGATCCAGTTATAGATGCTCTAACAAAGTCCCTCTTCCATTGATGCGCAGGACGACGGACTTGAAATATACTATCAACTCTCCGGGCCTGGATTCCCTAAAAATGGGTCTTCAGACCTACAAACTTCTCCTTTGAGGTTTTGTTGGTGGCAACAAGGTATAAGATCGTAATTCGCAGAAAAAAAAAAGAGGTATGATGTTAATTGCATGAAATGGAATTCATTTTCGTAATTGATCCATATAACTTATTATTAAAGTTGCACTCCCGCAAAAAAATAAGTTGCACTAGTTCCTACGTATTGTCACTTCTGCTTTGGTACACCACCCTAAACACATTCAGGGTTGAGATATCTCCATATCCCTTCAAAATAAGGGGTATGATGGTTTTTTTTTAAGTACCCATGCCGAGCGCTATATGCAGTCTTTGTACGTACCACCCTGGACCGACCCATTTTATGCTTTTTTTTCTTCTTGTGTAAAACCTTCAAAAAGTAAGTGTCCGACGAGATTCAAACCTAGCACATGTATACTTGGTACAACCGCAGGAACCAACTAGACTACTTTCTTATTGTGTCTAGTTACCTTCTTTTCTACTTCTTCAAATATAATACTAACCAACGTGAGCTTATCTGGCTTTCTTTTTTCCTGCTTTTGTTTGTCCACTTTTTCTTCTATAATTTTATTATTCTCTTTCGTTTTCTTTGTTTTAAATTCGTGAACTATGTTTAAATCGCGAATTTTTCTTAAATTTGTGAACTTTTCAAATTCGTGAACATTTTCTTAAATTCGTGAACTTTGTTTTCGAATTGTAGAACTTTTTTCAAATCCACGAACTCTTTTCAAATTTAATGAATTTCTATTAGAACCTACGATTTTTCGAAATTCATGAACATTTTTTTTCAAAATTGATGGACTTTCCTCAAATCCGCTAACACTTGGACCGGCCCAACAGGAGCCCGAGGGGACCAAATGCGGTCACCTAATTGGGCCAAGGCCTAAGCATTTCTTTTCTATTTTTTCGTGTTTCCTTTTTTGTTAATTCATATATCTCATTTTTGAACTTTATTATTTATTATGAAAACTGTTCAAAAATTTGAATATTGTTCGGAATACCAGAAAATGTTCTTGTTTTATTTTTTAAATAACCTGAAATTTCAAAAAATGTGCCTGATTTAAAAATTCACAAATTTAGAAAGTTTTGCGTTTCAAAAAAGTTGATGAACTTTTAAAAAAGTACATGGTTTGCAATTTGTGTTCAATATCAATTGTTGGGATTTTTTGGAAAAGGTGTTCAAGTTTGTAAAAGTTTCATACACAGTTTGAAATTACAAAATTGTTAAGAAATTTTGAGAAATGGTAAGGATTTAAGAAAATGTTCATGTTGATTGATAATGACAGAAATTGCAAATAATATAAGTATTCAAATTAGAGAAACTACATGCTCACAGATGCACCCATCTGGCCTAATTAAGCACACTCCTCTGAACTGGTGATTTTTTTGGAGTATGAATAAATGACCTCAACTTCTTGCAGTAGTCTGGCACGGACATATGAGGCATCCATGCCAGATTTGAATGAATTCCGACACTGTATGCAAGTTGCGTCATGTCCGGCCATTTATCGGTCAACTTTCACCAAGAAAACTCTAGAAAATGGAAGAATTGTCAAAAACTCGGAGAACTTGGCATGGTGCCTTGAATTAGTCATAGAAACTGGTGGATAAAAATTTGGGGCCATTTGACAGATGTCAAAAAATGTGCTTTTAAACAGACCCTTCTGGCCTACCCGAATACCCTCCGTTGAACCTGGCCTAGTTTTGTATATTTTCAAAATGATCCTAACTTTTGCAAGCAGGTGAGCATGCCAATGGTAGGCACCCGTACTAGGTTTGACCAATTTTTGACACGATATGCAAGTTGCGATATGTCCGGCCATTTATTGGCCTTTTTTGACCTAGAAAACTCTAGAAAATGCAATATTTGTCTAAAACCAAAACAACTCGGCATGGTGCTTTAATTCATCATATAAACTCATGAAAAAAGTTTGGGGTCATTTCAAGGATGTTGAGAAACAACGTGCTCTCAAAGCCTTCTGGCCTACGCGAACACCCTTTGTTGAACTTGGTCTAATTTTCGACATGCATAAAATGACCCCAACTTTTTCCAGTAGATGGGCATGCCCATGGTAGGCATCCATGCCAGGTCTGAAGGAATTCCAACACCGTATGCACATTGCATCATTTTTGACCATTTATCGACCATTTTTCACCGAGAAAACTCCAAAGCAATGTAAGAATTCTTGAAAACACAAATAATGTTGGCATGCTGCCTTGAATTGGTCATACAAGCTGGTGGAATAATATTTGAGGCCATTTAAAGGAAGTCGAGAAACACCGTCCTCTCAGACGGAGCCTTCTAGAGAACCCGAGCACTCTCCATTTAACATGGTCTAGTTTTGGACATTCTTGGAATGACCGCAACTTTTTCAAGAAGGTAGCCATGCCCCATTGTAGTCATCCATGCTAGCTTGATGGGCTGGCCCAGTCGGGTAGCCTCCTGTGCGTGGTGCTGTCTATTTTACACTACTCCCGGAATGTATGGGAGCTCCTAATGAGCACTTGTTGCGCCAGGTAAGCCATTCGGTGCTCACACGTTAGAATTTTTGGGCCGGCCCAGCAAACCGTCTCTCACACGTGAGCGGCCGAGAATGCTCAAAAAGTTCCATGTGCTCATGGATTAGGATATGTTGTTGACCATTGAAAAAAGTTCCATGTGCTCATGATTTTTTTTAAGTTCACTAATTCGAAATAAAAGCGCAGACTCGAAAAAATTCACAAATTTGAAATAAAATCGCTGAGTTAAAAAAGTTCATGAATTTGAAAAAAGTTCATGAGTTTGGAAAAAAAATCATAAATTTAAAAAAAGTTCATGATATTTGAGAAAATTTGTAATTTCTCTTATAATAGTTCAATGAATTAAAAAATTAAGTCATGCAATTTCAATTTATGTTCACATATATTGAGAAAAGTTCAAGAATTTGAAAAATCAAAAATTTGAAAAATCAAAAATTTGAAAAAACATTCACAAATTTTGAAAAAGTTCACGGATTTGAAAATAAGTTCATGAAATTTGAAATGAAGTTCATGAAGATTAAAAAATTTAACGAATCTTAGAAAGGTCCTTGAATTAAGAAAGAAAACAAGAAGGAAATAAGAAATAAGGAAAACGATAAATCCGAAGAAAAATGGCCAAACTGAAGAAGAAAAAACAGACTGGAAACGCATGATATTTTTATTAGCGTTGTATTTGCGATAAGAAAAAGGTTATCACAAATCCTTTGAGGGGATGTATGGATGAGATTATCAGTGAGGAACAAAATGTGTTTGTTCCCGGACGTTTGATTACTGACAATGTACTCCTGACCTTCGAGAGTGTTCACACTTTACGTAGGCGGAAGAAAGGCAAAAATCATGCATGTGCAGTTAAGTTAGATATGATGAAAGTGCATGACCGAGTGGAGTGGCATTATATGGAGGCCATTCTTCAGAAACTGGGTTTCAGTCATGTCTTGATCAGATTAATCATGAAGTGTGTCACCTCTGTACGCTTCTCGATCAGGGTGAATGGTGAATTGCAACCCTACTTCATGCCCTTGAGAGGGCTACAACAAGGGGACCCAGTGTCACTGTTCTTATTTTTGCTTTGTGCCGAGGGGTTCTCATCATTACTCAAATTATATGGAGGATACATTGACAGGGTTATAAGGACGAGCATTCGTGAACCACGGGTTAGTCGATAAAAGTGCCATTTTCTTTAGCCCAAACACACCTAACTCCACGAGGCAAAATATCAAAGGAACGCTAGGCATTATGGTACATAAGCGTTCAACGATAGTTACCGCTCGGTCTTCCTACTGCCATTGGCCCGATCACGAGCGACACCTTCGACCATATTGGTGAGCTGTGCAGGAGTAAGATGCGAGGATGGTTAGAGAGGCTTTTTGCGTGTGCGGGCAGGGAGGTTCTACTTAAAACAATCATCCAGGCGGTTCCCACGTACAACATGAGTTGTTTCCTGCCGACGTAAAAGGTGTGCAAAAACCTTACGTCCTGCATGGCAAGGTATTGGTGGAGTAACTCCATCGATAAGAGATCACTTCACTTGATTTCTTGGAAAGAACTTGCCAAACTGAAATGCCAAGGAGGCATGGGCTTCCGTGATCTCCATATGTTCAATCTGGAACTCCCCTAGGGAAACATGGGCGGAGCTTCTTGACAAATCCAACATCCCTATGTGCCAGGGTTATGAAGGGCAGGTACTTCCCAGATTCAGAGGGTGCTTGGATCCAAGGGACTTATTTTAGTCTGACTAAAAATAGTCTCTTTAAGAGGCTAAAGTTCTAAGCACTCCTGACTAAAGAGGGGCTAAAACTAGTCTTGAGACTAAATTTTTTTAGTCAGGGGTACTCCTACTAAAATGTGGATTAGTCCTCTCTCTCCTCATTTAACTCCTCTCCTTTAACACATGCGAGTTCTGAATTGGAGGGTTTGGATAATAAATGCTCATTAACTTGATTTTAGTCTCTTTAGTATTTGGATCCAAGCATGGGTGAGGCTAGCAAGTTTTAGTCCTACTATTTTTAGTCATGAGACTAAAACGTATCCAAGCACCCTCTGAGACTTTCTGCAGGCTACGGTACCCAAGACCGCCTCGACAACATGGCGGTCTATAATGGTACTACCATTAATGCATGGATTGACAAATGGATTCCAATAACGTTTACCAGATCTCCACTGTTGAAACTGACGGTCACAAACATATCTCAAGTCAGTGATTTTATTGATTCAAAGAACTGGTCATGGAAATAAGAGCTAGTTCTACATAATTTAATCGCAGTGGACACGGAGGCTATCCTTAACATTCCTCTAGTCGCCGGGGGGGGGGGGTGGAAGACATATTGGCATGGGCACATGAGAGAACAGGCATCCACATTGTGAAGTCAGCGTACTGAGCTCTAGTGATTCAGAAAGAGCATCAAGCTCGAGAAGAAGGCAGGTTACAGAATCCTCAATGAGTAATCAACGGTTGTGGAAGGCTCTATGGTCTCTTAAGGTGGTACTGAAAGTGCGTGCTTTCTGATGGAGGGTACTTTGCAGTATACTACCAGATGAATGCGTGCTGAAGTATTGGCATATCTGGAATATCAGTTCGTGCAAGCTTTGTTGGGTAAGGGATGAAGATTTAGAACATGCACTTATACAGTGCTCACACACCCAAAAATTCTGGGTGGAAGTCCGCCAACTCATGGACATCAAACTCCCGAGGCCGCACCCGTCGACTTGGGCAATTCATATTTTATGTGACTCAAGGTTCTCGGCTAGAGAACAAGCAACTATCATCATAGTTATGTGGTCAATATGGACATCTCGCAATCGGTGGACACATGATGGAGATAAGCTGGATTCGGCCAACTGGGTGAGGCTCACTTGAGAAGCACTGGCCCTGCTAGATATCCCCAGTCAACAAGTTAATGTTCTTTCAGGTCACGGCTGGCACCCCCGAAGCCAGGCAAGATCATAATAAACACTGACGCAGCGGTCGTTCATGACGAAGGGAAAAGTAGAGCTGGAGGTGTTGCACGCTCCCCTACAACACTATTTGGTGTTTGCTGCAAGACGCACCCCAAAGTGACTGACCCCATGATTGCAGAAGCCCTAGCTATTCGGGACGGAGTCATCCTCGCAAATCTCAGAGGGTTCTCTCATGTGGTGATGGAAACCGACAACGTGGAGGTGGTTAACCTCTGGAACACTTGCCTCAATAGTCGATCAGTTGTGGCACCAATTCTTGTAGAAATTGATGAGGTATGTAATACTTTTAGTTCTTTTGTAGTCCCCAGCCGGAAACCTCAGCCCTCCTCCATGCCCTCCCTCCACCACACCAGACCGTCGCCCTCCTCCCCAATGCCGAAACCGATGTCCATTAGCCGTCGTGCACTTGGACGTGTGCCTCTTACTCCATGCTGCCAGAGCTGCCTTGAGGATGACTGCGTGAACCACGCCATCTTGCACGTCGTCAGAGCATCTCCAACTTTGGATGCGTCCAACGCTAGTACCCCGTAGCCGTCGACCGCTGCCACATATCTGCTTTCCCGTCATTGGGAGCCACCGCAACCGCGTCGGCCTCACTGAGTTGGCAGATGGACCTGCCTACTTTACTGGGCCGCAAGATAGGTCGTACACTCATCTTATTCACTTTACCTAGGCGTCAGTCGCTTGAATTTTTATTCTGAGTCAGTCGATTCCCAATGGAAGGAAGAAGCACCCCTCGAGGCGGGCGGAGCTCCTAGGTTGCCAGTTGGCTGGGGAGGAAATGCCTCTGTGTCTATCATATGGGTGCGGGGCTGCAGGTTCACCGTGGAAGCAGCGGTTTGGTGCATATCTTAGGGTTGCATGGGGTCAAGGTATTGTTGGCGCCGGATCTGGATGACGACGAGTCTTTGAAGTATGGCCGGGGGCGCCGCAACCACGGCAGTGCGATGGGGCGAGGGCGGGGTCGAGTTCTGTGATGGCCAGGGACGGTGGAGGCAGGGTGCTCTGCCGGTGGTTGTTGGCTGTTCGTGGAAGATCACAACTGGGAGGCACAAGATGACCATCCAACCATCCAGCGTAGATCGGACTTTGCAAAAAAAAGAGTGTGACCCCAATTTAGTTTTCAGTTAACTGACTTGTGACCAGTATCGTACCTTAGTGTTGATTTCTTAGGGTATTTCTTCAGATCAGAGGTGTTTGTCATTCTTAACATTGTGGGTTTTCTGCATCTTCGGCCACACCATCTTCCTTCTCACCGGAGGTGCTCCAACAAGGGAAGCATACACCAGAAGGGAGCTATACTTCCCACTCAAGAGTTGTTTGCCTTGAATTTTCCAACCCGACATGGACACCCAGAGCCATCAACAAGTCAGCAGATGATGCTCACTCCTACGGAAGGCGGCAAGATAGGTTGTACCCTCATCTTACTTGTGTGCAACATTTATGGTTTTGTTATTCATCTAAGCATAGAAAATAAATTATCACTTATCACGGTACATTCATGTTGATCTCTTAGATTCTTACTTCAGATTAGAGACTTCTCTAGGAGTTTCCATAGTTATCGTCCCTCAACCAAAGCAATCCCACAAGCTGGTGATTATACCCCATCTAGTATTACCTATGTTGTTGTTCTTTAGTACTTTTGTGTGACATCTTGTTAATCTCGGGTATAAACAATATATATTTTGTAGCTATCATGTGTGCTCTCTCTTTAGTTCTTGAGGTATCAACTTGTTACGGCTATTTAAGTCGACTCCTACTATTTAATTCGTCTCCTAGAGGTACTCATTACATAATCTCCATGACCTCAAAGAATGTCCCCACTTCATATAACCAATTGAGACATCCTCAATATCAACATTTCCATTAAATGTTGGTATCTGGCTTTCACCTTGTATATATCCCTTGCATATGTAGGGTTGGGTTCTCCTTGATGTGCATAGAGATCAGGTTCTTCAAGGGCATCATGATATTCTTCAGTCTTCACCTTCCCAAGCTTCAACATAGGTTTTTGTGGCAGTCTTGCTCCAAGATTACCTCCCATTCTTCGTCGTCGAACATCTTTTTCATCTTTTCATGAATCCCCTTCATTGACAGTAGGGGGATACCCTTTCTTATCATCTCAACCACCTGACCAAATCTCCGGTTAAGATCTTCACGCAACACTTTGATCTGTTGTTCTGCAGCATCCATCCTCTTGTCCAATTGCTCCATTATTTATTGCAACTCACTCTCAAAAAGGACTCCAAGAACTACTTTGGATCAACAGGGCTTTTATACCATCTGAAGCATCACAAGGTTGTGGAGGAACAACTCCACCTTGTTGCTACAATGTGTACACCACTAGTGTTGACGGAACTACTTGAACGTGTTGTGCTACTACATATTTCTCTAGAGGCGAATATAGGATGCTATTGCTGCAGAGTTCAATCTAGAAATCCTAGAGCACAAGATCTAATCCAAGATCTTAGATAAGAACACCAAGTCCTATTATAGGTAGTGGGATACATTGTCTGGTTACAAACTAGAGGTGAGAATCTCTATCCAGTACAAGAAAATTGAGATACTGTGACAAAAATCCTTGTGACGATGGTGGAGAACGTCACACAAGTACCTAATGTGTGATGTTTTCATATGTGGCGTCACTGATTACTGCAAACTGGCGACGATAGACGTCACTTAATCGCTTCAGCCCATGAGTGCACCTGGCTACCAATTTCTTTGACGGTATGGTAATTTCCATGACAGACCTATTAGAGTCACCAAATATTATGATTGTGCAAAGATCATTTTTTTTGTCACGTAACATCTGGCAATGGGACCCGTCATAGCTGCTTGACAGGTTTTTGAGCGGTATGACCCACGTAACAGTGTTGGCAGTAGGACCCATCATAGTTTTTTCATAGTCTAGTAACCAATGTAAAAATTTTGTTCTATCTAATATAAATATGTAATGGCCGGTGACAACTTATTTTGTTCCCTCTAATATAAATAGGTAGTGGCTTGGTAAAGAAAACTTGAATCATGCGTTCGTGAGCTCTTATTTTGTTCTATCATACCACAACAGGAAAATCGAATCATGACTCGACGGAAAAAAGTTTGGTACAGGGAATTTGAACCGGGGACCATTACAGTCTCACATAACGGCGTTGCTAATAGTAGAGTTTAGATGCTAAGTTAAACTATGCCAAAAATATATTTATTATGTTATTGGACTATATACGCCTATAGCACTTAGCAGTTATTTCTTCGCCGCGGCATGTGTGATTCGATCTATAGGTTAATTATTTTTTATTTCATTTTGACATGTATATGTTAGTTTTTTTTTTGAACCAATAGTCCGTTCGTCTATTCTGTGTTCTAGATGGCGTCGCTCGGTTCCGGCTGGCTGCTCGTAACTTTATTTTTGTTTTTTTAGTGTTGTTTGTAACTTCATATGTGACGGACATAGCACACCCCGTGGCTTGTTTTTTTTTCATCCTGTGTGTTTTTGTTTTTTTTTTGACCTTTTCATCCGGTGCTTGGTGCCAAGCCGAGCAACACACCCTTTCTTTAACTTGGGCTGAAGCCCGCTCAACCCCGCCTATAAGCAGCGATTTTTTTTCCCTCGGCCGCCTTCTCCTCCCGGAGCGAAACCCTACCTATCCGATCTCGCTTTCTCTCGCTCGTGTGGTGGCAGCCGTAGATCGGAGGCAACCAAGCGCGACGACGGCGGCCGGAGTAGCTGCTCTCTCCTCCCTATCTCGTCGAGTTCCTTCAGGGCGCCCTGCTGCGGAAGCTGCTCGTTGCGTCAGGGCCAGCCATGGCGCGCGGCGGCAGACCCAGCGTGCGCCGTGGCCGGACTAGACTGGTCGCGCGGCGACGGCCCAGCCAGTGTGCGTGACGTGCGTTCCCAGTGTGAGTGCTTGCATACGTTCTCCGATCCCTATTGCAGGATTGAACTCTCTGGTGCCATTCGTCTGTACACTTCTCAATTCCATCGGTGCAAGTGAGGTGTAGGAGGAACCGAGGAGGCATGGTGATGTGGGTGTTAGGTTATGGATTCCTGGAGTGAAACCCCCGGTTCGCCTACTATTAACTAATGAGTCGGGCCGCGGTCGTCTGATCTCCCGCACTTCTCAAATACATCTGATTGACTCTCTGTTTTTGGGTGTTGCCACTTCTCAGATACATCTCGTTGACCCTCTGTTCTTGGGTATTGTCCTTCAGATTGACATGGAGCACAGACCAGACGGGCACGCCGGATTTCCGTGTGAGGACCGTGAAGCTCTACCAGCAACCTGGGTTAACATGTGTATGACGCTCAACTCTCTGCTCTCAGTTTAGATGAACCGCTTACGTGCGGGGATTGTTTCAGATATCAGTTTTGTTCTGTTCCTCCCTGTTAGTGAATTCTTATTGGTCAATCGTGAGATGCTTGATTTTTTAGACAGTGAGATGCTTGTATAGTTGTACTTATTTGCTACTCGGTCAGATAGTTATTTTCTGTATCATTAGTCTTGAACTAGAATATGGAAGCTAGTTTATACGTGTTACTAAATTGAAAATTGTAAGCTGAATTAATATTGTACCTGCTCCAATTTATCTTTTAGAGAAATTATTATGAGAGATAGTGCATGTGAAATGGGTTAGTAAGCTGCAATAAATTATTTTCATTATGCCGATTCTCCCCCAGTATTGTTATGTTATTTGTAGTTCTGAGCTCGTGGCAACTTTGTTTAAGGGAGTAATGTATAGATTTGCAAGTGATTTGATGTTGTAGAATTGCGGCGGGAGTTTCATGAGCGGTTCAACATGATTTTTGCAAATTACTAATGGAGAACTAATTCACTGAACTCGTTTGTGGCAATGAGAAGTGATACTGACTATATATGATAATGCAGATTACCGTCCAAGCAAGCTGATACTACATCTAACGATGAAAGCCTAAATGAGTTTCTTTTACCAGCGTAATTGTAAGTAATTTAGTTTCAGATGGAAATATCTTATTGATCACACTTCCAATCAGTGTGTGCCAAGGACAACAGCTAAGCTATGAAAAGGGTGTTCATGATTTCTTCACTGTTCTAGGTTGCTTGAAGGTTCCTCCCTTCGATGCTTTGTCAAATATCCTGTTTTTTCGCACCATTTAAATTTGTGAAGGAGTACCTACTACAAATGCTAATTTGTTTCTCTCTGGATTTTGAACTTTGAGTTGAGATATTATTTATGTGTGGCCTCTTAATTCCAATAATTCTCTTACTTTCTGATGTATTGATACATGTTTATTTCAATCTAATATTTCTGATGACCTTTGTTGCTCACAAATACGACATGTTTAGTTTTGTTCATATCATTTATTAGAAAAGTACTAACATGTCCTTCTTGTTAAGATTCCAACCTAGAGCTCCGAGTTATAACTTGCATGTTGTTCTTTGTTGCAATAGTAGATGGTTTTCTGTAACTCATTCAATATTGATACGTTTATGTCTCGTTTTCTAATAGGTTGATTCGCAAGTCATGTTTCAAGAAGTTGATATGAACAAGGAGGATCGGAACAACTCTAGCCGCTTTCAAGAAGTCATGAGAAGTGGCATCCAAAAAGGTTTCAAATTTTGATGAAGGTGGGAGCTAAGAGTCACACAAACAAAGACTCTATTGATGCCCTCCAAAATTAAAAAAAGATGTTGTATCAGATGATTGGGTAGCTTGGGTTATTTTGGATGTGGCATTTAAGTGCGATGTGTAATATGCATGTTGTTTAGAGACTAGTTGGCTTGTAATGTGATGAGAAAATTGGTCAATGGAAAGGTGGGCTTAAAAAGACCACAATCCCACAATATGTTTTGAATCGGACAAGGCCAAACTAATATTAGAGGAAAAAACTATAAAAAAATAATTCTTAAAAAGCTAGTAGAAAATGGCAAGCACTTCATAAAAAGAAGTGGGCTGGATCAGCCACTATTGGGTTGCAAATTGGCTATGGCCGACCTACAAATTTGACCGAAAAATAGAAAATGAGTTGAATGATTGGGCTTGGCCCATTTGAAAGCAATCGCGCATTAGCCCACCAAAAATCTAGTGACGGCAACTTCGTCACCGAAGGTCCCATATCTGGTGACGTTATTTGCGCGCTGCGTCACTAGGAATAATCTGTGACGGGGATTCCGTGACGATGCTAGTGACGCGTGAAAAATGTCACACATCAGTATTTTGTGACGTATTTAGCTATTACGTGACATATTTTAGCTCGTCACAGTAGGTCCGATCTCTTGTAGTGATCTATAGGGCTTTAGCAAGCTTTAACATCTCAACTTCTACTTATAGTTCAAACACTCTAGAAACATTACTTAAGATTTAGCATTCTACTCATAACTAGAAGACTAGTAAAGTAGCTAAAGATAAGAAAACAAACAATTATTATACTAGAGTAGAAGTATCTAGAAGTAGTCAAATGGATTTGATTGCTGATTTTATGTTATTTTTCTTCCCTCCATTGTTCCACATAAATGGCATGGTGCCGGGCCCACTCGGCGGAGTCATGGGTCGGTGGCAAAGCCCGCTAGATCTTCCACAACGCCAACCAGGTTCGGTGGAGACCTCAGTTGATGGCGAAGACACGATCAAGATACAACATGGTCGGGAGGTGAACATGGCGGCAGTGGTGTTAAGGCTTAGACAACGGCTATGGTAAGGTTTGTGAAGAAAATGAAGAGAGACGAAGGAGAATTTGGGGAGAAATACAAGGGAAAAGACTGTACCCCGAGGTACCAAATAACTAGAGGCGGTTTAGAACACAAAATCGCCTGCTTTTTAGAGAAACTAGAGACGGTTACAGAAAGCTAGCTGCCTCAACTTTCTCTATAGGCCGTTCCATAATATGGAACCGCCTCTGATAGTTTCGATAACAAATATAACCGCCTCCGACGCTATTACAGGTGCATTAAAAAAATGGTCAAAACCGCCTCTCACAGACACCTCTACCAATTTCTGTACTAGCGAGCATACCCAAGCCTCTATATCCGGCAGCGTTTTCGCTTCATTATTCACCCACTTGGCTGAAAATGACCCCTAAGTAACTCGGTACACAACACGTGTATTATTTTGGTACATGGCTGGGTAGAAATGAGTGGTGTGCCTAGGTTTTGATTTGAAATTTTTTGAACATGTGTGCAAGTTGGTTTAGTATTTTTTTGTTGGGTGTGGGCCAGTTTTTTGCGGTGAAGTTCTTGTCCTGACAGTTCGTTTTGCTTCGATGCTTCTTCTGGTTTTTGATTGGCCGCTGTTCGCCCAGATGTCCCGTCGCTGTCGATGCCGCTGTTGGGTTTTTGATTGGCTGCTGTTGGTCCGGTTGTCTTGTCGCTGTCCATCTTTGCCGCTATTGGGCCAGGTTTCCTTAATCGGTGCCGCCTCCATCGTTCAATCTGCAGACCTGTCGTTGCTTCTTACGTGATGGTTCTCGACGCCGCTTCGATCGCTGTTCTGGTGGCTTGGGAATACTACAAATACGTGTGTGCTGGATCGTACTAGGATTCACCAGCAGAACGCCCTGGCGCACGGGAGTGCAATCCGTCGACTCGATCTTCGCTGCCGTGTGAGGCAACGCCGTGGCCGTCCTCATGGACCGCGGCCGCTGCGATGGCCAGCAGGTCATGGACGACATGTTCGTCGTCTTCTTCGGCTGGGCAGACGAACTGGAGGCCCTCGAGCTCGCGTGGAAGATGGCCGAGGCGCCGAGCACCCCGGCATGTAGATCACCGTGGTGCGCTTCCTCGATCGGAAGGCCGACAGCCAGGAACACACGGAAGTCGCACTGCTTCCGTCCGACGCCAGGAACGGTGAGAAGAGCTACACCTTCTAACGCTTCCAGCTCTGGATGGTCGCCGGCGACGCGCCGCGGTCGACGGCCTCGACAGCTCCTCCTTTCGTCTCCCTGCGCACTTCCTCGCCGTGTAGGACGGACTGGCGGCGCCCAGGTCGCCGACTGCTGTCAGTGCCACGACAGGCAAGCTACACGTACGCTGGGCTCGCCGAGGAGTTGAGCGCCGCAGAGGACCGCGTCGGAGCCTCCGACAACCTTCCCGTCCTACCCGCGGACGCTTTGAGCTCGCGACCTTTCCAGGCCGACGGCGCCCCGCCGTTCCGTGTCATCTCACCACCGACTCGACGTTGCGTTCGCCCAGGCCGTCGTCGCCTTGTCATCCAGCGACATCGGAGCCCTTCGGCCCGCGTCGTTGTCGTGGAGAGATGCTGTCTCAGAGAGGCTCGAGCCGAAGCTAACGGGAGGAGGCGTCCCTGCTCCTTGACCCTGCTCCTCGGCGTCAAACACGACGGCTGCCTCTTCCACACTCTCTTCGCAGTCCGCGCTGTGTCGCGCGTGTGTATGGTATGACCGTCGTTCCCAACTGCTCGGTACACTCCAGGTAAGCGCCACCGCCTCATAACAGAGTCGTCTACCACTGCAGGTAACTTCCTGTCCACCACGCCGGCAGTGCTCTTCGTGTGGTGCACGAACTCTGAAGGCAAGTTCGTGCAGTGCTGCACTTCTCCTTCGGTCCTTCCTCACCGACTGCTTGTCAGCTCGAAAGCGATAGCAGCAGCACCACCAGGGGTATGTGCTACTCTCACGCCTCAGCTTAGGTGCTCCACGTTGCCACGGATAACTTTTGCAAACTTTAGTTTTAGAACTAATAGCATGCTTTCCAGTGTCGCAGTTTTAAATTTGACTTTTGTACTGCTTTGTACATCTTTGAATAGGAAACACATTGTTTAAGTGAATAGCTTTTGAATAGATTGATTGTTTCCTGTTGTTATTTTGTACTCCCTCTGTAAACTAATATAAGAGCGTTTAGATCACTACTTAGTGATCTAAACGCTCTTATATTAGTTTACAGAGGGAGTAGCATATATAGGCAAGTTCTTTTCCCGTCAAAAATAAAAAAAATAGGCAAGTTCTTTCCCCTGCAAAATTAAATATAATAGGCAAGTTCTTTTGCACGACAAAAACACTATGGTGGTCAAAGAGAGATGAGAATTGGCACGTAACCGAGTTAATCTTGAGTTGAGATTTCGAGGACGTATTTTTCACCGGCTCAATTTTTGCGCAAAATAAAAATTGCTTTGAATTCTTGGTTCATGGCAAGTCCGGTAGGCGTGGTGTTTATACATAAGCGCAAGGATATGTGTGTGCCTGGAAATGAGCACAAGGACGTCTCACACTCAGATTTACATGCTTACATAATAATTTACGTACCCCTAAAAAAGATAATAATTTATATTTCATAAATTCAGTAAAAAAATCTTATGGAAGGGAGAGTCTTCTGATTTCTTCATTGTAATACATAAATGCACCATTGCAGTTTTAGTTCTCCCTTGGTAGTTTTGAGCTTCAGGCAATAAGGATATCAATTGTTAGTTCAGATTTGAAGGGTGTGCATATAGTACAAAAAATATATGCCTAATTGGTTCTGTCTTCCTTTTTGATAGATTACATGAATTATGGCAGATAGCCTTTTTTGTTTGCTCTATCTTTTCCATTCACCTGGCGTTGGTATTTGGTCTTCATTTGTGTGTGCGGCAGATGATGGACATCCTAGGATGCTTTTTATGTAATGATAATAGTAAGTTTCAACAAATGAAAGCAAGCTTTAGTCCTGTTGAATGACTCCAACAATAATTTGGGTTAAACAGTAAGTGAATATTGTACCCTTTATTCTGCTTCAAACTTTTCTTTTACCTTCATTAAGCAAAATCCTTTTTGCATTTTGCATATTTTAACTTTAAGAATCTGATGCTTCCAGATTTGACTATGATGTACCTGTTGCATTCTTGGAAATATATTTTTTCCTGCAGGTTTGTGGCAAGATAATATTTCTAAGTATGCTCTTTTGTGTACTTGGTAATTATTTTTCCTTCTTGTGGCATTTATCTATGGTCATCAAAAACTTACATGCACAATATGTTGCCTCTATGTTATGTTAGCTAATAGGTGAAGAACACGTGTACCACTTGGGGATTTGGTCGGGGATGCTCGCTGATGCCTTTAGCATATTTTTGGCGATTTAGTTTCTCGATCAACTGGGATATGTTTTGGGGGACTCATTGCATGTCTGTTTAGCGGCTACGATCTTTATTCTTCTACAGCGCATGCATGGGTTGGTTGATGTTGAGTGTCAGGCGGTTTTTTTTTCTTGCATGCACGGGTTGGTAATTGATGCTGTTGACACGATGGTGTGGGCATGGTGTTGCCTCGCGACTTCCTCATATCCGCTTGATTTGCTTGTAGAGAGATCGCGGGCCTTATATATGAGGATTTGGTTCCTGCTACTCCCTCCGTTTGAATTGTAGGCGTGCAGGGGTTTCCCAAGGGCGTCGAGACGAATTGTAGGCGTACAGGGCTTCCCAAGGGTGTCAGACATGATGCGACGGCCCATATACCCGGACTATTAACGATAACAACTACTATGCACTTGAGGTAGCAAAAGAAAACACCTTACAATAAAGAGAAGGAACGAATAAACCATTTGAAATAAGCGGGTAGATACCTCAAAAAACAAACAACAATTCAAAAGAAAGGAATAAACAAAGCAATGGCAGTTTACCATGGCCCGTCAGTAGGTAACCACACAACAAAATAAATTTACAATGCAAGCAAGAATTGTAGTAAAGATGTGCAACAACTTTTCTGACTTGATACCACTCTGCATGTACCCTCACTTCATATAGACACACTGTATCGACTGGCGCGGCGTGCCGCCGCGCGAGCTTTGCTAGTTGAAGGCTAGTGAATACCAATTCACGGCTCTGAGGCCGAATATTCTTAGTTCAATAACTATTTGGTTGCAAATGTTGTCAGAAAGAAAAAAGTAATAGCAAGCAATCACGATAGTACCTACTTATTTCGGAGAACATATCTCTTGCATGTAACTTGTGTTTTGGTGAGAGGGCAGGCGTATGGATATTCTAGTAGCTGACATATAGCATGACATGTTCTAATGCTATCTGGTCCACCGTCAAAGAAAAGACAATTGAAAACAAAGATGTACAGTAATGTAACATAGTAGGCTACAATGATCTGTATGTTCACCGGATTGTTTGTTTGATTTGGCTAGTGACCTCTCAATCTATCGAGAATGTTGGGCAGGACCATGGTCCACCCGAACCCACGCTCGGAGACGTTGATCCCTGGACACTGTTTCTATGGATTTGTGCATGGTTGAGTAAACAATGCATGGCGGGAAGAGTTTGGGTGCTAAACAATGCATGGCGGGAACAGTTGGAGGAAGCTGGCGGGAGTGGTCATGCATGGCGCGAGTTGTTTAGTCTAGGTCATGAGCTATGAATTGCTAAGCAAGCCTACTCAATTGTTTATACACTAGGCAATACAATAGTCAGGCTGCATCGGGCATGGCAATGGCTTCTTCATGCATGACCAACTGTTCACTACTTGTTTATTTGCTTGATATGCGTGACAACTCTGCCCCCAAGAGCAGCATTGATTAGGCTAAGGTATCCGATGCAATCATCTTCCTCACCCCAGGCCTCCTCCTCCTTTCATTTATCCACTATAAGGCTCACAAGGTCTCAAACATAGTTCTTCTACAGAAAGGAGTGCAAGGCATGCCGTCGCGGTAGCCATCTGGACGCGGTAGCAAGGCATGCCAGACCACCCCTGGCCCGGCTAGGTTCGAAACGGGCCCGGTTAGCCCCGCCGCCACGCTGCAGCAAGCCGGCGATGTCGCCGCCAGCACCCTGCCGCTCATCGCCTCTCCCCCGCCTACAGGAAGCCACGAAGCAGACACACCCCGCCGCCAGCCCGCCCAGGCCTAGATGGGCCCCGAAGGGCCAAGATCTGGGCCGAGCGGGTGCCGCCAGATCGCGCCGCCGTGTCGCCCCGCCGCCAGCGACGATGCCGCCGATCGTAAGCCCGCCCCCGCTCGCGCCAGGGACCCTCGCCGCCGCCTAGAGACACCCGAGAGGGGAAAGGGGAGGGGCGCCGCCACCAGCACCGCCCGGGCCAGGCCCGTAGCGGGCGCCGGCGCCGGCGGCAGGGAGGAAGAGGGAGGGGGGCGCACAGGGGAGGAGGATGGGCGCAGCCGGCCGCCCGCGGGGGCGGCGGGAAAGAGGGAGGGGCGGTTCCCCGAACCAGTCCTTTTTTTCAAGTTTCCAGAGTCTTCTTCTAAAATGGTATGCAGAAAAAAAAATCCCGTGTCATTCGAATATAATTAAACATAAAAACACCCGATGTGTTACCTTGTTTGAATAACACTCATTAATGCTTACGTTTTATAAGAAAAAAAATCAACCGTAGCAACTTCTTTTATGTCCGATAACTTTTTCATCCACTGTGCTATCTAAATCCTTGAATTATGGTCAATATAGATGCGCTACTTGTCATAATTGACATCTTTCTTATAATTTTGTGTAAGTATTTTCTTTGCCACAATGGCACATTTTTTTCATCAAAGGGCGCGAAAAGAGCCAAGATGATATCTATACCAACATTCTGACCTTGGGTAAGTATTTCATCTGCCACGGTAGCACTTTTTTCTTTACATCGTGAAGACAAAAGTAAAACTAGTATTTTACAAAACATTTTTTAACCTTTTGGACAAGTTTTTCACTGCCTCAGTAAATGACATTTTATGTTGGTTAAGTTTTTCCCAGCAACAGAACCGACCATTTTACATCATGGTGAAAGGAGGTAAGATAGTGACTACATACCAATTTTAACCTTGGTTAACTATTTTTCACTGCCACAGTAACCCATTTTTTTATATCATGGTCAAAAGAACGAAGATAGATACTCAATGTGCTATCCGTATCTAGCGGTCTACGATTGGACGTACCTGCTCAAGACGACTGACGCAACGCTTCATCCAGTGCAGCTAGAACAGTAACCCATTGTTCTACATCATGGTAAAAAATACGAATCTAGGTACTCAATGCACTACTCGTACCTAGCGGACAAGGCTTTGGCAGTACCTGCTCAAGAAGCCTCACGCAGTGCTCCATCCAGTGCAGCTACTATTTTACTCTATCGGCTCTATCGGCTAGCGTTGGTTGCAAGCACAGTTAGTCAACATGCAGCACTACATCCCGTGCGGCTCATATACTACCGATTGGTCACCGTGGGTTTGCAAGGTCAGGTCATGATGAGTCAACATGCAGCACTACACATCCTGTGCGGCTCATATACTACCGATTGGTCACCGTGGTTTTGCAAGGTCAGGTCATGATGATAGTACGTGCCCGATGCCCGCGTGCTGCACTGTGGCTCCCGTTAGCTTTGGAAACGAAAACTACGCATTTAATGCGTTTGGCACAGTAGGTGACATCACAATCCATCGTCTTGTCAAACGTTGCTTGGAAACGGAGCCTATGGATGACAAGACGATGGATTGTGATGTCACCTACTGTGCCGAACGCATTAAATGCGTAGTTTTCGTTTCCAAAGCTAACGGGAGCCATAGTGCAGCACACGGGCATCGGGCACGTACTATCATCATGACCTGACCTTGCAAAACCACGGTGACCAATCGGTAGTATATGAGCCGCACAGGATGTGTAGTGCTGCATGTTGACTCATCATGACCTGACCTTGCAAACCCACGGTGACCAATCGGTAGTATATGAGCCGCACGGGATGTAGTGCTGCATGTTGACTAACTGTGCTTGCAACCAACGCTGGCCGATAGAGCCGATAGAGTAAAATAGTAGCTGCACTGGATGGAGCACTGCGTGAGGCTTCTTGAGCAGGTACTGCCAAAGCCTTGTCCGCTAGGTACGAGTAGCGCATTGAGTACCTAGATTCGTATTTTTTACCATGATGTAAAACAATGGGTTACTGTGCTAGTTGCACTGGATGAAGCGTTGCGTCAGTCGTCTTGAGCAGGTACCTCCAATCGTAGACCGCTAGATACGGATAGCACATTGAGTACCTATCTTCGTTCTTTTGACCATGATGTAAAAAAATGGGTTACTGTGACAGTGAAAAATAGTTAACCAAGGTTAAAATTGGTATGTAGTCACTATCTTACCTCCTTTCACCATGATGTAAAATGGTCGGTTCTGTTGCTGGGAAAAACTTAACCAACATAAAATGTCATTTACCGAGGCAGTGAAAAACTTGTCCAAAAGGTTAAAAAATGTTTTGTAAAATACTAGTTTGACTTTTGTCTTCACGATGTAAAGAAAAAAGTGCTACTGTGGCATATGAAATACTTACCCAAGGTCAGAATGTTGGTATAGATATCATCTTGGCTCTTTTCGCGCCCTTTGATGAAAAAAATGTGCCATTGTGACAAAGAAAATACTTACACAAAATTATAAGAAAGATGTCAATTATGACAAGTAGCGCGTCTATATTGACCATAATTCAAGGATTTAGATAGCACAGTGGATGAAAAAGTTATCGGACATAAAAGAAGTTGCTACGGTTGATTTTTTTTCTTATAAAACGTAAGCATTAATGAGTGTTATTCAAACAAGGTAACACATCGGGTGTTTTTATGTTTAATTATATTCGAATGACACGGGATTTTTTTTCTGCATACCATTTTAGAAGAAGACTTTGGAAACTTGAAAAAAAGGACTGGTTCGGGGAACCGCCCCTCCCTCTTTCCCGCCGCCCCCGCGGGCGGCCGGCTGCGCCCATCCTCCTCCCCCGTGCGCCCCTCCCTCTTCCTCCCTGCCGCCGGCGCCGGCGCCCGCTACGGGCCTAGCCCGGGCGGTGCTGGTGGCGGCGCCCCCTCCCCTTTCCCCTCTCGGGTATCTCTAGGCGGCGGCGAGGGTCCCTAGCGCGAGCGGGGGCGGGCTTACGATCGGCGGCATCGTCGCTGGCGGCGGGGCGACACGGCGGCGCGATCTGGCGGCTCCCGCTCGGCCCAGATCTTGGCCCTTCGGGGCCCATCTAGGCCTGGGCGGGCCGGCGGCGGGGTGTGTTTGCTTCGTGGCTTCCCGTAGGCGGGGGAGAGGCGATGAGCGGCAGGGTGCTGGCGGCGACATCGCCGGCTTGCTGCAGCGTGGCGGTGGGGCTAACCGGGCCCGTTTCGAACCTGGCCGGGCCAGGGGTGGTCTGGCATGCCTTGCTACCGCGTCCAGACGGCTACCGCGACGGCATGCCTTGCACTGCTTTCTGGAGAAGAACTATGTTTGAGACCTTGTGAGCCTTATAGTGGATAAATGAAAGGAGGAGGAGGTCTGGGGTGAGGAAGATGATTGCATCGGATACCTTAGCCTAATCAATGCTGCTCTTGGGGGCAGAGTTGTCACGCATATCAAGCAAATAAACAAGTAGTGAACAGTTGGTCATGCATGAAGAAGCCATTGCCATGCCCGATGCAGCCTGACTATTGTATTGCCTAGTGTATAAACAATTGAGTAGGCTTGCTTAGCAATTCATAGCTCATGACCTAGACTAAACAACTCGCGCCATGCATGACCACTCCCGCCAGCTTCCTCCAACTGTTCCCGCCATGCATTGTTTAGCACCCAAACTCTTCCCGCCATGCATTGTTTACTCAACCATGCACAAATCCATAGAAACAGTGTCCAGGGATCAACGTCTCCGAGCGTGGGTTCGGGTGGACCATGGTCCTGCCCAACATTCTCGTTTAGACTGCATTCTGAGAATCTGGTGTAAATGGTACAGTGCAACGATTGCAATCAGAAAACTTGTGATGGATAGACATTGACAGTCAAGAGTGAGATCAACCACCATCAGCTACCAAGAAATTCAGAGTTCTTCCACGAGCATTGATTTTGTGAGAACTTCCAAGGCGGTTCGAACTTCGAAAGAAATGTTGGGCTCATGCTGAAGAATGTGAAGTTGTGACAAAGCATTTTTTGAACATAGAATCACAGTAGTTTGGAAATTTTGGTCCCCTCATGTAAACTGATAGGTGATGTATGCTCCTACCAGTTGACATTCAGCACCTTCATAGTAGATTCGTGGGCAGCTACTAATGATACAAACAATGCTGAAGGTCAAGACAGTGATGGTTCATTATGCACATAACTACTCATGCAAAAAGATAAGCCAATACCTTCAAAAGAAAAGGCTCTTGATACCTAAACAACAACATGGCATGCAAGAGGCTTAAAAGCTTCAACATGTATGGAGTATTCGCTCAAGAAGTTTAAGTATCAAATGATGGGAATAATTTATGGTACTTGCATCACAAGTTATAGTTCATTACCTATATATATTGTTATGACAGAAAGGCATGAATAAGAGACTGTCAATAGATCCTATTGATAAACTATATCAATAAGTAAAATCTTAAATACGGCAATATACATTTCCCCCTTCATAAAGAAATTGAGATTTGTCTTCTTGCTACAGGAACCATGAACCGGTTAACAGATTCCTTAAGTAGTTACTCCAATGAAGGGGAAACTTGACATGATTAGTGAAAACATAAAACCCACAGTGGAGATGTGTCGGCATTAGTCATGTCATTGCATGCCAAAAGAAAATGAATCATTCAAAGGACTAAGGACGACAGCAGACCACCAATTTCTTTGTAATTGCCTTCCCAGCAGGCACATCAAGTTTCTGTTCCTTGTCCCTTACACCAGTTCGTTTCTTAAAGTTTAGATTCAGAAAATGAAAATTAATGGCCCATCTGCTTTCAGGCATCAAATGGAGGAAACGAAAGGTTGCGGCCAGAAACTTAATTGACCTAAGGTTCAATAACAATCATATGCCCTAGGATTGTGTCAGTGTTACCTAATAAATCATAAAGATAAGAAATGATTTTAAGAGCAGAGTGGAATATTCAGGGCACTTAGGGTACAATATTGGTTATTTACATATAAATTATGTTTGGAAAACAACGAAAGTGGAATGCATACTACAAGATGGTTACCCTATGCAGATACAGCTGGAAAGAACATGTGAATAACTCTTACATTGTATAAATCTACATCATGGAAGCACAAACATATCACAGTGCATCCATTTAACTCGATAGAAGCATCCTGCATAACACAATAAAATCGAGCATACAAATTCAATTCTCATATCAGAACAGAAGGGTACGGAATTGCAAGCCCGGGAGGAACAGGATTAAAGGATACCACAAATTTAGGGAGACCGAATGCTAAGGTGCGTTGAAGAAGCCCATGTGAATTGGAAATTTCTACCGCGCGGTGAGATGAATTTTTCTTCTAGAATGAGAGCTATTGGCACTCCTGGCAGGCAATCTTCAGCCAACTGTACCGAGTACGAAGCCCGAAGACCAATTTCAGCACAATCAACTCCTTGGCTCCTTAGTCTTCGAAGGAGCGTTGCAAGAGATGGTAGACCTCTAGCGCAACCACATTCACACAATAAAAAGTCCTAGCCTGAGTTCTGTGACTGCAAGAGAAACTGTTTAGAACTCCTAGCCGTCGTGCGCCACCTCCTCAGAGCTTCATCGGTAGGTTGTACTGGCAACCCCTTCCTAGCCCCATGTTCTACCAAATAGGGCCCCTCCACAGGCGCAAGTACGTAGAGATCGCTGCCTCCCCTATCGTGGCAGCGCCCCCTCCTCCGAACACCGCTGCTGTGCCTCGTGCTGTCTTGCGGTCAGCTATTGTCACACCTCCACTTTGCCTTGCTCGAGGCCAGACAATGGCGGTTGGCAACAAGTCGACATATGAGAGACCCACCACATTTCAACAGCTGCCTTCATGGCTTACGTCGACACAGTCGCCGCCGCTATAGTTGTGCCCAGCGGCAGATTGGCACTATGAAGGACAAGCTACTAGCCACAACTGATGTCGCAGCTAATGCACCATCTCCCATTGATGCTGTCAAGAGGAGGGCTCCCGGCCTGCTTCATTCTGTGGAGTTGCGTCCTACTTTAGCCAGTGATGACCTCCCCGCCTTCATATGTCCAGGCAGCCTGTGCCATCGACATCGGAAGTTGTCCTTTGACTACTTCCTAGTCCCATCAAAGAACGACCGATGCACTTCATTGTGCTACGACTCACGGTTGGCGTTCAAACCACTCTGCGGGCCCACCGCCGTTCACTCACCTGATCAAGTGGGCTCCATGTCTCGGACAAAACGATGATAGATCTGCCACCTCACATTGGAGTTGTTGTGTCGCCTTGTTTCGACCCATCTTTGGAGCGATGTGAGTCACCTGTTGGTACCCTGCCTTCTAAAAGTGGCGGCATATTGCCCGCTTCTGTGGATCCCTAGGAAGATCCCTCCCGTACGGCCGGCCTCATTGATGTGATTGCCCCAGCACGCAGCTGATTCTACCAGACCCAGCCATGGTACTCCACATATGGCTCCTCCCCATGTCCCTTCTTTCGAGGATGATGCTACCAAGCCTAGCGTTAGTCGTGTCGCTCCCCATGCAGCCTACGCGCTTGTGGAAGTCATGCATCCTCCGCACGAGTTAAAAGGTGGGTTGATGTCTTGTCTCACGTGCGCCAGCCATCCGACGCAGCCTCGCATCTGAGATTGATTGCACCCTCTAGCCCACCTAGGCGTGGGATCCTCCCAAAGCCCCGGCCACACATCTAGACCACCAAGTTATCGCTCATGGACGTGATTCTCGTTCACTGCTCCCCGGTGACAAGCCTTTCAAGGGCGCATCTTGCTTTATCAAGGCATGCATGCTTCCCTCCTAATGCTTGATTTCGAGCCACGTCATGTCGTAGCAGCTACATCGCCATGTTCGCGGCCAATGCCGATGGCATGCTTAGGATAATTTTTTGGGCTACAGAAGTGATCGTTTTCGCCGATGACCTCCTGCCTTACCCAGACTCCTTCATGTGCGGCATGTCTAGCGATGACATCATGGCCATTAGGAAGCTTTTCATTTGCAACATGTCGGTGGTTGCCTCCCAGGAAGCTCACGGCGCGTTGATTAGGGGGGGGGTGCTAGCCCTCTAGGTCAGGCTTCTACGACATAACGATGCAACGAGAACATTCTCATGTGGAATGTGCAAGGCCTTAATGCGCCAGCGCATGAAATATCCTCCATGTTGTTCGAGACGAACAAATCTCCCTTCTCTGTGTTGAGAAGGCCAACCTGGTTATAATTAACGATTCATCCTTAGGCTTCTTGGCCCTGGTTTCGAGTATCTTCTCTTGCCGGTAGCTGGAACCCCTGAAGACATCTTGGTTGCTTAGAGATCTGACTCCTAGGAAGTTTCTGGGGAAGCCTCCACACTTTCGCGCTCTGCATTTGTCTCAGGCACCCCCTTAGGGCTAGTTCTTTTGAGTTGTGGCTTATGTATGTATAACTGCTCTGGAAACAAGCCCAAATAAGCCATTGTGAAACAGGGCCTGAGAATAAGCCAAACCGTTCTTTTCATGGCATGTCTCTTCAGCTTAAATTGTGAATACCTGATGAGAAGTCTATAATGCCCCTAGACTGTAATCCCATTCTAATTAAACGGTGTTGAGTTATTTGTTAGCGTTTTGCGGCCCATGTGAACATAAAATCAATTTTCAAACATCATGAAATGTTGTAGTCAAACGAATGGAAGATCATTGTCACACATACGAATATCATGCAAACATCATTGTCTCGCATACGAGTCCTTGAGAATATGACATGAATAAGATCTTCAAAGTTCTCTCAACAAAAGCTTACGCCGTAAAGCTAACCATCAAGGAAAGACAAACACAACAATAGCACGTATCATGGTACCTATATTACCTTAATTGATGGGTGCAAAGTTATGAGAGGTGCTCTCCTTGTGAACATAAGATCCATTCTCAACCGTGTCAAAAAGCAACTATCGAAGGTTAAACATAAAATTTTCGAGACTCGATACTGGAAGAGCACCATCTACCAAAAGTAACCTTCGCTACAACCATAATTTGCCGAATAAGACGGAGACACGCACCATGATCACGAGATTTAAATTCGAACCGTTCTATGGCATGCACTCCGAGAGACCGTCCTAGCATGCATTTCCCGACACATCTCGCACGCACGTGCTTAAACACCCATTCCAGGGAATAAAAAAAGCAGCAGAATACAAGAAGGATTTCTTTTCTTAAAGGGTGTTCACTCTTTTTTTCTTAAAGGGTGTCCTACCATATGTGCAATTCACACGAAGAAGAGGAATCCAACTATCTAGCCCTCTTGGGCGTGTAGTTTTTGGCAAGGGCAACAAAGATGACAAAGTTCAGCAAAGTGATGGTGACAACGAGCAGAAAGTAGTAATCAAGATGGACTAGAAGTAGAAGGCTGTCGACATGCCCTTCATCGTCTCCAGCGCCTGGTAATAGAAGAACCGCAGTTGCCCCACAGAGATCAACGCGTCTGAAGGAACAAAGGTGAGCTTCACCTTCCTACGATGAGCACATGCTCGGGCTCACGACCAGCATCTTGGGCGAGGGCAGCAAGACGAGTTGCTGCTCCTGTCGGGCTAAGGCCAACTACGCGCCGCCTCAAAGCTCATCAAAGCTTATTGATGTCCAAGCGTCGGGGGATCGAAGGGGGACGATAGGAGCTAGAACAGCTACCCCCGTCCTTGGTGGCGGTCGCAAGGGGAACGGGAGGGATGACAGGTCTGGAGGACTGGGCTGATATGCAATGGCGCTTCGAGTGTCGATGGCTAGTAGGAACCCTAGCGACACGAGACAAGCTCCTATTTGTTTTCTCATGCTTGGGGGCGAACGGGTCCAGTCGGTTTTCTTTCGGCTGCTCGAGAGAATAATGGGAGGTGGGTGTTGTGGCATTTTGGTTGTAAAATGTGCAAATAACAGTGGCAGTTGAATATACCTTTCCATTTTAAGTGAGTTATTGTCGGAAGCCACCCAACCCCGATCTTATTTCCATTTTGAAGGTGCACCTGAAAATAAGTTAAGCCCAACACCCCAAAACGAGTTCTTTTGAACTTTTGGCTTAATTGGCAGTTAAGCTAATATAAGTTGCAAAAGAACCAGCCCTTAGTGGCATGCATATCGCCTCACCTTACTCCAAGAGTCGTGGGAGTTGCACTCCTCTCACCCTGGTTCTTGGGCTGTGACTGGTGACTTCAACTTGATCTACCAGGCAGGCTATAGGGATAACACTAACCGAGACAGAAGATGGATGGCCAGATTCCACCATTTCCTCGATGACCTCGAGGTTTGCGAGATCAGCCCCATCGAGCGGCGCTACACCTGGAGCAACGAGTGATGGTCAACGACCTTGGTGTGGCTGGACCGCTTGTTCTGCTCGATGGACTGGGACTAACGACATCCTAGTTGCTTGTTTCGCGTTGGATTCTCCATGGTGTCAAATCACTGCCCAATTATCCTATGCACATGCTTTTGACGCCTAGGGCTCATAGCTTCCACTTTGAGGATATCTAACCGAAGTATGATGACTTCCACTAGGTGGTTGTGGTTGCGATGACTGGAATGTGCTACCGCACCTCGACCCAATCCAGCATTTGGGTGTCATTGCTAAAGCATACGGCCAAATGCCTTGCAGCCATGGAGCGATCAAAATATTGGTAGCATCAAGCAACGACTACTCATGGCAAGGAAATCATCTTCCTGCTCAACGTGGTGCAAGAGTCTCGACAGTTCTCCCTCAAGGAGTTTGGCCTATGCCCAGTGTTCAAGCTTAAGTTGATTGGTTTGGCATCCCTCAAGCGTACCATTGCCTGCCAGCGCTCCCATAAGGATAAGGAGCAAATGCTGGCGACTGAAGGTACGAACACACGCTACTTCCACATCCATGTGTGCCATCGCCACCATAAAAACCACGTCGTCACCATTGCCTATGACGACGTTATAGCCTTGACCAATGAGGATAAGGAGAAGATGCTGGTAGACTAGTCGACAATCATGGTTGTACCTTCCCTTGCCTGGCGGTTTTATGAGCTCAATTGGGAGATCATCAAATAGGAGATTACCACCTCCTAGATCAAGCACTTCCGCCCGATCTATTTGTCATATAGCTTTGGCAGGCTTTTCTCCAGGACGCTTGCCCTTTGCATCGCACATTGACTCCCCGCCACCACTGCCTTGCACTCCGAGATCAAGCACTTCCGCCCGATCTATTTGTCATATAGTTTAGCTCGCTGCCACTGCCTTGCACATTAGATGATCGGGCTCAAGGTTGACGTTCTGAAGGCATTTCGTTCAATCTCATGGCCCTTCCTCCTATAGCTCCAGCGGCACGCCGGCTTTGGCGACATATTCATCAAGTTGGTCTGCATTATTCTGTAGTCTGCATCCTCGAAAGTCCTTTCCCCGTCGTGGGTTGTGGCAAGGCAACCCGCTTTCGTTGTTGTTGTTTCTTCTTTGTAGGGCATAGGCATTTGGCGTTGTCGTGGCGCCAAGCACCGCACATCATTGTACACTGGCGACGAGGTTGTCCTCCTCTCTCCAATATGCGGCAAACTAGTCTTGGAAGCTTGTGCTCTATCTCTTTGGCGAGCTTATACACCAATCTCGACAAGTGGTCCATCGCAAAAAAAGAAGACAAGTGCCCCCAGCACACCAATCCAGCGAACTTGAGCTTCAATTGACCAGAAAAGGCTTCCCATGTGCCTTCTTGTTCCCGTGTGTGTGAAGTCTATATATGGATTGCCTTAGCCCTTTTCATTAGTTAGGACTTTTGGTTGTGTTGGCTATTGAATGAAGCTTAACATGGTATTCAAAAATTGCCTTAGTCCTGGCTTTTGCAATTTATTCAAAAATTGTTGTTGCCCCCTGTGTCCACATATAGGCCTCTTGAGCCATACCTCAGAGTTTAATCACGTGTTGACTTCTGCGTCACATGTGAGGGGGTGTTGAAGTGCATATGTGGATTGCTTAGACCTTTCCATTAGTTCGGACTTTTGGTTGCGTTGGTAGTGCATAAAGCTTAACATGGTATAGCCGCCTAAGGTCAGTTCAAGCCCTGGCTTACACAATTTATCCAAAAAATTGTTGTTGACACCCTGTGTTCACGTATAGGCCTCTTGAACCATACCTCTTGAGTCTATTCACGTGTTGACTTTTTGGTGTCACACGTGAGAGGAGTGTTGAAGTGTAGACCTGGACTACCCAAGCCCTTTCAATTAGTTCGGGCTTTTGGTTGTGTTGGCTAGTGCATAAAACTTGTTAAAACATATTGTCCATCTCTCTCCATTAGTGCGGACTTTTCGATGAGTTGGCTGGAGCATGAATTCAATATGGTATCCGAGCCAAGAGGTCTTGAGTTCCAAGACCCTACTAACGTAGTATTGAAAAAAGATTATGCAGCATACATCCATCCCATGTCTAAGGACTAAATAGCCTAGACGTGAGAGAGCGTTGAAATATATTGTCCACCTCTCTTCATCAGTTCGAACTTTTTAATGAGTTGGATGAAGCATGAATTTAATAAGCTTAACACCGTGCACCTAGCTCAGCCTCCTCTTGTCGTTCAAGAAGATTCGCATGGTCCACCTGCAGCCTCTTCTGGATAAAGATCTCAATTACATCAACCGCATCCCCACATAGATTGTTAACCAGCTCAATATTGGAGGCTGACTCATGCTGGACAAATCGGTGCTTTTCTCCATCCCAGTTTGCAAATTAACATGTTTCTTAAAAAATTGACAAATTAATTCAACCAATTAACATGTCCTTTACTAGAAATGGAACCAGGAAATTAGGCGGACGATCCCTCTGGATTAAGGGTGAAACTGAATCGGATTCGGATGGATAATGGTCATATGTATCCTATTCCAAATTTATTTTTGGATTCGGGAGTGGGACGGATAAAGATTCAAATACCAGATTATGCGAATATGAACACCGGATTATGCGGATTCAAATACCAATACAATAACGGAACTGACTCGGGTCGGAAGTGGACATACATAATCAAATAATAAAAAGCATCCACAAGTACTCAAGAATACACAAAAGAGCCACGAATGATTAACAATACGTAACCTAGCCATCCATCGCTCTATGCCTTATTCTTTGGCTGACCTTTCGTTGATTATTCTCTCATAGTAATCCATCCCATAAAATAAACCATGAAGTGCTTGCCTATTGGGCTTCTAAAGGCTGAAACCCATGCACCACATTTTCTCTGCGCCCCTACGACTCCTCTACGACTACATGTGCACAATGCACAACAGCTGTGAACTGCCTGCGGGGTAGGCGATTGTTTAGTACCACCTCCCTTACCCAAGCGCAAGTACCATGGGTTGCTACTATAAAAAAGAATGGGGGTGTGTGTGCATAGACCATGGAAGCCAGAAAGTCGGCAAACTAGCTAATAGCTATGCACCGACGTCGCGAGTTGAGTGCCTCTTGGCTTTCTCAAAAAAAAAAAAATGTTGCGAGTCATTTTTTAGCTAGCTACACGCCCGACCCCTGACTTAAAAATCGGTTAATTCCTGATCATAAATACGGATAATCTGGTATCCGGCGGATAATGCTTGAACTGCATCCTATTGCCGATCCAGTGTAGGTATTCGCTATCCGGTTCCATATCCACCTGATAGCATTTTTCTCTTCCCATATCCTATGAACTCGGAACCAGATTCGGTCCGACAATTATCCGATCCGGTTTCACCTTACTATGGACCTCACAGGATCTCTCAATGAAGCTAAAGCGAGCAAGTTCATGTGACACCTCAATTGCTTCTTGCCGATAGTGCCTTATAGTCGCCCTGTCGAAGCTATACTCAACATTGCCCGCAGTGCCTTATAGTCACCACCACACCTAAAGTACGATACTCTTACGGGTTATAGATAGCTTGAACAATCTCCAATGAGTCGCTCTCCACCGCTGATTGCCCATTCCTTCTACTAGTTGGAGACCCATCATTGCCCGCAGTGCCTTATAGACACCACCACACCTGAAGTACGATACTCTTACGGGTTATAGATAGCTTGAACAATCTCCAATGAGTCGCTCTCCACCACTGATTGCACATTCTTTCTACTAGTTGGAGACCCATCAGAACTGCTTCAACTTTTATAGAAGGAACATTGAGGGCCCGTTGCTTGTATCTGCATGTATAGCCGCTATAAAGCCCACCAGCTGAGTCACGGAGAATAGCCCCGAGGACCCATTACATCCATTAACATGGAAGGAGGAGCCCACATTGAGCTTGAAACCTACCTGACACTGGTCGAGTCCATTTTCAAATCAGAGTAGTCACTGATAGTCCCGCCTTTTTCTTATGTACGATGCGTCGGCACTCCCACCGACTACGTCTCACACATGCACCTTCCCTTAGCGCTTGGTGCTTGTGTGCTTGTGACCTCATCTCCTCCACCGACTTCTACAACCGGTATTAGTCGTGTTACACTGCCTCTAGCGACTTACACAGGTGCTGGTGACCACTCCTCTTCTGGTAGTTCTACGTCAACCACTTCAGCGTTGTCCTTCACCACGCTGGAGATTGCACGACTTCGACAGGTACTTACTGCTTCTGGTTCTCTATCGTTGGCCTCTTCAGTTAAGCCCCTGGTCACGCTGGAGATTACGAGACTTCAATGTTTGCTAGATGCTTCCTTTAGTTCTCCATCGACAGTTTTGCAAGTTTAACTACTAATTCTTCTCGTACTAACAGCCACTTCTTTCACAGTAATGTACATTTACATGGATCCTTGGTAGTGGCGCGTCTTTTCATATGACTTGCGATTCTCCCAGTTTGTCCTCCACTCAAACCTCTAGATTCTCAAGTTCACGTTCTTACTACGGATGGTACTTCCCTCCTAGTTAGTAGTCGAGCTACTCTTAGCACTTGTCTTGTCATGTTCCTTCTTTTGCTCATGTTCCTTGACTTAACATGTTTCAGGTCATTAGATTATCGACTCTGGTTGTGGTCATTCTAGACTTTGCCTCTCGTTTTGACTAGGATCGTCACACGGGTGCTCTACTAGGTGCTGGCCCTCGGCGCTGTGACTCATAGGGTCTTCGGGAGCTTGACTGGTTTCATCTTCCCTCGGCTACCACCGCCGCCAGTCTCTTTGCCTCTGTTACCTTGACTACCAGCTCTTTGTGGCATCTGTTGGGGAACGTAGTAATTTCAAAAAATTTCCTACGCACATGCAAGATCATGGTGATGCATAGCAACGAGAGGGGAGAGTGTTGTCCACGTACCCTCGTAGACCGACAGCGGAAGCGTTATCACAACGCGGTTGATGTAGTCGTACGTCTTCACGATCCGACCGATCAAGTACCGAACGTACGGCACCTCCGAGTTCTACACACGTTCAGCTCGATGACGTCCCTCGAACTCCGATCCAGCCGAGTGTTGAGGGAGAGTTTCGTCAGCACGACGGCGTGGTGACGATGATGATGTTCCACCGACGCAGGGCTTCGCCTAAGCTCCGCAACGGTATTATCGAGGTGTAATATGGTGGAGGGGGGCACCGCACACGGCTAAGAGATCTCAAGGATCAATTGTTGTGTCTCTGGGGTGCCCCCTGCCCCCGTATATAAAGGAGCAAGGGGGAGGCAGCCAGCCAAGGGGAGAGGCGCGCCATAGGGGGGAGTCCTACTCCCACCGGGAGTAGGACTCCTCCTTTCCTTGTGGGAGTAGGAGAAGGGAAGGGGAAGGAGAAAGAAGGAAGGGTGCGCCCCCCTTCCCTAGTCCAATTCGGACCAGACCATGGGGAGGGGTGCGGCCACCTTTTGAGGCCTTTCTCTCCTTTCCCGTATGGCCCATTAAGGCCCAATACGAATTCCCGTAATTCTCCGGTACTCCGAAAAGTACCCGAATCACTCGGAACCTTTCCGAAGTCCGAATATAGTCGTCCAATATATCGATTTTTATGTCTCGACCATTTCGAGACTCCTCGTCATATCCCCGATCTCATCCGGGACTCCGAACTCCTTCGGTACATCAAAACTCAATAAAACTGTCATCGTAACGTTAAGCGTGCGGACCCTACGGGTTCGAGAACTATGTAGACATGACCGAGACACGTCTCCGGTCAATAACCAATAGCGGGACCTGGATGCCCATATTGGCTCCCACATATTCTACGAAGATCTTTATCGGTCAGACCGCATAACAACATACGTTGTTCCCTTTGTCACCGGTATGTTACTTGCCCGAGATTTGATCGTCGGTATCTCGATACCTAGTTCAATCTCGTTACCGGCAAGTCTCTTTACTCGTTCCGTAACACATCATCCCGCAACTAACTCATTAGTCACAATGCTTGCAAGGCTTATAGTGATGTGCATTACCGAGTGGGCCCAGAGATACCTCTCCGACAATTGGAGTGACAAATCCTAATCTCGAAATACGCCAACCCAACAAGTACCTTTGGAGACACCTGTAGAGCACCTTTATAATCACCCATTTACGTTGTGACGTTTTGTAGCACACAAAGTGTTCCTCCGGTAAACGGGAGTTGCATAATCTCATAGTCATAGGAACATGTATAAGTCATGAAGAAAGCAATAGCAACATACTAAACGATCGAGTGCTAAGCTAACGGAATGGGTCAAGTCAATCACGTCATTCTCCTAATGAGGTGATCTCGTTAATCAAATGACAACTTATGTCTATGGCTAGGAAACATAACCATCTTTGATTAACGAGCTAGTCAAGTAGAGGCATACTAGTGACACTCTGTTTGTCTATATATTCACACATGTATTATGTTTCCGGTTAATACAATTCTAGCATGAATAATAAACATTTATCATGATACAAGGAAATAAATAATACTTTATTATTGCCTCTAGGGCATATTTCCTTCAGTCTCCCACTTGCACTAGAGTCAATAATCTAGTTCACATCGCCATGTGATTTAACATCAATAATTCACATCACCATGTGATTAACACCCATAGTTCACATCTCTATGTGACCAACACTCAAAGGGTTTACTAGAGTCAATAATCTAGTTCACATCGCTATGTGATTAACACTCAAAGAGTACTAAGGTGTGATCATGTTTTGATTGTGAGATAATTTTAGTCAACGGGTCTGTCACATTCAGATCCGTAAGTATTTTGCAAATTTCTATGTCTACAATGCTCTGCACGGAGCTACTCTAGCTAATTGCTCCCACTTTCAATATGTATCTAGACCGAGACTTAGAGTCATCTAGATTTAGTGTCAAAACTTGCGTCGACATAACCCTTTACGACGAACCTTTTGTCACTTCCATTATCAAGAAACATATCCTTATTCCACTAAGGATAATTTTGACCGCTGTCCAGTGATCTACTCCTAGATCACTATTGTACTCCCTTGCCAAAATTAGTGTAGGGTATACAATAGATCTGGTACATAGCATGGCATACTTTATAGAACCTATGGCCAAGGCATAGGGAATGACTTTCATTCTCTTTCTATCTTCTGTCGTGGTCGGGCTTTGAGTCTTACTCAATTTCGCACCTTGTAACACAGGCAAGAACTCTTTCTTTGACTGTTCTATTTTGAACTAATTCAAAATCTTGTTAAGGCATGTACTCATTGAAAAAACTTATCAAGCGTCTTGATCTATCTCTATAGATCTTGATGCTCAATATGTAAGCAGCTTCACCGAGGTCTTTCTTTTGAAAAACTCCTTTCAAACACTCCTTTATGCTTTGCAGAATAATTCTACATTATTTCCGATCAACAATATGTCATTCACATATACTTATCAGAAATGCTGTAGTGCTCCCACTCATTTTCTTGTAAATACAGGCTTAACCGCAAGTCTGTATAACACTATATCCTTTGATCAACTTATCAAAGTGTATATTCCAACTCCGAGATGCTTGCACCAGTCCATAGATGGATCACTGGAGCTTGCATATTTTGTTAGCACCTTTAGGATTGACAAAACCTTCTGGTTGCATCATATACAACTTTTCTTTAATAAATCCATTAAGGAATGCAGTTTTGTTTATCCATTTGCCAGATTTCATAAAATGCGGCAATTGCTAACATGATTCGGACAGACTTAAGCATAGATACGAGTGAGAAACTCTCATCGTAGTCAACATCTTGAACTTGTCGAAAACCTTTTTGCGACAATTCTAGCTTTGTAGATAGTGACACTACTATCAGCGTCCGTCTTCCTCTTGAAGATCCATTTATTTTCTATGGCTTGCCGATCATCGGGCAAGTCATCCAAAGTCCACACTTTGTTCTCATACATGGATCCCATCTCAGATTTCATGGCCTCAAGCCATTTTGCGGAATCTGCGCTCACCATCGCTTCTTCATAGTTCAAGGTTCGTCATGGTCTAGTAACATAATCTCCAGAACAGGATTACCGTACCACTCTGGTGCGGATCTTACTCTGGTTTACCTACGAGGTTTGGTAGTAACTTGATCTGAAGTTACATGATCATCATCATTAACTTCCTCACTAATTGGTGTAGGAGTCACAGGAACAGATTTCTGTGATGAACTACTTTCCAATATGGGAGCAGGTACAGTTACCTCATCAAGTTCTACTTTCCTCCCACTCACTTCTTTCGAGAGAAACTCCTTCCCTAGAAAGGATCCATACTAAGCAACGAATGTCTTGCCTTCGGATCTGTGATAGAAGGTGTACCCAACAGTTTCCTTTGGGTATCCTATGAAGACACATTTCTCCGATTTGGGTTTGAGCTTATCAGGATGAAAAATTTTCACATAAGCATCGCAACCCCAAATTCTAAGAAACGACAACTTTGGTTTCTTGCCAAACCACAGTTCATAAGGCGTCGTCTCAACGAATTTTGATGGTGCCCTATTTAACGTGAATGTAGCTGTCTCTAATGCATAACCCCAAAACGATAGTGGTAAATTGGTAAGAGACATCATAGATTGCACTATATCCAATAAAGTACGGTTATGACGTTCGGACACACCATTATGCTGTGGTGTTCCAGGTGGCGTGAGTAGTGAAACTATTTTACATTGTCTTAACTGAAGGCCAAACTCGTAACTCAAATATTTTACCTCTGCGATCATATCGTAGAAACTTTTATTTTCTTGTTACGATGATTCTCCACTTCACTCTGAAATTCTTTGAACTTTTCAAATGTTTCAGACTTGTGTTTCATCAAGTAGATATACCCATATCTGCTCAAATCATCTGTGAAGGTGAGAAAATAACGATATCCGCCACGAGCCTCAATATTCATTGGACCACATACATCTGTATGTATGACTTCCAACAAATCTGTTGCTCTCTCCATCGTTCCGGAGAACGGCGTATTAGTCATCTTGCCCATGAGGCACGGTTCGCAAGCATCAAGTGATTCATAATCAAGTGATTCCAAAATCCCATCAGTATGGAGTTTCTTCATGCGCTTTACACCAATATGACCTAAACGGCAGTGCCACAAATAAGTTGCACTATCATTATCAACTCTGCATCTTTTGGCTTCATTGTTATGAATATGTGTATCACTACGATCGAGATCCAACAAACCATTTTATTGGGTGTATGACCATAGAAGGTTTTATTCATGTAAACAAAACAACAATTATTCTCTAATTTAAATGAATAACCGTATTGCAACAAACATGATCAAATCATATTCATGCTCAACGCAAACATCAAATAACACTTATTTAGGTTCAACACTAATCCCGAAAGTATAGGGAGTGTGCGATGATGATCATATCAATCTTGGAACCACTTCCAATACACATCGTCACTTCATCCTTAACTAGTTTATATTCATGCAACTCCCGTTTCGAGTTACTACTCTTTAGCAACTGAACCAGTATCAAATACTGTGGGGTTGCTATAAACACTAGTAAGTACACATCAATAACATGTATATCCAATATACCTTTGTTCACTTTGCCATCCTTCTTATCCACCAAATACTTGGGGCAGTTCCGCTTCCAGTGACCAGTCCCTTTGCAGTAGAAGCACTTAGTCTCAGGCTTAGGTACAGACTTGGGCTTCTTCACTTGAGTAGCAACTTGTTTTCCGTTCTTTTTGAAGTTCCCCTTCTATCCCTTTGCCCTTTTCTTGAAACTAGTGGTCTTGTTAACCATCAACACTTGAGGCTCTTTCTTGATTTCTACCTTCATCGATTTCAGCATCGCGAAGAGCTCGGGAATTACTTTCGTCATCCCTTGCATACTATAGTTCATCACGAAGTTCTACTAACTTGGTGATGGTGACTAGAGAATTCTGTCAATCACTATTTTATCTGGAAGATTAACTCCCACTTGATTCAAGCGATTGTAGTACCCAGACAATCTGAGCACATGCTCACGAGCGGTTCTCCTCCATCTTTTAGCTATAGAACTTGTTGGAGACTTCATATCTCTCAACTCGGGTATTTGCTTGAAATATTAACTTCAACTCCTGGAACATCTTATATGGTCCATGACGTTCAAAACGTCTTTGAAGTCCCGATTCTAAGCCGTTAAGCATGGTGCACTAAACTATCAAGTAGTCATCATATTGAGCTAGCCAAACGTTCATAACGTCTGCATCTGCTCCTGCAATAGGTCTGTCACCTAGCGGTGCATCAAGGACATAATTTTTCTGTGCAGCAATGAGGATAATCCTCAGATCACGGATCCAATCCGCATCTTTGCTACTAACATCTTTCAACATAATTTTTCTCTAGGAACATATCAAAAATAAACACAGGGAAGCAACAACGCGAGCTATTGATCTACAACATAATTTGCAAAAATACTATCAGGACTAAGTTCATGATAAATTTAAGTTCAATTAATCATATTACTTAAGAACTCCCACTTAGATAGACATCCCTCTAATCCTCTAAGTGATCACGTGATCCATATCAACTAAACCATGTCCGATCATCACGTGAGATGGATTAGTTTCAATGGTGAACATCACTATGTTGATCATATCTACTATATGATTCACGCTCGACCTTTCGGTCTCCGTGTTCCGAGGCCATATCTGTTATATGCTAGGCTCGTCAAGTTTAACCTGAGTATTCCGCGTGTGCAACTGTTTTGCACCCGTTGTATTTGAACGTAGAGCCTATCACACCCGATCATCACGTGGTGTCTCAGCACGAAGAACTTTCGCAACGGTGCATACTCAGGGAGAACACTTATACTTTGATAATTTAGTGAAGGATCATCTTATAATGCTACCGTCAAACAAAGCAAGATAAGATGCATAAAGGATTAACATCACATGCAATCAATATAAGTGATATGATATGGCCATCATCATCTTGTGCTTGTGATCTCCATCTCCGAAGCACCGTGCTTGTGATCTCCATCTCCGAAGCACCGTCATGATCACCATCGTCACCGGCGCGCACCTTGATCTCCATCGTAGCATCGTTGTCGTCTCGCCAACTTATTGGTTTTACGACTATCGCTACCGCTTAGTGATAAAGTAAAACTATTACATGGCGATTGCATCTCATACAATAAAGCGACAACCATATGGCTCCTGCCAGTTGCCGATAACTCGGTTACAAAACATGATTATCTCATACAATACATTATATCACATCATGTCTTGACCATATCACATCACAACATGCCCTGCAAAAACAAGTTAGACGTCCTCTACTTTGTTGTTGCATATTTTACGTGGCTGCTACGGGCTTAGCAAGAACCGTTCTTACCTACGCATCAAAACCACAACGATAGTTTGTCAAGTTGGTGCTGTTTTAACCTTCGCAAGGACCGGGCGTAGCCACACTCGGTTCAACTAAAGTGAGAGAGACAGACACCCGCCGGTCACCTTTAAGCAACGAGTGCTCGCAACGGTGAAACCAGTCTCGCGTAAGCGTACGCGTAATGTCGGTCCGGGCCGCTTCATCTCACAATACCGCTGAACCAAAGTATGACATGCTGGTAAGCAGTATGACTTATATCGCCCACAACTCACTTGTGTTCTACTCGTGCATAGCATCAACGCATAAAACCAGGCTCGGATGCCACTGTTGGGGAACTTAGTAATTTCAAAAAAATTCCTACGCACACGCAAGATCATGGTGATGCATAGCAACGAGAGGGGAGAGTGTTGTCCACGTACCCTCGTAGACCGACAACGGAAGCGTTATCACAACGCGGTTGATGTAGTCGTACGTCTTCACGATCCGACCGATCAAGTACCGAACATACGGCACCTCCGAGTTCTACACACGTTCAGCTCGATGACGTCCCTCGAACTCCGATCCAGCCGAGTGTTGAGGGAGAGTTTCGTCAGCACGACGGCGTGGTGACGATGATGATGTTCCACCGATGCAGGGCTTCGCCTAAGCTCCGCAACGGTATTATCGAGGTGTAATATGGTGGAGGGGGGCACTGCACACGGCTAAGAGATCTCAAGGATCAATTGTTGTGTCTCTGGGGTGCCCCCTGCCCCCGTATATAAAGGAGCAAGGGGGAGGCAGCCGGCCAAGGGGAGAGGCGCGCCATAGGGGGGAGTCCTACTCCCACCGGGAGTAGGACTCCTCCTTTCCTTGTGGGAGTAGGAGAAGGGAAGGGGAAGGAGAAAGAAGGAAGGGTGCGCCCCCCTTTCCTAGTCCAATTCGGACCAGACCATGGGGAGGGGCGCGGCCACCTTTTGAGGCCTTTCTCTCCTTTCCCGTATGGCCCATTAAGGCCCAATACGAATTCCCGTAATTCTCCGGTACTCCAAAAAATACCCGAATCACTTGGAACCTTTCCGAAGTCCGAATATAGTCGTTCAATATATTGATTTTTATGTCTCGACCATTTCGAGACTCCTCGTCATATCCCCGATCTCATCCGGGACTCCGAACTCCTTCGGTACATCAAAACTCAATAAAACTGTCATCGTAACGTTAAGCGTGCGGACCCTACGGGTTCGAGAACTATGTAGACATGACCGAGACACGTCTCCGGTCAATAACCAATAGCGGGACCTGGATGCCCATATTGGCTCCCACATATTCTACGAAGATCTTTATCAGTCAGACCGCATAACAACATACGTTGTTCCCTTTGTCACCGGTATGTTACTTGCCCGAGATTTGATCATCGGTATCTCGATACCTAGTTCAATCTCGTTACCAGCAAGTCTCTTTACTCGTTCCGTAACACATCATCCCGCAACTAACTCATTAGTCACAATGCTTGCAAGGCTTATAGTGATGTGCATTACCGGGTGGGCCCAGAGATACCTCTCCGATAATCGGAGTGACAAATCCTAATCTCGAAATACGCCAACCCAATAAGTACCTTTGGAGACACCTGTAGAGCATCTTTATAATCACCCATTTACGTTGTGACGTTTGGTAGCACACAAAGTGTTCCTCCGGTAAACGGGAGTTGCATAATCTCATAGTCATAGGAACATGTATAAGTCATGAAGAAAGCAATAGCAACATACTAAACGATCGAGTGCTAAGCTAACGGAATGGGTCAAGTCAATCACGTCATTCTCCTAATGAGGTGATCTCGTTAATCAAATGACAACTTATGTCTATGGCTAGGAAACATAACCATCTTTGATTAACGAGCTAGTCAAGTAGAGGCATACTAGTGACACTCTGTTTGTCTATATATTCACACATGTATTATGTTTCCGGTTAATACAATTCTAGCATGAATAATAAACATTTATCATGATACAAGGAAATAAATAATACTTTATTATTGCCTCTAGGGCATATTTCCTTGAGCATCATCGTCTTAGGTCACTTGTGTGGCTCTCATCTCCCATCCTTAATTCGGCGTGGTCCTCTTGGATCTATCTCTGGTCGTGTGTCTTTAGACTATCAGGTTTGTCGGCTTGTAAACAGTTTCGTTTACCTTATCCTTATAGTGAGACTATGCATCAACGTCCTTTCGATCTTGCTCACTTTGATGTTTGGGTTCCAGCTCCCTTTGCCTCGAAACTAGCCATCGTTACTATATTATTTTTATAGATGATTTCTCTAGACATACATGGATATATTTTATGTCTTCTTGTAGTGAGGTCTTATCTATGATTTGACGTTTGCCGCCACGGTTCATACCGAGTTTTCCACTCCTATCCATGTCTTCCGTGCAGATTCTGCTCGTGAATATATCTCTCATTTGTTGGGCGGATTCCTTGCTACGCAAGGCATACTTGCTGAATTCGCTTGTCCTGGTGCTCATGCTCAAAATGGTGTTGATGAGCGAAGGGATCGTCACCTTAAGGAGGCTCATGCGTTGATGGTCGCCTCTATTTCGCCTCCATTTTGGGTTGAAGTTGTTTCTACTTCCACCTATCCCATCAACATTCAGCCTTCTTTTGCTCTGCAAGGTGACATTCCTCTCGAGCTTCTTTTTAGTCATTCTTGTGACTACTCGACACTTCGTTTATTTGGTTGCTTTTGCTACATTGTCCCCCCCCCCTGAACGCACCAAACTGACTGCTTGGTCTGTGGGAATGTGTCTTCCTTTGTTACAGTGATGAGCAGAAGGGTTATCCATGTTGGGATCCTGTCAGTTGTTTGATGCGCATTTCTTAGGATGTGATCCTTTCTATCCATGTCCATCCTCTCCTTCGGCATCCCCATTGAGGATATTTCTTTCCTCACTTTTCCCGATACACCTATCACTCATGCAATGTCCTCGTCCACGCATCATATCATGTCTTCCTGTACTACTGTTATAGACCTCATGCCAACATCACCTACGGCTTCCCCACCTCATTCGTTACCTAAGCCTACCTCACCTTGCTCGTCCCCTGAGGCTTCTATGATGATTCCCCCTCGTCCTCTTCTTTACCACAATGGTTCTCCACGTGTTGTGGATTCTTTCCATGTGCCATCTCTCTCGACTACCATGCCACCTTCTATTGGCAACCCACCGCCTCCAGATCAACTTACTATTGACCGCTATGCTTATTCTGGCGTTGCTCTTCTCGAGACGACTTCTTATCATGATGCTATTGTCCATCCCGAACGGCAACATGCCATGGTAGAGGACATTGCTGTTGGTGAGCTCACTAGCACATGGGATCTCATTTCCTTTCCTCCACATGCTCGTACCATCACTTGTAAGTGGTTCTACAAGGTTAAGACTGATGGTTCTCTTAAGCATGACAAAGCTCGTCGTGTGGTTTGTGGCTTTCAGAAAGAATATGGCCATGACTACGATGATGCAATTGCTCCTGTGACCCAAATGACTACTCATCGCACACTTCTTGTGGCTTCTATTCGCCATTTGTCTGTCTCTCGGCTCGATGTCAAAAATGTTTCTATGGTGAGTTGCATGAGGAGGTTTACATGTAGCCACCACCTAGGTATTCTAGTCCTCATCACTATAGTCACCACTAAGATCACGGTAGTGGTGACTATGGTTGGTTTTCATCACTGTATGTCCACCTTTCCTCCACATGTCCCCCTCGTGCCTGATTTGAGTAATTCGTCTTAGTGGTGACTATGGTTGGTTTTCCGACTAGTGCTCATGATCCTGCACTGTATGTCCACCTTTCAGCTCGTGGTCAGACTTCTTCTATATGTCGATGACATGATCATCATTGGCAATGAATCTTAAGTAAATTGCCTTTGTGAAGCCTTTTCTTAGTGGCTGGTTTCTTATCTCTGATCTTGGCCCACTTCGCTATCTCCTTGGGAACGATGTTTCTACTTCCTCTGATGGCTTCTTTATTTCCCAAGAGAAGTATATCCAGGACCTTCTTGCTCGCAATGCTTTTATTGGTGAGCGCAATGTTGAGACTCCTATGGAGCTCAACGTCCACCTCTACTTCTGACGGCAAGCCTTTGTCTGATTTGACGTGCTACCGTGATCTTGTTGGGAGTCTTGTCTATTTAGATGTCACTCTTTTGGACATTCCATATCCCAATCACATTCTAAGTCAGTTTGTCTCTGCTCCCACTTCGATCCACTAAAGTCACCTCCTCCGTGTTTTATGATACCTTCACGGGACTCTCTCTCGTCGTCTCTTCTTCCCACGCTCAAGTTTGCCGGTTTGTTTGTACTTACTGTGTATTTCTTGGTGTTTTTCTCATTGCCTGGAAGACAAACAAACATACCTCACTTTCTTGTTCGAGTGCAAAGGCTGAGTTGCAAGCTATGGCTCTTTTGGCAGCAGAGGTGAATTGGCTATGATGACTGCTTGGGAATTTTGGTGTTCCTGTCACTACACCTACTCTCTCTTCTCAGACAGTACAGTAGTATTGTGAGCTACCCTATGAACCATAAGCTCACCAAGTATATTGGTGTTCATGCTTCCTTCATGTGCTCAAGTGTGCAAGATCAAATTATTGCTCTTCAGTATGTGCCTTCCAATTTACAGTTGGCCAATTTCTTCACAAAGGCCTAGACTAGGGCACAACACGGCTTGTATCTCTCCAAACTCAGTGTTGTCGATCCATCATGAGCTTGAGAATTTTGGTGCTTCTATCTCTGCAAAAGAGACGGCCACTTCAGACCACAAACATTGCACCAAACATCTGAGGCTACTGCATAGACGTAGCAGCCAAACCCGCAAATCGCATAGACCGTGCTGACAAACTCGTTGCCCTCATAGATCAGGACGCCGCCCTTGCAATGTAGATTCATAGACCTACCCATTAAGTGTTGTTGCATCGCCATCAGAAGTCGTCGCTCAGCATACAACTATCGTCTGAAGTTGCCGCTCCGACATCCATCGAGCCTGACCAAAAAGCAACCCTGCCAAACCGACAATGACGATGGAGAGGGATGTAGCACCACAATAAGAACTTCAGGAAGGAAACAATGTGCAAGGTCACCGTCATCATTGGTGCCAACCATAACAACCACAGAGCCACACAAGGGACCTTAGCCAACAACCAAACACACCCACCATAGTTGTGGCACCTCACCCCGCAACGACCATGTCATGGCATCCCGAGTAGCAGATCCACCGTGAACACCGAATCTACCCACAACCTTCCACCATCACGGCTGGCCCACAAGCATAGGGTGGCAGATGATGCCTTTCTCCTCCCAGTGTCCTCTTCCCATCTTCCTCGCTTCCCCTATCGCCATACCCTCGCCGCTCAGCTCTGGGTCTAAAGGCTGACTAACGACAGCGGTAGTCCGCTCACGTTAGCATTTTCACCCGTTCCCACACATCCCGTGTACTCTCCACTGCCTACAAGTCCGGCTAGGCATCCTTTCCCTAGCTGCGAGTTATTCGTGTGCTGCCTTGTTCCTACATCATGTGCTCCCATGCAAGTTGTCACCATAGCTGCAAGCTCGGGCACCGCCCCCGAACTTACCCAAGGACGCCAAGCGCCCAAGTGCACATCGCTACCTGTCGCCAAGGCTAGGGATGCCCAGCAAGGGGACGTGGGATGCGGAACCAAGTCCGTGACACATAACCCACAACAAGGGAAGGACACCAAGCCGAATCAGCGGGGAACAGAGAGTGCACAAGAAGTATGGGGAAGTGATGAAAACGCTATCAGGAGTCGCACACTCTGCCATCCTCTGCCTTTTCACTTGAACTTGCAAAGAGGAACGAGTAGAATTCCTCATCCCAATTTTGCCCTCACGATCTTAAGAGATGGCACTTTATTTCCCCCTGGCGCCAAGGGTGGGTCCTTGACCAACGCGGTGTTGCGTGCAATCAATAACATCTTGCAAGCTGGCTTTGTACCGAAATCCCTTAAATTAACATTTGTTTGCATTGGCACTTCATGTACCTGTATTTCCATCCGCAGGGTCAAAATCATCTTTCTCCTTACACATCAGGTCGAGTCAAGTTTTCCATCCACGGCCCAGCCACCTCTTCCATATGTGGTAAAATACCACGAGGCTGAGTAATGAACCATTTCTGGGCTGGAAACACATCTAAGTTGGAACCATCATAAAATCGCCAAACTGAAACTCCTTTGGATCATGAACCCCATACCCACAATGTTCTATAACATGGTCGATCGTATCGTAATCTGCGCAAAAAAGCGGCATCTTGTCGTATAGCACATGGAACGTTAGGGGCAGTTTAGAGCATTACTAGTAGAACCCTCAAACCCTCAAATCCTTAAAGCAGTTTTAAGGGTTGAGAAGTGCCACTTTTTGACACTTTTAAGGGTTGAAAAACAGGGGCAAATACTAGAACCCTTAAACCCAACCCTTAAACTGCTTTAAGGATTAGATTTGAGGGTTCTAGTCTTTTCCTCGACCCCAAGCTTTAAATCTATCATTTGACATCTCATAATTTATGACAACAAGAACACAATCAACTTCCAAACAAACTACCAAATGACAATCGTTGATGCATGGTTTAATAGTTTACATCACAAAATCATCATCTTCCTCCTCTCATCGGCACCATCACCAAAAAGTTGCACCTCGGCGCCATCTCCTAGACCACAAGCGGGCTCCATCAAGCATCTCCATCGGCATCGGTGGAGTCGTACACACCGCCATCACCACAACTACTCATCGGAGTGTCACCTCGAAAAGTAGAGGACGCAACACGGAACATCCTCTTCCTCTCTGCGATGTCCTCCTTGGTGTCCTTCCACCATTGCAATTGGTCTTGATCCATGTCCTTCTTGGACATCATAATGTGCTCTTTCTCTTCCACCATGAGTTCTTTCCATACCTTTGCCTCTTTGAGCTTGATCATCCTCTCCTCCAACTCGGCCTTGCGCTTTGCTTCTTCACACTTTGCTTCAACTTGTGCAAGCTTGACCTCTTTCTTCTTCTCGGTGATAAGAAGCTTCGTCTCCAATGTCTTCGTTGTCAATTCCTCTCTTGCCTTCATCATGTGGTCCATCTTCTCCCTTAGGCTTGACGCCTCTTCTTCCATCTTCACCCTTAGCTTGCCCTTCTTGGTTCCCTCGGGCTTGCCCAAGTTCCTCTCCTCCTCATCTTCACTATCATCCATCCTTAGCATTGCCGACTTCTTGGGTGCGGTCTCTTGATCCCTCAACTTCCACTTGTCAAAGGTTTGAAGAATTGACCAAACATGCTTAAATGGGAATGGCTTGCCCTTGGAAGCGGCCATCTCCTTGTACCTCATGCCGGCAATTGTCTCCTATCAACCACATATAAATCACATAAGAACCCACCAATAGCATAGTGCACAAACATAATCAAAATAGTGAAGAAATATGTACTCACATAGTCGCTCTCCACGGTTCCACTAGGTGGTGCATCCCTCACTTGGTCCATGGCCGCACTCCAACGAGCACAAGCGGGATTGATCAACTCCCACCGGCCTTGAAGCGACCGGAAAGTACGATGGATGAACCCACTATTCTTCGGCTTGATCCTACAATAGACGTCCTCGATCCTTTGCCAATAACGTTTACTGGTTTGATCGGTGCCGGTGGTTGCATCCATTCCCATAGCTCCCCAAGCACGAACCAAGAGGACATCTTCCGGCTCGGTGTAGTTTGTCGACCGCACGTGTGGGCGGGAAGCGGCGGTGAATGCCTCCTCCCCTATCTCGGCCACCTCCTCCTCGTCATCCCCTTCATCCTCCTCATCTTCCTCCTTTTCCTCCAAGTCGTCACCAACCCTAAAGGGGTGTAGGGGCGGAGCTCCGAGGTCCACCTCCGCGTTTTGGAGGAGGTCCATGAACGAGGATGGGGTTGCCATTTCCTCGAACACCTCGTGCGCGGCGGGAGGAGGTTCGACGACGGCGGCGGGCGGGGCCGCAGGCTTGTTCCGCTGCGCGAGCTTCTTCCGCAGCTTGGTCACGGCCGGGGACGAGCCGGCGACCTTGGAGGCCGCCTTCGGCCGGCTCTTCTTGGTGGCCGGGGCGGGCGCCGGGGCGGTGACGGTGGCCGGGGAGGCGGCAGGAGGAGGTGCGAGGCCCGCCCGCCGCCGCTTGGCCCCGACGTGGGTCGCCGCCACGACGTCGGCCACGGTCGAGTGGGCGGGGGCGGGGGCGGGGGCGGGAGCCGGGGCGGGTGGGACGGGCGGGGCGGGCACGGCGGGCGGGGGCGCCGTGGCGGCGGGGCCCTCCATGGCCGGCGCGGCAGGAGGCGGCGGGAGGAGGAGGCCGGGAGGAGGAGGCAGTTGGCTCCCGCGCGAGAGAGGAGGAGAAGTGCGGGTTGGGGGTGATTTTCCTCTCAACCCCTACTTCTTCAGGTTGCAAAGTGGTTTGAGGGTTGGACCTCTAAATTTTTTTACGGGTTTGAGGGTTTAGAGGTTCTAGTCTACGGCGTTTTTTCGGCGAAAACTGTAAAAAAGCGGTTATTTTTAGGGGTTTGAGGGTTTGAGGGCTCAACTAGTAATGCTCTACTAGTAGAACCCTCAAACTCTACTAGTAGAGCCCTCAAACCCTCAAACCCTTATAGCAGTTTTAAGGGTTGAGAAGTGCTAGTTTTTGACACTTTTAAGGGTTGAAAAACAGGGGCAAAGACTAGAACCCTCAAACCCAACCCTTAAACTACTTTAAGGGTTGGATTTGAGGGTTCTAGTCTTTGCCTCAACCCCAACCTTTAAAACTGTCATTTCATATATCACACATTTCATCACATTTCATCATATGACATATCACAAATTCCATCACATTTGACATAAAACAATAATCATTCTAGTTATCATTACAACACCGAATAAAACAATAATCATTCAAATTATTACAACAATGTTTGAGCAAATTACACTAATTGTTCGAATCAAATAGGACATAGAAAAGTAAAACAAAGATACATCATGGGCCAATGCGCCGCCCATCCAACTGCCAGTGGTGCTCTACTAGATCATCCCGGAGCCGACCATGAGTGGTTGCATCCTCAATCTCACGATGTGCTTGAAGAAAAGCGTGTATGCGAGAAGGGTTTCTTTCCGGTTGCACACGGGTACCAACATTGTCATAGAAACAAGGGAGGTTTAACCCTCTCTCATCCTCTAGGATCATGTTGTGTAGAATCACACAACATTTCATGATGTTCACCAAGGTTTTTTTGTCCCAAAACCGAGCTGGACCACGAACTATGGAAACCTTGCTTGCAAAACACCGAAAGCTCTCTCAATATCCTTGCGGGCTGCCTCTTGTGCCTTGGTGATATGAGCCTCTTTTCTTGTTAAGGGCACCCCATTTTTCTCCTTGATGGACTTCACAAGAGTTGCCCATTCGGGATAGATGCCATCGGTGAGATAGTATCCCATTGAGTACTCATTGTCCATGATTTTGTAGTTGCAAGCTGGAGCATCCCCAGAAATTAATCTTTTGAACAAAGGAGATCTATTGAGGATATTGATATCATTGAGTGTTCCCGGCAACCCAAAGAATGCATGCCAAATCCATGTGTCCTGAGATGCTACGGCCTCAAGCACAATGGTAGCATCACGGCTTTTACCGCAATACATTCCGTGCCATGCCTTTGGGCAAATTTTCCACCTCCAATGCATGCAATCAAGACTACCAAGCATCCCCGGCCATCCCCTTTTTTCATTCATTTCCATTAATCTCTTTGTATCTTCCTCGTTTGGTGCCCGAAGATAGTGCTCACCGTACAACCGGATGACCAACTTGGCAAACCTACGGACTGACTCCGTAGTTGTATCTTGCCCAATGCGAAGATACTCGTCGGTATAATCCGCGGGTATGCCATAAGCGAGTACCCGCATTGCCGCCGATATCTTTTGATATGCACTAAACCCCATGATACCGGCGGCGGATCTACGACGTTTAAAGTAATAGGAGGCGGCCTCACAATCGTGACAATCTTCACAAACAAACTACGCCGCATTCAGTACCTTCTGCGGAAGAGACGAGGAGGGTATGTAGGTACCTCCGCGAAGTAGTCTTCCATCAAATGCTCGTGTCCGAGAGCGCGGTTCCGGTAGATGGTGACTCGCCCCATCTTCGACCCTCTCCTCTGATCCATCAGCTTCACGCGGTTTTCAAACGATTGCACGTCGATGAGGAGGCTCATCATCTCGACGTCGTCTTGCAACAACTCATCAATGTCGGAATCGTCGGATGTCGACCAATCCGACGAATCGGACATCGAGTCCATGACAATCTCCTCATTGTTCATCTCCATCTGCAAAGGACAGTCACTAATTAGTGCTAAAAAATGAAAAAAATAAAGAAAATGAAACAAAATGAAAAAAAAGCACATACCTCACCTCGGAGGAGGCGGCGGAGGCGGCCGGCGGGAGGGCGGCCGGGGTGCGGCTTGGACGGCGGGAGGGCGGCCGGCGGGAGGGCAGGGCGGCGGCGCGGCTTGGACGACCTGGGCGACCGGCGGGAGGGCAGGGCGGCGGCGCGGCTCCTCGATGCCGGCTCCTGGGCGGCCGGTCAGGGCGGGAGGGGAGGCGGGAGGGCGGCCGGGCCGCGGCGGCGCAGGGGAGGCGGGAGGGGCGGCCGGCGGGAGGGCGGCCGGGGCGGGGAGGAGGGCGCACGGCGGGGCGGGGAGGCGGCGGGGCGGTGCACGGCGGGGCGGGGAGGCGGAGGGGCGGCCGGGGATGGAGCGCCGGGGCGCGGCGCGGCGGGAGGGCGGCCGGATCCGGGGAGGGGGAGCTGAAAATTCCCTCCCGCGCGTCGTTGGTGATGGAACCGGGTCGGGGAGGGGTTGGGCTGGCCAACCCTTGTTTCTACAGGCTGGGAAGGAGAATAGGGGTTGAGCCTCTAAATTTTTTTGAGGGTTTAAGGGTTAAGGGGTTCTATTCTTTAGGAATTTTTCGTCTCAACCCGTAAAAAAGCGGTTATTTTTGAGGGTTTGAAGGTTTAGGGGTACTACTAGAAATGCTCTTACCTCGCTCAACATTCCCTAAGAACCTCAAAGGGGCTTCTCCGGTTTGATCTTGACGCGCACTCGTACAAACTTTCATACTAACATCAGATTGAGCAATGCAAATTAAAATTTAGATAAATAGTGCTAGCATTGGTATTAAAGCTAACAGATAACTACGAAGTGTTGTTGTAGCTGACAGAACTCTTTTCTTGGCACAGTGAATGAGCAAAAATTGAAGTCATTGAGCAAGGTATCACTTGTATGCAAGGTGGCTGGTAGCAAATTTAGAAAATTAAAACGAACACATTTGTAATGTAATATTTGGGGCGCGATGTGTTTCTTGTTTTAAAACCGACATTGGGGGGGGGGGGGGGGGGGCACCTGATTGTGATCTCATTCAGAAAGAGGATTGATCTAGTTTACAAGGGAAATAGGATCAAAGACCAAACAGAGGGCACGACACAAGCGACATAGCCTCGTCGACCAGACTACACAAGTGACAATTGCACTAAACACAAACCCCCGATCCGAAACAGCTAGACTCAAACTTGCATTCCTAGGTGGCCATAGGCTATGCACGCACATGTGTGGTACAATACGCAAAAAACTCCTTGCATAACAAGGAAAATACAAAGGGTATACGACTATAATATTGTACATCAGGACCTCAACGCTTTTCAACTTCAGAGCAGGCAGAATAACTTAAATACATGTAATGATGCGCTGTGGCAGTAAGTAGCACATGTAATAAGAAAAACAGGTTAATAGGGTTACCTTTTCAAGCTCCTCAGCTACAGCCTTTGCAACATCATTTTTCTGCTCAAAAAGACTGTCCAGCTCTATATTCTTGGAACTATGGCTTGGACCACTATTTCCCAGAGAAAGAACACCAGCTTAGGCTTTAAAGAAATAGTATAAACAGAGCAAGATATGAATATTTACCATCAAAGACGTAGGACTGAATTTGCTGTTCGGGGATTCTGCAACTTGTAGAATGCATCATCTGCATTCTCCTTAACAACCCGGTATTTAATTGTACAGATCAGCTGAACAAAGACATTATCCTGAAAGGGAAAAGGAGATCATCAATTATTTCAGCAAGTATACAAATAAGCAAAGCCGTCATTGCATTCACTTGGATTATAAGTGCTACAGCTGATCAATCACATGGTCAGAAACTCAAGTGAACGATTGGGTCATTATGGCCAAGTTTCCAAGCATCTCCCATCAGTAGCAAAATTAGATAAAAAGGATGGTTTGCTCTAGTTATAAATCCAATTCAAGTCCAGAAGACTCAAAGTTGTGCAAACAATGTTCCCCAACTGACACACATAATTTCTCTATCAATATTAAACATCATCCCACAGCGTTAACACTACTCTATGTTTTTCACATTCAGAGATAGTTGAGCAGCCATATCTAGCATCCGTGCCTATTGCGATCTCATTTTAACGCAACAATGATTTGAACTAACAAACATCTCCCAAAGAACAACCTAGCGCCGACATAATTGGTTTGAAAACGGCAAAACAAATTCCCTCCACTAGCTTACATGGGGATAGGAACCCGCAACTACATATATGTATTATTGTGCAGCTAGCTAACGTAGAAACTAATAACATGACGTTATTGATAGGCTCGCTCTGCTAGACCGGCCACAGGGGCAGAGACGGGACATGGGCTTATAGAGTTCTTAATTTGGCGGTTTGAGGCTTGGCCAGGGGTGTTCAACTCATAGCAACAACTCTTCCCAGTGCCGCAGAGAGTTGGGCAACTACAATTAATTAACATGAGCAGAGCAATCTCCTCTACTTCTCTTTCGAGCAGTTCTTAATTATGAATCTGGCAGCGGCAAGTGATGCGGACGATCAATCTAGGCTACCATCTATCTAGGGGGGGACAGAGCAATGGTGACGGGGCCGAGGGACAGAAAGCATAGCGCAGATTTGAACTACCAATTCTGTGTGCTGGAACCTCATCGTAACTCAACAAACGATTTTAACTACTCCCAAAGAACAATCTAGCGCCAAAAGAACTGGTTCCGAAACGGCAAAACAAATCCCCTCGCCAGATTACATGGGGATTGCAAAGGCGCAGACGCATATATGTATTATTATGTGGCTAAAGTAGAAACTAGTAGCATGGGTTGTTGTACCGGACCGGAGACAAGGTCATGGGCGCAGAGAGCTCTTAATTTGGCGAATCTAGGTTTGGCCAGGGTTATTTCAAGTTTACAACTAGCATCCCAGCAGAAGCAATGGCGTCTGCTTCTAGCAGTTAGTTTAATCGCGAATCTGGCACGGGCGAGTGATAAAGATGGTCAATCTAGGGTAGGGTACCATCAATCCAGGGGGAGTAAATAGCATAAAACTACTACTTTACAGGCTATGGTTTTAAAAAACTACCGATTTTTAATTTTTCTCAGATAACTACCAAAATGGGTGGTCGGCTGTTTCAAAAAACCCAAATCGCCGGGTGCTTAGCAATTGATCACGATTATGACAGGTCGGCCCCGCGCGTAAGAGCTCTGATTGTTTGACCGTTTGTTTGACCGTTAGGGGTGGGCCTCACACAAATTTAAAAAAGCAATCAGGCCCTTGTAAATATTTTTAAAAAGCAATTAGGTCCCTGCAAAAAAGTTAAAAAGGCAATCGGGTCCTTCCCGTGGCTGTGCTCCAGATCGAGACGAGCGGGGCGCCCGCAACCATGCTCGCCGGCCATCAGCTATCGTGTGGAGCTCTCGCCGGCGGCCAGGTCGCGGGTCAGGGAAGGAGACGACTCGACAAGGTCGCATGCCAGGTCGCGGGCCAGGCGGAAGGGCGCGAAGGCGGGGCTTCTCCAGGCGGGCGAGGGTCCAGGCGAAGCTCCTTGCCGGCCACCGCCTCCTCTAGCCGGTGAGCCGCGCCGGTAACCGCCGTGAGCTCCTCGCCACGCGACCTCTCTCCCTTCCCTCTTCCTCGCGCTGGCTCGAGGTGGGTGGAGCAGCTCGGCCAGCTCCGCAGCAGAGTGGGGCTCGAAGTGGCATAGGGCGGCGGCCGGACGTGGCACAGGACGGCAGCGTGGAGTGTGGTCGGCGGCCATGGCGGTTCTGTGCTGTTCTTGACGAGCAGGGAGAGTGGAGGAGAAGGGAGGCAGAGAGGAGAAGAGGAAGATAAGAAGAGACACTGACATGTGGGCCCCACATATCAGTTAACGGTCAAACTAACAGTCAAACTAACGCTTTGTTTAGGTGTGGACCTGACCTGTCATAATCGTGATCAGTTGCTAAGCACCCGGGGATTTGGGTTTTTTGAAACAGCCGACCACCCATTTGGTAGTTATCTGAGAAAAAATAAAAATCGGTAGTTTTTTGGAACCATAGCCTGTAAAGTAGTAGTTTTATGCTATTTACTCATCGAGGGGGAACAGAGCAATCGTGGCGTGCCCTAGGGACGGGAAGCGAAGGGGGGGAAGAAAGAGAACCTTGGTCTTGGTCTCGAGCGACTGGACGCGGGTGGAGAGGGTCCCGGCGACGAGCTCGCCGGCGCTGGGGTTGAAGAAGTAAATGCCCGGCTCGGCGAGGCGGAGGAAGCGGCCCCGCTCCACGTTCGCCTGCTCCACGCACCCGCGGAAGAGGAAGAAGGCGCTCACCATCTCCGACGATCCCTCTCGCCTAATCCCTACGATTCCCTTCGTCGGCGGGGTGGGTTGCTGGATCGATTCCGGCGATGAATTCGCGTGCGGCATGCGGCGTGCGGCGTGCGGGACTTGGGTTCCTCTTTCGACACGCTCTCCTTTTCTGGGTTTCGAAACTTTGGATACGAGTGAGTGTGTGGGACGGTGGGCACGGTGGGACGCGCCCTGCCCGTGGGACGGTGGGCACGGTGGGCACGGTAGGACGCGCCCTGCACGGTGGAAAGGGCCAAGTCCAATGCCCCTATCCCAAACGGTTGTCGGTTGCTTTTGCCCGGACGAGTCTCCCTGCGAAATAGCGCTGGCAAAATGAATCTTAGGACGCGTTTGGTAGGCTGCATATACCTCAGCCAGGCCCGCGCGGGAAGAAAATGGCCTGTTTGGTTACCCGCGTTCACTGTTGGGCCTGGATAGCACGAACATTAAAGCGTGTCTGGGCCTGCATCCAGAGGAACGCTCAAATCGGCCGTTTTTATGGAGCCAGGCCCGCGTGATGCAACCCTAGGCATGTGGGCGTGGGCAGCTGCACGCGTGGGTGCGGTCCCGAGAAACCGCGTCATCATAAATTTCCTCACCTCCCTTCCTCACCACTCTCTCCCCTCTTCCCCACTCACACAGTCGACGACGACCACCGGAGCTCTAGTGCGGATCGATCTAAGACCGCGACAACCACCGGAGCGCATCGGCCATGGTTGTAAGTCCTCATCCTCTCTGTAGATTAACTGCTTTCGACTCGGGATAGATTAGATTAGAGCACGCGATTGAAGAGTTAGGGAGGGGATTGAACACATCGGGGGTGGAGGATTGCCATCGATCGATTCACCATCAATAGCTACTATGGTTCATAGGTTATTTTTCGATTACATCAGGGATGGGGATTGGAGGTACAAACTTTCTTGTCTAGCCGCGGCGGCCCTGGAGTCGCATCAATCAGTGAGGGGCGTAGCCATCTTCTTTTCTTCCTCACCGTCTTCGTCAAGAACGATGGGTCTTGCACGGGTGCCTGGCGCCGGTGCCCTAGCCACCATCTGCACCTCGTCGTTGTCGGCCTCCGGCGAGCCGAACGTCCTACTCCACTACATCGCAGCACGCTGGTCTTGAGGCGCCTTGTACTGACTGTACTTGGCCCATCTTGCCCGCTGTCCAGCGTCGCCGGAGTCTGCCTGATTCATGGCCCAGCGCAGGATGTCCACTAACATTGCGCCCTTGGTTGGGTTCAGAATCAGTGCCTTCAGCTCGTCCAGCATAGCCTTCATCACAACACCGGCTTCCTTGTGCATGTCATCGATGCTGCTGAAGTTCGAGCACACTTCCATGGTGTGCTCGAACTTCTTGCGGTCACCGAGCGAACACCCAAGGAAGAAGGCCCTCCATCCAATGCCCCAGGGGAAAGGGTTGGGGTTGGAGTTGGAGTTGGAGTTCATGGCGAGGGAAAGGTGGTGAAACAGAGATGTGGAAGAGGAGAGATGGTGAAACAGAGGAGGTTTGAGTGCGGTGTTGGGTTAGTTGGGTGGGTTAATATAGAAGCGTTAGGCCAGTATGAATGAATGCTGACCATTGAATTGCGTGTTGTTCATAATGCAGAGGACAAGGGAAAGGTTGTCGTGCCACCATTGGAGAAGGGCAAGGAGGTTGTGCCTCCATTGGTCGAAGTGCCGGTGCAGATCACCCAAGCCCCAAGCGGAGGAACTATGGCCACTACCATCAGGAGTCAGGACCAAGCCACTTCTGCAAGGTTATCCTTGCTCCAAAGCCGGAGAGTCTGCCATTGCCTCTGGACTTCACAAAGTAATTCCCCGCCATCCCTACAGAGTTCAAGCTCAAGACGAACACCGGCTGCGCATGGAGGGTGACGGTGAGGGTGATCAACGGTAGGGCCACTGTAACACCCCGCATGTAACTTTCCATATTTGTAACTCCGACTCTTGCCATTTTCGGCTATGTGTTATGATTTTCCCTCCGTGGTCGGGTTTTGTCTTTCGTTTTGCATTTTGTTCATGTCATGCATTTCATATCATGTCATCATGTGCATTGCATTTGCATACGTGTTCGTCTCGTGCATCCGAACATTTTCCCCGTTGTCCGTTTTGCAATCCGGCGCTTCTATCTCCTCCGGTGCATCCCTCTTGTTTTCTTTCGTGAGCGGGTGTCAAACTTTCTCGGAATGGACCGAGGCTTGTCAAGTGGCCCTAGTATACCACCCGGAGACCACCGGTCAAGTTTCGTTCCATTTGGAGGTCGTTTGGTACTCCAACGGTTAACCGGGCATCCGCAAAGTCCATTTGTGTGTTGCAGCAAAACCCCCCTCTCTAAACAGCCCAAAACCCACCAAACTCTCTTCCATGCTCTAGGTCGTTCGATCACGATCGTGTGGGCGAAAACCGCACCTCATTTGGAGCCTCCTATCTCCCTCTACCTATAAATATGTGAGAACCCCGAAATTACGTTCGCAATCCAACCCTAGACAAACTTCCCTCCGCGCCGCCGGACAAAAATCACCACCGACGGACACGTCCGACTCCACCGCCGCGATGGCGCGCCACCGCTCGCTGCCGACGCCGGCCCGCGAGCCCGCGCGGGGCCCTCCCGGGCCCGAGCGCCCGCGCCTCCGCCGCGCCTCCTCCTCGCCCCGCCGCCCGCTCCGGTGTGCTCCGCCTCCTGCGCCGTCTCGCCGGCCGCCGCCGCCCGGCGCCTCCCGCGGGTCGCCGCCGGCGCGCCCCGGCCCCGCCCTGCCGGATCCGGTCGACGCCTCGTCCTCTCCTTCCCCTCCGCCGCCTTCCCCCAACGCCGGCCGCCGCCTCCTCTCCTTCCCCGTCCCCGGCCAACGAGCCTCGGGCTCGATCCAGATCCCCTATACGAGCCTACGGTTGACTTTCCCGAACCCTAAAAACTTCTAAGTCTTTTTCTGTTAGAGCAAGTGTCCCTGTTCATCATTGCATAACTCACTGTGCATAGCTCCGTTTCGCGCGTGTAATATATCGAATTTTTTGCCTTGTGATGCTCTACATTTTATTCAATTGCACTATGTTCATTAGAGGCCATCTTGATGCCCAAATCTCTGTTGCAAGAGTGCTAGTTGCTGTTATCTGCTGGTTCTTATCAGAACTTGGAGATTTATCATTTTTGTATCATTTAATCTGTGCATCTTATGGGCATGAGCTCTACATGTGTTTTGTTTTATGCCATGCCATCTTTCCATTGGTGTATACCATGTATTTTTGTGATCTCTTTTGTGACTAGCACAAGCATGCAAACTAGGCCCCGTAATGTTTCTGATTTCAGGGACTTTGTCTGCTGTTATTTTGTTGCCATGTAAACTTGACGCTACAGAGAGATCCATGCATATTTTGGAGATGTTCAGTAAGGATGATTTGTAGATATAGTTGTAATTGATCCATTGCTGCCTTTGTTTGCAATTATGGAGTGCCATAGCATGACTCAATCTTGCTCTACTTTTGCTATAAAATATTTCTGGCAGATTATTAACATGATATGCAATTTTGCCAAGCTTATTGTAGTTGATCCATACATGCTATGCTCTTTTTCTTGCCATGGTTAGCTTCATAAACATGCCATATTGCTGTAGATATTCTTGTTTTGTCATGCATTGCTCTGTAGTGAGTGCATCAAGCTCACAAAGATGCCCTCATATTATTGTTTCTGCCATGCTCTGTTTTTCTGCCAAGTCTGAAACCTGTTAACGAAACTTGCTATATTTACATGGTTGCCATCATATCTTCTTGTCCTTTTTGGCTTATGGTCAGTAAGGAACTTTTGTCATATGCATTTAGTAGAATACTGCCATGCCTTGTTTTTCCATGTTAACTTCCCATAGCATGTTGTTTTCATGCTCTGAACATTGCTACCTGATGCTGTTTTCTGCTATGTCCAGTAATTTCTCTAAGTCTGTGAACCTGTTATCTTTTGCACTTTTGCCATGCTTGTTTGAGCTTGATATGTTGTGATCTAGCCGTAGCTCAGTGTTCATCTTTTGTCAAGAATCTCCTCTAGATTACTGCCATGTGCTTTGTTGTTATGTTGGAGTGCTGTAGCATTGTTACTTGTTGCGTTTTAAGTGCTATCTTGCTGTTAATCGCAGATTCGTGTCATTCTTGTTTTGCTTGCCATTTGCAAACCGTGCATCCGTTTCCGGTGATCTTTATATCGATTTCGACCGAAATCATCTCATCTTTCCAATGGCATGCTTGGTTTGCTAAGTTACTGCCTTGTTCATCATTTTCCTTCCGGAGCACGCATATGCATCGCATATCATATCTTGCATATCATACATGTTTTGCATCATGTTGCTTGTGCATTTCTCGTGATTGATTGTGGTTACGCTACTTGTGTTCTTGTTGTGGGTAGAGCCGGGAGACGAGTTCGTGAACGAGGAACCTGTTGAGTACGCTTACGAGGATCAAGCTTTCGACAACTCTGAGAACCTTGGAAGCAAGATGACCACCCCTCGAAATCACTTCTATCTTTGCTTTGCTAGTTGTTCGTTCCAATGCCATGCTGCGCTACCTATCACTTGCTATATCATGCCTCCCATATTGCCATGTCAGCCTCTAACCATCCTTTCCTAGCAAACCGTTGTTTGGCTAAGTTACTGCTTTTGCTCAGCCCTTCTTATAGCGTTGCTAGTTGCAGGTGAAGTTGAAGTTTGTTCCATGTCGAAACATGGATATGTTGGGATATCACAATATCTCTTATTTAATTAATGCATCTATATATTTGGTAAAGGGTGGAAGGCTCGGACTTTTGCCTGGTGTTTTGTTCCACTCTTGCCGCCTTAGTTTCTGTCTTACCGGTATTATGTTCCTTGAGTTTGCATTCCTTACGTGGTTGGGTGATTTATGGGACCCCCTTGACAGTTCGCCTTGAATAAAACTCCTCCAGCAAGGCCCAACCTTGGTTTTACCATTTGCGACCTAAGCCTTTTTCCCCCGGGTTTTCTAGAGCCCGAGGGTCATCTTTATTTTAAACCCCCGGGCCAGTGCTCCTCTGAGTATTGGTCCAAACTGTCAGTCGCCGGTGGCCACCAGGGGCAACTCTGGTCTGGCCTACCGGAAGCTTGGACAATCCGGTGTGCCCTGAGAACGAGATATGTGCAGCTCCTATCGGGATTTGTCGGCACATTCGGGTGGCTTTGCTGGTCTTGTTTTACCATTGTCGAAATGTCTTGTAGACCGGGATTCCGAGACTGATCGGGTCTTTCCGGGAGAAGGTTTATCTTTCGTTGACCGTGAGAGCTTATGATGGGCTAAGTTGGGACACCCCTGCAGGGTATTATCTTTCGAAAGCCGTGCCCGCGGTTATGAGGCAGATGGGAATTTTTTAATGTCCGGTTGCAGAGAATTTGTCATTTGACCCAATTAAGATACATCAACCGTGTGTGTAGCCGTGATGGTCTCTTCTCGGCGGAGTCCGGGAGGTGAACCCGGTTTGAGTTATGAATGACGTAAGTAGGAGTTCAGGATCACTTCTTGGTCATTACTAGATGACGACCGTTCCGTTGCTTCTCTTCTCGCTCTCTTTTGCGTATGTTAGCCACCATATATGCTTATTGCCGCTGCAGCTCCACCTCATTACACCTTCCTTTCCTATAAGCTTAAATAGTCTTGATCTCGCGGGTGTGAGATTGCTGAGTCCTCGTGACTCACAGATTCTACCAAAACAGTTGCAGGTGCCGACGATGCCAGTGCAGATGATGGGATCGATCTCAAGTGGGAGTTCGACGAGGAACGTGGTCGTTACTATGACTCTTTTCCTGATGATCAGTAGTGGAGCCCAGTTGGGACGATCGGGGATCTAGCGTTTGGGGTTATCTTATTTTCATTTGGATCTTGACCGTAGTCGGTCTATGTTTGTATTTTGGATGATGTATGCATTATATTTATGTATTGTGTGAAGAGGCGATTGTAAGCCAACTCTTTATCCCATTCTTGTTCATTACATGGGATTGTGTGAAGATGACCCTTCTTGCGACAAAACCACTATGCGGTTATGCCTCTAAGTCGTGCCTCAACACGTGGGCGATATAGCCGCATCGTGGGCGTTACAGCCACCCTTGATCGGGGTTGGGCCACCTTCGCCACCATTCACCAGATCATGATCGGGTACATGCTGACGTTCAAGCTGCTGACCCCCGACACCATGAAGGTGATCGTCTTCAACGGCAACGGCGTGGAGGTGGTCACCAAGTGCGACAACGCTTTCGCCGTGGCTGCCTAAGTTCCTGTTGCTTGTTCCTTGTTGGTTCTTGGTTTAAGACTTGGGTTTCGTTTAAAACTTATCATACTATGTTGGTTTAAAACTTGTGATGCGTGGTTAAGACTTGTGTTTGTGCCTAAGTTTGTTCTGTTGCTCTAGTTTAGTTCTTAGTAGTTCATGTGTGCCTTTGGTAACCTCACCACATCGAGGAGGAGGTTACCACACAACTGTCCTCGATGTAACCAAACAACTGAATTTGTGTTTCCCCTCAAACAAGTCCGTAACCAAACATCAGACCTTTGGTTTCGGCACATGCAGGCTAGAGGGGATGCAGACAACCAATCAACATGTAGATGCTGATTTTTGCCTGCATATGCTCAATCAGTCCCAGTAGGACAAGTATGCAAAGTGCCTAAAAACGATGTAGGTAACCAAACACACCCTTAGTGATGTCACTCGTTTCATAGCCTAGGTGCGGTGAGGTCGGTTCGGCTGTGCTCATCTGATCTGACGAACACTTGCCAGCTCGGTTGTGCCTGGCAGGTCTAATCGTCTATTCGCTTGTTTGTGGTATTTGGGCGGGTGCATCTCCATAGGAGCAACCGGGCTATGTAAGTTGCCAGAAATTCCAATTTGGGACAGTCAATTTTTTGTGCCATTGATTTTTTGCTTCAAGATTCATGATTCTTATTTTTTTTTGTTTTGATGGTTGTTGTTTATTGGGCCTGAATTTTTGACCGGCCACTATTTTGGGTCAGTCGGTTTTTCATTGGGATGAAGCCCACTTCATGTTGTCTGCTTAGCTTCTCTTTTTTCTGTTTGTATGCATTTTTTGCTTTTTCATTTTTTCCCTTTTAGTCGGTTTTATGGGTGCTTTGGGGATGTTGAGTGAGTTTAAATATATAAATGCAAGTACTATGTAACATGAGTATAAATTATACTAGCTTGTGAAAATTGCACTACTACATGTTATTTATTGCATATTTAAAAAGGTTTTTATCATTTATGCCACTGGTTGTGTTTCACTACTCAGTTTTGCCACTACGAATTTCAACTGCTCAAAAATGCCATCGTTTCGTTAGGTGCATGCTAAAAAATGCCACTCGACACCATTATTGTCAACTCAAATCTCGTTTGCCATCTCATAATGACCAAAATACCTATAGATCAACATGTCAGCTCTCCCTCTATCCCACTACAATAAAGTGTGGGTCCCACTTGATCCGAACAACGTTCTTATTTTCTATAAAATCGTTTGCTTACTCCAAACAAGTGGGGTCCACATTTATTGTTGTGAGATAGAGAGAGGTGACATGTGGGAATAGGGGTATTTTTGTCATATAACATGGTCAACGAGTTTGACCTCACAATAACGATGTCTAATGGCATTTGTGAGCAAACATCTAATGGAATGATGGCATTTTTGACATATCTAATGGCATTTTTGAGAAAACATCTCACGGAGCGATGGCATTTTGAGTTGTTGTAATTTCTAATGGCAAAACTGAGTAGTGAGACACAACTAGTGGCATAAATGATTAAAACCCTATTTAAAAAGTGCAAAGTTGTGTGCAAACTTTAAAGTTTTTTTTTTCATTTTTCATAATAAAGGGTCATATCAATACCACCAATTCATTTTACCTTTTCAGTTTTTTCTTTTTGTTTTATTTTCTTTATTCTTTAAAGGTAACATCAATGCCACTAATTCATTCCAGCCAGCTGATTTTCTACAACAAAGGGGTTCACCATGGAAAGATAAAGTTTCTTAGGAAACTTCCTTTTTCAAAATTACACTATTATATAATTATTCTTGCATAATACAAAAAGCACAATATTTATGTAAATTGTGTGCCTTTTTCAGTATTTGCTTATTATTATTTTTCATTTTCTTTCTTCTTAAAGGGTAAAACAATGGCACTAATTCATTCTTCCTTAGAAAACTTAATTATTTTGCTTTTACGTTAGTTTTTGTTTCATTATAATTCTTCTTAAAGGGTAACACAAATGTCCGTAGTTCATTCTTCCTTAGATACTCCAATATTTTTATTTTCTTCTTCTTAAAGGATAACACCAATGTCATTAATTCATACTTCCTTAAGGAACTTCATTATATTGTTTTAGTTTTAGTTTCATTTTCTTTCTTTTTAAGTGGTAATACCAATGCCACTAATTCATTCCTTCTTAGGAAACTTATTTTTCTGAAACTCCACTATTATATGCTTATTCTTGCATATTATAAAAAAGCGCAATTTCTCAGGAAGTTGTGTGCAAATTTTATAATTTTATTTTCATTTATTTTTTAAAGGGTAATATCAATGCCACTAATTCATCCATTCGTGAAAAATTCATTATTTTGATTTGGATTCAATTTTTATTTCATTTCCTAAGGGTAATGCCAATGCCACTAATTCAGTACTTCATAGGAACCTAGTTTTACCGAAATTCCACAAGTATATGATTATACTTGCATATTATAAAAACCAATTTCTCTTTAATTGTGTGCAATTTCACTATCACATTATTGTTCTTACATAATATATAAAAAGTAATTTTTGTATAAACTGTGAGCAAATTTTGTCAGTATTTTTTAAATTCTTATTTTATTTTTTTCTTTCAAGGTAATACCAATGCCAATAATTCTTTCCTTCTTAGAAAAATTCATTTTAATAGAAATTGTACAAATAATTTTTAATTTTCTGATTTATTTTTAGGGTAATACCAATGCCACTAATTTGTTCTTCCTTAGAAAACCGCATTATTTCCTTTTTATTTTGGTTTTTGTGTCATTTTCTTTCTTCTTTAAGGGTAATATAAATGTCACTAATTCATTCCTTCTTAGGAAAACTTATTTTTTTCTAAAATTGAACTGTTATATGCTTATTCATGCATATTATAGAAAAGCGCAATTTCTGTGTAATTATGTGCAAATCTTGTGATTTTTCATTTTATAACTTCTTAAAGGGTAATATCAACGCCACTAATTCATCCACTCTTGGAAAATTTGATTATTTTGATTTTATATTAGTTTTTATCTTATTTTATTTGTTTATAAGGGTAATACTAATGCCACTAGTTCAATACTTCTTATGAAACTTCTTTTTAGAGAAATTCCACTAGTATGTCATTATTTTTTGCATATTATAAAAATCATATTTTTCTCTTTAATGTGTGCAATTTCACTATTATATGTTTAATCTTGCGTATTATAAAAAACGCCATTTTTATATAATTTGTGAGCGAATTTTGTCATTATTTTAAAATTATTTTTCTTTAAGGGTAATACAAATGCCACTAATTCTTTCTTTCTTGGAAACTTCATTTTTTTGTTTAGTATACTAGTGTAGGGGAATGAGAAAGCTAGAGGAAGTAAAAGTCTTTTATGTTATCTGCACACAGTTGCATAATATTACTTTTCTTTTAAATTTTTGTTTGTCTAATTTAGGGTTAATTCACTCCCATGATTCATTTTTCCTTAGAAAGAAATTTGTTATTTGCTTTTTCTTCTGTTCAAATTGTCATGTGCTAGCTCCAATGATGTGAAGAAACATTACTCAAAATCTTTGCCTAAAATATTAGCTCCACTGCCATGTACAAGTGAATTAGAACGTAGAATTTAAGTAAAATATTAGCTCTCCCTGTAACGTTTTGGATCTATCACCCTGTACGTCTAGTATTATTGATGAAAAAGTGTGACTGAAACAGCTTATTTTGAGGCAACTTACAAGGGAGTAGAGCTTCCTCCGGCTATTTTTTTCATTAAATGTAAGCCAACAGAAGTCACATTACAGGTTCCTTCCAGCAACATGAAGCTATGCTACCTATCACAGACCACAAGACAGCCGCATTTCGGTAGCCGGTGAAAACGAAAAAACCCATACACGGGATTTTTATCTCATCACTGATCTGGGAATTTAGACTTCCATCGAGTGCCTGACTGCTGATCCACGGGGTCTTTGATCCGGCTCGAACCAATTCGTTTGTGAGTAGCAAGCGTTGGCGCAATTCGGAGGCGACTATTCAACTATTATACTCCCTCCGTAAACTAATATAAAAGCGTTTAGATCAGTACTTTAGTTATCTAAACATTTTTATATTAGTTTATGGAGGGAGTATCAACTCGAGCCTCTTGGCCTGGAAACTTGCCCTTTGGGGTTTTGGTGGCCGCGACGAGGTACGTGATCATATCGCGGCGGCACATCGGGCACGTCGACTGCCGGTGGAACCATGGCAGGAGGCACCGGGCGTGGAAGTCGTGCGAGCACGGCAACATCAGGGCGTCGGGACCGTCGACCTCGTGCGCCGCCAGATTCTCCATGCACACGCAGCACTCCGAGGTACCCGCATTGACTCCTCGGGCCGCCGCCATGAACCGGCAGTGCGCCGCCGTGACCTGCTTGCACGCGAGGAGCAGCGCCTTAGGCTCGCTGTACACGGCGTTCACACGGACGGTCACCAACACGTCGACGGTGCCGTAGGGCGGGGCGACGCCCATGTTTTGGTCGGTCGCGTCTCGGTACCCGCCCACTATAGAGGTGGCCAGACGGTGTGGCAGGAACTCGTCCCAGTTGTCGACGGCGAGGTCGAACTCGCCGACGACCGGCGTCTGGGCGAGCATCTGGTGGATGATCTCGATGCAGGTCCGGTAGCTCCGGAAGAAGGCGTCGGGATCGTAGAGGTAGAACACTTTGTCGAACGGCCGGGGCGGGTCCTTGTGCACGAGCTTTGGTACGGTGCTGGAGCTCCCCACCGCGCGCAGCAGGTAATTTACGATCAGGTTGCCGTGCAGGCGCATGCAGGCGCACTGGCCGAGCAGGGCTGTCCTTTCACCCATGGTCCATCCACCCGTACTTTTATTTTGATTCCAAAATTCATAACACTTTTTTTTACTTTTGAACTGATGATCCGATTTACAATCCGTTTGCAGATTCGTGTTCATGGCATTTAAATCTTTAAAACAAGATCAAACTTGGACACATTTTGAACAAGTTTAAATTCAAATTTTGATATCATAATGGAACTTATATGAAATATGAGATGATACGATGATGAAGCCGGAGTGAATCAATAATGAAAACATGCAAAAGGGAACTCAATAAACCATAATGAAATTCTATATCAAATCTGAGATGAAATGTTGTTGAGTTGTGGAATGAAACAAACAACAGAAACATGCAAAAGGGAATGTATAAAAACAATGAAAACATGTAAAATTATGATGACATAGAAGTGATATCGTATAGAAAATGTGTGAAAAGAACACATTTAGAGCCCAACCCAACCATGAAAGATAATTTAACAAAACGATATGAAAACTCTAAAAATAGAAACTATGGGTTTTGTTTCTCCAGTGGGTACGTTTTAATATAGGCACTAGAAACTATGGAGGAGCTGGACACTAGTGGGTATGTTTTAATATAGGCACTAGAAACTATGGAGGAGCTGGACACTAGTCGTGCGAGACAAGCGTCCAGCTCCTCCAGTGTCCAGTTTACGCTCCACGACCATTGCAAGGTTTCTACCAGAGTCCTCCCAACCGATGAAAATTGAAGGTACAAATCTTGGACTGAAATTTTGATTTCTTACACTCTGAAGAATGAGCATGGCTGAGGTTCAGTAAACATTTAGAATCCCTAGCACAGTGAGTGAATGATGATGAAGAACCAATCAAACAAAAGAATTGCACATTTGCTAGCATTAAAGAATGTCTAACCGATGCTCTGTTGCTCCAATGTGTCTTTTATGTCAGACTTTCCTGTTAGATGTGTATGTTCAGAGTTGAGACATAGAAACTTGACAAATCAACAACAATATTAATTAACCTGTCAGAGTTGAGACATATATTAATATTAGCCTTTCATCACTCCTTTGCACATCTACTCACAAAAATGACAGGAAACAACATAAATCAGAAACAACATCTTGTCTAATTCGAACTGTTACCCCCACATAAGAGTTGACTTGGCATAAAACATCATCATCATGCAGAAATTCAGGTCTGAATAGTAACAGTAGTCTTGCATTCAAGAGGCAAGATGCAGGGTGCTACTAATCAACTTACAGAGATCCTTTCTGCCTTATAGTAGTACTTGAGGTCAAAAGGGTCAGGAAACCCAAAATCAGAAGCTAGTTCGTGAGAGTAAGCTGGACCGGACCCCTCACCGACTGGACTCTTGAAGAGCTGCAGTTTGCAACCTTTGCTCGACCATTTTGCACTGATCAGAGGCTTCAGTTTGTCATTCACATAACCCGACCCCGAAGTGAAACATTCGCTGGCTACCACAACAACCATCTGCTCCAGCACCCGCCCTCTCTCCGCAAGGAACTTGAGGAAAACAACCTCGCTTCTCGACCCTCGGAACTCATAGAAAAACACCTTCTTCATGCTCTGCGCAACACATTTGATGGGGGCGCCCTCCTGCCAGAACTTGATGTTCACCTTGCCAGTGGGCTCTTCAGATATGGTGGGTGACTGCAGATGAAATCGCCGCATACATAGTTCAGGACATATCATGCAGCAGCAGGCCATCAATCACATAATTGACCTCAGGAGCAGATGCTAGATATATAGACACTAACTAGTATTGCTAAATCGCCACTGCAGAAAGTTTATCTAGTATTGCAAAATCATAAAACCAATTTTACCTGAACATGGAGCGTCTCCAGGTTAGGAAAGCATCTGAGGAAACCAGGCACTTTCTTGCTTGACAGCATTGCGGATACCGAACTGCACCTCTATGGCCAAAATCTGGACACTAGGGACAATGCTCTCCTTTGTTCCAGCCTGCAATGCAACCAAGGACAGATAAACAGCTAATTGGGATGATAGATTGGGAGTATTATTAATTGACACAGCACAGCTACACATGCAAATCAAATTAGGGATAATGCTCTCCTTGTTCCCAGCCTGCAAATGCACATATATTCACATCAAATCTAATTCAGACCATATATTGGCATAGCAGGTATACACTACAAGCGAGCTGCATACCACGATAACCGTGTTGCTAATCCCCAACTCTTGCTCTCCTGGCTGAAGATATCCCAGCACACGCAGGTTAGGTGCATGCCCAATCTTGATCCTGGAAGAGCAGTTCATGGGGGAGAGGCTGGTGGCAGTGAGCTCGCTCTCAAGAAAAGTTGTACACTGGAAGAGCCTCTCCAGGCGAGGGGCATCGACCACGTCGATGTCTTTCAAGTGGGTATAGTCCAGCTGAACGCACCGCAGGCTCTGGCTGACGAGGCGGAGGCGCACTCCGGTCTGGCTCGCCATGATGACGAGGAATTCCAGGACGGGGCTTCTTTCAAGCATGAATGCCAGATCGCAGTCCTCCATGACAGTCATGCATAGTCCGAGCTCACGGAGTTTGGGGAAGCCTGCGCCGCGCGGCACGGCGGCCATGTCCGGGAGCCTCCAGACGCCGAGGTAGAGGCGGGTGAGGGAGGCGCCGCAGCTGAAGATGGTGGCGGGGAGGCGCAGGTCTAGCGGCCAAGGGCGGTTAACAAAGATGAGCTCCTCGACCCCCTTGGCGGCGAGGACGTCCAGCCAGCGGGTCATCTCGCCCCGGTGCTCGTCCATGGTGGTGCAGGTGAGGTGGACGCAGCGGAAGGGGCCCGGGTGCGCCGCGAGGATGCGGGACACCGCAGCGGTGACGGCGCGGTGAGAGGGAGCGCCGATGGTGAACGGATCGGCGGCGCCGCCGTCCGGAAGCAGGTGGCTGTCGACAAGAGCGAGGGGCGCCGAGCGACAGAGTGGGCGCCAGCGCGAGGAGAGGGCGGCGGTGCGCGCGGCGTCCTTGGCGGGGAGGCGGGAGATGACGTCGCGGAGGACCACGTCGGGCAGGCGGCTGATGCGGTCGACGCCGTTGTGGACCCACCACGCGCCGGCGAGCGAGAGGGTGGGGGTGGGGGAGACGGGCGCTTCTGGGAGGTAGTCGTACGCGACATAGAGGAAGAGCTTTATGCCGAGGTCCAGCATCTCGGGGTCCTCGCCGTCGCGCTCCATCCTGGCGAGCATACGGCTCCTGGAGGTACCGATGATGAACTGCGGGTCCCCGCCGGTGGGGTGACGGCGAGGATTTTGGTCTTGCGGGGTAGCGAAGGATGATTGAGGAATGGAGGCGAGGGTTTCGTTGTATTGGGCCAAACGTCCGAATCAGGTCTCTGCTGGGCCCATGAGACAGCTTCTCTTCAATTCCAACGTGGCAATTGCCACATTCCAAATACACCATGCGCTTGCATTTACACTATAGCTCCTTTTTTTCCTAAAAAAATGCAGTGTAGTCCACAGACAAAGATGTAGGAGCCGGCCATCCAACTGCACCCCTAAATGTCCAACGAGGTCCAGTCAATTTGAATTTCAAATACATGGCGCCCGATCACAACCAAAAATAAGCCGATGTTTATAGTTTTTACATGCCCGGTCACAAAAGTATCTCAGTTTGGCGGATTTTTTTGTCATGCTGGACCGGTCATCCGAGCATCCACGCTCACTTAGTCGCCGGCTCCTCCTTGCCATCCACCTCCGTCTCAGCCCCCTCCTTCTTCATTCAAGCACTTAACATACTGAGACGGATGGCTTTGCACGATCATCCTTGCATCGTCATTCAACTCCTCCATCTTCAAGGTCAACATCCTTTTTTTCAAGGTCAACACCTTTGAATGTTTGTGAAGCGGCCGTGATCTCAACCTTCTTCTCTTCAAGCCTGGTTTTCTTCTCTTTGAGTTTGAGCTTCTTGTCGGCCACCGCCATCAAGATGTTAAGCCTCTAGGCCAGGACGGCGTGTACATAGACGATGATGACGCGGTGCCCCGCGTCCCCGTCCACCCCCTACACCACGCCCGCCGCAACCCTTCATTTTGAGCGGAGCCTCCTTTGCCTTCTGTTTGAGGCGGTGTGCTTGTCGTGCCGCCGAGTTTATCTTTCGGGCGGCCGCCTTTGCCGGATCCTCCACCTCCGCAGTCTCTGACAACTTTTCGTACAAGTCAATGCGGCGACGATGGTGAAAAAGGCCAGGGATTAGGGTCGAGAGCGGCAGGATGGTATCGGAGAGGGTTGAGAATGGGGGGGGGTACCGAAACGGTGCGTCCAACTCCAAATGCACGAGCTTTGCCTCTGGTTTGGGTGGACCATGGGTGTAGGGGTCGTACGTGGAGGGTGCCTGTATTCCCGCAAAGTCCCCTGGTTTTCTTTTTGGTTTGCGGGAAAACAGACACCCGGACTGGTCCACAGACAAAGGTGGGACACCATTAAATGGCTTGTGGCGTCCGGACAGCTCGGTCTGAACACTTGGGTTTGAAGGTCTGTGTTGAAGATGCCCTAATTGCCATGGAATTGGTATTAGATGGTCTAGGGTGTGTGTGAATTTGTTGTTTTGACAAGAGTCTCTTGAACATGATATGGTTGTTGGATCTCTCTAGAAAATCAGTGAAATCACCATGCCTGGCAATCTCACACTAGCACACATGTGCAATGCAGGTGAAAAAGAAAGGAATTGCAATTGACAACCATATTTTTTGGCCATCAAAATTTTTGTTTAAAAATGCATAGTAGTTAGTAACAATTTTCCATGTTGGATGCTAACACTACTAGAATCAGCCCCTATGCCGACGACCCAGGGCGTTGGCATAGCCCTGATTCCCATCGGGACAGGCCTATGCCGATGGCCCCCGTCGGCATAGGGCCGTCGGCAACATATGCGTCAGCGTACCCCCGGAGGCCGTCGGCATAGAAAGGCCGTCGACATAGATGATATCCCGATGTCCGTACATCTATGCCGACGGCCCGGGCTGTCTGCAACGTTCCTAGCCTAACGGTGGCTGTCGGCGCCGCCGTCAAGTGCTGCCCAACCAGGAGGCGCCACGTGGCAAGCCTATGCCGACGGCCTAGCCGTCGACATAGCTATGCCACGTGGCGCCTGCTACCTCTTGAGCACTGCGTTGGTTTTCCCTTGAAGAGGAAAGGGTGATGCAGCAAAGTAGCGTAAGTATTTCCCTCAGTTTTTGAGAACCAAGGTATCAATCCAGTAGGAGGCCACGCACGAGTCCCTCGCACCTACACAAACAAATAAATCCTCGCAACCAACGCGATAAGGGGTTGTCAATCCCTACACGGTCACTTACGAGAGTGAGCTCTGATAGATATGATAAGATAATTTTTTTGGTATTTTTATGATAAAGATGCAAAGTAAATAAAAGGCAATAAAAATAACTAAGTGTTGGAAGATTAATATGATGGAAAATAGACCCGGGGGCCATAGGTTTCACTAGTGGCTTCTCTCAAGAGCATAAGTATTACGGTGGGTGAACAAATTACTGTTGAGCAATTGACAGAATTGAGCATAGTTATGAGAATATCTAGGTATGATCATGTATATAGGCATCACGTCTGAGACAAGTAGACCGACTCCTGCCTGCATCTACTACTATTACTCCACACATCGACCGCTATCCAGCATGCATCTAGAGTATTAAGTTCATAAGAACAGAGTAACGCTTTAAGCAAGATGACATGATGTAGAGGGATAAACTCATGCAATATGATATAAACCCCATCTTGTTATCCTCGATGGCAATAATACAATACATGCTTTGCTGCCCCTACTGTCACTGGGAAAGGACACCGCAAGATTGAACCCAAAGCTAAGCACTTCTCCCATTGCAAGAAAGATCAATCTAGTAGGCCAAACAAAACTGATAATTCGAAGAGACTTGCCAAGATAACCAATCATACATAAAATAATTCAGAGAAGATTCAAATATTGTTCATAGATAAACTTGATCATAAACCCAAAATTCATCGGTCTCAACAAACACACCGGAAAAGAAGATTACATCGAATAGATCTCCACGAGAGAGGGGGAGAACATTGTATTGAGACCCAAAAAGAGAGAAGAAGCCATCTAGCTAATAACTATGGACCCAAAGGTCTGAGGTAAACTACTCACACATCATCGGAGAGGCTATGGTGTTGATGTAGAAGCCCTCCGTGATTGATGCCCCTTCCGGCGGAGCTCCGGAACAGGCCCCAAGATGGGATCTCACGGGTACAGAAGGTTGCGGCGGTGGAATTAGGTTTTTGGCTCCGTATTTGGTAGTTTGGGGGTACGTAGGTATATATAGGAGGAAGGAGTACGTCGGTGGAGCAACAGGGGGCCCACGAGGGTGGAGGGCGCGCCCTGGGGGGGTAGGCGAGCCCCCTACCTCGTGCCCTCCTGGTTGATGTCTTGACGTAGGGTCCAAGTCCTCTGGATCACGTTCGTTCCGAAAATCACGTTCCCGAAGGTTTCATTCCGTTTGGACTCCGTTTGATATTCTTTTTCTGCGAAACTCTGAAATAGGCAAAAAACAGCAATTCTGGGCTGGGCCTCCGGTTAATAGGTTAGTCCCAAAAATAATATAAAAGTGTATAATAAAGCCCAATAATGTCCAAAACAGAATATAATACACCATGGAACAATCAAAAATTATAGATACGTTGGAGACATATCAGCGCCTCCGGGCTGCTCCTGTAGCAGGGCTACGCCGATGGCTGAGCCGTCGGCATAGATGCCACGTGGCGGCTGCTGGGAGCTCACGCTAGCCCTATGCCGATGGCAAGGCCGTCGGAATAGTTTGTGTCTGTTTTTTTTTCTTTTTTCTGTTTTTTCCAGTTCAATTCAATTCAAAATATACATCACATATGAAAGATGCAAATAGACAAACTGATCACATATAAGTATCGTCCGGCACCATCACAGCAATATATGCATCATCACACAACATAAGGAGCATCACAAAGCATAAGCATCTCACAAACAACAATAGCATAACAAACATAAAGACCACAAGTGTATCATCACCACCAAGACCGCCACAAGTCACCCGAAAGCTTAAGCGCTAGGACGTCGAGCACTGCCAAGGTCGTCACTGCCAAGTCCGCCGAAGCCCAAGTCATCACTGCTAGCGGCAGCGCTACCGCCAAGACCGCCACCGCCATCGCCTCCGCCTCCGTGGATCGGAGTGATCGGGCTCCGTGACTCAGGAGTGGTGCCAAGACCAGCACCACCACCAACGGTAGATCCACCGGTTCCCTGGATGTTGAAAAGACATGTTAAGGGGATATATGACTGTGTTGAATAAACGATATGCTTTGGGTGAATAGCTTGGGGATGAACTAACCGGCGAGGGGCTAGAGTTCTGTGCCAGAAACTCCTCAAAGGTAAGCAGCACTGGTTGTGGTGGAGGAGATGGTGCTGGTTGCAATTGAGGAACCTTGCCGGCCGCCATTTCCTCAAGAGCGTGCTGCATCCTGCGATTGTTATGCTCATGGAATGCAAAAAGGCTCTCGTGCCACGCCATGGTCTCCTGGCGTGTGTACTCCATGTAGGCCTACGGTATGACATGATGGAACTCATAAAACTACTCAATGCGGAAAATAAAGTGAGCAATGAAGATAAGAGGGAAAATACTTACAGATTGCCGCTCCTAAAAGAGGGACTGTGACTGCGCACTGGTCATGGGCGTGCTCGTGCGCTGGCTCAGGGTCGGCTCGGTAGCTCAGAGCTGTGTGTAGGAGATAGAAGGAGTGATCACAGCATCCAGAACCGCCTCCCGACCGTGCTTCTTGGGCCCCATGCCCACCACCACCCTCTCGTCCAGATTCGCGCTAATGGGGTCAGATGTGCCAGGATGTGACCTCTGATACCCCTCGGAGTAGGCCTTCTTCTTCTGCGCGGTCTTGCCGTAGTACTTGGCCTCGCCAGGCTTGGGATTCTTCCGCGTATGGGCGATCTCCCACGCCTCCATGTGTGAGAGCGGCCGCTTCAGTTTCTCCTCCTGCACCACCAAACAGAGGTTAGTCATACATAAGAAAGTGACGGTAAATAGAAGAAGAAGATTGTTTAATGAGGTTAGTCATACATGAAGTGTCTTGTGGAGAAAGTGGTTCCGGTTTCCCTGAGCATGTACTCCCTCTTTCCCTCGGTTAGCCTTGTTTTTTATGCTCGTAGCCGCCCAGGCTCCATCCTTATCACACCACAGATCCACCAATGCAGCCCAGGACTCGTCTTTTCCATAACACAGATTTGGACACACCTACATAATGAAAGCATAATGGCATGTCAACACGAAACAGTGAAATGGACCACAAACATCGGAATGAAAAATCTTTTATACTTACCACCAAGTACTCGTGCCTCTCCAGGGTAACGCCCATCCTTCGCGCTTCATCCTTGGTCATCTTCACACCAAGAGCGTCGTGATAGTATGTCGAGATGGCCACCCAGCGCACCTCGTACTCAAACTGGCGGGCCTTCTTCTTGGCTTGGCGCAGCACGATCTGGTCGGTAGTGGCCTTGTGCTCCGGAAGAACTCGATAGTATTTCTACAATCATTCATGAAACAAGAAATAGAAGAAGCCATGAGTTAAATCATTCATGAAACCAGAATGGACTTGTGCTTCTGAAGAGAACTCACCCAGAAATTAGTGATCACGGCCTTGGCATGGGTCTCATGGTCCGCGTGGAGGGCCGCTTCCCAGTGGTCCCAGCTCGTGGCCAAAACCCGACGGTCCGGGTGCCTGACTGGATTCGGACAGTACAGCCCCAGCCAGTGTACCTTCAGCAAGACGGTGATGAGGCCGTTGGGAATACGGGCCCCTTTAGGATATATCCAGTTGCTGCAAAAGAATGAAATATTAGCATGTGACAAGCAAAATAAAGAACTACCGGAATGAGCATGTGATAAGCAAAAGAATGAAATTATTATAAAGTGCCACTTACTCTTTCCCCGTGGGCTCAATGAGCCACTTCTGCTCCTCGGTAGCAGGAATCTGTTTTGGTAGCTTCGCGTTACCACGCAGCCACCCCTTGTTGCCAACCCCCTCCCCGCCACCACCATCATCCCCGCCACCACCCTCCTCCTCGCCTGCCTCCTCCTCCTCCTCGTCCCCCTCCCCAACCTCCTCCTCCACCTCCTCCTCGGCCCCATCCCGAACCTCCTCCTCCTCCTCGTCCTACTCCTCCTCCTCCTCATCAGAGGGTACATCACTAGAGGAGGGCCTCGAAGACAACACCCCTAAGTCGGTGAGGTGCGCTCTTTCTGGCCGCGACCCCCTGTAGTGTTGGGGAACGCGGTAATTTCAAAAAATTCCCACGCACACGCAAGATCCATCTAGGTGATGCATAGCACCGAGAGGGGAGAGTGTTGTCCACGTACCCTTGATACGTCTCCGTCGTATCTACTTTTCCAAACATTTTTGCCCTTGTTTTGGACTCTAACTTGCATGATTTGAATGGAACTAACCTGGACTGACGCTGTTTTCAGCAGAATTGCCATGGTGTTATCTTTGTGCAGAAACTAAAGTTCTCGAAATGACCTGAAACTTCACGGAGATTATTTTTGGAAATAATAAAAAATACTCGCGAAAGAATCAAGGCCAGGGGGCCCACACCCTGTCCACGAGGGTGGGAGGCGCGCCTGCCCCCCTGGGCGCGCCCCCCTGCTTCGTGGGCCCCCTGGTGCTCCACCGACCTCAACTCCAACTCTATATATTCACGTTCGGGGAGAAAAAATTGGAGAGAAGGATTCATCGCGTTTTATGATACGGAGCCGCCGCCAAGCCCTAAACTCTCTCGGGAGGGCTGATTTGGAGTCCGTTCGGGGCTCCGGAGAGGGGAATCTGTCGCCGTCGTCATCATCAACCATCATCACCAATTTCATGATGCTCGCCGCCGTGCATGAGTAATTCCATCGTAGGCTTGCTGGACGGTGATGAGTTGGATGAGATTTATTATATAATCGAGTTAGTTTTGTTAGGGTTTGATCCCTAGTATCCACTATGTTCTGAGATTGATGTTGCTATGACTTTGCTATGCTTAATGCTTGTCACTAGGGCCCAAGTGCCATGATTTCAGATCTGAACCTATTATGTTTTCATGAATATATGTGAGTTCTTGATCCTATCTTGCAAGTCTATAGTCACCTACTATGTGTTATGATCCGGCAACCCCGAAGTGACAATAATCGGAACCACTCCCGATGATGACCGTAGTTTGAGGAGTTCATGTATTCACTATGTGTTAATGCTTTGGTCTGGTACTCTATTAAAAGGTGGCCTTAATATCCCTTAGTTCCAATAGGACCCCGCTGCCACGGGAGGGTAGGACAAAAGATGTCATGCAAGTTCTTTTCCATAAGCACGTATGACTATATTCGGAATAAATGCCTACATTACATTGATGAACTGGAGCAAGTTCTGTGTCACCCTATGTTATATCTGTTGCATGAATAATCACATCCGACATAATTCTCCATCACCGATCCAATGCCTACGAGCTTTTCACATATTGTTCTTTGCTTATTTACTTTTTCGTTGCCACTGTTACAATCACTACAAAACCCAAAAATATTACTTTTGCTACCGTTATCACTACTATCATACTACTTTGCTACTAAATACTTTGCTGCAGATATTAAGTTATCCAGGTGTGGTTGAATTGACAACTCAACTGCTAATACTTGAGAATATTCTTTGGCTCCCCTTGTGTCGAATCAATAAATTTGGGTTGAATACTCTACCCTCGAAAACTGTTGCGATCCCCTATACTTGTGGGTTATCAAGACTATTTTCTGGCGCCGTTGCCGGGGAGCATAGCTCTATTCTTTGAGTCACTTGGGATTTATATCTGCTGATCACTATGAAAAACTTGAAAGACGAGAAAACCAAGATTTATCCCTCAACTACGAGGGGAGGTAAGAAACTGCCATCTAGCTCTGCACTTGATTCACCTTCTGTTTTGAGTAAGCTTGCGACACCTAAACCTGCTTCTGCTATTAATTCCGATATGTCGCATGTTATTGATGATGCCACTTCTGCTATGCATGATACTTATGATGAAACTACTTCTATGCTTGATAATATTGTGCCACTAGGTGAATTTCTTGATGAACAACTTGCTAGGGCTAGAGAGAATGAAATTATTGAAACTGATAATATTGATGAAAGTGATGATGAAGATTCTCCCCCTAGATATGAATTGCCTGTTGTGCCTGAGGGTTATGTTATGGATGAAGAAACTGCTATAGACTTTCTTGCTTGCAATGATAGGAATTATCTTAAGAAATTATTAGCTAAGCTTAAAGAAAAAACTCTGAATGCTAGAATGAAATATGATCCTGCTTATGCTACTTCACCTATTTTTGTCACTGATAAGGATTATGAATTCTCGGATGATCCTGATATATTTACTTTGGTTGAATCTGATCTTTTTATGGCTATGAATCTGAAACTGTTGTGGCACATCTTACTAAATTAAATGATATAGCCACCCTGTTCACCAATGATGAGAAAACTCGCTACTATTATATCCTTAAAATATTTCTGTTCTCATTAAAGGGTGATGCTAAGATATGGTTTAATTCTCTTGATCCTGGTTGTGTGCGTAGCCCCCAGGATATGATTTATTACTTCTCTGCTAAATATTTTCCTGCTCATAAGAAACAAGCTGCTTTAAGGGATATATATAATTTTGTGCAAATTGAAGAAGAGAGTCTCCCACAAGCTTGGGGGAGGCTTCTCCAATTACCTAATGCTTTACCTGATCATCCTCTTAAGAAAAATGAAATACTTGATATCTTTTACAATGGACTAATCGATGCTTCTAGAGACCACCTGGATAGTTGTGCTGGTTGTGTTTTCAGGGAAAGAACAGTCGATCAAGCGAAAATTCTATTGAATAATATGTTGACCAATGAAAATAATTGGACACTTCCTGAACCAACCCCTAAGCCAACTCCGAAGAAAAGGGGTATTCTATTTCTCAGTCCTGAAGATATGCAAGAGGCAAAGAAATCTATGAAGGAAAAAGGTATTAAAGCTGAAGATGTTAAGAATTTACCTCCTGTTGATGAAATACATGGTCTTAATCTACCTCCTGTTGAATAAATACATGGTCTTGATAACCCGACACAGGTAGTAAAGGTAAATTCTCTCTATAGATATGATAAAGCTGAAATCCCTCCTACCAAGTTTGCTAGCCAATGTTTAGATGAGTTTGATAATTTTATGGTTAAGCAAGAAAACTTCAATGCTTATTTTGGTAGAGAATTAAAATGCAATGCTTATATGATTGAACACTTGAGTGATTATATGTCTAGAGTTAAAAGTGAACTTAAACTCATTAGTAAACATGCTTCTATGGTTACCACTCAAGTAGAACAAGTACTTAAAGCTCAAAATGATTTGCTCAATGAATTGAATAGTAAGAATAATGACTTTGGTGTTAGAGTTGCAACTAGAGGGGGTAAAGTGACTCAGGAACCTTTGTATCCTGAGGGCCACCCTAAGAGAATTGAGAAGGATTCTCAGAGAAATAATTTAGATGCACCTAGTCCTTCTAAAAATAAGAAAAAGAAAAATGACAGGACTTTGCATGCCACTAGTGAACCTGTTGTTGACACACCTGAGAATCCCAATGATATCTCTATTTCTGATGCTGAAACACAATCTGGTAATGAACATGAACCTAATGATAATGCTAATGATGATGTTCATGTTGATGCTCAACCTAGCAATGATAATGATGTAGAAATTGAACCTGCTGTTGATCTTGATAACCCACAATCAAAGAATCAACGTTATGATAAGAGAGACTTTGTTGCTAGGAAGCACGGTAAAGAAAGAGAGCCATGGGTTCAGAAACCCATGCCTTTTCCTCCTAAACCATCCAAGAAAAAGGATGATGAGGATTTTGAGCGCTTTGCTGAAATGATTAGACCTATCTTTTTGCGTATGCGTTTTACTGATATGCTCAAAATGAATCCTTATGCTAAGTATATGAAGGATATTGTCACAAATAAAAGAAAGATACCGGAAGCTGAAATTTCCACCATGCTTGCTAATTATACTTTCAAAGGTGGAATACCTAAGAAACTTGGAGATCCAGGAGTACCAACTATACCATCACTACTGGAATCAGCTAATTTGCCATCTGCCAGCTCTTTGCCGTCTGCTAGCTGACGGCAAAGAAGCTCTTTGCCATCAGCTACCCGAAAGCAGACGGCAAAGAAAAGGCTGACGGCAAAGAATCTCTTTGCCATCTGCCAGCTCTTTGCCGTCTGCCAGCAGACGACAAAGAATCTTTGCCGTCCGCTGGCAGACGGCAAAGAGTGAGGTGGCCCCCACCCCCCGCTCGTTTGAAAAAATCTTAACGGCCCACCTCTTTGCCGTCCGCTAGCAGACGGCAAAGAGGCAAAAAGGCGGACGGCAAAGGCTGGCGGACGGCAAAGAGGGCACTTTACTAACGACAGGTACCCCCCCCCCCGCCCGTTACTCACTTCCTCCTCGCCCTTCTCCTCCCACCCCGCCGCCCGCCGCGCGCCGCCGCCCCGTCGCCCCCGCCGCCCTGTCGCCCCACCGCCCCGGCTCCCCGCCGCCCCACCGCCCCCCCGCCCCGGCCCCCCGCCGCCCCACGCCCCACCGCCGCCCCGGCCCACAGCCGCCCCGCGCCCCCCGCCGCCCCAGGCCGCCTCCTCCACCGCCCCGCCCCGGCCCCCCGCCGCCCCGCCTCCTCCACCGCCCCGCCCCGGCCCCCCGCCGCCCCGGCCCCCCGCCGCCCGGGCCCCCGCCGCCCCGCCTCCTCCACCGCCCCGCCCCGTCGCCGCCCCCTCCCCGACCCGTCGCCGCCCCCCACAGTGAGCCCCTGCCATTTTTTTTTCTGTTTTTTGTTTTTCTTTTCTGTTTAGATAAGGTTTTTTAGTTTAAGTTTTTTCAGTTTAGAATTAATTAGTTTAGGTTATTTAGTTTAATTAGTTTAGGTTTAATTAGTTTAAATAGTTTAGTTTTAATTAGTTTAGGTTTCTAGTTTAGGTTTAGGTTAAGTAGAAGGGGGAAGAAGAAGAAGAAGAAGAAGAAGAGGAGGAGGAGGAGGAGGAGGAGGAGGAGGAGGAGAAAGAAGAAGAAGAAGAAGAAGAAGAAGAAGAAGAAGAAGAAGAAGAAGAAGAAGAAGAAGAAGAAGAAGAAGAAGAAGAAGAGGAGGAGGAGGAGAAAGAAGAAGAAGAAGAAGAAGAAGAAGAAGAGGAGGAGGAGGAGGAGGAGGAGGAGGAGAAAGAAGAAGAAGAAGAAGAAGAAGAAGAAGACGGGGGATGAGAAGAAGTAGAAGAATGAGAAGAAGTAGAAGTAGTAGAAGAATGAGAAGACCCCCTGACCGCCTGACCCCCCAACCCCGACACCACACCCCGACACCCGACCCCGACTCCACCCCGACACCCGACCCCCTAACCCCCTGACCCCGACACGACACCCCGACCCCCCGACCCCCTGACCCCCTGACCCCGACACGACACCCCGACCCCCCGACCCCCCGACCCCGAAACAGCACCCCGACCCCGACACGGCACCCCGACACCGACACGACACCCCGACCCCCGACACGACACCCCCGACACCCCGACACCCCGACCCCGAGACCCCGACCCCGACCCCGACCCCGACCCCGACCACGACCCTGACCCCGACCACCGGGCTTCTTTAATCCAATGCAACATTTGATTTTGCATCTCCCGACCGAGGCAAGATTGGGGGGGCCCGTGCAAAATCGTTGGTGCTACCCAACTGAGAGGATGCAGAAGACGCTTCGACAAAAATGTAAAAATAAACGTAGAATTGAAGCATCGATGGCTGAGGCATTCATCACTGAGGAGGCGGCAAACTTCATGACAGCACACTACGAAGCCAAAAATCGTCATTTGCATAATCCGAAGCCTCGGTACAATGCTGACGACCCTAAAAAGGGTGGATCCAACCTCAGCCTATTCAAAGGGAATCTCGCACCAGCCAGTGTTTCAAATCCAGTATCTTTGGATAACGAACAATGGTGGACCATTTCATTGTATATCTTCAACAACCTGATAGAAGTGCGGCCGTACATCGAGTAAGTTCTCGGTACATAGTTTCGCAACTTCTATTTCCTTTGAACTGCTCTTATTCCTGGATATTTCATACAGTCGATACGTCGCCTTATTCTCGTATGGAGCGGTGATCCAAAAGGATTCTGTCGAAGAGTATGAGCTTCTCGCAAAGCAAGGAGGCGGCTATCCCTGTTTCATCTCTTGGTTCAAACAAACGGTAATTTCTATTAGACTTGTAGGCTAATTTGTAGGCGGCTATCCCGGTTTCATTCGCTAATTTGTGCGTAATGCAACAATCCTTTCATATTAAACTTGTAGGCTAATTCAGAGTCTATGGACGCCGAATTGAGACAAGTCGCTAATGGTTTTGACTATAAGGTCCGTTCATTTGACAAATACGACATCAACGGGTATCGCTTTCGTACCTATGGCAAAGAGCTATCTATGGCCGACCGAAAGTCTACAAATTGTTGTGTATCTGCTATCGGCGAAGGAGGTACCGAGTATTATGGGAGAGTTGAAGCAATTTATGAACTTCTATTCTATGGTGAAAACCCACCGAATGTCATAGTCTTCAAATGTTATTGGTTTCAGCCGAAGGAGACTAGAAGGACTCATGAACATATAGGGCTAGTTGAAGTCAACCAAAGCACCCATTTAGATGTTCCTGATGTCTATATTACGGCTCAACAGGCGGCCCAAGTATTCTATCTACCGTGGGCCTGCCAAACTAATCCAAATATGAAAGGTTGGGATGTCATTTATGAAGTGCCGCCACGTGCTAGACTATCTCCCCCAAAGGAAGAGGATTATGAACCTCACATTAACTCAGACACATATGAAGGAGAATTCTTCCAAGAGACACGTCTTTCCAAAAAGCGTTTCAAGAACCGCTATACTTCACCCCAAAACATTGAAGTAGACAGCGACAGTGAATCCGACATCGCCCCAGAGGAGGAACAAGAAGAGCCGGAACAAGAAGAGGTTACTGCTGCGGATGACCTGTCATTGCTTGACCGATTACGTCAAGGTGGCCTTGCACATGTTGATGCCACTGAACCCTATGAGCCCGTCATTGATTATAGTGATGATGATGATTATGCATTTATTGATGATACTGATCGAGATTATTAGTAGTGTCAGGTATTAAATTTTTTAATGTTGTACTTGATGATGATACACTTAAGTGATACACATATTATTATTCATGTCGGTCTTTTTTTTATGTTGTACTAATTTCGTTTACTGTTTGTCATGGCAGGTGTTGAAAGATGGTGGGCGCTGGTCGGGAGCGCGCCAAGGCCCCTTCTTCGTCGGCGCGTGGTCTGAGGTCTTCGATTCCAGACGTACCTCTCTGCCGAGCGTTGCTGGACAGTATGTCCACACCGCCGGGCCCTTCTTCGTCGACCGCGGTGCCCAGCAGGGGACGAGGTAGGAAGAGAGGAGGTGGGGCACGTGGTCGCGGGAGAGGAGGTAGGGTGACTGCTACGGCGCCTTCCTCGCCGCCACCCCCAGCTGTTTCACCCGAGCACGTGACTGCTAGGGTGGACTCGTCCGAGGAGGAGGCTACACGGACTCCGGTCCACGAGCCTCCGGTCCACGGGTCTTGGGCCCATGAGCCTCGGGTGGACTGGCCTTCGGCCCACGAGAGTTCAGCCCACGAGACCCCGGAGGAGCACACGTCCGGATGGGGTACCTGGCCGGATCAGCCCGAGGAGCCGAGTGGCCATGCTGATGATGGCGGGGAGCCGACTAATCTTGAGGAGGAGGGTGGCACCGTCTACCAGCGTGGTGCTACACGGCTCCCGTCCGTGCCGGCGACCCGCGAGCAGAGGTGGTTGATCTTCCCTGATGGGAAGAGGTACGTAAGTGCATTTAATATTTTTGTACCTTCTGCATTCACGTTTCTTCAAATAACTAATGCGTTGGCCTTGTCATGCTGCAGGGGTTGGGACCACCATCATAGTGTCCGCCGGCCCAACTCCGTCCTTGAAGTTCTTTGCCGGCAAAACTTCCCGGGGTTTGTCACGTTGCCTGGTGAGGGTCGGCTTCCAGAGCTTGGGTTGAGCTGGGAGCACTACGTGGCTGCCCCGGCCCCGCCGGATGTCATTATCGACGGTGTCGTGTGCGACACGAGGGCAGACATGGTGATCAGGACGTTCTGGGTAATTTATCCTTTACACATTTCAAAATCTTCAACTAGCTAGTTATTAATTGTACTAATCAATATTGTCTCATTTGATTGCAGACATTCTACAGGTGTGAGGAGGGATACGAGGAGGACAGCGCAAATGTTATCTAGAACGTCTGCAAGCGCCTACTCCAGAACTTACGGCACGAGGCTCGGGTGCAGGCTGTTCGAGACTACTACGCCTTGCGTGGTATCAAGAAGACCAAGCCGGCGTGCCGCGATAAGTTCCTGAGTAAGGAGCAGTACATGAAGGTAATTCTTAAGGCCTTCTACTTAAGTTCCTTCATTTAGTAATTCTTAGCCGTAGCGCTCAAGTTTCTATTTGCTAACTTAGGCGCCTCCGAGATGGTGTGCAGATCGGATGGATTGTTGGGAGGTGTTGGTCGATGAGTGGTGCTCACAAGAATGGCTAGCCCTCCACAACCAGGCCAAGGACAAACGTGCCCAAATGGAAGGTGTGCCACACCATCAAGGCAGCTCCAACTTATATCAGTTCGGGCGCAACTGGGTATGTGGTTTGCTTCATGATTCATGCAATTCATTCATCATGCTAGCTTGAGCCCTTTAATTACTAATTTTCATTGTTTCTCTCTTTCAGGCACGCTACAATAAGGCGGATAAGGTGCCAGAGGTGTACGACCTATATGCCATGGCCCACACTGGCTCTTTCAAGAAAGTCAAGGCTTTCTCTCAGTCTGACCTCGATGATGCAAACAACTTCACCAACATCTCCTCCCACAACAAGCTCGTGAGATATAGAGATGAGGGGAAGGCGAGGAAAGGGGAGGACTTTAACCCGAGCCAGGGTCCCATTGATCCAGAGCTGGTGATGATATCTGGTGGCGGGAGGTCCCATGGCTCCATAGCCATTGGAGATGGACTTATCCGTTGTCCTAGCACTCTCCCGGAGATCAAGGCGCGCCAGTCGAGCTCCGCTCCTGAGATAAGGCCTCGTGAACGGCCAGTGCAACTCGCCATCAAGGTTAGTGATACGTACTCAGTTATCTTTCTCCATTACATTGTGTGCGCTTCCATCAATGATTACAAATGGTCATGTGAGTGGTGTTGCAGGCTGCTATACAGACTGAGAGAGATAGAACGGAGAAACTTCTGGCGGAGGCGGCGGAGAGGCAGCGGGAGATGGAGGAGAGGACGAGAAAGATGATGGAGGAGGAGAGGGCACGGAATGACATGCAGGCAAGGGCCATGTACGAGCTCCTTGTGGTAAGTTTCTTCTGCAGATTACTTGCTAGTCTTAACATTTGAGTCTCATTACTAACTAGTATGACTCTGTTCTGAAAACCAAATGTGCAGTCTGTGTGCGAGAAGTCCGGTCAGCCCGCTCCGCCGATGCCAGTGATTGCTCCTGGGAGCACGATGAGTTTAGTTTGAATGGACATTACTTGGTAGTCTTAACATTTGAGTGTCATAATGCTAACGAGACATTGGAAATGATCTTTGGTGCAGCTTAACTCCAGAAACGCATCGCACGATCCTTCTCCAGGTAGCGGCACTAGCCACCCCGCTCCTACACCTCCCTGATCACGGTAAGTTTCTCTAGTGTTTTGCTTAACAAATGCATAAAGACCTAGACTTAGCTTTATTTCCTCCAATATGCTTACCATAATGACCTAGAGTTAGCTTATTTTCCTCCAAAATGACCCATTTTACCTAGGTTAGCTTATAAATGATGCAGTTCATCCAAGTTAGCTCAAAAATGACCCATTTTACCTAGATTAGCTCCTAAATGATCCATTTTACCTACGTTAGCTTTAAAATGGCCCATTTCACATAGGTTAACTCCAAAATGACCCATCTTACCTAGGTTATCTCATAAACGATCCATTTCAACTAATTTAGCTCATAAACGATCCATTTGACCTAAGTGAGCTAAAAAACGATCCATTTCACCTAAATTAGCTCTTAAATGATCCATTTCACCTAAGTTAGCTCAAAAAGATCCATTTCAACTAAATTAGCTCATAAATGATCCATTTCACCTAAGTTAGCTCAAAAACGATCCATTTCAACTAAATTAGCTAAAAAATGATCCATTTCAACAAAGTTAGTTAAAAAACGATCCATTTCAACTAAGTTAGCTCAAAAACGATCCATTTGACCTAAGTGAGCTAAAAACGATCCATTTCACCTTAGTTACCTCAAAAACGATCCATTTCACCTAAGTGAGCTAAAAAACGATCCATTTCTAACTTTCTTATTTTGCCATTTTGCAGATTTCATTATGTGCTGGATGGAGTGCTTGTTCTACTCTTCTTGTTCTTGTCTTCTCATTCTTGTCTTCTCATTCTAGTCACCTTAGCTATGGAGTGCTTGTTTATGTATGGATGGAACTTGTTTATGTATGAAATGATGGATGGAACTTGTTTATGTATGAAATGATGGATGGAACTTGCTTATGTAATATGTACGGATGGAACTTGCTTATGGACTTGCTTATGAATGCCTGTGAAATACATGAACTTGCTTATGGATTTGCTTATGAATGCCTGTGAAATATATCTATATGTCATATATATTTTCTGTGCAAATTGTGGGATTTAATAAAAAACAGCAAAAAAACCCCAATATGCAGGCTCTTTGCCGTCTGCCACAGACGGCAACGGCCTCTTTGCCGTCTGCGGCGGACGGCAAAGAAGCCACGTGGCAACCAACTGTGCTTCCTGGGAGCTGACCCATTTGGTCAGTTTGCCTACAGTGGCAGACGGCAAAGAACCTGCACTTTGCCATCAGTGGCAGACGGCAAAGAACCTGCACTTTGCCATCAGTGGCAGACGGCAAAGAACCTGCCATCTAGTGACGTGTAGATGACATCATACGGCGGACGGCAAAGACCAGAGAAATTTTGCCGTCAGCGGCGGACGGCAAAGGTCTGCCATTAGCCACTTAACGGACTGACAGCGCAATTATTGCCGTCCGCCCTCTTTGCCGTCCGCCGCAGACGGCAAAGAGCCTTTGCCGTCCGCCGCCAGGAAGCAGACGGCAAAGCAGCTGTTTATCGTAGCCTTCTTTGCTGGAGCCTTTTGCCGTCCGCGACTGACGGAAAAGGTCTTTGCCGTCCGCCTTTCGAGCCTTTGCCGTCCGCCGTGGCAGACGGCAAAGTAGCTGTTTCCTGTAGTGCATGCTCCATTAAAAGAAACTACGTTAGAACTGCTTTATGTGATCTTGGAGCCGGTGTTAGTGTTATGCCTCCCTCTTTATATCGTAGACTTGATTTGGATAAGTTGACACCTACTGAAATATCTTTGCAAATGGCTAATAAATCAACTGCTATACCTGTCGGTATTTTTGAGGACGTGCCTGTTGTGGTTGCAAACGTTACTATCTTAACAGACTTTGTTATTCTTGATATTCCCGAGGACGATAGTATGTCTATTATTCTTGGAAGACCCTTTTTGAATACTGCATGGGATGTTATTGATTGCAACAAAGGGAATGTCACTTTCCATGTTAATGGTAATGAGCATACGGTACACTTTCCGAGGAAACAACCTCAAGTTCATAGTATAAACTCTATTGGAAAAATTCCATCGATTATTTTTGGAGGTTTTGAATTTCCTCTACCTACTGTCAAGAAGAAATACGATATTCTTATTATTGGGGACGTGCATATCCCCGTTGAGGTAACTTAGTGTTATTCGAAAATTCTTCGGTTTCATGTGATTCAGAATGAGTTTGTTAACAAGACTTGATCAACCTTGTTAGCGGATTCCTTTTGATGAGCATGGGATGGATGAAGTTAGAAAGCACAACTCTCTGTACCCTCCTTCTACTTTCTATTATTTAGATTAAATAAAGTAAAAATAGTATTTTCTGTCAGTTTTCTGAATTATCCGTGCAATAAAAAATACCCCGAAAATAAAAGTTCTCCAAATGCCCCGAAATTGAAATATGATTTTTTTTCTGGAATATTTGAGAATATCTGGCACTGAGAACACAGCAGGGGGAGCAAGCACCTGGCCACGAGGGTCCAGGGCGCGCCCCCCTGCCTCGTGGGCCCGTGGTGGCTCCCCTCCACTTATTCCAGCCACCACACACTCCTTCTTCGTCCCAAAAAAATCACCAACCAGCTCAAGCACGAGTTCTTGCTCATTTTGCTGCGATTTTCGATCTCCTAGCTCAAAGCTCCACTCACAAAACTGCTTTGGGGGATTGTTCTTCGGTATGTGACTCCTCCAATGGTCCAATTAGTTTTTGTTCTAGTGCTTTATTCATTGCAAATTTTTGCTGCTTAGGTGACCCTGTTCTTGAGCTTGCATGTCAAATTTATGTGGTCAAAAGTAGTTCTAATGTATGATATGGCCTCTAGGCACTTGTAGGAGTAGTTGCTATCAATTTTGTTGAGTTTGGTTCACTTTTATTTTGAGTTACTAAAATGTTCAGAAATTTTTCAGAGGAAGAAATATGTTTAGGAAAATGTACCAAGGTGGTCCTTCAAGAAAGCAAGGACCCAGGCCTGCAATACGCTATGCGGACGATGAACCACCGAGGGAAGCTCAAGTACGGGCTTGTGAATGGCCTTCAGAGAACTTTATGGATCGAGCAGGAATCAAGGAAGAATTTAACGCATATATGCGTAACGCTGATCTTGTGAGCTTCAAGGCAGATAAGTGCCGTCAGTACCACTATCTCACTGATTCCTTTGTGAGAAGGTTTGAATTTTCATCTTCATGCAATTCTCAAACTGTCCTGTTTGATCTTTATGAAAATTCTTATACTATGGATTTAGAGGATTTTAATACTGCTTGCAAACTTCCACAATGAGGTAGCACTAGTGAGCCTCGCAAATCTGAGTTTAGAGATTTTCTTGCTAGTATAACTGTGGGGGAGTCTAGAGATATAACACAAGCTACCATAGGGAGCATTCATTTTCTTGCTATACATTATTTTGCTCTCTTCATAGGTAGGTGCATCAATGGTAAGGATGAAGCGTGTCACATGTGTGTCCCTGATCTCAGTGTTTTCAGAAGTGCTGTGTTAGGAGATAAACATTATAATTTGGGAGCCATTGTTGCACATAGGTTGCATAATAATAGAATTAATGGAGATTTCTTTGGCAGAATTTATGCAACCCGTCTAGCTAATTTTCTTGGTACACCTATTCGTGATTATGATATGGAATTGCCTCCTTCTTATGTAGATTTTAATGCCATGGTTCACCATCAGTTTGTTGAGAGGAATGAACCGCCTCTCCAGTACCGACTAATCTTTGACAGGCGTCATGCCGTCAATGTTGTCCTCCCTGCTCCTACTCTCTTTGACTTTCAGACAAAGGGGAGATATATCATAACCAGGGAGGAGGCAAATGAGTACGAGAGGAGGATGAGGGCAGCTCGCCTCCAAGCTGCAGCCCACGATGCAATAGCCGCTGCATCTCAGTACGACCCCAACTATAACTTTGGATATCCGCCAGGCCAGCCATGGCAATAGACCAACTTAGGCCAAAAGCCTAAGCTTGGGGGAGTACGTATTTCTCACCAACATTACATTCATATTCACACACTCATGCTAGTTGTCGGTGCTCATACTTTTTCATTGTATTATCCATGCTAGTTTATTTTATTTTTCTTGCTTTCTTCTTGTGTGTTTGAAATTTTTTTTAAGAAAAAACAAAAAAAATTAGTTGTAGCTTTTAGGTAGTTTACTTTTCTTGCCTGTAGTAGTAATAATTAAAAAGAAAACCCAAAAAGATTTCCCGTTCTTCTTTTGCTTGTTGGGAGCTTTCCCGTGTAAATAGTTTTATTTCTTTTCTTTTCTTTGGGGGTCGATAGGAGAAGACCATAATGAAATTGTTAAAGTGGCTCTTATATGCATTATTGTTGATTTAACCAAGAGCCCATATTGCCTTGTCTTCTCCTATTTATTGAATGCTTGCAGATTCCAGCTTAGTCCAATGCTCGTGCACTATTATTATTATACACATCATTCGGTCGTGCAAGTGAAAGGCAATTATGACGATATATGATGGACTGATTGAGATGAGAGAAGCTAGTATGAACTCGACCTCTCTTGTTTTTGTAAATATGATTAGTTCATCGTTCCTGATTCAGCCTATTATGAATAAACATGTTTGCAATGAACATTAGAGATTATAGTTGCTTATGCCATGCTTAATTAGCTAGGAGTTTATAATGGTTTACCTTGCGTGCCAACGTGCTATTAAAATGGTTGTGATGTGGTATAGTAGGGTGGTATCCTCCTTTGAACGATTTGAGTGACTTGACTTCGCACATGTTCACACATGTAGTTGAAACAAATTAACATAGCCTTCATGATATTTATGTTCATGGTGGATTATATCCTACTCATGCTTGCAATCAATGTTTATTAATTTTAATGCATGTTCATGACTGTTGTCGCTCTCAAGTTGGTCGCTTCCCAGTCTTTTTCTAGCCTTCACTTGTACTAAGCGGGAACACTGCTTGTGCATCCACTTCCATAAACCTCAAACTTATTCCATATGAGTCCACCATACCTTCCTATATGCGGTATCTACCTGTCGTTCCAAGTAAATTTGTATGTGCCAAACTCCAAACCCTCAAATGAAATTCTGTTTTGTATGCTCGAATAGCTCATGTATCAACTAGGGCTGTCTGTATCTTCCATGCTAGGCGGGTTATTCTCAAGAGGAGTGGACTCCGCTCCTCACTCACGAGAAAATGGCTGGTCACCGGGATGGCCATTCCCATGCTTTATGCAAATCAAATCCAAATAATTGCAAACAAAACTCCCCCAGGATTGTTGTTAGTTGGAGGCACCCGTTGTTTTGGACAAGCCATGGACTGATGTTTGTTGGTGGAGGGGGAGTATAAACTTTACCATTCTGTTTGGGAACCACCTATAATGTGTGTAGCATGGAATATATCGCCATATCTCGGTTGTTATGTTGACAATGAAAGTATACCACTCAAAATATTATTTATCTCTGCTTCAAAAATCGAGCTCTGGCACCTCTACAAATCCCTGCTTCCCTCTGCGAAGGGCCTATCTATTTACTTTTATGTTGAGTCATCACCCTCTTATTAAAAAGCACCAGCTGGAGAGCACCGCTGTCATTTGCATTCATTACTATTAATTTATATTGGGTATGACTATGACTGGATCTCTTTTACCATGAATTACAATGTCTAGTCAGTCCTTGATCTTTAAAGGTGCTCTGCATTTTTTTTGCAGTCTCGGAAAGGGCTAGCGAGATACCATCTTGTTATATCATATCATGATTGTTTTGAGAAAGTGTTGTCATCCGAGATTTATTATTATTGCTCGCTAGTTGATTATGTCATTGACATGAGTAAACATGAGACCTAAGTGTTATTGTGAATATGGTTAGTTCATAATCTTTGCTGAAAACTTGAATGCTAGCTTTACATATTTACAACAACAAGAGCAAACAGAGTTTGTAAAAGTTTTTCTTTATCACTTTCAGTTTATCAACTGAATTGCTTAAGGACAAGCAAAGGTTTAAGCTTGGGGGAGTTGATACGTCTCTGTCGTATCTACTTTTCCAAACACTTTTGCCCTTGTTTTGGACTCTAACTTGCACGATTTGAATGGAACTAACCCGGACTGACGCTGTTTTCAGCAGAATTGCCATGGTGTTATCCTTGTGCAGAAACAAAAGTTCTCGGAATGACCTGAAACTTCACGGAGATTATTTTTGGAAATAATAAAAAATACTGGCGAAAGAATCAAGGCCGGGGGGCCACACCCTGTCCACGAGGGTGGGAGGCACGCCTGCCCCCTGGGCGCGCCCCCTGCCTCGTGGGCCTCCTAGTGCTCCACCGACCTCAACTCCAACTCTATATATTCATGTTCTGGGAGAAAAAATCACAGACAAGGATTCATCACGTTTTACGATACGGAGCTGCCGCCAAGCCCAAAACTCTCTCGGGAGGGCTGATCTGGAGTCCGTTCAGGGCTCCGGAGAGGGGAATCCGTCGACGTCGTCATCATCAACCATCCTCCATCACCAATTTCATGATGCTCACCGCCGTGCGTGAGTAATTCCATCGTAGGCTTGCTGGACGGTGATGGGTTGGATGAGATTTATCATGTAATCGAGTTAGTTTTGTTAGGATTTGATCCCTAGTATCCACTATGTTCTAAGATTGATGTTTCTGTGACTTTGCTATGCTTAATGCTTGTCACTAGGGCCCGAGTGCCATGATTTCAGATCTGAACCTATTATGTTTTCATGAATATATGTGAGTTCTTGATCCTATCTTGCAAGTCTATATTCACCTACTATGTGTTATGATCCGGCAACCCCGAAGTGACAATAATCGGGACCACTCCCGGTGATGACCGTAGTTTGAGGAGTTCATGTATTCACTATGTGTTAATGCTTTGGTCCGGTACTCTATTAAAAGGAGGCCTTAATATCCCTTAGTTTCCAATAGGACCCCGCTGCCACAGGAGGGTAGGACAAAAGATGTCATGCAAGTTCTTTTCCATAAGAATGTACGACTATATTCGGAATACATGCCTACATTACATTGATGAACTGGAGCTAGTTCTGTGTCACCCTATGTTATAACTGTTGCATGAATAATCGCATCCGGCATAATTCTCCATCACCGATCCAATGCCTACGAGCTTTTCACATATTGTTCTTTGCTTATTTACTTTTTCGTTGCCACTGTTACAATCACTACAAAACCCAAAAATATTACTTTTGCTACCGTTATCACTACTATCATACTACTTTGCTACTAAATACTTTGCTGCAGATATTAAGTTATCCAAGTTTGGTTGAATTGATAACTCTACTGCTAATACATGAGAATATTCTTTGGCTCCCCTTGTGTCGAATCAATAAATTCGGGTTCAATACTCTTCCCTCGAAAACTACTGCGATCCCCTATACTTGTGGGTTATCAACCCTCGTAGACCGAAAGCGGAAGCGTTATGACAACGTGGTTGATGTAGTCGTAGGTCTTCACGATCCGACCGATCCTAGCACCGAAGGTACGGCACCTCCGCGATCTGCACGCGTTCAGCTCGGTGACGTCCCACGAACTCTAGATCCAGCTGAGGTCGAGGGAGAGTTTCGTCAGCACGACGGCGTGATGACGGTGATGATGAAGTTAACGGCGCAGGGCTTCACCTAAGCAATGCAACGATATGACCGAGGTGGAAATCTGTGGAGGGGGGCACCGCACACGGCTAAGACAACTGTCACCTTGTGTGTCTAGGGTGCCCCCTGCCCCCGTATATAAAGGAGCAAGGGGGAGGCTGGCCGACCCTATAGGCGCGCCAAGGAGGGGAGGAATCCTCCTCCTTGTAGGAGTAGGATTCCTCCTTTCCTAGTCCTACTAGGAGGGTGGAGGAAGGAGAGGGGGAGGGAGAGGGAAAGAGGGTCCTCGCCCCCATCCCCTAGTCCAATTCGGATTCCCTTGGGGGGGGGCACCTCCTGGCTGCTACCCTCTCTCTCCCCTAAAGCCCACTAAGGGCCCAATAACTTCTCGGGGGGGTTTCGGTAACCCTCCGGCACTCTGGTTTTATCCGAAACCTCCCGGAACACTTCCGGTGTCCGAATATAGTTGTCCAATATATCAATCTTCATGTCTCGACCATTTAGAGACCCCTCGTCATGTCTGTGATCACATCCGGGACTCCGAACTACCTTCGATACATCAAAACACATAAACTCATAATACTGATCGTCATCGAACGTTAAGCGTGCGGACCCTACGAGTTCGAGAACTATGTAGACATGACCGAGACTCATCTCCGGTCAATAACCAATAGCGGAACCTGGATGCTCCTATTGGTTCCTACATATTCTACGAAGATCTTTATCGGTCAAACCGCATAACAACATACGTTGTTTCCTTTGTCATCGGTATGTTACTTGCCCGAGATTCGATCGTTGGTATCTCAATACCTAGTTCAATCTCGTTACCGGAAAGTCTCTTTACTTGTCCGGTAATGCATCATCCCGCAACTAACTCATTAGTCACATTGCTTGCAAGCCTTATAGTGATGTGCATTACCGAGAGGGCCCAGAGATACCTCTCCGATACACGGAGTGACAAATCCTAATCTTGATCTATGCCAACCCAACATACACCTTCGGAGACACCTGTAGAGCATCTTTATAACACCTAGTTATGTTGTGATGTTTCATAGCACACAAGGTGTTCCTCCGGTATTCGGGAGTTGCATAATCTCATAGTCAGAGGAACATGTATAAGTCATGAAGAAAGCAATAGCAATAAAACTTAACGATCATTATGCTAAGCTAACGGATGGGTCTTTTCCATCACATCATTCTCCTAATGATGTGATCCCGTTCATCAAATGACAACACATGTCTATGGTCAGGAAACTTAACCATCTTTGATTAACGAGCTAGTCTAGTAGAGGCATACTAGGGACACTTTGTTTTGTCTATGTATTCACACATGTATCAAGTTTCCGGTTAATACAATTCTAGCATGAATAATAAACATTTATCATGATATAAGGAAATAATAATAACTTTATTATTGCCTCTACGGCATATTTCCTTCAGTCTCCCACTTACACTAGAGTCAATAATCTTGTTCACATCGCCATGTGATTTAACACCAATAGTTCACATCATCATGTGATTAACACCCATAGTTCACATCGCCATGTGACCAACACTCAAAGGGTTTACTAGAGTCAATAATTTAGTTCACATTGCTATGTGGATAATACCCAAGAGCATTAAGGTGTGATCATGTTTTGCTTGTGAGAGAAATTTTTAGTCTACGGGTCTGCAACATTCAGATCCGTATGTATTTTGCAAATTTCTATGTCTACAATACTCTGCATGGAGCTACTCTAGCTATTTGCTCCCACTTTCAATATGTATCTAGATCGAGACTTAGAGTCATCCAGATCGGTGTCAAAGCTTGCATCGACGTAACTCTTTACGGCGAACTCTTTGTCAACTCCATAACCGAGAAACATTTCCTTATTCCACTAAGGATAATTTTGACCGTTGTCCTGTGATCCACTCCTGGATCACTATTGTACCCTCTTGCCAAACTCATGGCGAGGTACACAATAGGTCTGGTACATGATACGTCTCCAACGTATCTATAATTTATGAAGTATTCATGTTATTATATTATCTGTTTTGGATGTTTATGGGATTTATTAAACACTTTTATATTATTTTTGGGACTAATCTATTAACCCAGAGCCCAGTGCCAGTTCCTGTTTTTTCCCTTGTTTCAGTGTTTCGAAGAAAAGGAATATCAAACGGAGTCCAAACGGAATGAAACCTTCGGGAGAGTTATTTTTGGAACGGAAGCAATCCAGGGGACTTGGAGTGCACGTAAGGGAAGCAACGAGGAAGGCACGAGGCAGGGGGGGCGCCCTCCACCCTCGTGGGCCCCTCGTGGCTCCCCTTACCGACTTCTTTCGCCTATATATATCCATATACCCTAAAAACTTTGGAGAACAGAATAGATCAGGAGTTCCACCGCCGCAAGCCTCTGTAGCCACCAAAAACCAATCGGGACCCTGTTCCGGCACCCTGCCAGAGGGGGGATCCATCACCAGTGGCCATCTTCATCATCCCGGCGCTCTCCATGACGAGGAGGGAGTAGTTCACCCTTAGGGCTGAGGGTATGTACCAGTAGCTATGTGTTTGATCTCTCTCTCTCTCTCTCTCTCTCTCTCGTGTTCTTGATTTGGCACGATCTTGATGTATCACGAGCTTTGCTATTATAGTTGGATCTTATGATGTTTCTCCCCCTCTACTCTCTTGTAATGGATTGAGTTTTCCCTTCGAAGTTATCTTATCGGATTGAGTCTTTAAGGATTTGAGAACACTTGATGTATGTCTTGCCGTGCTTATCTGTGGTGACAATGGGATATCACGTGATCCACTTGATGTATGTTTTGGTGATCAACTTGCGGGTTCCGCCCATGAACCTATGCATAGGGGTTGGCACACGTTTTCGTCTTGACTCTCCGGTAGAAACTTTGGGGCACTCTTTGAAGTACTTTGTGTTGGTTGAATAGATGAATCTGAGATTGTGTGATGCATATCGTATAATCATACCCATGGATACTTGAGGTGACATTGGAGTATCTATGTGACATTAGGGTTTTGGTTGATTTGTGTCTTAAGGTGTTATTCTAGTACGAACTCTATGATAGATCGAACGGAAAGAATAGCTTCGTGTTATTTTACTACGGGCTCTTGAATGGATCGATTAGAAAGAATAACTTTGAGGTGGTTTCGTTCCCTACCATAATCTCTTCGTTTGTTCTCCGCTATTAGTGACTTTGGAGTGACTCTTTGTTGCATGTTGAGGGATAGTTATATGATCCAATTATGTTATTATTGTTGAGAGAACTTGTACTAGTGAAAGTATGAACCCTAGGCCTTGTTTCCTAGCATTGCAATACCGTTTACGCTCACTTTTATCATTAGTTACCTTGCTGTTTTTATATTTTCAGATTACAAAAACCTATATCTACCATCCATATTGCACTTGTATCACCATCTCTTCGCCGAACTACTGCACCTACACAATTTACCATTGTATTGGGTGTGTTGGGGACACAAGAGACTCTTTGTTATTTGGTTGCAGGGTTGTTTGAGAGAGACCATCTTCATCCTCTGCCTCCCACGGATTGATAAACCTTAGGTCATCCACTTGAGGGAAATTTGCTACTGTCATACAAACCTCTGCACTTGGAGGCCCAACAACGTCTACAAGAAGAAGGTTGCGTAGTAGACATCAGTACACAGCATACCATACTTTATAGAACCTATGACTGAGGCATAGGGAATGATTTTTCATTCTCTTTCTATTTTCTGCCGTGGTCGGGTTTTGAGTCTTACTCAACTTCACACCTTGCAACACAGGCAAGAACTCCTTCTTTGACTGCTCCATTTTGAACTACTTCAAAATCTTGTCAAGGTATGTACTCATTGAAAAATCTTATCAAGCGTCTTGATCTATCTCTATAGATCTTGATGCTCAATGTGTGAGCAGCTTCACTGAGGTCTATCTTTGAAAAACTCCTTCCAAACACTCCTTTATGCTCTCCAGAAAATTCTACATCATTTCTGATCAACAATATGTCACTCACATATACTTATCAGAAAGGTTGTAGTGCTCCCACCCACTTTCTTGTAAATACAGGCTTCACCGCAAGTCTGTATAAAACTATATGCTTTGATCACACTATCAAAACGTATATTCCAACTCCTAGATGCTTGCACCAGTCCGTAGATCGATCGCTGGAGCTTTGCACACTTTGTTAGCCCCTTTAGGATCGACAAAACCTTCTGGTTGCATCACATACAACTCTTCTTTAAGAATTCCATTAAGGAATGCAGGTTTGACATCCATTTGCCAAATTTCATAAAATGCGGCAATTGCTAACATGATTCGGGCAGACTTTTAAGCATCGATACAAGTGAGAAAATCTCATCGTAGTCAACACCTTGAACTTGTCGAAAACATTTTTGTGACAATTCGAGCTTTGTAGATAGTAACACTACTATCAGCATCCGTCTTCCTCTTGAAGATCCATTTATTCTCTATTGCTTGCCGATCATCGGGCAAGTCAACCAAAGTCCATACTTTATTCTCATACATGGATCCCATCTCAGATTTCATGGCCTCAGCCATTTCGCGGAATCTGGGCTCATCATCGCTTCCTCATAGTTTGTAGGTTCGTCATGGTCAATTAACATGACCTCCAGAACAGGATTACCGTACCACTCTGGTGCGGATCTTATTCTGGTTGACCTACGAGGTTCGGTAGTAACTTGATCTGAAGTTTCATGATCATCATCATTAGCTTCCTCAATAATTGGTGTAGGAATCACTGGAACTGATTCCTGTGATGAACTACTTTCCAATTTGGGAGAAGGTACAATTACCTCATCAAGTTCTACTTTCCTCCCACTCACTTCTTTCGAGAGAAACTCCTTCTCTTAGAAAGGATCCACTCTTAGCAACAAAGATATTGCCTTTGGATATGTGATAGAAGGTGTACCCAACAGTTTCTTTTGGGTATCCTATGAAGATGCATTTCTCCGATTTGGGTTCGAGCTTATCAGGTTGAAGCTTTTTCACATAAGCATCACAGCCCCAAACTTTAAGAAATGACAGCTTAGGTTTATTGCTAAACCACAGTTCATACAGTGTCGTCTCAACAGATTTAGATGGTGCCCTATTTAACGTGAATGCAGCTGTCTCTAATGCATAATCCCAAAACGATAGTGGTAAATCGGTAAGAGACATCATAGATCGCACCATATCCAATAAAGTACGGTTATGACGTTCGGACACACCATTACGTTGTGGTGTTCCAGGTGGTGTGAGTTGTGAAACTATTCCACATTGTTTTAAATGAAGACCAAACTCATAACTCAAATATTCGTCTCCGCGATCAGATCGTAGAAACTTTATTTTCTTGTTACGATGATTTTCTACTTGACTCTGAAATTCTTTGAACTTTTCAAATATTTCAGACTTATGTTTCATCAAGTAGATATACCCATATCTGCTCAAATCATCTGTGAAGGTCAGAAAATAACGATACCCGCCGCGAGCCTTAACACTCATCGGACCGCATACATCAGTATGTATTGTTTCCAATAAGTCAGTTGCTCGCTCCATTGTTCCGGAGAATGGAGTCTTAGTCATCTTGCCCATGAGTCATGGTTCGCAAGCATCAAGTGATTCCAAAAGCCCATCAGCATGGAGTTTCTTCATGCGCTTTACACCAATATGACCTAAACGGAAGTGCCACAAATAAGGTGCACTATCATTATTAACTTTGCATCTTTTGGCTTCAATATTATGAATATGTGTATCACTACGATCGAGATCCAACAAACCATTTTCATTGGGTGTATGACCATAGAAGGTTTTATTCATGTAAACAGAACAACAATTATTCTCTAACTTAAATGAATAACCGTATTACAATAAACATGATCAAATCATATTCATGCTCAACGCAAACACCAAATAACATTTATTTAGGTTCAACACTAATCCCGAAAGTATAGTGAGTGTGCGATGATGATCATATCAATCTTGGAACTACTTCCAACACACATCGTCACTTCACCCTTAACTAGTTTCTGTTCATTCTGTAACTCCCGTTTTGAGTAACTACTCTTGGCAACTGAATCAGTTTCAAATGCTGAGGGTTTGCTATAAACACTAGTAAAGTACACATAAATAACATGTATATCAAATATACCTTTGTTCACTTTGCCATCCTTCTTATCCGCCAAGTATCTAGGGTAGTTCCACTTCCAGTGACCATTTCCATTGCAGTAGAAGCACTCAGTCTCAGGCTTAGGTCCAGACTTGGGCTTCTTCACTTGAGCAGCAACTTGCTTGCCGTTCTTCTTGAAGTTCCCCTTCTATCCCTTTGCCCTTTTCTTGAAACTAGTGGTCTTGTTAACCATCAACACTTGATGCTCTTTCTTGATTTCTACCTTCGTCGATTTCAGCATCGCGAAGAGCTCGGGAATTACTTTCGTCAATCCTTGCATATTATAGTTCATCACGAAGTTCTAGTAACTTGGAGATAGTGACTAGAGAACTTTGTCAATTACTATCTTATCTGGAAGATTAACTCCCACTTGATTCAAGCAATTGTAGTACCCAGACAATCTGAGTACATGCTCACTGGTTGAGCTATTCTCCTCCATCTTGTAGGCAATGTACTGTCAGAGGTCTCATACCTCTCGACACGGGCATGAGTCTGAAATACTAATTTCAACTCTTGGAACATCTTATATGCTCCATGACGTTCAAAACATTTTTGAAGTCCCGGTTTTAAGACGTAAAGCATGGTGCACTAAACTATCAAGTAGTCATCATACCGAGCTTTTGTCAAAACGTTCATAACGTCTGCATCTGCTCCTGCAATAGGTCTGTCACCTAGTGGTGCATCAAGGACATAATTCTTCTATGCAGCAATGAGGAAAATCCTCAGATCACGGACCAAGTCCGCATCATTGCTACTATCATCTTTCAACTTATATTTCTCTAGAAACATATAAAAATAAACGGGGAGCTATATCGCGAGCTATTGATCTACAACATAGATATGCTAATACTACCAGGACTAAGTTCATGATAAATTAAAGTTCAATTAATCATATTACTTAAGAACTCCCACTTAGATAGACATCCCTGTAATCATCTAAGTGATCACGTGATCCAAATCAACTAAACCATGTCCGATCATCACGTGAGATGGAGTAGTTTTCAATGGTGAACATCACTATGTTGATCATATCTACTATATGATTCACGCTTGACCTTTCGGTCTCAGTGTTCCGAGGCCATATCTGCATATGCTAGGCTCGTCAAGTTTAACCCGAGTATTCTGCGTGTGCAAAACTGGCTTGCACCCGTTGTATGTGAACGTAGAGCTTATCACACCCGATCATCACGTGGTGTCTCGGCACGACGAACTTTCGCAACGGTGCATACTCAGGGAGAACACCTGTACCTTGAAATTTAGTGAGAGATCATCTTATAATGCTACCGTCGAACTAAGCAAAATAAGATGCATAAAGGATAAACATCACATGCAATCAATATAAGTGATATGATATGGCCATCATCATCTTGTGCCTTTAATATCCATCTCCAATGCACCGTCATGATCACCATCGTCACCGCCTTGACACCTTGATCTCCATCATAGCATCGTTGTCGTCTTGCCAGCTATTGCTTCTACGACTATCGCTGTCGCTTAGCGATAAAGTAAAGCAATTACATGGCGATTGCATTTCATACAATAAAGCAACAACCATAAGGCTCCTGCCAGTTGCCGATAACTTTTACAAAACATGATCATCTCATACAACAATTTATATATCATCACGTCTTGACCATAACACATCACAACAAGCCCTGCAAAAACAAGTTAGACGTCCTCTACTTTGTTGTTGCAAGTTTTACGTGGCTGCTACGGGCTTAGCAAGAACCGTTCTTACCTACGCATCAAAACCACAACGATTTTTCGTCAAGTGTGCTGTTTTAACCTTCAACAAGGACCGGGCGTAGTCACACTCGATTCAACTAAAGTTGGAGAAACAGACACCCACTAGCCACCTGTGTGCGAAGCACGTCGGTAGAACCAGTCTCGCGTAAGCGTACGTGTAATGTCGGTCTGAGCCGCTTCATCCAACAATACCGCTGAATCAAAGTATGACATGCTGGTAAGCAGTATGACTATTATCGCCCACAACTCTTTGTGTTCTACTCGTGCATATAACATCTACGCATAGACCTGGCTCGGATGCCACTGTTGGGGAACGCGGTAATTTCGAAAAATTCCTACACACACGCAAGATCCATCTAGGTGATGCATAGCAATGAGAGGGGAGAGTGTTGTCCACGTACCCTCGTAGACCGAAAGCGGAAGCGTTATGACAATGCGGTTGATGTAGTCGTACGTCTTCATGATCCGACTGATCCTAGCACCGAAGGTACGGCACCTCCGGGATCTGCACACGTTCAGCTCGGTGACGTCCCACGAACTCTAGATCCAGCTAAGGTCGAGGGAGAGTTTCGTCAGCACGACGGCGTGATGACGGTGATGATGAAGTTACCGGCGCAGGGCTTCACCTAAGCACTGCAACAATATGACCGAGGTGGAAATCTGTGGAGGGGGGCACCGCACACGGCTAAGACAAATGTCAACTTGTGTGTCTAGGGTGCCCCCTGCCCCCGTATATAAAGGAGCAAGGGGGAGGCCGGCCGGCCCTATAGGCGCGCCAAGGAGGGGAGGAATCCTCCTCTTAGTAGGAGTACGATTCCTCCTTTCCTAGTCCTACTAGGAGGGGGAAGGAAGGAGAGGGGGAGGGAGAGGGAAAGAGGGGCCGCGCCCCCCTCCCCTAGTACAATTCGGACTCTCTTGGGGGGGGGCGCCACCTCCTGGCTGCTGCGCTCTCTCTCCCCTAAAGCCCACTAAGGGCCCAATAACTTCCCGGGGGAGGAGGGGTTCCGGTAACCCTCCGGCACTCCGGTTTTATTCGAAACCTCCCGGAATACTTCCGGTATCCGAATATAGTCGTCCAATATATCAATCTTCATGCCTCGACCATTTCGAGACCCCTCGTCATGTCCGTGATCACATCCGGGACTCCGAACTACCTTCGGTACATCAAAACACATAAACTCATAATACCGATCGTCATCGAACATTAAGCGTGCGGATCCTATGGGTTCGAGAACTATGTAGACATGACCGAGACTTATCTCCGGTCAATAACCAATAGAGGAACCTAGATGCTCATATTGGTTCCTACATATTCTACGAAGATGTTTATCGGTCAAACCGCATAACAACATACGTTGTTCCCTTTGTCATCGGTATGTTACTTGCCCGAGATTCGACCGTCGGTATCTCAATACCTAGTTCAATCTCGTTACCGGCAAGTCTCTTTACTCGTCCGGTAATGCATCATCCCGCAACTAACTCATTAGTCACATTGCTTGCAAGGCTTATAGTGATGTGCATTACCAAACAAACACCTCTTCGATACACGGAGTGACAAATCCTAATCTTGATCTATGCCAACCCAACAAACACCTTCGGAGACACCTGTAGAGCATCTTTATAACACCCTGTTACGTTGTGACGTTTCATAGCACACAAGATGTTCCTCTGGTATTCGGGAATTGCATAATCTCATAGTCAGAGGAACATGTATAAGTCATGAAGAAAGCAATAGCAATAAAACTTAACGATCATTATGCTAAGCTAACGGATGGGTCTTGTCCATCACATCATTCTCCTAATGATGTGATCCCGTTCATCAAATGACAACACATGTCTATGGTCAGGAAACTTAACCATCTTTGATTAACGAGCTAGTCTAGTAGAGGCATACTAGGGACACTTTGTTTTGTCTATGTATTCACACATGTATTAAGTTTCCGGTTAATACAATTCTAGCATGAATAATAAACATTTATCATGATATAAGGAAATAAATAATAACTTGCCTCTAGGGCATATTTCCTTCATGTACTGGCTCTCCCCCCACCCCTCGCCCTCTAGGGCTCTCCCCCCGCCCCCTCCTCCTCTAGGGGCACCTCTCCCTCGACCTCCCTGACGGTGTCCTGGACTAGGGGGTACTCACCACGTCATCTCCCGACCAGTTGGATCGGGCCGAGGACCCCCATGGTGGTTCACTATTGGGCCAGTTCGGACAGCCCATGCCACACACAAGGAGGATTCCACAAGACTTGGCGCCCAAGACAAGGACTCCTCTAAACCCTAGGCCTACGGTGCATATATAAATCGAGGCCAGGCTAGTCAATAGAACATCTTATATTCATTAGATCAATCTCGTGGTAGATACATGTACTCTGTACTACACCCATATGAATACAATCAAAAGCAGCACGTAGGGTATTATCTCTTCGAGAGAGCCCGAAGCTGGGTAAAATCCCGTGTCCATGTTACCATCGTTCCAAGACGCCTAGCTTAGGACCCCTACTACGAGATAAGCCGGATATTGAACCGACATTGGTGCTTTCATTGAGAGCCTGCTGGGTGATCGTCACGGAACGATGGGATGATCAGGTGATATTTTTTCAGTAAATATTTTGTTTGATGTAATTTATCTCTTTGGCAAAATCGTTGTTGCGTCGTGCTACTTTGTTTACAGGAGGATTGAGAAAATTTTAAGCAACGGCAGCCTTGTCCGCCACCGGACAGTACGTCCGATCCGATGATGACAAGGACGACCCACGCACGGTCCTACTTCGCAGGGTGTCCAATTTGAATTCAACCATGGAGCCGGCAGGGAGATTCGGTCCTTCCTTTTCTTTACCTTCTTTATTAATCAAAGTGTGGAGGCGGTCTCCCCTTTTGTCTTGTAGTATATACCATCCATGCACCTTTTCTAGTACTAGATTGATTTGGTCCGTGCGTGGGTAGTACTATACCCGTACTTGCTAACACCCCTCCTACATGGTTTGTACTGTTGTATGTATACAGATCGCAGTACGGCCTATGTTCGCGTCCTCTACTTGCTACATCGGATCCGGACTCAATTTGGCCGCGGGCAATCCAGCCGAAAAGATAGTGCGGAGGAGTGCACCGATCAGAGCTTGGCTCGATGGCAGCACACCACAGGGAGATTTGTTTCTTTCCTTTTCTTTTTTTAGTACCTACCTAGTCGACCGCTGGTTCCTCACTATTTTTGCTGACAAGTACGCAAAACAGAAGTGCTTCTAAGCATATTGAGGACTAGTTTCGCAACATGTTCAGTACGGATCAGTTCGTCCGTTTGCTTTGGTCCACTATGGTGGTCGCCGCCGACGAACATGTTTTATTTTCCTAAATTATTCATTTAGCATTATTATACATAGAATATTTTCTGCTGGTTTGTATTGCATTATTTTCGCAGAGATATTCTATCGACGCTCATACGTCACGTTGGTCTGGCCACCCTTTTGCCATCACCTTGGCCGGCCTACCTATGTCGACATCAACCTCGCGCCTGATATATAACCTTGACTACGCCACGCCGCCAGCTCGGCGAGCCGACGTCGTCGTCCTACCAACGTTGACTAAGTTGTGGCGCCGCCTTGGCGCGCCTTTACGTGTCGGCATCTTCGCCGGGCCACTCTGCCGGGCCGACCACGACCCTCAGGCCATATTTTATATTATCATTATTCGCTTCATTTAAATTATTTAAGTAGAGTTATCATTATCATTATTTTATCATTATTTCTTTTGCCTTGCACTATTTTATGTGTACGAGTAGTCGACCCAGGCTACATATTTTAACAATTTACTTTGCGTATTTTAATTATGCAAAGATTTTTTTTTTGGACTGCACTATTTTACATGGCAGATAATCGACTTCGACTGCGTCACGCGGTCACTTCGGCAAGCCGACGCCGTCGTCCCAATCAGCATAAATCGGCTCGCGTGATCACCTTATGGGTCGAATTGTCATACCGACATGTTCTGTTGCCTTTGAGACTTCGGCATCGCTGGGAGAGCTCTACCTCATTGAGTGTTCGGCGCACAGGCCATATTTCTTTTATTACCCACTTCGCATAAATTATTTATTATGCAACAATTTCTTGTTTTAATTTATTATTATTACTATTATCTCTGGCTTGCACTACTTTCTGTGCACAGGTAAATGATGCGGGCCGGGCAGCGCTGTCACTTCGGCGTACCGACGTGCCGACGTGGGGTTTCCGTCGTCGCCTTACCGACCTACCGCGTCACCTCGGCTGGACCGGGGGCTTTGCCATCTCTTCATCAAACTACTCCGGGGACTCCGGCATCATCAGCCGACCAGCTTCGTCAGCTCGGCTGGACCGGGGGCTGCCCCTCAACATGTCAACCGCGCTATGTCGCCACTTCGTCAAGCCGAGCTCTTTTCTCGGACACTTCAGAACCGACTTGGGGGCTGGGACCTCGGCCAGGCCGAGGACTATGTCTTCGTCCCGCCATAAGTCCGGACCTCATCATCAACACCGAGCACGCTAACCAGCTAAGTCACTTTCATGCTCAATTTGTTTTAATGAAAAAAAAATTCGGTTCGACCAAGCATTATACTTTTTTGGCAAAAAGTTGTTTGTGAAAAAATTCCCTGAGCACGCTTTGTCTGTTACAGCCTTATGGCCTGATTGCCTGGTTATCGGAAATACCGTCGATATTCTCGACAAATGGAGTACATAACACTTTTCGGCCCTTTGACCGAAGAGGGAGAAGCCGACGGTAGGTTAAGACGCGTTTAAAGTTCGGGTGAACACATATATGATATAAGTACTTCGGTACATACAATCATTATACATAAAACTCTTTTACCCAAGTCACTTGGGGGCTCTTAAATTAGTATGAGCTGTTTTATAATAAGTGTTCCTCTTCTTAGTCGTTGCAAAGTCTTTTTCTATCACTCCTTTTTTTCGACGCGAGTGTGTGGTCAACAGCCGAGGAGCCTTAATTTCTTTCTCAAAATCGCTAGAGTTTAGTTTGCTAAACTGGTCTAACGAGAAGTACTACGCCTTCGGGATAGGAGGTTGAAGCCATAGGCTGACCCGCTTGAAGTCTTGAGATAGGATGTGTCATGTTAAAACACGACAGAAGCACCTTTTTTTAAGACCAATTTTCGATTTGGCACCGAACACTTGATCTAGTTCGGACGTCCAGTTTTCATTGAAGTTTTTTGGTTTTCCAAGCCTATGGCACTTTTAAACTATTTGTGTGTTTTCAGCATAAGTCTCGCAGTGCAACACCGGACACCTTTAGAGATTCGGCAAAAACATTCTCGGATATTGCTATATATGCATCGGTTTCGAATTGTGTCTTCGGTGAATAGTTGGGTTGCCCGGCTCCTGTGCTTGCCTCCTATGTTCCGCTTTGTTCGGCTAGGTGCGCAAAGGGAGAACCATTGCGATTGTGCTTCCAGCTCAAATGGTTAAGCACCTCAGTGGAGAAAGCCGAAAACTGACGGGCACAATAAGCGTAAACTGGTCAGCGATCTGATGACTATAAGATCGATAGAGGTCACCCTGTGTTAAATAATGGGCCGTTTATAACATTGGCCGAAGTGTTTACGGCTTGACCTCGGCTGTCGCCGAACACTAACCGGGGGCTAGTAACCGGCCTCCCAACTTTAAGCTCCTATGACTAAGTGAAAGTTATAAAGCCCGCATATCTGATTGCCTCGTTTCCGCTAACACAACCGCCTACGGGTACCGAGACGTCGGCTCAGAGTTGTTTTGATATCGCGGAAACACTCTGCGTAGCATCTACAAAGGGGTGGAAGCCGACGATGGGCCACTTTCAAATGATAAACGGTCGCAACGGAGTCAAAATAAACATATCCTTGGTGTTTGTATTCAATATACGAATGTTGTCTTCCATAATTATCGTTATAAAGCCATAAATATGCATCAATTTGACTTAAGATTTTGGCCAAGTTGGGTTGCCTGGCTCCTGTGTTTACCCCTACGTTCCCGATTGTTCGGCTAGGCGGTAAAGAGAGCACCTCTGTGATTGTTACTACCGGGCCATCCGAGTTAGTAACTCAGACTGGGTCCAAAAGATAGCGATCTTAAAGGATATAATTGGTCGGCAACGACGGAAGTGAAAATTTTGGTTCATTTAGACCACAGAGTTCGGAAACTTTCTCCAAACTAAATCCTCAATATTTTCCTCCCACATTGATCGGAGCTGAGGTTTCATGATCATGCTTAGCATGACAACCCAAAGAAAGGAACCGATAGCGGGACTATTTTCTTTGGCAGATGTTTCTTACGTTAAAAAGTAATATAACATATCTCTCCGCGTACCTTTGGTTATAAAACCGTATGGCCGGATTGCCTTGTTTGTCGTAAATTTTTGCCCTAATAAAGGCTTTATAAAGTGGGACAAACACTCCCCGGCTACTGGCCGAGGAGGTTGAAGCCGATGGTCGGTCAACAAAGTTTGGTACAGTGCGGATCCGAGCATTAGTGATGTAGAGTACTTTGATACATAGAATCATTACACATAATTTGTGATTTTACTCCGGATATCGATCCTTAATTCGGCCACCCGTGCCCACATTAAGTCTCGGGGGCTACTGGGCTTCGGGCTTATCATTTGCTAATATCAAAGGGGCACATCGATCCCCTAATCTGGTGTTGCCACTCGACCAGTGTCTCGGGAACAATCAGCCCATTACCGAGGTGCTGAACCACCTCGAAAGCATTTCGGGATATAGCTCGGATGCAAGTGGCTGGCTCCATAGAGGGCATTTCCGGCATTAAGCTCGGCTAAACTCCTTCAACTTTTTTGAACCAAGGTGATCTATGACACCTCGGATATAGTCCGGCGTTGGAGCTCGGATACAGTCCGGCGTTGGAGCTTGGACATTGTCCGGCGTTGGAGCTGGGATACATTTCTGCGTTGGAGCTTGGAAGCGGTCCGACGTTGGTGCTCGGCTGCAAAAGATACCTCGAATGCAGTCCGGCGTTGGAGCTCGGATGCAAGAGGACACCGCCGCACAGGAACAACTTCAAACACGAGGTGTGGAGTAAAAAATAACAAGGCATTGATAAAGGCCGAGTACTTAAAGGGGCTCCTCGGATACCCAACATGTAAACTCTTCAGTTCACTTCGGCGATCCTCAAGAACGAAGATGGGAAGATTTGTTGAACCAGTTTTCAAGACCGACGACCGAAGATGAAGAACAGTTCAGAAGAATCGAGGAGCGTCCCCAACTTGAAGACCGGTTCAGGGGGCTACTGACGGTGTCTTGGACTAGGGGGTACTCACCACGTCATCTCCCGACCAGTTGGATCGGGCCGAGGACCCCCATGGCGGTTCACTATTGGGCCAGTTCGGACAACCCATGCCGCACACAAGGAGGATTCCACAAGACTTGGCGCCCAAGACAAGGACTCCTCTAAACCCTAGGCCTACGGTGCATATATAAACCGAGGCCAGGCTTGTCAATAGAACATCTTATATTCATTAGATCAATCTCGTGGTAGATACATGTATTCTGTACTACACCCATATGAACACAATCAAAAGCAGCACATAGGGTATTATCTCTTCGAGAGAGCCCGAAGCTGGGTAAAATCCCGTGTCCATGTTACCATCGTTCCAAGACGCCTAGCTTAGGACCCCTACTACGAGATACGCCGGATATTGAACCGACACTCCCTGTGAGGAGTCATCGTCAAGTAGTCGGGGGGAGCATTACGTGCTCGACCACTCCGACTAGGCATGCCGACGACCTTGCGTAGGAAACCCACGCCGTCGGCCTTCCCCTTGCCCATGTTCCACGAACCTGCATTGAAAAGAGAATAAACAATTAGTACATTAATAAAATGAAGGAAAAGGCATAATAATAAGGAATAATAAACACATTAATAAAAAAAGCATAAAAATCCATATTCCTAAACTATAGAAAAAAAGACTTGAAACGTACATCTGCTAGAACCCATACGAATCATCACTGTTGTAACCTCTTTCTCGGTCGGTCTCATCATCACTATCAATCATATCATCTTTGTTGTCTGACGGAGGTGGAGGCTCTTCCTCATCGTCAGCTTCTTCATTTAACTTTTCTAGCATAAGTATGTCATTTTTATTGACAAAGATGAGTTCCTCGACCCCCTTGGCAGCGAGGACGTCCAGCCAGCGGGTCATCTCGCCCCGGTGCTCGTCCATCGTAGTGCAGGTGAGGTGGACGCAGCGGAAGGGGCCCGGGTGCGCCGCGAGGACGCAGGACACCAGCTCGGTGACGGCGCGGGGAGAGGGAGCGCCGATGGTGAACGGATCGGCGGCGCCGCCGTCCGGAAGCAGGTGGTTGTCGACGAGAGCGAGGGGCGCGGTGCGCCAGAGTGGGCGCCAGGGCGAGGCGAGGGCGGCGGTGCGCGCGGCGTCCTTGGCGGGGAGGCGGGAGATGATGTCGCGGAGGACGACGTCGGGGAGGCGGCTGATTCGGTAGACGCCATCGGGGACCCACACGGCGGCGGGAAGTGAGAGGGTGGGGGTGGGGGAGACGGGCGGGTCCGGGAGGTAGTCGTACGCGACATAGAGGAAGAGCTTTATGCCGAGGTCCAGCATCTCCGGGTCCTCGCCATCGCGCTCCATCCTAGCGAACATACAACTCCTGGAGGTGCCGATCATGAACTGCGGGTCATCCATGGCCGCCGGTGGAGAGGGTGGTGACGGCGAGGGTTCTGTTCAATTTGCCGAACTGAGGGAATGATTGAGGAATGGAGGCGAGGGTTTCGTCATGTCCGAATCAGGCCCATGGGACAGCTTCTCTTTACACCATGCACTTCCATTTACAATGTACTACCTCCGTCCTGATTTATTAGTCTTTTTTGGATTTTGTGCCAAATTTTGACCTTAAATTCAACTAACAAAATGTTAATGCATGTCATAAAAAATAATATAATTGAAAACTATGTTCGAATACGAATTCAACGATATAATTTTTGATGACATGCATTAGTATTTTGTTAGTTAAATCTCTAGTCAAAATTTGACACAAAATATAAAGGGGGGTTATAAACCAGGACGGAGGTAGTAGCTCTTTTTTTCCTAAAAAAATGCAATGTGTAGTCCAGAGATATGGATGCACAAGCCGGCCATCCAACCCTATCCCCTAAACTCCGCCCTAAGTAAGGTCAATTTGAATTTCAAATGCATAGCGCCTGATCACAACCAAAAATAAGGTCTATGTTCATAATTTTTATATGTCTGATTACAAAAGTATCTCTGTTCGGTTGTTTTTTTGCCGTGCTAGGCTGGCTATCCGAGCATATATGCTCACTCTATCGCCGGCTCCTCCTTGCCATGCACCTCCTTCTCGGCCGCCTCCTTCTTCCTTCAAGCGCTTAACATTCTGGGATGGATTGCTTTGCACAATCATCCCTGCATCGTTATCCAACTCCTCCATCTTCAAGGTCAACATCTTTGAATATTTTGAAGTGGCCGTGATCTCAACCTTCTTCTCTTCAAGCCTGGTTTTGTTCTCTTTGAGCTTGATCTTCTTATCGGCCACCACCACCAAGATGTTAAACCTCTAGGCTAGGATGGCGTGTGCATGGACGGTGATGAGGCGGTGCCCCGCGTCCCCGTCCGCTCCCCTACATCACGCCCGCCGATTTTGAGCGGCGCCTCCTTTGCCTTCTGTTTGAGGTGGTGTGCTTGCCATGCCGCCGAGTTTATCTTTTGGGCGGCCACCTTTGTTGGATCCTCCACCTTCGCAGTCTCTGGCAGCTTTTCGTACCGCTCAATGCGGTGGCGGCGACAAAAAAGGGCGGGGATTAGGGTGGAGAGCGGCGGGATGGTAGCGGTGAGGGTTTAGAAAGGAGGGTTTGGTACCGAAACAATGTGGCCAACTCCAAATTCGCGAGCTCCGCCTCAGTTTTGGGTGGACCATGGGTGTCAGGGTCGGGGTCGTACGTGGAGGGGTGTCTGTACTCCTGCAAAGCCCCCGGTTTTGTTTTTCGTTTGCGGGAAAAGGGACACCCGGACTAGTCCGCGGACAAATGCAGGACACCGTTGGATGGCTTGCGACGTCTGAACAGCTCGGTCCAAACACTTGCGGGAGGTATGAAGGTCCGCGTTGGAGATGCCCGAATTGCCATGGAATTGGTGTTAGATGGTCTAGGGTGTGTGTGAATTGCCGAATTTGTTGTTTTGACAAGATGGTATGGTTGTTGGATCTCTAAAAAAACCAGTGGAATCATCATGTGTGGCAATCCCACACTAGCACACATGTGCAGTCCATGTGGAAAAAAAGGAATTTCTTTAAAAATGCCATAATATATAGTATTCCCTCTGTCTAGTGTCAAAAACATTCTTATATTATAAGACGGAGGTACTCCCTCCGTAAAGAAATATAAGAGCGTTTAGATCACTAGTGGTCTAAACGCTCTTATATTTTTTTTACAGAGAGAGCAGTGGTTAGTAAACCACCACGCAAATAATACTAAAATTGTCATGTATATCTATTCTATATCTATACTACTATTAAAAAAGCAAACATAACTCCCTCTAAAGCCACACAACGAAGTGTACACAGGAATATCGGAGACGTTAGATCAATCAAACTAAATTACATCCAACAATCCATATTACATTCAAGGTCTGCCACACAAACTAACGCTTCAGATTAAATGTTCTGCCAGTCAGACTACCTCGCGCACGTCCTGCCCCTCCGCACATCACACCGCTAAACGCATCTGAACCCAACAAATTATCCACTGCCCCGACTACGCCGCTGCCTTCCTTCCCCACCGCTGTGACGCCTCCCAGCCTCTGCCGCCGCCCCACGCGACGGACGCCATCTCTCCCCTATTTCCCTCTTCACCTCCACGGCCACGCCGCGTCGCCGGCCGAGCCCCGCTGCGGTCGCTATGTTCCGCCGCGCCGCCCCTTAGCCCCACACCTAAGCCGCAGCCGAGATGCATCTGAGCGAGAACAAGGGGATCGAGGACGTGCGGTTCGCGGTGACTGGCGGGCAGGGCTTCGTCAGCGCTGCGCTATGCCTGGAGCTGATCCGCCGCGGCGCCCTGCAGGTCTGCTCCCTCGACGACTCGACCTGCGCGAGTCCTCCTCTTGGTCCCAGCAGCTCCTCGACGTCGGCGTCCGCTTCTTCCAAGGTTCTCTCCCGCACTCTCTTTAGCTTAGATTACTGTGGTTCTTTTCTTCTGTCGCGCGTGAGACTTAAATGCAGCGTCGCAGCGAAGAAGGTAATTTGTTTTTCTGTCCAATGCGTTGAAGCTACAATGTACGTGCTTAGTAAATTGTTTAGGGCGGTGTGAGACTTATAATGCCTGCCAACTTAGTGAATTGATAAACCTGGAAGTTTGTGTTTTTCACTTCACTTGAATTTGCACAATTCAGTTATGTGTTCATTGAATGGATTTGACATGACATTTCCTGCAGGCAATGAGGGAAGTAGATGGGCATGGCTGGTCTGTTCGTCATGCAGTTATGTGCTATCTTATTCCTTGATGCTGAGTGTGATTCCATGCATGTGCAAGCTATATGTACTCTTAAGCTATTAGTGTTCTCTAACTTATTTCCTACTATTCCTGTATGGTACCATGTCAGATTTAGAACCCAGCAAAGAAATATGGCAGAAATTTGCATATTATTTTTTCTTGTGCAGGTTTGAGATATAAATGTCATACAGATGCTTCTTTGCCATGAGTGTGTAAACTTGATGAGGCAACATGGTCTTCAAGCACAAGAAATACCCATGGACGTGAGTGCGGGCTGCCGCTCCGCCCTCCACTCCTCTGCTTGACCACCGCCGCCGCCATATCGAGGCCCTCGCCACCAAGCGGCATGCTTTCCCGTGAGCTAGCTTCTTCAACACCTGTTTCTCTGAATTTCTACAAGCTAAATTAGTACTCCCATGGACGTTGGCCTGTATTGGATTCTTGTACGGTATGATTTGCCCAATCAGCACACCCATGGACAGGGCAAGAAAAATAATTAGAAAGCATGAAAGATGCCAATCAATACTTTCTGTTGGATATATCAATTGTTTTAGCTCTTCCTACACCCAACTGGCACATTCTAAATTCTGAAGGTTTCAGCTGGAATTCCCGTTCCGTTCATACATTCCAATTTGGCGTTTTAGTTCAAAATTAGAAGTTGGAGTCTGTGTATAGTTATTCTCATGTCCATCATATGAACTATGCTTGTGTACTCATGTTGAATTGATGTATGATACTGAGTCTTTGCATTTTCAATCGCCTTTCACTTTCTTCATGATTTGATGGATGTGCATTTTCACATAATTTTTAACAAACCAATTCATATTTTCGTCGAGCTTAAATCATTTTGTTCTTTTATAATGGTTGGAGATGTGGTTTAGGAGGATCAGCAGCTAATGGCAAACGTGCTAGCAAGCCCTGAGTGCGGTGGCCCGTGCAACATGAAGAAGACCATCCGGACAAAGGGCAGGTACACAAATAGCTAAGAACACAAGGAGACGTGCAGGTCTGCATTTCTGAGTTATATCTCTTTTAGCACTAGCGATTAAATGGTCTGTAGCTGGTCAGGCGTGCTTGCCTAAAATGTACTTTAGTAGTTGCTAGAGCAATGCTAGCTTCTACGTTGTTCTTGCAGCCTCAACTAGCTAATTTTATTTAAAGCAAATGTTGTTCTATCCTTCCAATTACTGTTATTCAGATCTTCTTTTCTTTTTTCTGTTGTCATTCACAGTACAAATGTTATGAGAATTTCAGGAATTTTGTCATATCTTTCTCCCAGGTACCTTGATTTTGTAAGCAAGATCTCAAGAAAGTATATAGGGAGGAGATTGACAAGGTGCATGCAAGATCTCAAGTTCATTGCTGTCTTTTTCTGTCTGAACATTTTCTTATTTGGAGTTGCAGCCGATTTATGGTGTACCAACCGACTTGGCTTAGGATGTATTGTAGTTGGTTTGGTTGCATCAACCAACAAGTCTTATTATGTATTGCAGTTGGTTTGGTACCATCAGCCGACTGGCCGGTTGGAAAACAAGCGGGGAAAACATGTACTGTGAGCTCCCCTCGCATTCAGAGTTTGGAGCTTGATGAATAATGATGTGTGAGCTTGTTGATGATCTGCTATTTTTCACAAAATTGGGACATGTCGGATGGTCGATGTGAGGTTCTCTAAGTAAAAAAATTCCTCATTTGTCCGTTGTGATAGTCTGATGGAATTTTGTTGATAAGAACCTACAATTTCTTGGGTAAGTTTGGGTTAGGAGTTCCGTATCTATGCACCAAGAGAGTATGTTGATAAGAACCTACAGTTTCTTGGGTAAGTTTGGGTTAGGAGTTCCGTATATATGCGCCAAGAAAGTATACAGGGAAATCATGATATGCTTTTTTTGCAGTGCCAACACTGAAAATGTAAAGTGTGTTATGCATGACTTTTATATGTGTTTTAGGAATTGGAGGATAGCTCTATAAACAAAATTCCTTATTCTGCACTTCTCTGCTTTGCTTGGCAGGAATTCTTGTTGTAAAGAGCGAAGGCATGGTTTGGTTTGCATGACATTATATCTTCAATTGGCTGGAGATATATAAATGTTGTACTTGATTTTCTCACCTGGCATCTTATCACTTCTGTGAAAGACACTTGATTTTCTCATAGTAATGGTTCTTTATTATTGTTGATACATAAATGGATCTTTATTGAATGGTACTTGTATGTGTGTATGGAGAATGGTGATTAACCTTTTAAATAATCCATTTTCCAACAAGGTGATTCTAATTTCTGATTAGATTATACTATAACAATATGATTAACAAAAATTCAAACGGTTGTATATTTGACACATACTGCAATGGGCCGAAGCCCGCCTGTATATTTTGTTCGAATACTGAAATTCATTTACAGGGGATTATAATCATTTGGGCGCTATGCATTGAGAAAGTGTGCATTTAGATAAGAGATTATATAATTAACGCAAAGATGTGCGATGTTTTTTTCAACAAGAATGTTGATCATGAAGAATGGTAATCAAATTATTTGTATGAGTTAAGAAATGCACTTTGTATGAATTTTCAAAAATTTCACGAAATCTATCTATATTTCATTAGAGTTTTTATGTTTGATACGTGCGTTGCACGTGCACGCTTACTAGTCCAGGGCAAAAGGGCCATAGTATGCAAAGCTGGTATGGAATTGACATGCGATTGTGTGACAATATACTGCATGAACGATATTTGCCAGGTTGATAAGAAACAATTTGCCATTGCAGATTTAGTAAAACAAATGTTTAGGAAAAATTGGGAGACGCTTTCATGGCGGATTCAGGGCATGATGTGCCGACTATTCTTCCCGTATCCACCAGCTGCTGCTCATCCTCTTCGGGATCGGAATCTATAAACTCATCCTCTTCGGGAACGGAATCTACGGGCTGCTGCTCATCTGTGTCCGCGGGGCCGACGAGCCGCTCACCATGGGCTAAGAAGCCTATAACGCGATCGAGCTCATCTTCGGCCACGTCATCCGTGAACTGCTCCGGCGGCGCCGATGATCTGACGAAGCTGAAGCACTCCATGATGTCAAGGCGGCAGGTCGGGCACGTCGGCGCCCGATGGAACCACGTCAGGATGCACCCACTGTGGAAGGCATGGGAGCACGGCAGCGCGACGGTCTCCTCGTCCCAGCTGGCATCCTCGTCCACCATACAGATGGCGCACGGCTCGCCGGACTCACGGCGGCGCTTCCGGCCTGTCGCCGGAGCCCCGGTCTTCGCGGCGGCGGCGGCGGCCTCTTTGCACGCGAGGAGCAGCGCCTTGGGCTCGCTGTAGACCAAGGTTACCCGGAGCTGGGGCATGTGGACGTCGAAGTGGAGGCTCGGGGCGACGAAGTCCATGTCGTCGATGTCGACCATCGCGTCGATCTCCTCGCAGACGTACGTGACGATCGCGATGGCTATGTCGAGGGGCGTGCGGTCCGTGGAGGAATCCATCCAGTTGCCGGCGGCGAGGTCGTACTCGGCGGTCACCGGCGCCTCGGCGAGCATACTGTGGATGAGGTCGCTGCAGGCCTCCACGCTGCGGAGGACGGCGGCGTCGCGGACACCGACCCGGTGGTCGAGCGCCCTGGCGACGCGGTCGGTGGTCACGCCGAAGTAACGGCCGCCGACGCCGCGCAGCCCGTGAGACAGGACCAGGTCGCTGCGGAGGCGCACGGAGCACGGCTGGTCGCTCGGCTTGGGCTCGACTGTGATGGTGTCTTTCCCGCAGAAACGGACGTGGGTCTCCGTCGCCGCCGCGGGGTGCGGCCACGGCGGCAGTACTGCGGCCATGGCAGCCGCCGAATCTGTGTGTGCGGAGCACAGGGACGGCTGAAGAAGAAAGAAAAGGCAGAGGAATCGAGGCACGTACCAGTGCGGCTGGCTATGTTTATGAACGCACGGGCACTGGGCATACTGAATTGGAGTCGGAGTCGGGTCGCGTGGAGGACATTAGTCAGGGCCTCCAATTACAGTGGGCCTCCCTGTGTTTATTTTTCTTTTCAAAAAATGTTCAAACTATTTAAAATATTGTTAGAAATTTTAAAAAAGTTACTATTTTGTAAATTTGCGAATAAATTTATAAAAAAATTGCCTTCAAAATATGTTCACACCTTCAAACTTGCTTGGAATTTCAAAAAATGTTGTTGTTCTTCAAAATTTGATTGCAATTTCAAAAAATGTTCCCGTTTTTAAATTTTATTCACAAATTCAGGAAAAAATAGTTTCATAAAATTTTCCTATTTTTTAAAATGTTGTTCACAAAATAAAGAAAATGTTCACGGTTTCAAAATTTTGATTCAATTTTGCCAAAAATGTTCGTATTTTCAGAATTTTTGTTTATCAATTCAGAAAATGTTCACACTTTTCAAAATATTTTAGGAATTTCAAAAAATATACTTTATTAAAGATAGGTTCTCTTTTTTCAAAAAATTATCCACTACCATTCGCTACAGTATCCACTACAGTATCCACTACAGTCACACACAGGCCGCTTTGACAAAAAAATGCACCGCGTGTGCGTTTGGCCGCCAATCTGCCGCACATAGGGGCAGCAGGAACAAGAAAATACAGGAAAAGCAAGTAAAAATTGAAGTGTCCCAGCCCAAAATGAACGAGTGTAAAAAGATACTAAACTAATAATGTTGAACTATTCTTTGACAAAAAATGTCATTAAGTCCTGGAATTCCTCCAAATAATCTACCAAAACAATGAAAAATGGTATGGAGGGTTTTTTTTTTCCGAAGTAAGCCAATGGCGTCCCATATATTTGTAGAAGGCAACCGATTGATTTACGAGAGAGTCCTTGGTAATTACTATGCAATGCCACTGACTACAATAACTGGTGTATGATGATTGGTTACATATATTAGCCGTTCATCACTCCTCTGCCCTTTAACACAGAATAAGGTGAAGGCTCGCTCAACAGACTTTCAAAGGAACAGACATAGAAACTGGTGTGCTAATATTTTGTCTAGTTCGAACTAAAGTGGGCCTATTAACCCTTTCCTTCACTATGTGTTTTTTTTTAGGGAAAACTTCACTGTGTGTATTGATAGGAGTTCATCTGGCTCTCTTTCGACATGGTACGAAAAAGAAAACCCAGGAAAAACACATAAATAATGAGTGTTCCAATCTTACACGAATGAGTGTAAATAGAAAAAATAGTGAATAATGTTGAGATTCCTTTGACGAAAAATGTCACCGAGTCCTTCATTTCCTCAAAATATAATAACATAGTACAATGAAACAAAAACCATGCAAACAATAACGGATTTGCCAATTCTCATCTAAATGATTTTTAGCTATGCCACGTCTAAGTTATCCAACACATGAATAGGGGCTGCAAAAATGATTTGTAGCTGCATCAGCCTTTCATCTAGACTGCCGGCTCGCATGCGATGCTACGAGAGCGCCCCGGGCCTGCCGGCAGGTTCAACGTCAACAGACTGCTGATCTACATCCACGCGCGCGCGTCATCCTGCATCATCCTCCAGCGCACGGTCGCTGGACGGGAGCATCGTTGGAGCGAACGAGCATGCGCACGCTGCACGCTGCACGGACCTCTTCGCCTGCTACCTGTTCGTTTCGTCTTCCTCATTCTCTTCAGCTCCCGGCGCAGCCTCTTACCTCCTTCTCTTGCGCCTATAAAAGGGAGGTCGCTCCTCTCAGAGAGACGTACCAGAACCTCTTCTTCCTCTCGCCACAAGTTCCTGAGCACTGCGCTGCTGCTACGTTCTTCCCCATCCCGGCTTGCGGTGTGCACCGCAGGTCGGGACAGTAGGCCTCCGAAACCGCACCTTTTGAGTCCTGTACGGGAGAAAGGTGATAAGGTTTTTGGGGAGCGCTCAGCGCGGCTACTGACTTCTTCGTCACGGACGCCCCGGACTCCGACGACTACTTCCCTGACGACGACTTCTTCCCCGACGTCGACAACCTCCTCGACGACATGGCTGGCGAGGACACCGATCCCAAGACCGGTGCATCTGCTCCCGTTCCGTACGTTCTCATACTCTTCCTGTTAGAGGTTCTGTCACAACTTTTTGCTCTAGTGTCTGTTCTAGATGTGTTCGGTTCTAGTTCATATATGCAGATGTTGTTTACCTTCTCTTTGTCAAATCGCATGACTTGTTTTATCACTGCTATACTAGTCGTGCTTTATCTAGTATTTCTGTTAATAAAATCATTCGGTAAATTGCTCATATTTCCAACAATCCAAAAACCTTATTATAGGCAATTTACCCCAAGTGGTTTTGCTGCTTCCATGAGACCTCCTATGTTTGAGGGTATCCACTATAAGAGGTGGCGCGTGAGAGCAGTCTTATGGTTTCAAACCATGAGTTGCTATGACGCCACTCTTGGCAAACCTGAAGGGGAGCTTGATGCTCAACAGGCACAAGCTTTTCAGAAAATGGATACTCCGTTTAAGGCTGCTCTCTTGAGTGTTCTTGGTGAGAACATAGTTGATGCTTATGCGTCAATTGATAATGGAAAAGATATGTGGGATGCACTCGAGGCCAAGTTTGGGGTCTCGGATGCTGGCACTGAGCTATACATCATGGAGCAATTCTATGATTACAGGATGACTGAAGAGCGCTCCGTGGTTGAGCAAGCTTATGAGATACAGTCATTTGCTAGAGAACTTGAGCACTTCAGTTGTATGCTACCGGACAAGTTTGTTGCCGGAGGTATCATCACTAAGCTTCCTACTTCGTGGAGGAACTTTGCTACCTTACTGAAACATAAGAGACAGGAGTTTTCCGTCCCGGATCTCATTGGCACTCTTGATGTGGAAGAAAAAGGCAAGAGCAAAGGACACACGTGCTCGAGGTATTGAGGGAGGATCTAGTGCCAATCTGGTACAGAAGAAGAACTTCTAGCCCCACAAGTTCAAGAACAAGGGCAAGTTTGATGGTAAAGCAAAGTTTGATGGGATGAACAAGGATGTGCAACACACGGACTTCAAGAAGAAGAATGACAAGAAGAAAGGTGTTTGTCATGTGTGTGGGGATCCTGATCATTGGGCTCCTAGTTGCCCTAATCGCTATGACAAGCGTCATCCTGGGAAAGACGGCAAGACCGCTAATATTGTCATTGGAGACACTGACTTGAAGGATGCTGGGTATGGTATATTTCCCACTATGCTTTCAGTATGTCAGTGTGACGCCCCCGATTTGACCGTACACTAATCATGCACGCAAATGTGTACGATCAAGATCAGAGACTCACGGGAAGATATCACAACACAACTCTACAACATAAATAAGTCATACAAGCATCATAATACAAGCCAGGGGCCTCGAGGGCTCGAATACAAGTACTCGATCATAGACGAGTCAGAGGAAGCAACAATATCTGAGTACAGACATAAGTTAAACAAGTTTGCCTTAAAAAGGCTAGCACAAAAGTAACAACGATCGAAAAGGCAAGGCCTCCTGCCTGGGACCTCCTAACTACTCCTCGAAGCCGAACTCCATGTAGAATCATCCTCGGGATCTCTAGCTCCTGGACTCCAGCATTTGGTTGCGACAACCAGGTAGAATGGAAAGGGGGAAAAGAGGGAGAAAAGCAACCGTGAGTACTCATCCAAAGTACTCGCAAGCAAGGAGCTACACTACATATGCATGAGTATATGTGTAAAGGGCCATATCAGTGGACTAAACTACAGAATGCCAGAATAAGAGGGGGATAGCTAATCCTGTCGAAGACTACGCTTCTGGCCACCTCCATCTTGCAGCATGTAGGAGAGAGTAGATGGTAAGTTCACCAAGCACTACTAGAAAAAGGCTTACTAGTGGCGCACCAGTTTTGCCTACTAATGGCGCACTACTGGTGCGCCACTAGTACCACACCACTAGAATATTTTAGTAATGGCGCACCACAGGTGCGCCATTAGTATCTGGTATACTAATGGCGCACCACGGGTGCGCCATTAGTATCCCACAGGTGCGCCATTAGTAACTGGTATACTAATGGCGCACCAGATGGAAGTGCGCCATTAGTAACATTTTTTTAAAAAAATTCGTTTTTTCTTAATCTCAGGTCACTATTTCACATATGAGATATCCAACACATATATATACAACAAGCATCCATATAACAATCATATCCAACACACAAGTTTCATCATATATACATACATAGCCAACACATAGTTCCATCGTTACATATTACAAAAGTTTCACATTGTTCATCCAACACCGTTATCCATCCAACACCATATTACAAAAGTTTCACATAGTTCAGTTCTCATTGTTCTTCTCCTTCTCCTTCCTCAGCCTGATGCGCCAAGAGCGGCGAGGCGGTGAAGGCAGCTGTGGGATGTAGTCTTCTACCACAATTGGCGTGGTCATGTCGCCCAGCTGTGGGATCGCCGGCGCCACCACCGGTGCGTGGTCATTGTCAGGCACCACCACCATCGCGAGGCCACCTTCAGGCAGGACGAGCACGACCATCGCTAGGTCATCCTCAGCCACCACCATCTCTTGCCCATGGTCAGCCACCACCATCTCTTGCCCATGGTCAGCCACCACCATCTCTTGCCCTTGGTCAGCCACCACCAGCGCTAGGTCATCCTCAGCCTGATGCCCATCGTCATCTTGCAGCTCCTCATCCCCACTCTGCTCCTCTTCTCCCCCACTCCAGTCCGGATCATCCTTCTTGCTGTCTTTGCTGCTGCCAGAATCGCTGCTGCTTTCGCTAAAGCCAGAATCGCTGTTGCTTTTGCTACAGCCATAATCGCTGCTGCTTTGGCTGTAGCCAGTGTCGCTGCTGCTGCTCCCATTGCCTGTCCAAATGCAACAATGGCTGTTAACAATCGATGTGAGACAAAGCCAAATGTAGAGGAATAAGAAGAGGCAGAACGCACTGGCATCTTCGTCGTCAGCGTAGCGCATGCGACACATAGTCGTGTTGAAAACCTTCATGATGAGCATTGTGGCGTCATCGTCGTACCTGAAGAGAAGAAAGTACCCGGTCCGCAGGTCGTAGGCACTGTAGAACTTCTCCCAACCACGGCACAGGTACATGTGGCCCTCCTCGATCACCAACTCCACGTCCCACAGCCTGCGAACCCCGCTGCCGGCCTGTCGGAGCTTCACATTATCTGGCGGATCTTCACCCAGCATGTTCATAAAAGTGTCAGGCAGCCTCTGCAATTTGGGACAAGGAGTGATGTAGCAAACAACAGAGTTATCATAATGAGATGGGTGAAGGGGAGATCTCTCGTTTTATATACCTGCCTCGTGGCTGATATTGAAGTCCCAAGTATGACACTGAAGAACTCGAAAGCATCCAACTCGTACTCCGGTGAGGCAGAGCGGCGGTGGCTGCTTCCCCCCATCTCTGATAAGCAGCAGAAGAGACCAATTAGTACCCTTACAACATCACATTGCAAATAGATGAATTGTGTAGGTATGCATGGATTTAAGATTATTTGTGCAAAGCCAATTTGTCAATGATTAATATGATATCTCAATTTCCACCAAATAATACATTTGTTATACACCACATTTTATTTTCCTTTGGAAAAGAAAAAAGCACACTGCATTCAAGTGAATGTATCTTTTATTGCCCAACTATGCATTGGAAAATGTCCACAAATCCCCAACTATGCATTGGAAAATGTCCACAAATGGAGTGAGATCATTAACTGTCAAGTTAATAGGGATAAGAGTACACTTATGATAGTTAATTGTCATCCCAACAATTTGTTCAAAACAGGTTAGAATCCATTTCAGATTCAGAGCAATTCCAGCATCATTTTCCAACAATAAAAGGGTATCATTAGCATATTGTACTCTTATAATAGCACTCTTATAATGGAACTATTCTATGACCATACTCGAAGGGGCTCCAGAGATTGCACTTGCACGCACAGATTGTGTACCACGGTCGAGGGGAGGGAGGGAGGGAATGGGGAGGAAGGGTGGAGAATTTCATTCACAAGTTCTTAGTAGTTTTTTAATACAACAGAATAAATCTTGAGATCTCATTCACAAATTCTTAGTAGTTTTTTAATATAGTAGTTAATTGCCTGATCTGGTTGGTGCCAAGATCAAGTGGTGACCTGACCTCTTGCCTGGAAGTTTCTATTCCTTGCAATCTACTGAATTTCTAGTACCTTGTTTTTTAAACTGCTAAGCTATTTTGAGCTTGAGCATGTGTCACGACCGGTTTTTCAATAAAATAATTATTGAGAAACCAATCCCTGTTACGGACCAGCGAGGAAGAATTCCTTCTCACTGATAGACAATACATTGGTCACAGAAGAAAAAAATACCAGGAGTACTAAATATAATACAAAGTTGAGCAGAGACTGCCCAACAATTTATTACATGCACGCCGATAAAACAATACGGCGGATAGGGTGGCAAACTACTAACTCACGATAATGACGATGGTGGAGATATCACCGCGAGGCGAGTGATATGTCTCCAGAAGACTACAGCTCTTTGAGCGTCGGAGTGAGGCTCGAGAAGACTTATTGCGGGTGGCGGAGGCGTATACAATACAAGTGACCAAAGTCCGGGATCGCGCAGGACTGACTGGGACTCCTCTAGGCATCGGACGCGCTATCAAACTCTTCATCCAAGAGATCGCCTTCGTCAACATCTGGCCAAATCAACAAGCCAGGTGAGTACTATGAAAGTACTCGCAAGACAGTTCGGACATAAGGTATAACAAATGCAAACATGAAACACATGAATAAGTTAACCAGTGCGATCAGACATAGAGATAATAAATACTGGGTGCCAAGCGAGGGTCTGAATGACGCCTCGAGCGGAAACTGCCGAATAGTAATACTGGTGCCAAACGAGTGTCTGAAAGACTCCTCGAGAGGAAAATGCGGAATAATTATACAGGTGCCAAACGAGTGTCTGAAAGACTCCTCGAGCGGAAAATGCGGAATAATAATACAGGTGCCAAACGAGTGTCTGAAAGACTCCTCGAGAGGAAAATGCGGAATAATAATACAGGTGCCAAACGAGTGTCTGAAAGACTCCTCGAGCGGAAAATGCGGAATAATAATACAGGTGCCAAACGAGTGTCTGAAAGACTCCTCGAGAGGAAAATGCGGAATAATAATACAGGTGCCAAACGAGTGTCTGAAAGACTCCTCGAGCGGAAAATGCGGAATAATAATACAGGTGCCAAACGAGTGTCTGAAAGACTCCTCGAGCGGAAAATGCGGAATAATAATGCCACAGTCGGGCGTCGGGGCGACACCACATAAAGGGCTTATAACAGAAAGTAAAGACAGTGCATGCCGCAGTCGGACGTCTGAGCGACATCACATAAAGGGCTTATATCGAAAGTGAGAAACGAGTACACGCCACAGTCGGACGTCTGCGCGACGTCACCTAAAGGGCTTATATCACATTTCATTATTACAACAGCTCGGAGACATAAATTATCACAAGCATGAGACACAAAATAAAGCTTGTCCATCCACTGGAATAACAATAAAACCTGAGATGTTACCACTTGAGCTTGTTCACCGGGGACAAGTTTTTCACATGGATAGATATGGATATAATTTATACACTACTGATCATGGATACGATGATTTGGAAAGAATTGACTCTGCAGAGTTTGTACTTAACCACAGCCAACGGATTTCAGTAGTCACGGGGACTAGTTCCGTCTACGGTGTTCTGGAAGGAACACGTCTAACCAGTACACACCCAATTCAACCATCCGAAGCCAGGGATCACCCTCGGCAACATTCAAGAAAAACCTTGAGTCGGGGAGGCTACAACCTCGCGTAGCATGGGATCAAATTTCTGTACGCGCGCTATAAGGGGGTGCCCCCCCTCTCGGTCCCAACCGGAAACACCCATGCCCCCTGACCGAATGACTGGCTTTAATCCTGGGCCAAGGTACCATCATCCCGGCCTCTCTGTTTGGTGTGTACACGGAAAGAGGTTACCAACTTACTAAACCATATCCTGGCAATGAGACATGTGGTAGCACGGAAAGGGAAGGGACGATAACACGGCTCCAACCATGTTAACGTCGGAAAAGTCGGATGACACAAGGCTGGCATGCTACAACAGTACCACCTTGCTGCCCTTCATGTCACCACATGATTTGGCCACCTCTCATCAGAGGTCATCGCAACTTTGGAACATGTGGGAAAAGATAGATAACGTGGCTCCAGCCACGTTAACGTCGAAGAAAGTCGGATGACACAAGGCTGGCATGCTACAACAGTACCACCTTGCTGCCCTTCATGTCACTACATGATTAGGCCACCTCTCATCAGAGGTCATCGCAACTTCGGAACAACCGGGTCGTTGCCTTACAAGCAACGAGATATTTACCGACACTCATATGCCACACACAAACTTTCACATGAACATGCAAAACATCTGCCATATCAAATGTCCAAACATGCTTGCCTGGTTCGGAGAAGTCGGAATCTAGCTCGGCGAAGTTCACGGCTCCGTCACCTCTCCTGGAACCTACGGCAATCACGAAACGGGTACTAACGTGAAAACCAACACACACACAGAAACTTTGCCAAATATTTCCCAAATAAATCCCATAAAAAACTAGACAAAATTTTAAGAATGTCAGAAAAAGAATCACTCAAAAATACCTTTTTATTAAAAAGTTATAAAGGTTTCTGTCCAGGGACCTTTCTGTAATGAAACAGAAAAGTTCCAGGGTTTTAACTGAGAAAACAGAAAACGGTTCGTTTGGAAATGCGCAAGCGCAAGAGAGAAGACGTACTTTGCCCGAAGGCGTCAACAGAAAACGGTTCGGGGAAATAAAACAGAGGCTGACACGCGGGGCCCGCATGTCAGGTTTGAAAGCTTGCCGGCGCCCGAAGACGGCGATGGACGCCGGCGTCGAACCACAGCGAGTTAGGAGAAACGGAGGGTACCAAGAGCTTCAGTGTCTTCTTCCGCGTCGGTGGGTGGTGGACTCGTCCAACGGGGAGCACCACGTCGACGGCGACACTATCTCCGGCGGACGGCGGCTCGGGTGAGGATGGGGAACTCCGGTGGAGGGCTGCAAGCTTCAAATTGAAGTGCGGGTCAGAACGAGAGATGCATGGTGAAGTTACTGGCAAGAGAATGGAGGCTGCGGAGCACACACGGGGGCGAATCGGGCTGGATCCCGTGGCGGGTCGCGGCGGCCGGAGTCGAGGAAGGAGACCTCCTCGGGGCTCTTCCAGTGGCTAGGCGTGCTCTAGAGGAAGTGAAGGGCTGGTGGGTGCTCGAGTTGAAGCTCGGGACCCCTATTTATAGGCAGATCGACGGGATGGCCGTGAACGGAGAATCTCCGGCGAGCGATTACGGCGGAGCAGTGGTTGGCAGAGGGTTTGAGCGGTCGGGCAGCATCGGTGGATGTTACGGGACTCGTTTTGCAGCTAAACGGAGCTGGCCCTAGCGTAATGGCGTCTGCCCATGGTGAGGTGACCGCACGGGCTCAACGGCGGCAGAGAGCGCGCTCCGCGCCCTTCGGTTCACGACGAGAGCGGCATCGCATTCGGGGGAGTGGACGGCCACGCGGCGGTCTCCGGTGGTTTGGGCGGTGCTGGTTGGAGTCGGCGGCGCCGTGTCTCCCGCTGGCGCCCGCAAAGCCGCCGCCGGCGTCGGTCACGGGGCGGCGCACCTTCTGCTGCTCGTCGCCGACGCCCGCAAGATGCCAGGCACTCGTGCGGTGCAGGAACAAGTGGGCGAGGACGAGGAGCAAGGCGACGCGATGGCACTGGTGAGATCGATGCCCGTTTCTGAAGAAAACGACAGCCGCCACTTGACTGAATCTCTGAACTTACTGAATTTGACAAAGACCATGCACTGCAGGTGCTCGACAGTAGGTTTTGGTAAAGAGATGAATTTTTCTGGAGCTGTAACTTGGTGAGATGACCACTCGAAGCACCCAGAGGCTGCATGAATTTACTTGGAATTTTTGGAGAAGGTTTTGAATGAATTTCACCAAATTTGCCAAATCTGGTCCAAACTTGCAGCTGATGTAGTTTGAAATTTTTGAACTGGAGACTAGTGGATCTTCATGGTTCTAGGTTGAGGGTTCAAAGGACTAGGAGGGGAAAGAAGTTTGGGGCCAAAAATCAAAACAGACAATGGGGTTCCTTTGTAAATCTCCAAGTGGTAGAATAGAAGACAGAAAATATTTGAATAGAATTTGAATGGAAAATAAATACATGGGGGGGTTCAACTTGCTGGATTTGATGCAAATCATGATCCAGAGGTGAGGGAAAGGTTAGGAGAGAGTATTTGCACTTATGCCATGGCAAGAAGGAATAGTTGAAAGTGGCAAAGGACTTTCCAAAAGCCATAGTGCATTCTCAAAAATATTTCAAAGGTTATTTTCTCAAATGAAAAACATTTTGTCTTGAGTCCAATGAAAAGCAAGAACCTCCAAGACCAAAGGAGGATCTTGGGTGGATCCAAACAAAACTTTTGCCATAGAAAAAAATATTTGAGAGTGAGAGTTCTCTTGAAGAAAAAAAATTTTAAATCACTCCCTTCAAGTCAAATAAAATCTTTTGAAAATTCCAAATAAAAACTTGGGTGTCACAGCATGGGTCAATTCAGTGCCCTACAAGATGACTATCTTCTCAACTAGGAGAATTTCATTGCCTCTTTCTTTAAATTCCATAATTTAAATAAGGTTATCATTTAATTTGTTCAGAAATTACAATTTAGTAATGCTAAAGGTTCTGCTTCCCTTCTTCCGACGGCGTGCAGGCGCGGCGAACGGAGGGGGCGGAGCAAGGGGCGGCGGCGTACGGTTGGGGTCGAGTGGGGGATCTGGCGACGGAGGGAGGGAGGCCACAATGCGAGGGAATAGGTGGAGTGCGGGATGTCTATCTAATGGCGCATCTCCCCCAAGTGCGCCATAAGTACGACGATAGCAATGGCGCACCTCACCCTGGTGCGCCATTAGAAATTACTAGCCCGACTGCTCAGGTTATATTTCCACCTAACCCTATCTCCATCAGAACATGCCCACTAGCTCGACTGGTCAGCATGCAGCACACACACTAGGAGGTCCTGGGTTCGATTCCTAGGCTCCCCAATTTTTGTTTTTATGCATTTAAAATGTTGTTTGATATTTATTTGTGTTTAAATATGTTCAAACTTGTTTAAATCATAACAGTAATATTTTTTTATAAAAACAGTAATAATTTTTATAAAAACAGGGTGTGGGGGAGAGGGTGCGGGGGGTGCTCAGCGGCGGTGGAGCGGGGGAGGGTGCGGTGGGTTGTCGGGGGGTGCGGGGGGGTGCTCTGTCCTTGTCGTTACCGGTGTAGGATTCCATCGTTACCCCGGAGTTCTAACCATCGCTCTTCATGTCCTTGTCCTCGGTGTAGAATGTGTAGCCGTTGAATGCGAGGCGGAGGTTGCGGCGCGCGCGGGCGAGGGCGAGGTTGGTGTCGGCCCTGCGGCGCTGCTCCGGCGAGAGTGGGGTGGGGTCGGAGGGGAGGATAGGGAGAGGGAGGCGGCGGGGGCGCGGATTGGGAGCGGACGGAGAGGAACTGGCGCGAGGGAGAGGGACGAAGTGGAACTGGCGAGGGAGAGGGAGGAATTAGCTATATCATTCATTTGTGACGGTGGAGCAGGCCGGAGAGGGTGCAGGGGGTCGTCGGCGGCGGTGGAGCGGGCCGGGGAGGGTGCGGTGGGTCATCGGCGGCGGTGGAGCAGGGGAGCTAGGGTGCGGTGGGTCGTCGGCGGCGGTGGAGCGGGGGAGGGTGCGGTGGGTCGTCGGCGGCGGTGGAGCAGGGAAGGGTGCGGTGGGTCGTCGGCGGCGGTGGAGCGGGGGAGGGTGCGGGGGGTCGGCGGCGGCGCCCGGTGGAGCGGGGTAGAGGGTGCGGGGGGTGCTCGGCGGCGAGGGGGGCCGGATCTGGCGAGGTGGGATAGCGATCGAGATGGAGGGGGATCGCTAGTAATGGTGCACTGTTCCCTGGTGTGCCACTAGTAGTTTTGCAAAAAAATAAAACATAAAAAAATATAGTAGTAGCGCACTATGTGGCTAGTGCGCCATTACTGTGCCCTGGTGCGCCATTAGTATGTTTGGAAAAATAAAATAAAAAAAATTGTTACTAATGGCGCACCGTTTGTCTGGTGCGCCATTAGTGTCTTTCACACTAATGGCGCACCAGCACATGGTGCACCACTATATAGCAATGGCGCACCACATGTCTGGTGCGTCATTAGTGGCCATTCCATCTATAGCCCTTTTCCTAGTAGTGAAGTAGCATCGTATAGTATAATCCTACCCGGCGATCCCCTCCTCGTCGCCCTGTTAGAGAGCGATCACCGGGTTGTATCTGGCACTTGGAAGGGTGTATTTTATTAAGTATCCGGTTCTAGTTGTCATAAGCTCAAGGTACAACTCCGGGTCGTCCTTTTACCGAGGGACACGGCTATTCGAATAGATAAACTTCCCTGCAGGGGTGCACCACATAACCCAACACGCTCGATCCCATTTGGCCGGACACACTTTTCTGGGTCATGCCCGGCCGCAGAAGATCAACACGTCGCAGCCCCACCTAGGCTCAACACAGAGGTCAACACGCCGGTCTAAATCCTATGCGCGCATGGGTCTGGGCCCATCGCCCATTGCACACCTGCACGTTGCGTACGCGGCCGGAAGCAGACCTAGCCTAGCAGGCGTTCCAGTCCAATCCGGCGCGCGCCGCTCCGTCGTTGACGTCAAGAAGAGCTTCGGCTGATACCACGACGTCGAGTGCCCATAACTGTTCCCGCGTAGTTGGTTAGTGCGTATAGACCAAATGGCCAGACTCAGATCAAATACCAAGATCTCGTTAAGCGTGTTAAGTATCCGCGAACGCCGACCAGGGCCAGGCCCACCTCTCTCCTAGGTGGTCTCAACCTGCCCTGTCGCTCCGCCATAAAGTAACAGTCGGGGGCCGTCAGGAACCCAGGCCCACCTCTACCGGGATGGAGCCACCTGTCCTTTCAGCCCCCTCATCAGAACCACTTGCGGGTACTCAACGAGCCGACCCGACTTCAGTCACCACATGTGTCATGTATAAAAAGTATATAGTATGTACCCGTGATCACCTCCCGAAGTGATCACGGCCCAGTAGTATAGCATGGCAGACGGACAAGAGTGTAGGGCCACTGATGGAACACTAGCATCCTATACTAAGCAGTAGGATAGCAGGTAAGGGTAACAACTGTAGCAACAATGACAGGCTATGCATCAGGATAGGATTAACCGAAAGCAGTAACATGCTACACTACTCTAATGCAAGCAGTATAGAGAAGGAATAGGCGATATCTGGTGATCAAGGGGGGGGGGCTTGCCTGGTTGCTCTGGCAAGTAGGAGGGGTCGTCAACTCCGTAGTCGAACTGGGCAACAGCAGCGTCGGTCTCGTAGTCTACCGGAGAGAAGAGGGGGGAAGAAACAGTAAATACAATGCAAACATAAGCATGACGATGCGTGACATGACAATGAGCGGTGCTAGGTGTGCCCTTGTTGGGGAACGTAGCAGAAATTCAAAATTTTCTACGCATCACCAAGATCAATCTATGGAGTAATCTAGCAACGAGGGGAAGGGGAGTGCATCTACATACCATTGTAGATCGCGATGCGGAAGCGTTGCAAGAACGCGGATGAGGGAGTCGTACTCGTAGCGATTCAGATCGCGGTTGATTCCGATCTAAGCACCGAAGAACGGTGCCTCCGCGTTCAACACACGTGCAGCCTGGTGACGTCTCCCATGCCTTGATCCAGCAAGGAGAGAGGGAGAGGTTGGGGAAGACTCCATCCAGCAGCAGCACGACGGCGTGGTGGTGGTGGAGGAGCGTGGCAATCCCGCAGGGCTTCGCCAAGCACCGCGGGAGAGGAGGAGGAGGGAGAGGGGTAGGGCTGCACCGAAAGAGAGACGTTCTCGTGTATCTTGGGCAGCCCAAACCTCAACTATATATAGGGGGGAGGGAGCTGCGCCCCCCTTAGGGTTTCCACCCCCAAGAGGAGGCGGCCAGCCCTAGATCCCATCAAGGGGGGCGGCCAAGGGGAGGAGAGGGGGGGCGCCCCACTAGATGGGCCCTAAGGCCCATCTGGACCTAGGGTTTGCCCCCTCCCACTCTCCCATGCGCCTTGGGCCTTGGTGGGGGGGGGGGGGCGCACCAGCCCACCTGGGGCTGGTCCCCTCCCACACTTGGCCCACGCAGCCTTCTGGGGCTGGTGGCCCCACTTGGTGGACCCCCGGGACCCTCCCGGTGGTCCCGGTACATTACCGATTTCACCCGAAACATTTCCGGTGACCAAAACAGGACTTCCCATATATAAATCTTTACCTCCGGACCATTCCGGAACTCCTCGTGACGTCTGGGATCTCATCCGGGACTCCGAACAACATTCGGTAACCACGTACATGCTTTCCCTATAATCCTAGCGTCATCGAACCTTAAGCGTGTAGACCCTACGGGTTCGGGAACCATGCAGACATGACCGAGACGTTCTCCGGTCAATAACCAACAGCGGGATCTGGATACCCATGTTGGCTCCCACATGTTCCACGATGATCTCATCGGATGAACCACGATGTCGGGGATTCAATCAATCCCGTATGCAATTCCCTTTGTCTATCGGTATGTTACTTGCCCGAGATTCGATCGTCGGTATCCCGATACCTTGTTCAATCTCGTTACCGGCAAGTCTCTTTACTCGTTCCGTAACTCACATCATCCCGTGATCAACTCCTTGGTCACATTGTGCACATTATGATGATGTCCTACCGAGTGGGCCCAGAGATACCTCTCCGTTTACACGGAGTGACAAATCCCAGTCTCGATTCGTGCCAACCCAACAGACACTTTCGGAGATACCCGTAGTGCACCTTTATAGCCACCCAGTTACGTTGTGACGTTTGGCACACCCAAAGCATTCCTACGATATCCGGGAGTTGCACAATCTCATGGTCTAAGGAAATGATACTTGACATTAGAAAAGCTCTGAGCAAACGAACTACACGATCTTGTGCTAGGCTTAGGATTGGGTCTTGTCCATCACATCATTCTCCTAATGATGTGATCCCATTATCAACGACATCCAATGTCCATGGTCAGGAAACCGTAACCATCTATTGATCAACGAGCTAGTCAACTAGAGGCTTACTAGGGACATGGTGTTGTCTATGTATCCACACATGTATCTGAGTTTCCTATCAATACAATTCTAGCATGGATAATAAACGATTATCATGAACAAGGAAATATAATAATAACCAATTTATTATTGCCTCTAGGGCATATTTCTAACAGTCTCCCACTTGCACTAGAGTCAATAATCTAGTCCACATCACCATGTGATTAACAGTCATAGGTCACATCACCATGTGACCAACATCCAAAGAGTTCACTAGAGTCGACAATCTAGTTCACATCACTATGTGATTAACACTCAATGAGTTCTGGTTTGATCATGTTATGCTTGTGAGAGAGGTTATTAGTCAACGGGTCTGAACCTTTCAGATCTGTGTGTGCTTTATGAATATCTATGTCATCTTGTGGATGCTACCACGCGCTTTTTGGAGCCATTTCAAATAATTGTTCTACTATACGAATCCGGTTTACTACTCAGAGCCATCCGGATTAGTGTCAAAGTTCGCATCGACGTAACCCTTTACAACGAACTCCTTTTCACCTCCATAATCGAGAAAATCCTTAGTCCACTAGATACTAAGGATAAGTTCGACCGCTGTCATGTGATCCATTCCCGGATCACTATTGTACCCCTTGACCAACTCATGGCAAGGCACACTTCATGTGCGGTATGCAGCATAGCATACTGTAGAGCCTACGTCTAAAGCATAGGGGACGACCTTCGTCCTTTCTCTTTCTTCTGCTGTGGTCAGGTCTTGAGTCTTACTCAATACTCACACCTTGTAACACAGCCAAGAACTCCTTCTTTGCTGATCTATTTTGAACTCTTTCAAAATCATGTCAAGGTGTGCGTTCTTTGAAAGTATCATCGGGCGTCTTGATCTATAGATCTTGATGCCCAATATGTAAGCAGCTTTTATCCAGGTCTTCCTTTGAAAAACTCCTTTCAAACAACCCTTTATGCTTTCCAGAAATTTTACATCATTTCGGATCAACAATATGTCATTCACATATACTTATCAGAAATGTTGTAGCGCTCCCACTCACTTTATTGTAAATACAAGTTTCTAACAAACTTTGTATAAACCCAAAAACTTTGATCACTCCATCAAAGCGTATATTCTGACTCCGAGTTGCTTGCTCTAGTCCATGGAAGGATCGCTGGAGCTAGCATACCTTTTAGCATCCTTAGGATCGACAAAACCTTTCTGATTGTATCACATACAACCTTTCCTTACAAAAACTGGTAAGGAAAATTGTTTTGACATCCATCTGCCAGATTTCATAAATGCAGCTAATGCTAACATGATTCTGACGGACTTAAGCATCGCTACGGATGAGAAAATCTCATCGTAGTCAACTCCTTGAACTTGTGAAAATACTCTTTGCCACAAGTCGAGCTTCATAGACGGTAACATTACCGTCCACGTCCGTCTTCTTCTTAAAGATCCATTTATCTCAATGGCTTGCCGATCATCGGGCAAGTTCACCAAAGTCCATGGTTTGTTCTGATACATGGATCCTATCTCGGATTTCATGGCTTCTAACCATTTATCGGAATATGGGCCCACCATCGCTTCTCCATAGCTCGTAGGTTCAGTATTGTCCAACAACATGATATCTCAGACAGGATCACATACCACTCTGAAGTAGCACGCATCCTCGTCGTCCTACGAGGTTTGGTAGTGACTTGATCCGAAGTTTCATGATCACTATCATAAGCTTCCACTTCAATTGGTGTAGGTGCCACAGGAACAACTTCCTGTGCCCTGCTACACACTAGTTGAAGTGACGGTTCAATAACCTTATCAAGTCTCCACCATTCTCCCACTCAATTCTTTCGAGAGAAACTTTTCCTCGAGAAAGGACTCATTTCTAGAAGCAATTACTTTTGCTTCCAGATCTGAAATAGGAGGTACACCCAACTGTTTTGGGTATTCTATGAAGATGCATTTATCCGCTTTGGGTTCGAGCTTATCAGCCTGAAACTTTTTTCACATAAGCTTCGCAGCCCCAAACTTTTAAGAAACGACAACTTAGGTTTCTCTAAACGGTGTCGTCTCAACGGAATTGCGTGGTGCCCCTTTTTAAGTGAATGCGGTTATCTCTAATGCCTAACCCATAAACGATAGTGGTAATTCGATAAGAAACATCATGGTATGCACCATATCCAATAGGGTGCAGCTATGATGTCCGGACACACCATCACACTATGGTGTTCCAGGCGGTATTAATTGTGAAACACTTTCCACAATGTCTCAATTGTGTGCCAAACTCGTAACTCAGATACTCATCTCTATGATCATATCACAGACATTTTATCCTCTTGTCATGACGATCTTCAACTTCACTCTGAAATTACTTGAACCTTTCAATAATTCAGACTTGTGTTTCATCAAGTAAATACACTCAGCATCTACTCAAATCATCCGTGAAGTAAGAACATAACGATATCCACTGCATGCCCCCGCACTCATTGGACTGCATACATCAAATGTGTTACTTCCAACAAGTTGCTCTCTTGTTCCATCTTACTGAAAATGAGGCCTTTCAGTCATCTTGCCCATGTGGTATGATTTGCATGTCTCAAGTGATTCAAAATCAAGTGAGTCCAAACGATCCATCTGCATGGAGTTTCTTCATGCATATATACCAATAGACATGGTTCGCATGTCTCAATCTTTTCAAAAACGACTGAGTCCAAAGATCCATCTACATGGAGCTTCTTCATGCGTTCTATACCAATATGACTCAAATGGAAGTGCCACAAGTATGTGGAACTATCATTACTATTTTATATATTTTTGGCATGAACATGTGTATCACTACGATCGAGATTCATTTTAGGTGCAAGACCATTGAAGGTATTATTCAAATAAATAGAGTAACCATTATTCTCCTTAAATGAATAACCGTATTGCGATAAACTTAATCCAATCATGCTCAACACAAACACCAAATCTCGATGGTAGAGGGAGCATGCGATGCTTGATCACATCAACCTTGGAAACACTTCCAACACATATCGTCATCTCACCTTTAGCTAGTCTCCGTTTATTCCGCAGCTTTTATTTCGAGTTACTAACACTTAGCAACCGAACCGGTATCTAATACCCTGGTGCTACTAGGAGTACTAGTAAAGTACACATGTATATCCAATATACTTCTGTCGACCTTGCCTGCCTTCTCATCTACCAAGTATCTAGGGTAGTTCCGCTTCAGTGACCGTTCCCCTCATTACAGAAGCACTTAGTCTCGGGTTTGGGTTCAACCTTGGGATTCTTCACTAGAGCAGCAAACGACTTGCTGTTTCATGAAGTATCCCTTTTGCCCTTTGCCCTTCTTAAACTAGTGGTTTTACTAACCATCAACAATTGATGCTCCTTCTTGATTTCTACTCTCGCGGTGTCAAACATCGCGAATAGCTCAAGGATCATCATAACTATCCCTGATATGTTATAGTTCATCACGAAGCTCTACTAGCTTGGTGGCAGTGACTATGGAGAACCATCACTATCTCATCTGGGAGATTAACTCCCACTCGATTCAAGTGATTGTGGCACTCAGACAATCTGAGCACATGCTCAACGATTGAGCTCTTCTCCCTTAGTCTGCAGGCTCAAGAAACTTGTCAGAGGTCTCATACCTCCTGACGTGGGCACTAGTCTGAAATCCCAATTTCAATCTTCGGAACATCTCATATGTTCTGCGACGTTTCAAAAAAAACGTCTTTGGTGCCACAATTCTAAACCGTTAGCATTACGCACTGAACTATCACGTAGTTATCAAAACGTGTATGTCAGATGTTTCGTAACATCTACAGACGACGCTGAGGCCAGCACACCGAGCGGTGCATTAAGGACATAAGCCTTCTGTGCAGCAATGAGGACAATCCTCAGTTTACGGACCCAGTCCGCATAATTGCTACTACCAACTTTCAACTAAATTTTCTCTAGGAGCATATCTTAAATAGTAGAACTAAAGTGTATGACATAATTTGCAAAGACCTTTTGACTATGTTCATGATAATGAAGTTCATCTGATTATTTAATGAACTCCCACTCAGATAGACATCCCTCTAGTCATCTAAGTGATACATGATCCGAGTCAAACTAGGCCGTGTCCGATCATCACGTGAGACGGACTAGTCATCATCGGTGAACATCTCCATGTTGATCGTATCTACTATACGACTCATGTTCGACCTTTCGGTCTCTTGTGTTCCGAGGCCATGTCTGTACATGCTAGGCTCGTCAAGTCAACCTAAGTGTTTTGCATGTGTTCCGAGGCCATGTCTGTACATGCTAGGCTCGTCAACACCCGTTGTATTCGAACGTTAGAATCTATCACACCCGATCATCACGTGGTGCTTCGAAACAACGAACCTTCGCAACGGTGCACAGTTAGGGGGAACACTTCTCTTGAAATTTTTAGTGAGGGATCATCTTACTTACTACCGTCGTTCTAAGCAAATAAGATGCATAACATGATAAACATCACATGCAATCAAATAGTGACATGATATGGCCAATATCATTTTGCTCCTTTGATCTCCATCTTCGGGGCACCATGATCATCCTTGTCACCGGCATGACACCATGATCTCCATCATTGTGTCTTCATGAAGTTGTCACGCCAACGATTACTTCTACTTCTATGGCTAACGCGCTTAGCAATAAAGTAAAGTAATTTACATGGCGTTATTCAATGACACGCAGGTCATACAAAAAATAAAGACAACTCCTATGGCTCCTGCCGGTTGTCATATTCATCGACATGCAAGTCGTGATTCCTATTACAAGAATATGATCAATCTCATACATCACATATATCATTCATCACATCTTCTGGCCATATCACATCACATAGCACATGCTGCAAAAACAAGTTAGACGTCCTCTAATTGTTGTTTGCAAGTTTTTACGTGGCTTGTATAGGTTTCTAGCAAGAACGTTTCTTACCTACGTAAAACCACAACGTGATATGCCAATTTCTATTTACCCTTCATAAGGACCCTTTTCATCGAATCCGTTCCGACTAAAGTGGGAGAGACAGACACCCGCTAGCCACCTTATGCAACTAGTGCATGTTAGTCGGTGGAACCTGTCTCACGTAAGCGTACGTGTAAGGTCGGTCCGGGTCGCTTCATCCCACAATGCCGCCGAAACAAGATAAGACTAGTAGCGGCAAGAAGAATTGACAACATCGACGCCCACAACTACTTTGTGTTCTACTCGTGCATAGAAACTACGCATAGACCTAGCTCATCATGCCACTGTTGGGGAACGTAGCAGAAATTCAAAATTTTCTACGCATCACCAAGATCAATCTATGGAGTAATCTAGCAACGAGGGGAAGGGGAGTGCATCTACATACCATTGTAGATCGCGATGCGGAAGCGTTGCAAGAACGCGGATGAGGGAGTCGTACTCGTAGCGATTCAGATCGCGGTTGATTCCGATCTAAGCACCGAAGAACGGTGCCTCCGCGTTCAACACACGTGCAGCCTGGTGACGTCTCCCATGCCTTGATCCAGCAAGGAGAGAGGGAGAGGTTGGGGAAGACTCCATCCAGCAGCAGCACGACGGCGTGGTGGTGGTGGAGGAGCGTGGCAATCCCGCAGGGCTTCGCCAAGCACCGCGGGAGAGGAGGAGGAGGGAGAGGGGTAGGGCTGCACCGAAAGAGAGACGTTCTCGTGTATCTTGGGCAGCCCAAACCTCAACTATATATAGGGGGGGAGGGGGCTGCGCCCCCCTTAGGGTTTCCACCCCCAAGAGGAGGCGGCCAGCCCTAGATCCCATCAAGGGGGGCGGCCAAGGGGAGGAGAGGGGGGGGGGCGCCCCACTAGATGGGCCCTAAGGCCCATCTGGACCTAGGGTTTGCCCCCTCCCACTCTCCCATGCGCCTTGGGCCTTGGTGGGGGGGGCGCACCAGCCCACCTGGGGCTGGTCCCCTCCCACACTTGGCCCACGCAGCCTTCTGGGGCTGGTGGCCCCACTTGGTGGACCCCCGGGACCCTCCCGGTGGTCCGGGTACATTACCGATTTCACCCGAAACATTTCCGGTGACCAAAACAGGACTTCCCATATATAAATCTTTACATCCGGACCATTCCGGAACTCCTCGTGACATGCGGGATCTCATCCGGGACTCCGAACAACATTCGGTAACCACGTACATGCTTTCCCTATAACCGTAGCGTCATCGAACCTTAAGCGTGTAGACCCTACGGGTTCGGGAACCATGCAGATATGACCGAGATGTTCTCCGGTCAATAACCAACAGCGGGATCTGGATACCCATGTTGGCTCCCACATGTTCCACGATGATCTCATCGGATGAACCACGATGTCGGGGATTCAATCAATCCCGTATGCAATTCCCTTTGTCTATCGGTATGTTACTTGCCCGAGATTCGATCGTCGGTATCCCGATACCTTGTTCAATCTCGTTACCGGCAAGTCTCTTTACTCGTTCCGTAACTCACATCATCCCGTGATCAACTCCTTGGTCACATTGTGCACATTATGATGATGTCCTACCGAGTGGGCCCAGAGATACCTCTCCGTTTACACGGAGTGACAAATCCTAGTCTCGATTCGTGCCAACCCAACAGACACTTTCGGAGATACCCGTAGTGCACCTTTATAGCCACCCAGTTACGTTGTGACGTTTGGCACACCCAAAGCATTCCTACGGTATCCGGGAGTTGCACAATCTCATGGTCTAAGGAAATGATACTTGACATTAGAAAAGCTCTGAGCAAACAAACTACACGATCCTGTGCTAGGCTTAGGATTGGGTCTTGTCCATCACATCATTCTCCTAATGATGTGATCCCGTTATCAACGACATCCAATGTCCAGGGTCCGGAAACCGTAACCATCTATTGATCAACGAGCTAGTCAACTAGAGGCTTACTAGGGACATGGTGTTGTCTATGTATCCACACATGTATCTGAGTTTCCTATCAATACAATTCTAGCATGGATAATAAACGATTATCATGAACAAGGAAATATAATAATAACCAATTTATTATTGCCTCTAGGGCATATTTCTAACAGCCCTAACGCGGCAGTAGGTGGTACCGACGAAGGGGGGGGAACCTCCGGGAAAGTATTCCCGATGTTTCGCATTTTCGGACAGATGAAACGGAGGGGGAAAGTTGCGAGTTCGATATGTTAGGGATGTGTGGCGGACGAACGGGCTGCGTATCCGGATTCGTCTCGTCGTTCTGAGCAACTTTCATGTAGAAAGTATTTTCATCCGAGTTACAGATTATTTTATATGATTTTCTAAAGATTTAATCATTTTCTAAATTTTAATTAATTATTTAATTCAACTTTATCCAAAACAGTGTTGCGATGACATCAGCATGACATCATGCTGATGTTGGGAATCGTAGCATAATTTTAAAATTTTCCTACGTTCACCAAGATGCATCTATGGAGTATACTAGCAACGAGGGGAATGGAGTGCATCTACATACCCTTGTAGATCGCGAGCGGAAGCGTTCCAATGAACGTGGATGACGGAGTCGTACTCGCCGTGATCCAAATCACCGATGACCGAGTGCCGAACGGACGGCACCTCCGCGTTCAACACACGTACGGTGCAGCGACGTCTCCTCCTTCTTGATCCAGCAAGGGGGAAGGAGAGGTTGATGGAGATCCAGCAGCACGACGGCGTGGTGGTGGATGCAGCGGGTCTCCGGCAGGGCTTCGCCGAGCTTCTGCGAGAGAGAGAGAGGTGTAGCAGGGAGGAGGGAGGCGCCCAAGGCTGTGTGTTGCTGCCCTCCCTCCCCCCCCCTTTATATAGGCCCCTTGGGAGGGGGGGCCGGCCAAAACCCATCTAGGGTTGGGGGGCGGCGGCCAAGGGGGTGCCTTGCCCCCCAAGGCAAGTGGGAAGCCCCCCCACCCTAGGGTTCCCAACCCTAGGCGCATGGGGGGACGCCCATGGGGGGCGCCCAGCCCACTAGGGGCTGGTTCCCTTCCACTTTCATCCCATGGGGCCCTCCGGGATAGGTGGCCCCACCCGGTGGACCCCCGGGACCCTTCCGGTGGTCCCGGTACAATACCGGTAACCCCCGAAACTTTCCCGGTGGCCGAAACTGGACTTCCTATATATAATTCTTCACCTCCGTACCATTCCGGAACCTCACGTGACGTCCAGGATCTCATCCGGGACTCCGAACAACTTTCGGGTTTCCGCATACACATATCTCTACAACCCTAGCGTCACCGAACCTTAAGTGTGTAGACCCTACGGGTTCGGGAGACATGCAGACATGACCGAGACGCCTCTCCGGTCAATAACCAACAGCGAGATCTGGATACCCATGTTGGCTCCCACATGTTCCACGATGATCTCATCGGATGAACCACGGTGTCGAGGATTCAATCAATCCCGTATGCAATTCCCTTTGTCAATCGGTATGTTACTTGCCCGAGATTCGATCGTCGGTATCCCAATACCTTGTTCAATCTCGTTATCGGCAAGTCTCTTTACTCGTACCGCAATGCATGATCCCGTGGCTAACGCCTTAGTCACATTGAGCTCATTATGATGATGCATTACCGAGTGGGCCCAGAGATACCTCTCCGTCACACGGAGTGACAAATCCCAGTCTCGATCCGTGCCAACCCAACAGACACTTTCGGAGATACCCGTAGTGCACCTTTATAGTCACCCAGTTACGTTGTGACGTTTGGCACACCCAAAGCACTCCTACGGTATCCGGGAGTTGCACGATCTCATGGTCTAAGGAAAAGATACTTGACATTGGAAAAGCTCTAGCAAACGAAACTATACGATCTTTTATGCTATGCTTAGGATTGGGTCTTGTCCATCACATCATTCTCCTAATGATGTGATCCCGTTATCAATGACATCCAATGTCCATAGTCAGGAAACCATGACTATCTGTTGATCAACGAGCTAGTCGACTAGAGGCTTACTAGGGACACGTTGTGGTCTATGTATTCACACATGTATTACGATTTACGGACAATACAATTATAGCATGAATAATAGACTATTATCATGAACAAAGAAATATAATAATAACTATTTATTATTGCCTCTAGGGCATATTTCCAACAGTCTCCCACTTGCACTAGAGTCAATAATCTAGTTACATTGTGATGAATCGAACACCCATTGCGTCCTGGTGTTGATCATGTTTTGCCCTAGCGAGAGGTTTAGTCAACGGATCTGCTACATTCAGGTCCGTGTGTACTTTACAAATATCTATGTCTCCATTTTGAACACTTTCACGAATGGAGTTGAAGCGACGCTTGATATGCCTGGTCTTCCTGTGAAACCTGGGCTCCTTCGCAAGGGCAATAGCTCCAGTGTTGTCACAGAAGAGAGTCATCGGGCCCGACGCATTGGGAATCACCCCTAGGTCGGTAATGAACTCCTTCATCCAGACTGCTTCCTGTGCTGCCTCCGAGGCTGCCATGTACTCCGCTTCACATGTAGATCCCGCCACGACCCTTTGCTTGCAACTGCACCAGCTTACTGCTCCTCCATTCAAAATATACACGTATCCGGCCTGTGACTTCGAGTCATCCAGATCTGTGTCGAAGCTAGCGTCGACGTAACCCTTTACGACGAGCTCTTTGTCACCTCCATAAACGAGAAACATATCCTTAGTCCTCTTCAGGTACTTTAGGATATTCTTGACCGCTGTCCAGTGTTCCTTGCCGGGATTACTTTGGTACCTTCCTACCAAACTTACAGCAAGGTTTACATCAGGTCTGGTACACAGCATGGCATACATAATAGACCCTATGGCCGAGGCATAGGGGATGACACTCATCTCTTCTATATCTTCTGCCGTGGTCGGGCATTGAGCCGTGCTCAATTGCACACCTTGCAATACAGGCAAGAACCCCTTCTTGGACTGATGCATACTGAACTTCTTCAATATCTTGTCAAGGTATGTACTCTGTGAAAGACCAATGAGGCGTCTTGATCTATCTCTATAGATCTTGATGCCTAATATATAAGCAGCTTCTCCAAGGTCCTTCATTGAAAAACACTTATTCAAATAGGCCTTAATACTTTCCAAGAATTCTATATCATTTCCCATCAATAGTATGTCATCCACATATAATATGAGAAATGCTACAGAGCTCCCACTCACTTTCTTGTAAACACAGGCTTCTCCATAAGTCTGTGTAAACCCAAACGCTTTGATCATCTCATCAAAGCGAATGTTCCAACTCCCAGATGCTTGCACCAGCCCATAGATTGAGCTGTCGGGTGGTTGGTGCGACATATGCCAAGGGATGGCTTATCATTGTGGGAGCCAATAAGACGTCGCCGGTGCCTGGAAACGGGATGAGGTGAAGACATGCACGCCGGCGAATCTTACCCAGGTTCGGGGCTCTCCGAGGAGATAACACCCCTAGTCCTGCTCTGCGGGGTCTCCGCATGATCACTAGATCGATAAGGGGTAGCTACAATCGCTCCTAGAGCTGTTGGGATCAAGGGAGAAGAGGAACAGGGCTAGCTCTTGCTTCTCTCTATCTATGGTGTGTATGTGTGTGCTATGCTTGGAAGCCAAACACGCAGAGGTGCGAACCCTTTGCATGGGTGCTCCGGGGGGTTTATATAGGCCTACCCCCCGGGGGTGCAATGGTAATTCGACTGGGATCTGGTCCCAGCCGTCAGTGTCTACGCTCGCCGGCTTCTCCGTCGGCTGCTGGGTCCCGCTGGCTGGTGGGTCCCGCCGGCTGCCGGCTACCTGGTCGACAGGCCGGCCCCACCGCCTAGGGTTTTGTCGGCGGCTGCTTACTGTAGCCGCGCCTCTGATGATGAGGGCTTTGTCGAGGTGAGCATGGCTACAGTGGGCCGCCTCGGGGGCTATCACTGTAGCCTCACCCCGTCTTGTCTCCTTAATGGGGCTCCTGCTTCGAGGAAGGGAGTGGCCGGCTTCTGGAGGCCGGCTATACTCTTGGCCGACTAGGAAGAGCCGGGCCGCCTTCACGCCTCTCTCTGACTGAAGGGGCCCGCAGTCCTTGGGCCGTACAGGAGTGGATCGTGGATGACGTCGTAGCGGGCGTGGCTACAGTGCCGGGCCGCACGGGAGACATCCCCCCCGTACGGCCTCCTGTAGCCATGGCCGCCTCGGGCTTAGGGGGTCGTGGGCCGCACTGTGGCCATGCCCCGTGAAGTCGTCGTTATGTAGGAGTGGTTGTGATCTTGGCCGGCTTCTAGGAGTCGGCATCCTTCTTGGCCGGCTTCTTGGAGTCGGTGAGGCTGGGTCGCCTTCCGGGAGTCGGCTTTAGTGGTAGCCGGCCGGGGAAGGCGGCCCAAAGGCTTGGAGTGCTTGAAGGCCCAAAGGCCTGATAATTTTTCTGAAGAGCCACGGGTAGTCGATTAGGCTACCCGTGGTCATTTACCCCGACAGTAGTCCCCGAAGCTGATTGGGCTTCGAGGTGAAATGGGGTTCGAGAAGCTCGATCGGCTTCCTATCGTGACAAGCCGGCAGCTGGGAGCCGGCCTTGGTGCAGGCGCGCCGCCTTTAGTCGAACTCCTCTGGAGTCGGGGGGCGGGAACCCGTAGGCTCGTGCACCGGGCCGCGGGCCGGCCTCGGGCCGTGGCATGCCACGTGGCCGGAAAGCCTGCCAGCCCACGCGCGAGACGGGACGTCGCCGCAGGGAGGGGGCCCGCCACGTCCGCGCCCCGGCCCAGGCGCGGATCCTTTGTATCCCGAAAACCGCCCGCACGTTCCGTGCGGCAATTTCGGCTCGCACTTATGCGCAATAAACGCGGGGCGTGGGGAGAGTGGGCGCAGTTAATCCCACGTCTCCCCCCCACGTCCGGCCTCTTCGGCCGCGTGAGGCTATAAGTAGGGGGAGGTGGAGGGCGGCAGACCCTCGCACGCTCCTCCTACTCCCTTCGTCTTCTCGCCTTGCTCGTTCTTGCGACAGCGCCTCGCCGCCGCGCTCTTCCTCCGCACGCTCCTCCGCCGCCGTGCTAGCTTCCACTATGCCTCCCCACGTAGAGCAGCTTGGCGGGGATTGGGATGGCTCACACGTCCACAACGACCACATCGACTTCCTCCGTGACACCCGGCGTCTGCCCAGCGCGGATAAAGTGGTGGTCCGCCTTGCGCCGGAGAAGGAAATCAGGCCGGCGCCGCGGGATGGCGAGCGGGTGGTCTTCCGCTCGCACTTCCTGCGCGGTTTCGGCCTGCCAGTGAGCGCCTTCTTCCGCTCCTGGCTGGACTTCTATCAGCTCCAGCCGCACCACCTCACCCCCAACGCGGTGGTGCTGCTGTCGGCCTTCGTCACCCTGTGCGAGGGCTATCTCGGCGTCCTCCCCACCCTCGAGCTCTGGGGGGAGTTCTTCCAGTCGAAGCTGGGTACGCGCAGCAAGGGCGTGCCAGCCCACACTGGCGCCTTCATCGCGTCGCGGAGATCGGGCGCCGACAACCCCTTCCCCGTCATCACGCTGATCCAATCGGTGAAGAAGTGGCAGAAGTCATACTTCTACGTGCGGAACATCGCTCCACGGGGCGACTACATCAACCTGCCGGCTTACGTAGCCGGCCCACCGGCGGGGAGGCTGCCCCAGTGGTCCTTCCGGGCGGTGACGCTGTCACAGGGAGGAAACGCCGCCATCGCCCGTCTGCAGGTGATGGTCCAGTCGGAGGGCCTGACGGGGCCCGACCTCCTGGCCGCGTTCGTCACGCGCCGGGTCCTCCCGCTCCAGAGCCGGCCTCATCTGATCTGTCAGATGAGCGGCCAGCTCGATCCGAGCCGGATGTGCACCAAGGAGATGCCGCAGCCCGACGCCGCCGACATGGTGAACTACCTCGCCAACTGCCAGCTTTCCGACGACTGGCAATTCGGCAAGGAGCCATACAGCCGCGCCAATCCTCCGCCTACGGTACGCTCCCCTTCTCTTTTTCTCTTTCTCTCTCTCAGCTTTGTCGCCGAGTTCCTTTGGGCCGACTCTAACTCAGTCGGCTCGCTCTTTTTGACAGAATCCTCTGCTTCGGCCGGCCGGCGGAGCGGATGTGGAGCGCCGCTTCGTCCCCGACCGGACCGAGCACGACCAGGAGGACCCCGACCTGGGGGCGGTCCATATGGAGGACGCCGCCGAGCCGGCTGGCGGCCCAGCCGGCGGCGAAGCAGGCGGCTCCGGGTTTACCGCTACCTTCGAGGATTGGCCAGACGAGGACGAAGCCGAAGCCGTCCCGCCCCGCCAGCCGGCCTCCGGACGCGGCGCGGGCTCTTCCGGCGCGCAGCCTGCTCGGGGTAGAGGCCAGAAACGTCGCGCCACCCAGGGCATGTTCGGCAGCCGGACGAAGAAGCCTAGGGGTGGGGCGGCGGCCACCAGGCGGGAAGAGGCGGCCGCGAAGGCGGCTCGCTTCCGCAAAGTGGTGAAGCAGCCGCAGACGGTGTCAGCGTAAGTTCTCTCTTCGTACTGTCCTTCTTTATTTCCTTTGATGGTTCTTGAGTCTTCGTCTTCTTTTTCAATGGTCAGGGCTCCGCTATCACTTGAGAGGGCGGACGCCGGCTCCGTCATCGAGTCGCCAGGGGGCTCTGGGAGCACCACCCGCCGCGTAGATCCCCGCGCCGCCCTCCTGGAGGCGACAGAAAGGAACGCGCGGGAGGCGCGGGAGGAGCAGGAAGCGCGGGAGGCAGAGGCACGGAGGGCAGCTGCCGCCCAGGCGGCTCGGGAGGAGGAAGCGGCGAAGGCGCTCGCCGAGGCCGCAGCCAAGGCCCAGGCAGAGGCCGAGGCCGAAGCGGCGGCAGGGGAGGCCTTGATGGTCACCCCCCTGTGCACCATGGCACCCGGGGACGTGGATCCCTCGCCGGGGGGAGCCAGCGGTTCCCAGCCGGGGCTGGGAGGAAGCGGTGACGACGTCGTCATCTTGGGGGAGGCGCCGGGGCCGACTCCTCCGACTAGGACGACCCAAGGCCGCCAGCCTGAGCCTGCGCCCGCACAGTCGACGGGGGGCGAGCCGGCCGCGGGGGCTGAGGTGGCGGTCCGGGCTCCGCCAAGCCGGCGTGCGGGGAAGGCCGCGGCTGAACCGCAGAAGGCTGCGTCGGAGCCACAGCCGGCCGTGGGCTCCAGCTCGTCGGCCCAAGACGCGGAGGCGGCCAGCGCTACCTCGGGGTGGACGTCGGGTGGAGGGTCGGCCGTGGTGAACGTCGCCGCGCAAGACGTCCGGACCCGGCTGCAGAGCCAAGCCGCGGCGCTGAGGCAGTTCACCGACGAATTCCTCGCCACGCAGGCAGCCATCCGGGTTAGTATTCGTATTCTCATCTTGCTCTTTTTTGAACTTGATTTCTCTCGTGGGGGCGCGTCAGCGCACCCACTGGGTGTAGTCCCCGAGTTCCGAGTCGGCTGCTGAGCAGGCGGCTTGGAACTTCTTGGAGATTTTGTTTTTGCTGCTTTTGTTCTCACGTCGGTCTTCTGTCCGTCTTGCAGGACTACCACAATCTCCAAGCGGCCGCCTTCAACTCCCAGGCTCGGGAGTTGACTCAGAAGACCGCCGATCTCACGGAAAGCCGAGGTATGTGACTTGACCTTTTTCTCATGTGGGGGCGCGTCAGCGCACCCACTGGGTGTAGTCCGCGAGATTCGGGCTGACTGCTGAGCAGTCGGCTCGGATCTTCCTTGATCACTCCTTATTGTTCTTCTTTTTCTTCTATCTCTGCAGCGGCCAACGCCAGTCTGAGGGCGCAGCTGGGGGACTCCCAGACTGCTCTTCGTGCCAAGGACGCGGAGCTCGCCGCCTTGGCGCAGGAGCGCGACCGCCTGGTCAAGAAGCTGGCCAACCAGGAGGAAGGCCACAAGGCTGCGCTGAAAGCTGCGCAGGATCGCGAGGCCGCCCTTCAGGCCGAGTTCGAGACGGAGGCGGCCGGCTGGGCAGAGGTCAAGCAGACTCTGGTCTCTGGCTATGGCCAGATTGAGGACTTGGTTGACGGTAAGTCATCTACCACTTCGTCCTTTCTTGCCATCCGCCATTCGACTTGTTTTTCTGATTTTGGTGTTTTCTTTCCTTTTCTTCTTCGCACAGAGTACTTCCCCGGCTATTCCACTGCCGCCAACCAGGCCGTCGAAGCCCGTCGCCAGGCGAAGAGGCAAGCCGGCTTCGAGATCTCGCCAACCGCCGGCCGTTCGCTGGAGGAGCAGCTCCTGGCGATCCAGGCTCGCATCCAGCCGGCTCACAGGCTGCTCCGTCGGCTTCAGCGTGCCGGGTCGGCGGTCTTGGCCGCCCTCTGGCCCGGCCAAGTGGTCCCACGCACTCCCAGTCGGACCGCCGACTGGCTGGAGGTGGTCGTCGGCCGCTTCGAGGCTTGGAAGGCGTCAGCGGCTCGCTCCGGCGCCAGGCGGGCGCTGGAGTTCGTCAAGGCCTGGTATCCTGGCTTGAACCTGGACCAGCTGTCGACCTGGCGGCAGCAAGCCGACACGGAGCTGGAGCCGGCGCGGCCGGCCATCATTCGGCGAGCTTCGGCGATCGCCGACTACACCGACACCAACGTCTTCGCCCCCGAGGTGGACGACAATGGAGTCGCCCAGCCGGAAGATTGGTTCGGGCTGGACCCGGCGCATGGCGAGGACTCAGCGGAGGAGATCGACTCCAGCGACGAGGGCGAGGAGGAGGAGGAGGAGGAGGGTGAAGACGCCGAGCCGGCTGGTGGAGAAGCCGGCCAGCCTGACCGCGCCTCCAGCACTACGTCGCGTGCGAGTGCGTCTCCTGCCGCGGGAGGTGGTCAAGCCGGGACCAACTAGGCGGCCACTCCTTCAGCCGGTGAGCTGCCTTCACCGACCAGCTCGGCCTCCAAGTCGCGCCTTAGTCTTCTTTCTTTTGTTTTCCTGTCTTGTTGCTTTTGAACAATGTTTGGTTAAGTCTGCACAATTCCACCCACTGGGTGTATTGAAACTCAAGTCTGTTGCCAGCCTTTAGGCGGCTTTATGTATATAAGTTATGCAATCGGTTTTTCCTTGTACTTTCGCTTTTTGTCCTTCTGCTTTTTTCCTTTGCCGCCCTCCCTTGGTTGCCGCCTCCCTAGTCAAACAGTTGCTCTGCAATCTGTAGCCGGGGAGTGCCTGGCCGATTGGGGAGGGGGAAGTACTTTTAGCTCTGCTGGACTTAAGCTAAGTTTTTTAGGAAGCCGGCCAGCCGGCTGCTGTGACAGCCGGCAGGCATATATGGAAGCCGTCTTTTTGCTATATAGGTTAGTTGTTCCTTAGCCGTTTTTCGTGTGGGCGTCCTTTCTGTCTTCTCTCTTGCTAGTCGGACAGTCAGTTCTTTGAGCTGCGACTTTCAACAAGAGAGGACTTGGGAGCCGGCGCACTACTTTGCTGACTTCGGGAAGAACTTAGAATATAGCTCAAGGCGGCCAGTCCCCGGGCCGACTAGTCGGACCCGGTGCCGAACAAGAATTCAAAAATGTAATAATACATTCATGGATATGACACTCGTCATTCATAGATAAATAAAAGGCAGTCCCTGAGTACTGTTCGGTGGGCCTGTTGGTTTGTAACTTAATACAAAAGGGGTAGCGTGATACATACTGCTTTTCAGCTGTAAAATCGTCTTAGGAGATTTGCGTTCCATGGTCGCTCCGACTCCTTGCCGGAGTCGTCTCTCTTGCGTGCTCTTGGCTTTTGCGCGTCGATCAAGTAGTAGGAGTCGTTGCCGAGTGCCTTGCTGACGACGAAGGGGCCTTCCCAAGGGGCCGAGAGCTTGTGCTGGCCGGCTGTTCGCTGGATCAGCCGGAGCACAAGGTCGCCCTCTTGGAAGGATCTTGGCTTGACCTTGCGGTTGTAGTAGCGGCGCAGGCCTTGCTGGTAGATGGCGGACCGGCTGAGGGCCAACAGCCGGCCTTCTTCCAGTAGGTCGACGCCGTCTTCTCTTGCTTCTTTGGCTTCCTCCTCCGTGTACATGGTGATCCGAGGCGAGTCGAACTCGATGTATGTTGGGATGACAGCCTCGGCACCGTACACAAGGAAGAATGGAGTGAAGCCGGTTGACTTGTTGGGTGTAGTTCGCAGACTCCAGAGGACAGCCGGCAGCTCTTCGAGCCAGCAGCCGGCCGATCGCTCCAGTGGTACAACCAATCGGGGCTTGATGCCGGAGAGGATAAGTCCATTTGCTCGCTCGACCTGGCCGTTCGACTGCGGGTGGGCAACGGACGCTAAGTCCAATCGGACGCCCTGTATCGCGCAGAAACGTGCCAGTGCGCCTTTGGCGAAGTTCGTGCCGTTGTCGGTGATGATGCTGTGCGGCACGCCGTACGGAGTAGTGATGTCGGTGATGAATGTCACGGCAGTCGGCCCGTTCAGCTTCTTAATTGGCTTGGCTTCAATCCACTTTGTGAACTTGTCCACAGCAACGAGTAGATGTGTCAGGCCGCCGCGGGCTGTCTTGAAAGGGCCCACCATGTCCAGTCCCCAGAAGGCAAAAGGCCAGGTGAGGGGAATGGTCTTGAGGGCAGAAGCCGGCAGGTGTTGTTTGGAGCTGAAGACTTGACATCCTTTGCAGGTCTTGACTATTTCTTTAGCATCCTCCAAGGCAGTCGGCTAGAAGAAACCATGGCGGAAAGCCTTGGCCATGAGGGATCTTGAGGCGGCGTGATGGCCGCATTCGCCTTGGTGGATGTCTTTGAGGATTGCCACTCCTTTTTCTGGTTCGACGCAACGCTGGAAGACTCCAGTGACGCTGCGCTTCACAAGCTCCCTGTTGATTATTGTGTATGCTGCGGCTCGTCGTTGCACTAGTCTTGCTGCGATCTCGTCAGCCGGCAGCTCTCTGCTGACTAGGAACTTGAGGATGGGATGGGCCCATGAGGGAGCTGTGACTTCTTCTGCTGTTAATGTGGCCACCATGACTCGGGTGGGTGGGTTGGGTGTTGCGTTGGAGTCGGCCATCGCTTCTTGTGTCGTTGTAGTCCCCGGGCCGGCTGCTGCAGTCCCCGGGCTGGGTTCTGAAGTCACTGGGCCGGGTGCGACTACGTCAGTCCCCGGGGCAGTCGTCGAAGTCCCCGTGCCGCCTGCGCGATTTCTTGAGCCGGATCCGGCTGTTTCTGGCGCAGGCGGTACGAAGATGGAATCCGACTCTGGAGACGGCTTGATGGATGGCTTGAGGAGGCGCTGGAGGGAGACGCCAGTTGGTATGGCTTGTCGGGTGGAGCCGATCCGTGCTAGGGCATCTGCTTGGTCATTGTCGGCCCTTGGCACGTGAAGGAACTCGCACCCTTCGAAGTATCCACTCATCTGCTGGACGAGGAAACGGTAGCTTGCCATGTTTGCGTCCTTGGCGTCCCAGTCGCCAGATGATTGCTGGACCACCAAGTCCGAGTCGCCGTAGCACAGGATCCGGCGTATGCCGAGTTCTTTGGCTAGCCGGAGCCCATGTACGTGCGCCTCGTACTCGGCCACGTTGTTGGAGGCGGCGAAGTGGATCTGCAGCGTGTACTTGAGCTTGTCGCCTTTGGGAGAGGTGAGGATGATGCCGGCTCCCAAGCCGGTGCGCATCTTGGACCCGTCAAAGTGCATCCACCAATGGGTAGAGTCGGGAGCCGGCGGTAAGTACTGGGTCTCGGCCCAGTCGACGAGGAAGTCGGCCAATGCTTGCGACTTGATGGCGGTGCGGGGTTGATAGAAGATCGTGTAGGGCGCCAAGGCAATGGCCCATTTGGCCACCCGGCCGGATGCATCCCGGCTGCCTATGATCTCGGCGAGCGGGGCAGTGCACACGACCGTGATGGGGTGCTCTTGGAAGTAGGGCTTCAATTTCTTGGCAGCGAAGTACACCCCATAGCACATCTTCTGGTAGTGCGGGTAGTTTTGCTTCGAGCTAGACAGTACTTCGCTGAGATAGTAGACCGGCCTCTGGACCAGCTGGGCTCGGCCTTCCTCCGGGCGCTGGACCACAACAATAGTGCTGACGACTCGGCTTGTCGCGGCGATGTAGAGGAGCATGGGCTCCTTCTCAGTCGGCGCAGCCAGGACAGGCGGAGTGGTCAACATTTTCTTCAACTCATGGAAGGCTTGGTCGGCTTGATCATTCCACTCAAAGTGAGTGGACTTCTTCATGAGTCGGTACAGGGGGAGGGCCTTCTCTCCTAGTCGGCTGATGAAACGGTTCAGGGAGGCTAAGCAGCCAGTGAACTTCTGCACATCTCGCAGCTTGGTGGGAATCTCCATACTCTCGATGGTTTTGATCTTGACAGGGTTGCACTCAATGCCGCGCTCGGAGACCAGGAAGCCTAGCAGCTGGCCGGCTGGCACTCTGAACACGCACTTCTCGGGGTTGACCTTGATCTGGAATCGGCGCAAGTTGGCGAATGTTTCCTTCAGGTCTTCCAGCAAGGTACCGCGCTTCTCTGTCTTCACCACAATGTCGTCTACGTAGACGTGGGCATTTCTGCCGAGTTGTTTCAAGAGACATTTCTGCATGCAACGCTGAAAAGTGGCACCGGCGTTTCTCAAGCCGAATGTCATTGTCAGGTAGCAGAAAGCTCCAAAGGGTGTGATGAAGGCAGTCTTCAGGCGGTCAGCCGGGTCCAACTTGATCTGATGATATCCTGAGTATGCATCCAAAAAACATAACAGCTCGCATCCGGCTGTGGAGTCTATCACTTGGTCGATCCGTGGCAAAGCAAACGGATCCTTTGGGCAGGCCTTGTTCAAACTCGTGTAGTCTATACACATGCGCCACTTGTTATTCTTCTTCAAAACCAGAACTGGATTGGCAAGCCATTCTGGAAAGAACACTTCCATGATGAAGCCGGCTGCAAGGAGCCGGGCTATCTCTTCTCCCACGATTCTTCGCTTCTCTTCTGATAGTCGGCGGAGGGGTTGCCTGACCGGCTTCGCATCAGCTCGGACATGTAACTTGTGCTCGGCGAAATCCTTCGGGACACCCGGCATGTCCTTTGGGGACCATGCAAAGATGTCTCGATTCTCACGGAGGAAGTCGGCGAGCTCGCCTTCCTATTTGCTGTCCAAGTTCGCCCCAATCACGGCGAACCTCTCCGGGTGCTCCGGGTCTAGAGGTATCTTCTTCGTCTCTTTGGCAGGCTGGAAGGAGCCCTGCGCATCACGGTCCTTGGGTTTGGGGGACAAGGTCGGCTGCTTGCCGGCCATGGCCACAACCCGTTCCAACATCTTCTTCTCTTCTGCCACCACGAGGGACTCGGCCAGCCGGCTACTGGCCATGGCACACTCGATGGACTTCTTGTAGTCGCCGGCTACCGTGATGATCCCCTTTGAGCTTGGCATCTTCATCTTCAGGTAGGCATAGTGGGGCACAGCCATGAACTTGGCCAAAGCAGGTCGGCCAAGTAGTGCATGATAGGGGCTCTCCAAATCCACCACCTCGAACCATATTGCCTCTCGGCGAAAGTGATCTTTGTCCCCGAAGAGAACATCCATCTTGATCTTGCCGATTGGAGAGCAAGATAGGCCGGGTACGATACCATGGAAGACGGTGCGGCTCGGCATGAGCTGCTTTGCTTTGATGTTCAGCTTGTCCATGGTGTCGCGGTACAGTATGTTGATACTGCTTCCGCCGTCTATCAGGACGCGGGAAAATCTGGCGGCTCGCCTCTCCGTCGCAAGGGTGACGTCCAAGACCATAGCATAGGAGCCAGGCGAAGGCATCACCTCTGGGTGGTCGGCCTGGCTCCAGCTGATGGGCTTTTCCGACCAGTGCATGAACTCGGCGGTGCTAGAGGCGACTGCGTTTACTTCTTGGTGTTGCCGGCGTCGGCTGCGCTTGTCGTCGACTTGACTCGTGAAGACGACGTAGGCGTCGTGCGCTTCGGGGAACTCGTCTTGGATGGCGCCGACTGCCGGCCGGGCCGCCGGCCGCTGGGGAGCTGGAGGCGGCGGGCCGGGAGGCGGAGGCGGCACCATCCCTTCGCCCTTGGTGATGCGGGTGAGCCAGTGGCATTTCCGTGTTGTATGGTTGGACGGCTTCGCGCCGCTGTGGAACTTGCAGGGGGCATCGAGTGCTTGCTCGTAGGAGAAGGACGGCTGCCAGGGCGGCCGGCCTCCCTTCTTCTTGGGAGCGGGCCGCTCCTCGGGCTGCTCGTCTTCAACTGTGGCCACCTGCCGACTGGAGGAAGTCGGCCTGGGGCCCTTGCGCTTGTGGTCGTTCTGGTAGGGGCGCTGGTTTGGGTCGCCAGCCGGCGTCTTGGGAGCCGGAGCAACTACCTTCCCTGTGGCGTCCACTCGGAGCTCGGTCTTCATGGAGGAGTCGGTAGTGGCATACTTGTCGGCGGTGATCAGCAACTCATCGAGGGTAGCCGGCTCGTCGCAGAGGAGTCGGTGCTTGAGGAGGGTGCCCTCTCGGCACCCGGCAGTGAAGTACTCGATGGCCTGGACCTCGTGCACTCCCTCGCAGGAGTTGCGGAGCTCGGCCCATCGCGTGAGGTAGTCGCGGGTCGACTTGTTGGGCCCTTGGACGCAGAGGGAGAGCTGGCGAGGCTTGGGAGGCCGCTTGTAGGTGCTGGTGAAGTTGCGGACGAAAACCTCGGTGAAGTCCAGCCAGCTGTTGATGCTGTATGGCTTGAGGCTGTTGAGCCACGTGCGCGCCGTCCCTTGCAGCATCAAGGGGACGTACTTCACGGCGACGCGCCGATTGCCGTTGGCGATGCTGACGGCTGTGGAGTAGTCGATGAGCCAATCTTCCGGCTTCACCGAGCCGTTGTACTTGGGCGTGTCTTTGGGGAGCGAGAACCCTTTGGGGAAGGGCTCGTCGCGGATGCGGGGGCCAACGCATGGCGGGCCGACATCGTCTTCTTCTTCTAACGCCAAGGATCGAGCCAGGCGATCGATCCTGTGGCGGGCGTCATTCTCGCCGACTCCTTCTCGGCGGCCGAGTCGGTCGCCAAGAGTCGGATGGGCGACAGGCGGTAGAGTGAGGCGTCTTTCTCTTCGAGGCGGGGGAGGAGGCAGGTTTCCCTGGTGCTCTATCGCTCGAGGGCGGCCATCCGCGTCGCGCTCGATAGTAATGCGAGTCCGGCTGCGGCTGGCAGCCGGCTCCTTGTCTTTCTTCCGGTACGCACCGCTCGCAGTCGGCGAGCGGGACGTCGCAGCGTGCTCCCGGCGCGGGGGATGGCTATCAGCTCGGGCGCCGGCTTCACGCCGTTCTGCAGCCGCGTCGATCAGCTGCTGGATCCGTCTTGTCATGTAGGGGAGCTCATCGGCTCCCAGCCCATTGAGCTCCTCTGCAGCCGCCTGAGCGGCTCGCAGATTCTCGAGCGGGGTGGCGTAGACGGGGCGATCTGCGCCCAGCATGCTGGCAACGGCTGCGCCGCGCTTCTGGACGAAGCCGGCTCGGCTCGGGCCGCTAGGCGGCGGCGTCCCGAAGGCGGCGCGGTCGACTTCGCGCTGGTGGGCCTCGGTGAGGCGTCTCATCGAGGCTATCTTCTTGCTCTCCGCGATGAGGGCAAGGCGGCGTGCCTCTAGGGTCTCGGCGTCGGCGTCGGCCGGGAGGGGGACGGAGAGGTCGTGCATCGCCGCTTGCTGAGCGTCGCGGGCGTCCTCGCCCGAGTTGGAGACGTGGCTGATGACCAGCACTTCGGTGACAGCGCTGCTGCCGCTGTCAGCTCGAGGGAGGGGGTCGGAGGGGTAAGCGTCGAGCGACGCGGTGTCGGAGTCGATGAGCATCGGGTCGGTGGAGCCGACCGACTCCACATCCGCAGCAGGCTCGCTGGAGACGTGAAGTTGGTCGAGGAGGCTGACGAGGCGGCTCTCGGGGTAGTCGGTGCCTGCGTCGGACGCAGGCTCATCGGAGATGCGAGTCTCGCCGAGCAGATCGGCGAGGCGGCTCGCTGCACAGACGTCGTCGACGCCTTGCAGCGCGTCGGGGCAAACGCCATCGGGCGCAGCAGGCTGGCTGCGCTCGCGGGGAAAGAAGAGGGTTCCCGTCCAGAACAGGTCTCCGGACGACGGTGCACCTGGCCCCACGGTGGGCGCCAAATGTCGGGTGGTTGGTGCGACATATGCCAAGGGATGGCTTATCATTGTGGGAGCCAATAAGACGTCGCCGGTGCCTGGAAACGGGATGAGGCGAAGACATGCACGCCGGCGAATCTTACCCAGGTTCGGGGCTCTCCGAGGAGATAACACCCCTAGTCCTGCTCTGCGGGGTCTCCGCATGATCACTAGATCGATAAGGGGTAGCTACAATCGCTCCTAGAGCTGTTGGGATCAAGGGAGAAGAGGAACAGGCTAGCTCTTGCTTCTCTCTATCTATGGTGTGTATGTGTGTGCTATGCTTGGAAGCCAAACACGCAGAGGTGCGAACCCTTTGCATGGGTGCTCCGGGGGGTTTATATAGGCCTACCCCCCAGGGGTGCAATGGTAATCCGACTGGGATCTGGTCCCAGCCGTCAGTGTCTACGCTCGCCGGCTTCTCCGTCGGCTGCTGGGTCCCGCTGGCTGGTGGGTCCCGCCGGCTGCCGGCTACCTGGTCGACAGGCCGGCCCCACCGCCTAGGGTTTTGTCGGCGGCTGCTTACTGTAGCCGCGCCTCTGATGATGAGGGCTTTGTCGAGGTGAGCATGGCTACAGTGGGCCGCCTCGGGGGCTATCACTGTAGCCTCACCCCGTCTTGTCTCCTTAATGGGGCTCCTGCTTCGAGGAAGGGAGTGGCCGGCTTCTGGAGGCCGGCTATACTCTTGGCCGACTAGGAAGAGCCAGGCCGCCTTCACGCCTCTCTCTGACTGAAGGGGCCCGCAGTCCTTGGGCCGTACAGGAGTGGATCGTGGATGACGTCGTAGCGGGCGTGGCTACAGTGCCGGGCCGCACGGGAGACATCCCCCCCATACGGCCTCCTGTAGCCATGCCCGCCTCGGGCTTAGGGGGTCGTGGGCCGCACTGTGGCCATGCCCCGTCAAGTCGTCATTATGTAGGAGTGGTTGTGATCTTGGCCGGCTTCTAGGAGTCGGCATCCTTCTTGGCCGGCTTCTTGGAGTCGGTGAGGCTGGGTCGCCTTCCGGGAGTCGGCTTTAGTGGTAGCCGGCCGGGGAAGGCGGCCCAAAGGCTTGGAGTGCTTGAAGGCCCAAAGGCCTGATAATTTTTCTGAAGAGCCACGGGTAGTCGATTAGGCTACCCGTGGTCATTTACCCCGACATGAGCGCTGGAGCTTGCATACTTTGTTAGCATTCTTAGGATCGACAAAACCTTCCGGCTGCATCATATACAACTCTTCCTTAAGGAAGCCATTAAGGAATGCCGTTTTGACGTCCATTTGCCATATCTCATAATCATAGTATGCGGCAATTGCTAACATGATTCGGACAGACTTCAGCTTCGCTACGGGTGAGAAAGTCTCATCGTAGTCAACCCCTTGAACTTGTCGATAACCCTTAGCGACAAGTCGAGCCTTATAGATGGTCACATTACCATCCGCGTTTGTCTTCTTCTTAAAGATCCATTTGTTTTCTATGGCTCGCCGATCATCGGGCAAGTCAGTCAAAGTCCATACTTTGTTTTCATACATGGATTCTATCTCGGATTTCATGGCTTCTAGCCATTTGTCGGAATCCGGGCCCGCCATCACTTCTTCATAGTTCGAAGGTTCACCGTTGTCTAACAACATGATTTCCAGGACAGGGTTGCCGTACCACTCTGGTGCGGAACGTGTCCTTGTGGACCTACGAAGTTCAGTAACTTGATCTGAAGCTTCATGATCATCATCATTAACTTCCTCCCCAGTCGGTGTAGGCACCACAGGAATATTTTCCCGCGCTGCGCTACTTTCCGGTTTGGAAGGGGTGACTATCACCTCATCAAGTTCCACTTTCCTCCCACTCAATTCTTTCGAGAGAAACTCCTTCTCCAGAAAGGACCTGTTCTTGGCAACGAAGATCTTGCCTTCGGATCTGAGGTAGAAGGTATACCCAATAGTTTCCTTAGGGTATCCTATGAAGACGCATTTTTCCGACTTGGGTTTGAGCTTTTCAGGTTGAAGTTTCTTGACATAAGCATCGCATCCCCAAACTTTTAGAAACGACAGCTTAGGTTTCTACCCAAACCATAATTCATACGGTGTCATCTCAACGGATTTCGACGGAGCCCTATTTAAAGTGAATGCGGCAGTCTCTAAAGCATAACCCCAAAATGAGAGCGGTAAATCGGTAAGAGACATCATAGATCGCACCATATCCAATAGAGTGCGATTACGACGTTCGGACACACCATTTCTCTGAGGTGTTCCAGGCGGCGTGAGTTGTGAAACTATTCCACATTTCCTTAAGTGTGCACCAAACTCGTGACTTAAATATTCTCCACCACGATCTGATCGTAAGAATTTTATTCTCCTGTCACGTTGATTCTCAACCTCACTCTGAAATTCCTGGAACTTTTCAAAGGTTTCAGACTTGTGTTTCATTAGGTAGACATACCCATATCTACTTAAATCATCAGTGAGAGTGAGAACATAACGATATCCTCCGCGAGCCTCAACACTCATTGGACCGCACACATCGGTATGTATGATTTCCAATAAGTTGGTTGCTCGCTCCATTGTTCCGGAGAACGGAGTCTTGGTCATCTTACCCATGAGGCATGGTTCGCACGTGTCAAATGATTCGTAATCAAGAGACTCCAAAAGTCCATCTGCATGGAGCTTCTTCATGCGCTTGACACCAATGTGACTAAGGCGGCAGTGCCACAGATATGTGGGACTATCGTTATCAACTTTACATCTTTTGGTATTCACACTATGAACATGTGTAACATCACGTTCGAGATTCATCAAAAATAAACCATTGACCAGCGGGGCATGACCATAAAACATATCTCTCAAATAAATAGAACAACCATTATTCTCGGATTTAAATGAGTAGCCATCTCGAATTAAACGAGATCCAGATACAATGTTCATGCTCAAAGCTGGCACTAAATAACAATTATTGAGGTTTAAAACTAATCCCGTGGGTAGATGCAGAGGTAGCGTGCCGACGGCGATCACATCGACCTTGGAACCATTCCCGACGCGCATCGTCACCTCGTCCTTTGCCAGTCTCCGCTTATTCCGTAGTTCCTATTTTGAGTTACAAATATGAGCAACCGCACCGGTATCAAATACCCAGGAGCTACTACGAGTACTGGTAAGGTACACATCATGTATATCACATATACCTTTGGTGTTGCCTGCCTTCTTCTTGTCCGCTAAGTATTTGGGGCAGTTCCACTTCCAGTGACCACTTCCCTTGCAATAAAAGCACTCAGTTTCAGGCTTGGGTCCATTCTTCGACTTCTTCCCAGTAACTTGTTTACCGGGCGCGGCAACTCCCTTGCCGTCCTTCTTGAAGTTCTTCTTACCCTTGCCCTTCTTGAACTTAGTGGTTTTATTCACCATCAACACTTGATGTTCTTTTCTGATCTCTACCTCAGCTGATTTCAGCATTGAATATACCTCAGGAATGGTCTTTTCCATCCCCTGCATATTGAAGTTCATCACAAAGCTCTTGTAGCTTGGTGGAAGCGACTGGAGGATTCTGTCAATGACCGCGTCATCCGGGAGATTGACTCCCAGCTGAGACAAGCGGTTATGCAACCCAGACATTCTGAGTATGTGCTCACTAACAGAACTATTCTCCTCCATTTTACAGCTGAAGAACTTGTCGGAGACTTCATATCTCTCGACCCGGGCATGAGCTTGGAAAACCATTTTCAGCTCCTCGAACATCTCATATGCTCCATGTTTCTCAAAACGCTTTTGGAGACCCGGTTCTAAGCTGTAAAGCATGCCGCACTGAACGAGGGAGTAATCATCAGCACGCTGCTGCCAAGCGTTCATAACGTCTTGGTTCTCTGGGATTGGTGCTTCACCTAGCAGTGCTTCTAGGACATAATCTTTCTTGGCTGCTATGAGGATGATCCTCAGGTTCCGGACCCAGTCCGTATAGTTGCTGCCATCATCTTTCAGCTTGGTTTTCTCTAGGAACACGTTGAAATTGAGGACAACGTGGGCCATTTGATCTACAAGACATAGTGTAAAGATTTAGACTAAGTTCATGATAATTAAGTTCATCTAATCAAATTATTTAATGAACTCCCACTCGGATAGACATCCCTCTAGTCATCTAAGTGAAACATGATCCGAGTCAACTAGGCCGTGTCCGATCATCACGTGAGACGGACTAGTCAAGATCGGTGAACATCTCCATGTTGATCGTATCTTCTATACGACTCATGCTCGACCTTTCGGGCCTCCGTGTTCCGAGGCCATGTCTGTACATGCTAGGCTCGTCAAGTCAACCTAAGTGTATTGCGTGTGTTCCGAGGCCATGTCTGTACATGCTAGGCTCGTCAACACCCGTTGTATTCGAACGTTAGAATCTATCACACCCGATCATCACGTGGTGCTTCGAAACAACGAACCTTCGCAACGGTGCACAGTTAGGGTGAACACTTTCTTGAAATTATTATAAGGGATCATCTTACTTACTACCGTCGTTCTAAGCAAATAAGATGCAAAAACATGATAAACATCACATGCAATCAAATAGTGACATGATATGGCCAATATCATTATGCTCCTTTGATCTCCATCTTCGGGGCACCATGATCATCTTCGTCACCGGCATGACACCATGATCTCCATCATCATGATCTCCATCATTGTGTCTTCATGAAGTCGTCACGCCAACGATTACTCCTACTTCTATGGCTAACGCGTTTAGCAACAAAGTAAAGTAATTTACATGGCGTTATTCAATGACACGCAGGTCATACAAAATAATAAAGACAACTCCTATGGCTCCTGCCGGTTGTCATATTCATCGACATGCAAGTCGTGATTCCTATTACAAGAATATGATCAATCTCATACATCACATATATCATTCATCACATCTTCTGGCCATATCACATCACATAGCACTTGCTGCAAAAACAAGTTAGACGTCCTCTAATTGTTGTTGCAAGTTTTTACGTGGTTTGTAGGTTTCTAGCAAGAACGTTTCTTACCTACGTATGACCACAACGTGATTTGCCAATTTCTATTTACCCTTCATAAGGACCCTTTTCATCGAATCCGTTCCGACTAAAGTAGGAGAGACAGACACCCGCTAGCCACCTTATGCAACTAGTGCATGTCAGTCGGTGGAACCTGTCTCACGTATGCGTACGTGTAAGGTCGGTCCGGGCCGCTTCATCCTACAATGCCGCCGGAACAAGAAACGACTAGTAGCGGCAAGAAGAATTGGCAACATCAACGCCCACAACTTCTTTGTGTTCTACTCGTGCATAGTAACTACGCATAGGCCTGGCTCATGATGCCACTGTTGGGAATCGTAGCATAATTTTAAAATTTTCCTACATTCACCAAGATGCATCTATGGAGTATACTAGCAACGAGGGGAAGGGAGTGCATCTACATACCCTTGTAGATCGCGAGCGGAAGCGTTCCAATGAACGTGGATGACGGAGTCGTACTCGCCGTGATCCAAATCACCGATGACCGAGTGCCGAACGGACGGCACCTCCGCGTTCAACACACGTACGGTGCAGCGACGTCTCCTCCTTCTTGATCCAGCAAGGGGGAAGGAGAGGTTGATGGAGATCCAGCAGCACGACGGCGTGGTGGTGGATGCAGCAGGTCTCCGGCAGGGCTTCGCCGAGCTTCTGCGAGAGAGAGAGAGGTGTAGCAGGGAGGAGGGAGGCGCCCAAGGCTGTGTGTTGCTGCCCTCCCTCCCCCCCCTTTATATAGGCCCCCTTGGGAGGGGGGCCGGCCAAAACCCATCTAGGGTTGGGGGGCGGTGGCCAAGGGGGTGCCTTGCCCCCCAAGGCAAGTGGGAAGCCCCCCCACCCTAGGGTTCCCAACCCTAGGTGCATGGGGGGAGGCCCGTGGGGGGCGCCCAGCCCACTAGGGGCTGGTTCCCTTCCACTTTCAGCCCATGGGGCCCACCGGGATAGGTGGCCCCACCCGGTGGACCCCCGGGACCCTTCCGGTGGTCCCGGTACAATACCGGTAACCCCCGAAACTTTCCCGGTGGCCGAAACTGGACTTCCTATATATAATTCTTCACCTCCGGAACCTCTCGTGACGTCCGGGATCTCATCCGGGACTCCGAACAACTTTCTGGTTTCCGCATACATATATCTCTACAACCCTAGCGTCACCGAACCTTAAGTGTGTAGACCCTACGGGTTCGGGAGACATGCAGACATGACCGAGACGCCTCTCCGGTCAATAACCAACAGCGGGATCTGGATACCCATGTTGGCTCCCACATGTTCCACGATGATCTCATCGGATGAACCACGGTGTCGAGGATTCAATCAATCCCGTATGCAATTCCCTTTGTCAATCGGTATGTTACTTGCCCGAGGTTCGATCGTCGGTATCCCAATACCTTGTTCAATCTCGTTACCGGCAAGTCTCTTTACTCGTACCGCAATGCATGATCCCGTGACTAACGCCTTAGTCACATTGAGCTCATTATGATGATGCATTACCGAGTGGGCCCAGAGATACCTCTCCGTCACACGGAGTGACAAATCCCAGTCTCGATCCGTGCCAACCCAACAGACACTTTCGGAGATACCCGTAGTGCACCTTTATAGTCACCCAGTTACGTTGTGACGTTTGGCACACCCAAAGCACTCCTACGGTATCCGGGAGTTGCACGATCTCATGGTCTAAGGAAAAGATACTTGACATTGGAAAAGCTCTAGCAAACGAAACTATACGATCTTTTATGCTATGCTTAGGATTGGGTCTTGTCCATCACATCATTCTCCTAATGATGTGATCCCATTATCAATGACATCAAATGTCCATAGTCAGGAAACCATGACTATCTGTTGATCAACGAGCTAGTCAACTAGAGGCTTACTAGGGACACGTTGTGGTCTATGTATTCACACATGTATTACGATTTCCGGACAATACAATTATAGCATGAATAATAGACTATTATCATGAACAAAGAAATATAATAATAACTATTTATTATTGCCTCTAGGGCATATTTCCAACAGCTGACGTCAGCAGTCATCTGACACGTGGGTCCCACATGTCATAGACTGATTAGGGTAATTAGGGTTAACTAATTAATTAAATTAGATTAATCTAAATAGGGTTAATTAACTAATTAACTAACTAATTAATTAATTGTTTTTATTTTTATTTTATTTATTTATATATTATTATTCTTATTAATTCCCTTTTTTTCTTAATGAATGTTCTGGGGTGGGCCCCCCTGTCATTGGCCCTAGGGGCCAAAGCGGCGCCGGGCGTTAGCGGGCGTGACCCGAACTGGCGCATGCCCAGGTGCGAGCGGAGCCAACAGGGACTGGAGCAGGGGCGTTGGCCACGGCGAGGCCGGCCGGGATCTGCACCGGCGAGACGGCCGAGTGGCGGACAGCAGCGGAGGACGGGGGGTTCGCGCGAGGGGGCGGCCCGGGGAGCAACGCAGCAGAAGGGTGTCACGACCGGTTTTTCAATAAAATAATTATTGAGAGACCAATCCCTTTTACGGACCAGCGAGGAAGAATTCCTTCTCACTGGTAGACAATATCTTGGTCACAGAAGAAAAGTACCAGGAGTACTAAATATAATACAAGGTTGAGCAGAGACTGCCCAACAATTTATTACATGCATGCTGATAAAACAAGACGGCGGGTAGGGTGGTAAACTACTAACTCATGATGATAACGGTGGTGGAAATATCATCGCGAAGCGAGTGATATGATTCCAGAAGACTACAACTCTTCGAGCGTCGGAGTGAGGCTCGAGAAGACTTATTGCGGGTGGCGGAAGCGTATACAATACAAGTGACCAATATCCGGGATTGCGCAGGACTGACTGGGACTCCTCTAGGCATCGGACGCGCTATCAAACTCTTCATCCAAGAGATCGCCTTCGTCAACATCTAGCCAAATCAACAAGCCAGGTGAGTACTATGAAAGTACTCGCAAGACAGTTCGGACATAAGGTATAACAAATGCAAACATGAAGCACAAGAACAAGTTAACCAGTGCGATCAGACATAGAGATAATAAATACTGGGTGCCAAGCGAGGGTCTGAATGACGCCTCGAGCGGAAACTGCAGAATAGTAATACTGGTGCCAAACGAGTGTCTGAAGACTCCTCGAGCGGAAAATGCGGAATAATAATACAGGTGCCAAACGAGTGTCTGAAAGACTCCTCGAGCGGAAAAATGCGGAATAATAATGCGGGTGCCAAACGAGTGTCTGAAAGACTCCTCGAGCGGAAAAATGCGGAATAATAATGCGGGTGCCAAACGAGTGTCTGAAAGACTCCTCGAGAGGAAAATGCAGAATAATAATGCCACAGTCGGGCGTCGAGGCGACACCACATAAAGGGCTTGCAATAGAAAATAAAGACAGTGCATGCCACAGTCGGACGTCTGGGCGACATCACATAAAGGGCTTATATTTAAAGTAAGAAACAAGTACACGCCACAGTCGGACGTCTGCGCGATGTCACATAAAGGGCTTATATCACAGCTCAATAATACAATCGTTCGGGAACATAAATTATCACAAGCATGCGACAAATATAAAGTTAGTCCATCCACAGGAATAACAATAAAACTGGATTTACCACTTGAGCTTGTTCACCGGGGACAAGTTTTCCACACAGATAGATATGGATATAATGTTTACACTACTTGATCATGGATACGATGATTTGGAAAGAATTGACTCTGCAGAGTTTGTACTTAACCACAGCCAATGGATTTCAGTAGTCACGGCGACTAGTTCCGTCTACGGTGTTTTGGAAGAAACACGTCTAACCAGTACACACCCAATTCAACCATCCGAAGCCAGGGATCACCCTCGGCAACATTCAAGAAAAACCTTGAGACGGGGAGGCTACAACCTCGCGTAGCATGGGATCAAATTTCTATACGCGCGCTCTAAGGGGGTGCCCCCCCTCTCGGTCCCAACCGGAAACACCCATGCCCCCTGACCGGATGACTGGCTTTAATCCTGCGCCAAGGTACCACCATCCCGGCCTCTCTGTTTGGTGTGTACACGGAAAGAGGTTACCAACTTACTAAACCGCATCCTGGCAATGAGACATGTGGTAGCACGGAAAGGGGAAAGAACGGTAACGTGGCTCCAACCACGCTAACGTCGGAGGAAGTCGGATGACGCAAGGCTGTTATGCTACAACAGTACCACCTTGCTGCCCTTCATGTCACCACATGATTTGGCCATCTCTCATCAGAGATCATCGCAACTTTGGAACATGCGGGAAAAGAACGATAACGTGGCTCCAACCACGTTGACGTCGGAGAAAGTCGGATGACGCAAGGCTGGTATGCTACAACAGTACCACCTTGCTGCCCTTCATGTCACCACATGATTAGGCCATCTCTCATCAGAGATCATCGCGACTTTGGGACAACCGGGTCGTTGCCTTACAAGCAACGAGGTATTTACCGACACTCATATGCCACGCACAAACTCTCACGTGAACATGTAAAACACCTATCATATCAAATGTTCAAAACATGCTTGCCTGGTTCGGAGAAGTCAGAGTCTAGCTCGGCGAAGTTCGCGGCTCCTTCACCTCTTCCGGAACCTACGGCAATCACGAAACGGGTACTAACGTGAAAACCAACACTTGCACAGAAACTTTTCCAAATAATTTTCAAATAAATCTCATAAAAAACTAGACAAAATTTGAAGATTGTCAGAAAAAGAATCACTCAAAAATTCCTTTTTATTAAAAAGTTATAAAGGTTTCTGTCCAGGGACTTATCTGTAATGAAACAGAAAAGTTCCAGGGTTTTAACTGAGAAAACAGAAAACGCTTCGGTTGGGAATGCGCAAGCGCGAAGGAGAAAACGTATTTGCCCGAAGGCGCCAACAGAAAACGGTTCGGAGGAGAATAGAATAGAGGCTGACAGGCGGGGTCCACCTGTCAGGTTTAAAAAGCTCGCCGGCGCCCGAAGACTGCGGTGGACGCCGGCGTCGAACCACGGCGAGTTAGGAGAAACGGAGGGTACCAAGAGCTTCAGCGTCTTCTTCCGCGTCGGTGGGTGGTGGACTCGTCCAACGGGGAGCACCACGTCGACGGCGACACTATCTCCGGCGGACGGCGGCTCAGGTGAGGATGGGGAACTCCGGTGCAGGGCTGCAAACTACGAATTGAGGCGCGGGTCAGAACGAGGGATGCAAGGTGAAGCTACTGGCAAGAGAATGGAGGCGGAGGAGCGCACACGGGGGCGAATCGGGCTGGATCCCATGGCGGGTCGCGGCGGCCGGAGTCGAGGGAGGAGACCTCCTCGGGGCTCTACCAGTGGCTAGGCTTGCTCTAGGGGGAGTGCAGGGATGGTGGGTGCTCGAGTTGAAGCTCGGGGTCTCTATTTATAGGTAGATCGGCGGGGTGGCCGTGAACGGAGAATCTCCGGCGAGCGATTACGGCGGAGCAGTGGATTGGCAGGAGGTTTGAGTGGCCAGGTAGCATCAGTGGAGGTTACTGGAGTCGTTTCACAGCTAAACGGGGTCGGTCTTGGCGTAATGGCGTCGGTCCACGGTGAGGTGACCGCACGGGCTCAACGGCGGCAGAGAGCGCGCTCCGCGCCCTGCGGTTCACGACGAGAGCGGCAGCGCGTTCGGGGGAGTGGAAGGCCACGTGGCGAGCTCCGGTGGTTTGGGCGGCGCTGGGTGGCGTCGTCGGCGCCGTGTCTCCCGCTGGCGTCCAAAAACCCCCCGCCGCCGGTGTCGGTCACGGGGCGGCGCACCTTCTGCTGCTCGTCGCCGACGCCCGCAAGGCGCCAGGCGTTCGTGCGGTGCAGGAACAAGAGGGCGGGGACGAGGAGCAAGGCGACGCGGTGGTACTGGCGAGATCGACGTCCTTCTCTGAAGAAAACGACAGCAGGCCACTGCAGTGTTCTTTGAATTTTCTGAACTTGACATAGACAGTGCACTGCAGGTGTTCGACAGAAAGATTTTGCAATGAGGTGAATTTTTCTGGAGCTGTAACTTGGTGAGGTGACCACTCAATGCACCCAGAGGCTGCCTGATTTTACTTGGAATTTTTGGAGAAGGTTTTGAATGAATTTCACCAAATTTGACAAATCTGGTCCAAACTTGCAGCAGGTGTAGTTTGAAAATTTTGAACTGAAGACCAGTGGATCTTCATGGATCTGGGTTGAGGGTTCAAAGGACTAGGGAGGAGAGTTGGTTTGGTGGCAAAAATCAAAACAGAAAATGGAGTTCCTTTGTAACTCTCCAAGTGCTAGGAAAGAAGGCAGAAATTTATTTGAATAAGATTTAAATGGAAATAAATACATGGGGAGGTTCAACTTGCTGGATTAGGTGTAAAACATGATCCAAAGGTGAGGGAAGGGTTAGGAGAAAGGATTTGCACTAAGGCCAGGGCAAGAAGGAATTGTTGAAAGTGGCAAAGGATTATTCCAAAAGCCATAGTGCATTTGCAAAAGATTTTCAAAAGTTAATTTCCCAAGTGAAAAGTTTTTTGTCTTGAGTCCAAATGAAAAGCAAGAACCTCCAAGACCAAAGACAGATCTTGGTTGAATCCAAATAAAACTTTTGCCATAAAGGAAAATATTTGAGAGTGAGAGTTCTCTTGAAGAAAAATTTAAATCACTCCGCTCAAGTCAAATAAAATCATTTGAAAATCCAAATAAAAACTTGGGTGTCACAAAGGGGAAGACGAGTCGAGGCAGCATCAGGACGACGCCGAGGGGTGGTGCGGGCGAGCGGCGGCGTGCACGCGGTCAGGGCGGCGTCGAGCAGCAGGTGGCGGCGGCACGACGGAGCAGGGTGGTCGGGACCGTGGAGGATGCTGGCGGTGGGCGGCGCGGCGCAGCGGAGTAGCAGCGCGCGCGGTAGAGGCGGGACGCTGGTGCGCGGACGGGCGCGGTCGCTGCGCGGCGAGCGCGAGCGCGCGCGCAGAGGGGGAGTGGGGTGAGCAGCGACGGGAGCGGGGCCGCGGCGACGCACGGGGTTCCAGGGGCACGGGCTCGCGCGCCCGGGCGCGTGCATGCCGGTGGACAGAGGGGGTTAGGGAGGGGCAGCTCATGCTGTGGTGTAGGGGTCCGGGCAGCGGTGCTCGGGGTGGTGGTCGGAGACGACGACGAAGAAGGAAGCGGCCGGTGGGGATGAGGCGCCGGCGAGGTCGTGCTCCGGGCGGCGACGGACGGGGTGGCGACGGGCAAAGATGAGGTCGAGGCGGCGCGGGGCATTCCGGGCGGCGGCGACGATCAGCGTCGGGGGTCGGTGCCGATGCCCCTGATCCCGATCTGGATCGGGGGAGGAAGAGGTGACGGGGGGGAAGGGGATCGTGGGAAGTGGGGACTGGGTGGTTAGGGTTACGGGGTGTGGGAGGGTTAAGTGGTGGGGGTGGGCCGGCCCGTTCGGGCGGCTGGGGCCAGCTGGGCCACTTGGCCTAGCGCGGCGGGGAGGGGGGGTTCTTTTCCTTTTTTTGTTTGATTGTCTTCTGTTTTCTGTTTTTTTGTTTTCTTTTCTTTTATTTATTTTCCTTTACTGTTTTATTTTATTTCTTTAATAGTTATAGTTTTATAATAAGTTAAAGCCCACACCTAAATTGGAGTTGTAAAAAGTTTTTAGTTACTAAATAAACTAGTTTAATATTTGTTTATATTTAATAACACTTATATAATTGTTTTTGCTACTGTTTTATTCATCTCATAGTATTTAAATATTTTATAAAGGTGTGGTTTCTCCACCATAATTATCTGTGCAATATTTGGTTCACTCCGAACATTTTTGTTTCAATGTTTGAAAACTTTTGTTGTTTGCCATATTTTGAATTGATTTTTGAATCGGTTTTGTACTAACGAAGGATTAAAACAGTAACGGAGGTGACGTGGCATCATTAGCAGAGTTTTACTGTAGCTTGATTATCCGGGCGTCACAGTCAGTCTCCTGATTGGTTGATTGACACGGGTGCTAATGTGCATGTATGCGGTGATATTTCCATGTTTTCGTCTTATCAGACCGCAGGGACTTCAACCGTGCTGATGGGCAACGGTTCAAGTGCTTCTGTTCGTGGTGTTGGCACTGTCGATCTGAAGTTTCCTTTGGGGAAGATCGTGCAGCTGAAGAACGTGCATTATATCCCCTCCGTCAATAAAAATCTTGTTAGCGGATCTCTTCTGTGTAGAGATAGCTATAAGCTTGTCTTTGAGTCGAATAAATTTGTAATATCCAAGTATGGATCCTTTGTCGGTAAAGGCTATGAGTCAGGAGGCCTGTTTCGTTTATCCTTATCAGACGTTTGCAATAAAGTTGTTAATCATGTTTGCAACAATAGTGAATCAAATGTGTGTCATTCACGTCTTTGTCATGTTAACTTTGGTTGCATGTCGCGACTAGCAAAGTTGAACTTAATCCCTAGTTTCACCACTGTCAAGGGATCTAAGTGTCAAGTTTGTGTGCAAGCTAAGCAACCTCGTAAGTCTCACACGACTGCGGAAACGAGAAATCTTGCACCACTAGAGCTCATACATTCAGATTTATGTGAAATGAATGGTGTTTTGGATTACACAAACACATTTTTACATTATCTGAAGTTTTTTCGAAATGCATAATAATTTTTGAATGGCATAAAACATTTTTTCTGAATTACCTGATTTTTTTACATTATGTAAACATTTTAAAACTGTCATGAACATTTAGGGGCCACAATCTAGATGACTACATTAGAATGTCACATCTAGATGGGCCTACACAACAGAAAAATATAAACAGGACTTGACATGCTTACATTTTGCAAAATTTTGGAGAAAACATAACATGATAAACAACGATTGGTTACATATATTAGCCGTTCATTACCCCTTTATCCTTTTACGTGCAATAAGGTGAAGGCTCACTGAACAAACTTCCAAAGGAACAGACTTAGAAACTGGTGTACCAATATTTTGTCAAACTCGAACTGTTACCCACACATAAGACTTGAGTTGGCACAAACAGCATCCTCATGCAGAAATTCAGGCCTGAACAATAAAAGTAATTTTGCAGCACAAGAGGCAAGAGGCAGGGTGCTACTAATTAACTTACAGAGATCCTTTTGTTGGGAAACGTAGTAATAATTCAAAAATTTCCTACGTGTCACCAAGATCAATCTAGGAGATGCTAGCAACGAGAGAGATGGAGTGCATCTTCATACCCTTGAAGATCGCTAAGCGGAAGCGTTACAAGAACGCGGTTGATGGAGTCGTACTCGCGGCGATTCAAATCGCGGAAGATCCGATCTAGCGCCAAACGGACGGCGCCTCCGCGTTCAACACACGTACAGCCCGGGGACGTCTCCTCCTTCTTGATCCAGCAAGGGGAGAGGAGAAGTTGAGGGAGAACTCCGACAGCACGACGACGTGGTGATGGTGGAGCTCGTGGTTCTCCAGCAGAGCTTCGCCAAGCACTACGGAGGAGGAGGACATGTATGAGGAGGGAGGGGCTGCGCCAAGGAAGGGGGTGCGGCTGCCCTCTCTCTCCCTCACTATATATAGGAGGAAGGGGAGAGGGGGCCAGCCCCTCTAGATGGATCTAGAGGAGGGGCGGCGGCCAGGGGAAACCCTAGATGGGTTTGGGCGCCCCACCCCCTAGGAAACTTGCCCCCAAACCGAGAGGGGCGGCTGCCCTAGGGGTGGCGCCCCACCTCTCCAAGTTACGTGAGATGGGGTGGGAGGGACGCTCAGCCCCTTAGTGGGCTGATGTACTCCCTCCCCTTGGCCCATAAGGCCCCCCAACGCTTGCCGGGGCCTCCGAAACCCCTTTCGGACACGCTGGTCATCACCTGGTACCCCCGGAACAATTCCGGACTCCAATACCATTCGTCCAATATACCGATCTTCACCTCCGGACCATTCCGGAGCTCCTCGTCGTGTCCGGGATCTCATCCGAGACTCCAAACAACCTTCGGTAACCACATACTATTTCCCATAACAACTCTAGCATCACCGAACCTTAAGTGTGTAGACCCTACGGGTTCGGGAACCATGCAGACATGACCGAGACGTTCTCCGGCCAATAACCAATAGCGGTATCTGGATACCCATGTTGGCTCCCACATGTTCCACGATGATCTCATCGGATGAACCACGATGTCGGGGATTCAATCAATCCCGTATACAATTCCCTTTGTCTATCGGTATGTTACTTGCTCGAGATTCGATCGTGGTATCCCAATACCTCGTTCAATCTCGTTACCAGCAAGTCTCTTTACTCGTTCAGTAACGCATGATCCCGTGACTAACTCCTTAGTCACATTGAGCTCATTATGATGATGCATTACCAAGTGGGCCCAGAGATACCTCTCCGTCATACGGAGTGACAAATCCCAGTCTCGATTCGTGCCAACCCAATAGGCACTTTCGGAGATACCTGTAGTGTACCTTTATAGCCACCCAGTTACGTTGTGACGTTTGGTACACCCAAAGCATTCCTACGGTATCCGGGAGTTGCACAATCTCATGGTCTAAGGAAATGATACTTGACATTAGAAAAGCTCTTAGCAAACGAACTACACGATCTTGTGCTATGCTTAGGATTGGGTCTTGTCCATCACATCATTCTCCTAATGATGTGATCCCGTTATCAATGACATCCAATGTCCATGGTCAAGAAACCATAACCGTCTATTGATCAACGAGCTAGTCAACTAGAGGCTCACTAGGGACATGTTGTGCTCTATGCATTCACACATGTATTATGGTTTCCGGTCAATACAATTATAGCATGAACAATAGACAATTACCATGAACAAGGAAATATAATAATAACCATTTTATCATTGCCTCTTGGGCATATTTCCAACAGTCTCCCACTTGCACTAGAGTCAATAATCTAGTTCACATCACTATGTGATTGCAATGAATCCAACACCCATGGTGTTTTATCATATCTCGCTTGTGAGAGAGGTTATTAGTCAACGGGTCTGAACCTTTTAGATCCGTGTGTGCTTTACAAATCTCTATGTCATCTTGCAAATGCAGCTACCACGCGCTACTTGGAGCTATTCCAAATAACTGCTCTACTATACGAATCCAGTTTACTACTCAGAGTCATCCGGATTAGTGTCAAAGTTTGCATCAACGTAACCCTTTACGGCGAACTCTTTTACCACCTCCATAATCGAGAAAATTCCTTAGTCCACTAGTTACTAAGGATAAGTTCGACCGCTGTCATGTGATCCATTCCTGGATCACTCTTGTACCCCTTGACTAACTCATGGCAAGGCACACTTCAGGTGCGGCACACATCATAGCATACTGTAGAGCCTACGTCTAAAGCATAGGGGACGACCTTCGTCCTTTCTCTCTCTTCTGCCGTGGTCAGGTATTGAGTCTTACTCAATACTCACATCTTATAACACAGTCAAGAACTCCTTCTTTGCCGATCTATTTTGAACTCCTTCAAAATCTTGTCACGGTATGTATTCATTTGAAAGTATTATTAAGCGCTTTGATCTATCCTTATAGATCTTGATGCTCAATGTTCAAGTAGCTTAATGCAGGTTTTCCATTGAAAAACACTTTTCAAACAACCATATATGCTTTCCAGAAATTCTACATCATTTCCGATCAACAATATGTCAACAACATATACTCATCAGAAATTCTATAGTGCTCCCACTCACTTCTTTGAAAATACAAGTTTCTCATAAACTTTGTATAAACCCAAAATCTTTGATCATCTCATCAAAGCGCATATTCCAACTCCGAGATGCTTACTCCAGTCCTTAGAAGGATCGCTGGAGCTTTGCATACTTGTTAGCATCTTTCAGGATTGACAAAACCTTCTGGTTGTATCACATACAACCTTTCCTCAAGAAAATCGTCGAGGAAACAATGTTTTGACATCCTATCTGCAAGATTTCATAAATAATGCAGTAACTGCTAATATAATTCCAACAGACTCTTAGCATCGCTACGAGTGAGAAAGTCTCATCGTAGTCAACTCCTTGAACTTGTCGGAAAACATCTTAATGACAAGTCGAGCTTTCTTAATGGTGATACTTACCATCATTGTCCGTTTTCCCTTTTAAAATCCATCTGTACCCAACAGCCTTACGACCATCAAGTAGTTCTTCCAAAGTCTATACTCTGTTTTCATACATGGATCCTCTCGGATTTTATGGCCTCAAGCCATTCGTCGGAATCCAGGCCCACCATCGCTTCTCCATAGCTCATAGGTTCATCGTTGTCCAACAACATGACTTCCAAGACAGGATTACCGTACCACTATGAAGTAGTACGCATCCTTGTCGACCTACGAGGTTTGGTAGTGACTTGATCTAAAGTTTCATGATCACTATCATCAGCTTCCACTTCAATTGGTGTAGGCGCCACGGGAACAACTTCCTGTGCCCTGCTGCACACTAGTTGAAGTGACGGTTCAATAACCTCATCAAGTCTCCACCATCCTCCCACTCAATTCTTTCGAGAGAAACTTTTCCTCGAGAAAGGACCCGATTCTAGAAACAATCCCTTTTGCTTCCAGATCTGAGACAGGAGGCATACCCAACTGTTTTGGGTGTCCTATGAAGATGCATTTATCCGCTTTGGGTTCGAGCTTATTAGCCTGAAACCTTTTCACATAAGCATCGCAGCCCCAAACTCTTAAGAAACGACAGCTTAGGTTTCTCTAAACCATAGTTCATACGGTGTCGTCTCAAAGGAATTGTGTGGTGCCCTATTTAAAGTGAATGCGGTTGTCTCTAATGCCTAACCCATAAACGATAGTGGTAATTCGATAAGAGACATCATGGTATGCACTATATCCAATAGGGTGCAGTTATGATGTTCGGACACACCATCACACTATGGTGTTCCAGGCGGTATTAGTTGTGAAACAATTTCCACAATGTCTTAATTGTGTACCAAACTCGTAACTCAGATATTTATCTCTATGATCATATCATAGACATTTTATCCTCTTGTCACAATGATCTTCAACTTCACGCTGAAATTACTTGAACCTTTCAATATTTCAGACTTGTGTTTCATCAAGTAAATATACTTAGAATCTACTCAAATCATCTGTGAAGTAAGAGCATAACGATATTCACTGCGTGCCTCAGCACTCATTGGATTGCACACATCAAAATGTATTACTTCCAATAAGTTGCTCTCTTGTTCCATCTCACTGAAAACGAGGCCTTTTAGTCATCTTGCCCATGTGGTATGATTTGCATGTCTCAAGTGATTTAAAATCAAGTGAGTCCAAACGATCCATCTGTGTGGAGTTTCTTCATGCATATATACCAATAGACATGGTTCGCATGTCTCAATCTTTTCAAAAACGAGTGAGTCCAAAGATCCATCAAGATGGAGCTTCTTCATGCGTTTTATACCAATATGACTCAAATGGCAATGCCGCAAGTATGTTGTACTATCATTACTATCTTATATCTTTTGGCATGAACATGTGTATCACTACGATCGAGATTCAATAAACCATTCATTTTAGGTGCAAGACCATTGAAGGTATTATTCAAATAAATAGAGTAACCATTATTCTCCTTAAATGAATAACCGTATTGCGATAAACATAATCCAATCATGTCTATGCTCAACGCAAACATCAAATAACAATTATTTAGGTTTAACACCAATCTCGATGATAGAGGGAGCATGCGATGCTTGATCACATCAACGTTGGAAACACTTCCAACACATATCGTCATCTCACCTTTAGCTAGTCTTCGTTTATTCCGCAGCTTTTATTTCGAGTTACTAACACTTAGCAACCGAACCGGTATCTAATACCCCGGTGCTACTAGGAGTACTAGTAAAGTACACATTAATATAATGTATATTCAATATACTTCTGTCGACCTTGCCAGCCTTCTCATCTATGAAGTATCTAGGGTAGTTCTGCTTCAGTGACCGTTCCCCTCATTTCAGAAGCACTTAGTCTCGGGTTTGGGTTCAACCTTGGGTTTCTTCACTAGAGCAGCAACTGATTTGTCGTTTCATGAAGTATCCCTTCTTGCCCTTGCCCTTCTTGAAACTAGTGGTTTTACTAACCATCAACAATTGATGCTCCTACTTGATTTCTACTTTCGCGGTGTCAAACATCGCGAATAGCTCAAGGATCGTCATATCTATCCCTGATCTGTTATAGTTCATCACGAAGCTCTAGTAGCTTGGTGGCAGTGACTTTGGAGAACCATCACTATCTCATATGGAAGATTAACTCCCACTCTATTCAAGTGATTGTAGTACTCAGACAATCTCAGCACATGCTCAATGATTGAGCTTTTCTCCCTTAGTTTGCAGTCTTAAGAAACTTGTCAGAGGTCTCATACCTCTTGACATGGGCACTAGTCTGAAATCCCAATTTCAGTCTTTGGAACATCTCATATGTTCTGAGATGTTTCAAAACCGTCTTCGGGGCCTCAATTCTAAACCGTTAGCATTACGCACTGAACTATCACGTAGTCATCAAAACGTGTATGTCAGATGTTCACAACATCCACAGACGACGCTCGAGGTTCAGCACACCGAGCGGTGCATTAAGGACATAAGCCTTCTGCGCAGCAATGAGGATAATCCTCAGTTTACGGACCCAGTCCGCATAATTGCTACTATCAACTTTCAACTAAAATTTCTCTAGGAACATATCTTAAACAGTAGAACTAAAGCGTAAGCTACAACATAATTTGCAAAGACCTTTTGACTATGTTCATGATAATTAAGTTCATCTGATTATTTAATGAACTCCTACTCAGATAGACATCCCTCTAGTCATCTAAGTGATACATGATCCGAGTCAACTAGGCCGTGTCCGATCATCACGTGAGACGGACTAGTCATCATCGGTGAACATCTTCATGTTGATCGTATCTTCTATACGACTCATGTTCGACCTTTCGGTCTCCCGTGTTCCGAGGCCATGTCTGTACATGCTAGGCTCGTCAAGTCAACCTAAGTGTATTGCGTGTGTAAATCTGGCTTACACCCGTTGCATGCGAACGTTAGAACCTATCACACCCGATCATCACGTGGTGCTTCGGAACAACGAACCTTCGCAACGGTGCACAGTTAGGGGGAACACTTTCTTGAAATTTTAGCGAGGGATCATCTTATTTATGCTACCGTCGTTCTAAGCAAATAAAATGTAAAAACATGATAAACATCACATGCAATCAAATAGTGACATGATATGGCCAATATCATTTTGCTCCTTTTGATCTCCATCTTTGGGGCGCCATGATCATCATCGTCACCGGCATGACACCATGATCTCCATCATCATGATCTCCATCATCGTGTCTTCATGAAGTTGTCTCGCCAACTATTACTTCTACTACTATGACTAACGGTTAGCAATAAAGTAAAGTAATTACATGGCGTTTTTCATTGACACGCAGGTCATGCAATAAATTAAGACAACTCCTATGGCTCCTGCGGGTTGTCATACTCATCGACATGCAAGTCGTGATTCCTATTACAAGAACATGATCAATCTCATACATCACACATATATAATTTGTCACATCCTTTTGGCCATATCACATCACATAGCATACCCTGCAAAAACAAGTTAGACGTCCTCTAATTGTTGTTGCATGTTTTACGTGGCTGCTATGGGTTTCTAGCAAGAACGTTTCTTACCTACGCAAAAGCCACAACGATGATATGCCAATTTCTATTTACCCTTCATAAGGACCCTCTTCATCGAATCCGATCCGACTAAAGTGGGAGAGACAGACACCCGCTAGCCACCTTATGCACCAAGTGCATGTCAGTCGGTGGAACCTGTCTCACGTAAGTGTACGTGTAAGGTCGGTCCGGACCGCTTCATCCCACAATGCAGCCGAATCAAGATAAGACTAGTAACGGCAAGTAAATTGAACAAATCATCGCCCACAACTACTTTGTGTTCTACTCGCGCATAGAATCTACGCATAGACCTAGCTCATGATGCCGCTGTTGGGGAACCTAGTAATAATTCAAAAATTTCCTACGTGTCACCAAGATCAATCTAGGAGATGCTAGCAACGAGAGAGAGGGAGTGCATCTTCATACCCTTGAAGATCGCTAAGCGGAAGCGTTACAAGAACGCGGTTGATGGAGTTGTACTCGCGGCGATTCAAATCGCGGAAGATCCGATCTAGCGCCAAACGGACGGCGCCTCCGCGTTCAACACACGTACAGCCCGGGGACGTCTCCTCCTTCTTGATCCAGCAAGGGGAGAGGAGAACTTGAGGGAGAACTCCGACAGCACGACGGCGTGGTGATGGTGGAGCTCGTGGTTCTCTAGCAGAGCTTCGCCAAGCACTACGGAGGAGGAGGACATGTATGAGGAGGGAGGGGCTGCGCCAAGGAAGGGGGTGCGGCTGCCCTCTCTCTCCCTCACTATATATAGGGGGAAGGGGACAGGGGGCCGGCCCCTCTAGATGGATCTAGAGGAGGGGCGGCGGCCAGGGGAAACCCTAGATGGGTTTGGGCGCCCCCACCCCCTAGGAAACTTGCCCCCAAACCGGGAGGTGCGGCTGCCCTAGGGGTGGCGCCCCCACCTCTCCAGGTTACGTGAGATGGGGTGGGAGGGGCGCTCAGCCCCTTAGTGGGCTGATGTGCTCCCTCCCCTTGGCCCATAAGGCCCCCCAACGCTTGCCGGGGCCTCCGAAACCCCTTTCGGACACGCTGGTCATCACCTGGTACCCCCGGAACGATTCCGGACTCCACTACCCTTCGTCCAATATACCGATCTTCACCTCCGGAGCATTCCGGAGCTCCTCGTCGTGTCCGGGATCTCATCCGGGACTCCGAACAACCTTCGGTAACCACATACTATTTCCCATAACAACTCTAGCGTCACCAAACCTTAAGTGTGTAGGCCCTACGGGTTCGGGAACCATGCAGACATGACCGAGACGTTCTCCGGCCAATAACCAACAGCGGGATCTAGATACCCATGTTGGCTCCCACATGTTCCACGATGATCTCATCGGATGAACCACGATGTCGGGGATTCAATCAATCCCGTATACAATTCCCTTTGTCTATCGGTATGTTACTTGCTCGAGATTCGATCGTGGGTATCCCAATACCTCGTTCAATCTCGTTACCAGCAAGCCTCTTTACTCGTTCCGTAACGCATGATCCCGTGACTAACTCCTTAGTCACATTGAGCTCATTATGATGATGCATTACCGAGTGGGCCCAGAGATACCTCTCCGTCATACGGAGTGACAAATCCCAGTCTCGATTCGTGCCAACCCAACAGACACTTTCGGAGATACCTGTAGTGTACCTTTATAGCCACCCAGTTACGTTGTGACGTTTGGTACACCCAAAGTATTCCTACAGTATCCGGGAGTTGCACAATCTCATGGTCTAAGGAAATGATACTTGACATTAGAAAAGCTCTTAGCAAACGAACTACACGATCTTGTGCTATGCTTAGGATTGGATCTTGTCCATCACATCATTCTCCTAATGATGTGATCCCGTTATCAATGACATCCAATGTCCATGGTCAGGAAACCATAACCATCTATTGATCAACGAGCTAGTCAACTAGAGGCTCACTAGGGACATGTTGTGCTCTATGCATTCACACATGTATTACGGTTTCCGGTCAATACAATTATAGCATGAACAATAGACAATTATCATGAACAAGAAAATATAATAATAACCATTTTATCATTGCCTCTAAGGCATATTTCCAACACATTTCTGCTTCATAGTAGTACTTGAGGTCAAAAGGATCAGCAAACTCAAAATCAGAGGCTAGTTCATACTCCAAAAATTACAGTTGTTGCAAAATTTATTTTAAAATGCATAGAAATCAAAGAAATGACACAAATGGTCTCAAATGCATAGAAACACTTCGTCATCACATCACAACGAAAAACAAGTTAGCAAATGAACATATCTGATTGCATATATCTAATTTTCTCTGTTGCCTTTCATGGAAGAAGAACGGCGCGGCAAGGCGCGCGTTCCCATCTAGTTCACGTTGATGCGGCTATCCCATCAGGAAAGAGGTGCAAGTGCATCCATCAGTAGAGAGAAATGATCAAGGTAAATATTTGCCATGCTGTGAGGCCTTCTCTCAGGCCGCTGATTTATACGGAGTATTTGCAAAGGATCAAAGTGGCCACTGATTGCATGGCCACTGTTTAACATTTGAAGGAGGGATATCTTGGTCCCTCGAGCATGATCATCAGAGTTATAAAGCAGAGTCTGAGGTCCTTGGTGGCTGCTGATATTGTTCATGAGGAAGAGAAGCTAACTTTGCAGCACACGATCTTGCAAAAGCGGTGATACCACTAGCAGCTGGAAGGCATGTTTGGCTATCCACCATACCAGATATTATCCATGTAATTGACATTATTGAGGTTTGAATAAATTGTGGTGAAACTCCAAAAAAAAAAGTGTCCCAGCCCAACACGAACGTGTAAAAATTTACTTCTACTAAAGTCAATAATGTTGGAATTCCTTTGACACAAAAATGTCATTAAGTCCTTGAATTTCTCCAAAAAAAAGTCCACCAAAATCATGCAAAAATAAGGATTGCAAATTTTGGGGACAAAATGACAGGATACAAGGTGATGGCTCACTGAACAGACTACCAAAGGAACAGACTTAGAAAAGGAACAGAGTACTAAAGAAGACTTGACCTTGCACAAACAACATCATCATGCAGAAATTCAGGTCCGAATAGTAAAAGTAGTCTTGCAGCACAAGAGGCAAGAGCCAGGGTGCTACTAATTAACTTACAAGGATCTCTTCTGCTTCATAGTAGTACTTGAGATCAAAAGGATCAGCAAACTTAAAATCAGAAGCTAGCTGGTGGCAGTGAAGTGGACCTGACACCTTGTCGCATGGACTCTTGAAGAGCTGTAGCTTGCAAGCTTTACTCAACCATTTTGCACTGATCAGAGGCTTCAGTTTGGCACTGACATTACCCCCAGACGAGAAACATTCACTGGCCACCACGACAACCATCTGCTCCAGCGCCCGACCTCTCTCCGCAATGAACTTGAGGAAAACAACCTCGCTTCTCGACCCACAGAACTCATAGAAGAACACCTTCTTCATGCTCTGCACAACACATTTAATAGGGCCGCCCTCCTGCCAGAACTTGATGTTGACCTTGCCAGTAGAGTCTTCATCTACGGTGGACTGCAAATGAAATCGGCACATACATAGTTCAGAAAATATCATGCAGCAGCAGGCCAGCAATCATATGATTAAGCTGATTCATTTACATTACTGACTTTCTGACCATGCTAGATATAGGGGCACAAACTAGTATTGCAGAACTGTCAATGCAGCAAGTGTATCTAGTTAAGTTAACCAATTTTACATGGACATGGAGCGTCTCCAGGTTAGGGAAGCATCTGAGGAAGCCAGGCACTTTCTTGACTGCATTGCGGACACCAAACTGCACCTCCATGGCCAAAATCTGCACACTAGGGACAGTGTTCTCCTTGCTCCCAACCTGCAATGCACCCAGGAACAGAGAAACCAATTGAGATCATAAATTGGCATTATTAATTGACACTACACATGCAAATTAGATTAGGGTGGTGTTGCTAACCACCAACTGTTGCTCTCCTGGCTGAAGATATCCCAGCACACGCAGGTTAGGTGCACGCCCAATCTTGATCTTGGAAGAGAGGCATGAGGCAGTATCAGCGAGCTTGCTCTCGGGAAGACTATCCCGCTGGAAGAGCCTCTCCAGGCGAGGTGCATCCACCACGTCGATGTCCTCCAAGTAGGTAAAGCCCAGCTGAAGGCACCGCAGGCTTGGGCTGACGAGGCGGAGGCGCAGTCCGCTCTGGCTCCCCATGAGGACGAGGAACTCCAGAACGGGGCTTCTTTCAAGCATGAATGCCAGATCTCGGTCCTCCATGACAGTCATGCAGAGGCCAAGCTCCAGGAGGTTGGGGAATCTGGCGCCGCGCGGCACGGCGGCCGTGTCCGGCAGCCTCCAGACGCCGAGATAGAGGCGGGTGAGAGAGGCGCAGCGGAAGATCGAGGCGGGGAGGCGCAGGTCAATCGGCCAAGGGCGGTTGACAAAGACGAGCTCTTGGACTCCCTTGGCGAGGATGGTGTCGAGCCAGCGCGACATCTCGCCCCGGTGCTCCTCCATGGTGGTGCGGGTGAGGTGGAGGCAGCGGAAGGGCCCCGGGTGCGCCGCGAGGACGCGGGACACCGCGGCGGTGACGGCGCGGGGAGAGGGAGCGCCGATGATGAGCTGCCCGCGCGCGCCGCCGTCCGGAAGCAGGTGGCTGTCGGCGAGAGTGAGGGGCACCGAGTGCCAGAGGGGGCGCCAGCGCGAGGCGAGGGCGGCGGTGCGCGCGGCGTCCTTGGCGGGGAGGCGGGAGATGATATCGCGGAGGACCACATCGGGGAGGCGGCTGATGCGGTCGACGCCGTCGGGGACCCACGACGCGCCGGCGAGCGAGAGGGGTGCGGTGAGGGAGACGGGCGGGTCCGGGAGGTAGTGGTACACGAAGTAGAGCAGCAGGTTTGTGCCGACGTCCAGCGTCTCGGGGTCCGCGCCGTCGCGCTCCAAGCCGGCGAGCATGTCGCTCCTGCTGACGCCGATCATCGGGTCCATGGCCGCCGGTGGAGGGGAAAAGGGGGGCGACGGCGGCGAGGGTTTGGTCCGTGGTGGAGTGGGGACGAGAAATGGGGGGCGAGCTGCTTCCGAGGGTTCGCCTGGGCCAAATGTCGGAAGCAGCTAGCTTCTTGGCCCATGAAACAGCATCTGTCACCCACAATTGTGTATTTTTTTTTTCTGAAACAGAACCGGTTCAATTTGGATGACTTTTTCCATAATGAAATGATGATCCAGTTTGGCTCAAAATTTTTTTGATGAAGTTTTGATTTTGCAGTTTTCCATTACATCTCGTATTAGAGAAAACTGAGGCGCAATCAGCCAATGCATACACAAACAAGTGAAGTGGCATCCCTCTTAACCCTTATGTGTAAAATTTTCTGTTAAATACTCAGCCAACAAAGGATTTTCCTTTAAATTTTGCTTTTAAAAATGATGCCTACATGTGGTTCACATGTTTTGGGAGTTTTCTCTATGAATTGGAGGTACCATGAGGAGTAGGCGCGTCACCTTTACTACATCATTATGACTTGTCAAGTTTGCAAATACTAATGGTTTTACACCCGCCAAACCACCCATGTCACGCGATTGCTCGGCTAAATAGAGTCAGTGTGGAGAACACGCACATGCCGAAGGAAACAAGCCAAAGACATAAACTTAATCTCCAGGTCTAAAAGTTGAAGGGCTAAGGGCAACAACGGAGGCGCTGATCTTAGAGAAGATCACAAAACAAAGCAGTGGAGCCTGTGGCCTTAGCAAGAGGCATCCACTCCTGCAGAAGACCAACCATTTTTAACAAGCAATCAACAAGGCAGTTAGGAAACATATGTTCAATAGTAAATTTATTCCTAGTAGTCTAGAAAGCCCAAGATAAAGCAACAAAGGCGGGCAAAATAGCTGACGTAACTTAACCATACTACCTTGTAAGTAGGCATATAACCCCTCAAAATTATTCGGATTCTAGCTAAAGTTAGTCCACGATCAAACACAGCACTAGCCCAACTTAGCAAGGACACAACTAAAAAAAATATGTTCAGAATTACACACTCGCCAAAGACCCTTGCAACGAGAGGAGGAACAACCCTGCATTAATGAGAGAGAGAGAGAGAGAGAGAGAGAGAGTGTGTGTGTGTGTGTGTGTGAGAGAGAGAGAGAGAGAGAGACTTAACATAAAAGGAGCCAGAAGGAGTATGGCCAGGAGAGGCGGTCCAAGGTCATTGAGAGGGACAAAGAAATGTCAATGTGCTCCTGCATTTGGCCAGCTCTACAGGTGACAATGATCGCCTGAAACCGAGGTCCTAGTTCCTCTGAGATGGGGTTTGAGCGATCCGAGCAATACGAGAAAAGTATCGGGAAGGAGTGGCAAAGCGGGCCATCCCCATGCCACCAATTGAGCCAAAAACGCACCATAGAGCCACATCCAACAGAAAACTTAATCAAACCATGAAATTCTTCACGCACTTTAACCCGAGATTTTCAGAATTTCCATAACGACTCGTAAGAGATGGTCTCTATCAAAGGCAAGTATCTTGGCCACCACAAGTACATCACATGCAAGGGCAGACGAGAATAATTTTGGCCTAGGGAAAATGATGTAAATGGGAGAATTTTGGCATATATCGAGATGATGTTTATTTTTCAAAATTGAAGCAAAATTTAATGAAATTTCAGGAATTGAGTAGGGCGTGTGCCTCACTCAATTCAACATTTGTTTGTCCCTGTCCGTAAGTGGTCTTTTCCATTTTGTATGTGGAATGGACACACCGCATGGCCCTAACCCCGTTATGCGGGATGCCAAATGCTGAATTTTGTAGCCATATGCTCTACGCAATGTGCAGAACACATCACAAAATATAGACAACAAAATGACATTATTGCATTGCATTCATCATTACACAACTCATTTGTGACACAAACTAGGAACCTAATATCAACAACATTTCACATATAGAGTAATTGTCAATTTAACATCAACGAATTAACACAAAGGTGTTACATAAGACTGAAACTTTAAACTGAAGCTAACTTTTGTTGAATAACATTTGGGGTACTATATTCTCATAATATGTTGATCACCTAATAGCTTAGCTTGGCCATTGTGTAACCCATATTCACCTCACAAACTCAACAATCAGACCAAACCATGCGCGTGAATGCCCTAAGTAGCAAAACTTAACAAACAAAAACCATGTCTGTATAATTTTCTACGAACCTGATTAAGTATTTGGATTTAAAGAAGTTTGATTCAATAGAAAGCTAGAACATCTTATAATTCAGAATGGAGAAAGTAGTAGTATACTGGGGACTAGTAAGTTTCTTGTACATATAGATATATAACATATGAAAAAGTCTATATTTGGTCCCTCAACTAACTGAGAAGTGCGGGTTTGCTCCTTCAATTGAAACAAGACAAGTTGCACCCAGAACTTTCAAAACTAGACAACTTTCGTCCCTCGCCTAACTGAAAGTGGTATGTGCATTGAGTTGGCATGGTTTTGACAAATGTTCTGAGTTGACCACCACCTCATCATTTTCTCCCTCTCCTCTCTCTCTCTCTGTGTGTGTGTGTGTGTGTGTGGTAGGCATTCAATCGAGCACCTTGTGCACCACCGCATCCCCGTGCATATCGTCACCATTGGCAGGCCTCTTGCGGCGCAGCACCTTGGCGGCTACATATATACCACAACCATCTTCTGCACATACCTGGAGGAGCGCGCGTGTAGGTCTCCTCTTCTCATGCTCATAGTGGTAGAAGAGCTCATCTTATAAAGAGGTGCAAGTCTCTCTCAACTTCCGGGGTGGGACTAAACTTTAGTCTCACTCACACCACTCACATGTGTGCATGAATGGGCCAAGAGAATTTCAGAATTTTAGTTGGGCTTTGGGCCAAAGGCCTACTAGCAAATTCCAACAAGGAGCATGTGTCCAAGGTGGCAGAAGATTCAATCTACCTCCTCCCCTCGTGTTAGGGTTTTACCTCCTCTCGTCGCCGGCGGTGATGTAGAGATCTCCGTTACCTCCTCCGCTGTAACCTGGTCTTCCTCTCGAGCTGAACAAGGGGCAACTCTTTGGTTTGCTTCCCGGCCTTGGTGGGAGTCTAGGAGATAGGCAGAGGTAGGGTTTTGTTCTGATCTGGTCCGAGGGATCCATGGCAAGCTTAGGCGAATCTGCGGCGTCGGGCAGCTGGAGCAAGGGGAAGGGAAAGTTGGAGGACATGATGAAGGAACTAGGTCTCGAAGAGGATGATTTGGACGATGTGGTTTTTGAAGATGACGATGCGCCGGCAGAAGAGAATCTCCGCTGGATGACCTTGGCTAGGGTACACATGGACAAATCTTTCAGTAACTACTGGTTCTTTCGCACTATGCGTGCGGCATGGGATCTGGCTAGACCGGTCCAGATCAAAACCCTAGAGGAGAATCTGTTCATCATGCAATTTGGGTGTCTTGGAGATTGGGAAACGGTAACGCAGGGAGGCCCGTGGCACTTCAAGGGAAACCCAGTGATCATAGTGTAACGCCCCGAGACCGACGCTTCAGATGCCTTCCTTGTTTTGCGAGTCAGCCGTGTTATTTATTTGTTTGTTGCATTTCATCATCGCATCATTCGCATTGCATCGGCACTCTGTTGTCGTCATTGTTTTCAAACTTGCATCCCCTCGTAGTTGCCGCGTTCCCCTTGCCTTCTTTGACCGTTCCGAGACCAACCGTGTTTTTGATTCCCTCTTTGTCCTTGTCAACCTCTCTCAGACCCCTCGCGCGTGTCCGAAACTTCCCCGAACCCGACCCGCTATATCATCATCGTTGGATTCAGATCATCTCCAAACATCCCTCTAATATCTTCGGTCTATTATTTGATCTCTCTTAACCTTTTTATCTCGACCGTCCGATGCAAATCAGAGGGTCCAAACCTAGACTCACTTTGCTATATATAACTCAACCCCATACCTAATCTAGCCTAACCCTAAAACCTAGGAGGTTTGTCCCTCCCCGCCGCCGCTCCTCTCCCACCTCGGGATCCCCTCCCGATCCAAATCCTTCCTCGATTTTCCAATCGGGCCAACCACTCGTCGCCCCAATTCCATCGATCCATCCCCACCAACCAGTAGCCCCGTCGCGCCGGCCATGCTCCTCCGCGCTGGCCATTAGCAGCGCACCCCGGCACCCTGCTCCGGACCTCGACCTCGTCGCCCATGACCCCGCTCGACTCGCCGGAGAGCCGTCAGCCATGGAGACCACCGCGACAAGGCCAGCCCTCGTCGCCCTTCTCCTTTTTTTCCTCCGTCCTTCTTCCACCTCCCTAATCTCTCTGCTCCCTCTCTGCTGCCATGGACAGGGCTTCGACACCGCCGTCCTCGTGCTGCATCGACGTTGCTGTCGGATCCGCCTCGCCAAGTCCTCGCCCCCGCGCTGGTTCTGCGCCTTGCCGTGGTGCCGCCGCCGGTGAGTTGCTGTGGTTCGACAAGGCCTCCTCTCGGCCTCCCTGTTCCTTCCCCGAGTTGCTTCTCTCTGAATCTCTCTCCCTCGTTGAACAGAGGACGCGCAACCTTCTTCAGCTCCGCCCGCAAGCCGTTGCCGGACCCGCCTCCATCAGCCTCCGTTCGGCACGTCGCCGCCTCGCTGACTCACCTCTTCCCCGGCCAGTTCCCGCCGACCCCGTCGCCAGGACCCCCCTGTCGTCGTCTTCTCCATCGCCAGGACCCCCCTGCTGTTGTTTCTGTTCTTCAGAGACGAGAGCAGTAGCGGCTCGCTCGTCCCGAGCGCGTTGACCGCGCCCCCTCCTCCTCGTTCGATCCAGCCTGCCAGCAGCCAGATCCACCAAGCCCAGCCGCCAGCTCGCCCGCTTCGACCTGCCTCCTTCCCGCACCAACGGGCTCGGCCCATGGTGAGCAGTCCAGCCACGCCCAGCAGATCCAGCCCGCATATGTTTTTTTCCTGTGCGCTGCGATTTTCCTATTTGTTCAGAAAACTGCATATTTACAGTTTGCCCCCTGTTGTTCATGCATATAATAACTCAACAACCATGCACCGGATTAAAATGATTTAAACATGTAAAGTGCTTAGAATTTCATCTAGTTTCATAATATGCAACTTTCATCCATGTTTAAAATGTTTAAGTTGCTGTTTACATTTATTTTGCATAAATGCCATGCTAAATGATTTATTTCATAACTAAATAACAGTAGCTCCAAATTTAATAAACTTTATATGTAAATGGGGTAGAAAAATGCCTAGTTTAACATGGTGCATTTTATTTTACTGCTTAACAACATTAAAATATGGTTTAGGGCAGAACAGTACCAATTCCAAAATATGCATATGAGGATTTTCCGGAATTGTTGTTTGTTGTTTCCGGCCTCATTTAAACTTGCTTAAATAGATAGTTTCGTTATGCTTCACCTCTTGCCATGTTAATCAACATTTAATATTGTTGGGTACATAATCGAGAGAGAACTAAATAACTTAATGTGGTGTTTCGTCAATATGCAACTCGTTGCATATTGAGTTCCACTTAATTTGTAGTATTGTTTGTTGCACTTTGCCATGCCATGCATCTTTAAACTAGACATGCATCATCCTTGGTTGTGCATCATGCCATGTTTATGCTTGTGTGTTTACCATGTTGTTTGCTTCTTTCCGGTTGTGCTTCTCCTTGATAGTTCCGGTTACGTTGCGTTTGTGAGGATTCGTTCGACTACGTTGGTTCGTCTACTTCATGGACTCGTTCTTCTTCCTAGCGGGATTTCAGGCAAGATGGCCATACCCTCGAAATCACTTCTATCTTTGCTTGCTAGTTGTTCGCTCTATTGCTATGTCGCGCTACCTACCACTTGCTATATCATGCCTCCCATATTGCCATGTCAAACCTCTAACCCACCTTTCCTAGCAAATCGTTGTTTGGCTAAGTTACCGCTTTTGCTCAGCCCTTCTTATAGCGTTGCTAGTTGCAGGTGAAGTTGAAGTCGGTTCCATGTTGGAACATGGATATTTTGGCATATCACAATATCTCTTATTTAATTAATGCATCTATATATTTGGTAAAGGGCGGAAGGCTCGGCCTTATGCCTGGTGTTTGGTTCCACTCTTGCCGCCCTAGTTTCCGTCATACCGGTGTTATGTTCCTTGATTTTGCGTTCCTTACGCGGTTGGGTGATTTATGGGACCCCCTTGACAGTTCGCCTTGAATAAAACTCCTCCAGCAAGGCCCAACCTTGGTTTTTACATTTGCCTACCTAAGCCTTTTTCCCTTGGGTTTTCGCGAGCCCGAGGGTCATCTTTATTTTAACCCCCCGGGCCAGTGCTCCTCTGAGTGTTGGTCCAAACTAGAGCACCGTGCGGGACCGTCCCTTGGCAACTTGGATTACGTTGGTACCTGTACGCTTCGCTCATCCGGTGTGCCCCGAGAACGAGATATGTGCAGCTCCTATCAGGATTTGTCGGCACAGTCGGGTGGTCTTGCTGGTCTTGTTTTACCATTGTCGAAATGTCTTGTAACCGGGATTCCGAGCCTGATCGGGTCTTCCCGGGAGAAGGAATATCCTTCGTTGACCGTGAGAGCTTGTGATGGGCTAAGTTGGGACACCCCTGCAGGGTATTATCTTTCGAAAGCCGTGCCCGCGGTTATGTGGCAGATGGGAATTTGTTAATATCCGGTTGTAGAGAACTTGACACTTGACTTAATTAAAATACATCAACCGCGTGTGTAGTCGTGATGGTCTCTTTTCGGCGGAGTCCGGGAAGTGAACACGGTTTGGGTCATGTATGAACGTAAGTAGTTTCATGATCACTTCTTGATCACTTCTAGCTTCTCGACCGTTGCGTTGCTTCTTTCTCGCTCTTATTTGCGTATGTTAGCCACCATATATGCTTAGTGCTTGCTGCAGCTCCACCACATTACCCCCTTTCCTACCCATAAGCTTAAATAGTCTTGATCTCGCGGGTGTGAGATTGCTGAGTCCTCGTGACTCACAGATACTTCCAAACAGTTGCAGGTGCCGATGATACCAGTGCAGGTGACACAACCGGGCTCAAGTGGGAGTTCGACGAGGACCTTGGCCGTTACTATGTTTCGTTTCCTGATGATCAGTAGTGGTGCCCAGTTGGGACGATCGGGGATCTAGCATTTGGGGTTATCTTCTTTTCATTTGGGTTTGACCGTAGTCGGTCTATGTGTGTATTTTGAATGATGTATGATTTATTTAAGTATTGTGTGAAGTGGCGATTGTAAGCCAACCCTCTTTATCCCATTCTTGTTCATTACATGGGATTGTGTGAAGATGACCCTTCTTGCGACAAAACCTACAATGCGGTTATGTCTCTAAGTCGAGCCTCGACACGTGAGAGATATAGCCGCATCGTGGGCGTTACACATAGTCCCTTATGATGGGTTCACAAAGCCTTCCACCATCGAGCTATTCAAGTTTGAGATTTGGGCACGCATCATCGACTTGCCCCCAGCTTATCATGGGAAGGTGAAGGCGCTAGCATCAAAAGTTGGCGAGTTCGTCGACGCTGAACCCTCTTCCTTCGACTTTGAGGGTAATTTCTTCAGGGGCAGAGTTAGATTGGATGTGCGCAATCCTCTGAAGAAGGCTACCTCCCTCATCTGTGGAGGAGATCGAGAAATCTTCGCGGTGCGCTACGAGAGATTACCTGATTGGTGCCAAGTATGTAGGATGGTGGGCCACCAGTTCAAAGAACACGGGGACGGGGTGCACCCGCCATCAGCGTTGGTATACAAGAATCTCCGTGCTCCGGCCACCACCAGTTGGGCTACTAGGAGTAGAAACGATAAACAACAACAACAGTAGAGGAAGACAAACATACCAGCTAGTGGTGGTGGCAGACCCAGGAAACTGAGGCCGAGGATATAGTTGTGGATGATGCAGAATCAAACCGCAAGTGATCAGCAGATGCGGTGCTGGCTCAAAGCCCGGCGGGCGTGACCGGCATGGAACTTGTTCCCGTGGCTAAAGTGTTGGGAATCGTAGCATAATTTTAAAATTTTCCTACGCTCACCAAGATGCATCTATGGAGTATACTAGCAACGAGGGGAAAGGAGTGCATCTACATACCCTTGTAGATCGCGAGCGGAAGCGTTCCAATGAACGTGGATGACGGAGTCGTACTCGCCGTGATCCAAATCACCGATGACCGAGTGCCGAACGGACGGCACCTCCGCGTTCAACACACGTACGGTGCAGCGACGTCTCCTCCTTCTTGATCCAACAAGGGGGAAGGAGAGGTTGATGGAGATCCAGCAGCACGACGGCGTGGTGGTGGATGTAGCGGGATGCCGGCAGGGCTTCGCCGAGCTTCTACGAGAGAGAGAGGTGTAGCAGGGAAGGAGGGAGGCGCCCAAAGCTGTAGTATTGCTGCCCTCCTCCCCCCCCCCTTTATATAGGCCCCCTGGGAGGGGGGGGCGCCGGCCAAACCCATCTAGATGGGGGGGTGGCGGCCAAGGGGGTGCCTTGCCCCCCAAGGCAAGTGGGGCGCCCCCCCACCCTAGGGTTTCCAACCCTAGGCGCAGGGGGGAGGCCCATGGGGGCGCCCAGCCCACTAGGGGCTGGTTCCCTTCCCACTTCAGCCCACGGGGCCCTCCGGGATAGGTGGCCCCACCCGGTGGACCCCCGGGACCCTTCCGGTGGTCCCGGTACAATACCGGTAACCCCCGAAACTTTCCCGATGGCCGAAACTTGACTTCCTATATATAATTCTTTACCTCCGGACCATTCCGGAACTCCTCGTGACGTTCGGGATCTCATCCGGGACTCCGAACAACTTTCGGGTTTCCGCATACACATATCTCTACAACCCTAGCGTCACCGAACCTTAAGTGTGTAGACCCTACGGGTTCGGGAGACATGCAGACATGACCGAGACGCCTCTCCGGTCAATAACCAACAGCGGGGCCTGGATACCCATGTTGGCTCCCACATGTTCCACGATGATCTCATCGGATGAACCACGATGTCGAGGATTCAATCAATCCCGTATGCAATTCCCTTTGTCAATCGGTATGTTACTTGCCCGAGATTCGATCGTCGGTATCCCAATACCTTGTTCAATCTCGTTACCGGCAAGTCTCTTTACTCGTACCGCAATGCATGATCCCGTGACTAACGCCTTAGTCACATAGAGCTCATTATGATGATGCATTACCGAGTGGGCCCAGAGATACCTCTCCGTCACACGGAGTGACAAATCCCAGTCTCGATCCGTGCCAACCCAACAGACACTTTCGGAGATACCCGTAGTGCACCTTTATAGTCACCCAGTTACGTTGTGACGTTTGGCACACCCAAAGCACTCCTACGGTATCCGGGAGTTGCACGATCTCATGGTCTAAGGAAAAGATGCTTGACATTGGAAAAGCTCTAGCAAACGAAACTACACGATCTTTTATGCTATGCTTAGGATAGGGTCCTGTCCATCACATCATTCTCCTAATGATGTGATCCCGTTATCAATGACATCCAATGTCCATAGTCAGGAAACCATGACTATCTGTTGATCAACGAGCTAGTCAACTAGAGGCTTACTAGGGACACGTTGTGGTCTATGTATTCACACATGTATTACGATTTCCGGACAATACAATTATAGCATGAACAATAGACAATTACCATGAACAAAGAAATATAATAATAACCATTTATTATTGCCTCTAGGGCATATTTCTAACATAAAGGAGGTGCAGCGGCGGCGGTGGTGCCCCCTAGTCCACCACCGAAGCAGGATCCCAAGAGATCTAGAACTGCGCAGTTAGCGGAGAAGAACAAGGGGGATGGAGGAACGAAGGCTCATGGTGGTAAAATCAACATTGATGCGCGTGTGGCGGCCTTCCCCGGGGAGGACCGCCGGGCGCAATGAATCTCCTAAGCTGGAACTGTCGAGGAATAGGCAACGCCTTAATAGTTCAAGAGCTATGCGAAATTGCGAAAAAGTTTGCCCCTAGAGTTCAATGCATTGTTGAAACCCAGATTAATGGTGAGAGAGCAGAGAAACTTAAGAATACTCTAGGTTATGACAATTCTTTTGCTGTTAATTCTTCTGGTAGGAGTGGAGGTTTGGTTATGTTCTGGAATGATGAAATAAATATCGAGATTTTAGGTTACTCCAGGTATCACATAGATGCTAAAATCAGTATGCTTGGAGGTGATCCATGGAGACTCTCATGTTTCTATGGGGAGGCCCAAACACATTTGCGCCACAACACATGGGATACAATGAGGAATCTGGCTACACTACATGACATACCGTGGATATGTGTGGGTGATTTTAATGAAGTGTTGCGGCAGGACGAACATGACGGGATTGGTACGAGAAGTCAGTCCCAGATACAGGGCTTTAGGGAAGCAGTAGATGACTGTGGACTGCTTGACTTGGGCTTTACAGGCAGGATGTGGACATACGAAAAGAAAGTTACAGGAGGGTCTTACACGCGGGTCCGGCTTGACCGAGCCCTAGCAACGGCGAGCTGGTGTACACAGTTCCCTAATACCCTGGTGGAGCATCTCTCTGCAGCTACATTGGATCACTCACGGATACTAGTACAGCTGGTGCCGCGGGAGTTAAATGATCAAGTGAAGAAGCGTTTCCAGTACGAGATTATGTGGGACAACCATGATGAGATGAAGCCTAATGTTCAATCAGTATGGGAGGCCGAGGGCCACAATCTCACAGCAAGTGGAGTCCGGGCCAAGCTAGATGCACTAGCAAACAACCTGGGAGATTGGTCTAAGTCCACTTTTGGCAGCGTTCGTGGTGAGATCCGAAGGTTAAAAAAAGAACTTGATCGGCTGCGTAGTGTTTTGCCTAGGGTCGGTCCATCACATGCGGAGATAAAAATTAATGGTAGACTGATTGAATTATACCTGCGTGAAGAACTGATGTGGAGGCAGCGCTCTCGGGTAGAATGGCTCTCCGCCGGTGATCGGAACACTCATTTCTTTCACACGAGATCATCGATGAGTAGGAGAAAAAATCTTGTTAAGGCACTGCAACGGGCTGTCGGACAGCTTACGGAGGACATGACCGAAATACAACAAATGGCACTGGAATTTTACAAGAATCTATATACGTCTGAAGGGGTGCAGGGGGTTGCCGAGGTCTTGGAGCATGTACCGACGAAGGTGACACCAACCATGAACTCAGTCCTTTTGGCACCATATGAAGAGAAGGAGGTGAAAGTGGCGCTGTTCCAGATGTTTCCGACAAAGGCATGGGGTCCGGATGGTTTTCCGGCCCATTTCTTTCAGAGGCACTGGGATGTATGTGGCGAAGCGGTCACAAGGGCAGTGTTTGGCATTGTTCGTGGCGAGGATAGCCCGGCATGTGTTAATGATACTCTGCTAGTCTTAATCCCCAAGGTATCTAACCCAACTTTATTGGCTCAATTTCGCCCAATTAGCCTTTGTAATATTTTTTATAAGATAGCCTCGAAAGTACTTGCGAACCGCCTCAAGATTATTCAGTCGGAGATCATTTCAGAGGAGCAGTCGGCGTTTGTACCAGGACGGCTTACCACAGACAATATCATCTCTGCTTATGAGTGTTTGCATTTTATAAAGAGGAACCGATCAAAAAACAACAGTTTTTGTGCACTCAAGCTTGACATGATGAAGGCATATGACAGGGTGGAGTGGAACTACCTCCGGTCCATCATGGAGAAGTTAGGCTTTGCTCCTCAGTGGATCACAGTCATCATGAATATGGTGAGCTCAGTTTCGTTCTCAGTTATGTTTAATGGAAGAAAGTACGAGGAATTTAAACCTACTCGTGGCATTCGACAGGGAGATCCCATCTCTCCATATATTTTCTTGTTGGCAGCAGAGGGCCTTTCGTGCCTTTTGAAATCACAAAATCAATCATCCCAGCTCAGCGGCATTAAGGTGGCACCATCGGCGCCAGTGAACCATCTTTTATTCGCGGATGACAGCCCGCTGTTTTTCAGGGCAAGTATTAATGGAGTGGAGGAGGTATCAAACCTATTGGATTCATATTGCATGGCTTCTGGGCAGAGAATAAACCGAGACAAATCTTCAATATTCTTTAGCAAAGGTACTCCGGGTATAGTCCGAGATGCAGTGAGGGGGTTTCTCCATGTCCCCAATGAATCTCTCAGTGACAGGTACTTGGGGATGCCCACTGACGTGGGGCTTTCGAAGAATGGAACTTTCAAGTATTTGAGCGATCGGGTATGGGATAAAGTTAAAGGCTGGATGAGCAAATGTCTGTCGGCAGGCGGAAAGGAGGTCCTCATTAAATCGGTTGCCCACGCAATACCGGTATACTCTATGTCTTGTTTTAAGCTCCCAAGAGGTCTATGTGATCATATAAAATCGATTATCAGGAAGTTCTGGTGGGGGTGCAAGCAAGGAGAGAGAAAGCCGGCATGGGTTTCATGGGACGTGATGACAAGACCAAAGCACATGGGAGGACTCGGTTTCAGAGATCTTGAGCTCTTCAACCTAGCTTTGTTGGCAGACAAGCATGGGGAATCTTTATTGAGCCCTCATCTTTGAGTGCAAAAATTCTCAAAGCTAGTTACTTCCTAGAGACAACCCTACTAGAGGCCAAACTGGGATCCCGGCCATCTCAGATTTGGCGTGCCATACTCGAGGGAAGGGATGTATTAAAGCAAGGAATTATCAGGCGGATTGGGAATGGTCAAAATACGGACATTTGGGTGGACAACTGGATCCCTAAAGAAACCTCACCGAGGCCGATCACTTCGCTCGTCCAAAACCCTCCGACTAAAGTGGCCGAACTGCTGTCACCAGCGACAGGGGCATGGAACGAAGAGTTAGTCCGCTCGGTCTTCATCAAGTTTGATGCAGATGCTATTGTAAAAATCCATGTCTGTACACGGAATATCGAAGATTTTTGGGCTTGGTATCCTGATAAGAAAGGAAGATTCACAGTGAGTTCTGCATACAGATTTCTGGTTAGTACAAAGATGCAGCGGGAAGAATGGTTAGAGGGCAGAAGTGGAACATCTTCGGGAGAAGATGAGAAGGCTTGGACTGCTCTGTGGAAGATGACGATTCCTTCTAAGATAAAGGTTTTCTTATGGCGGTTGGGGCGTCATTCTCTGCCAACAACCGATGTATTGCATCACAGAAACATGGCGCAGCAGGATGTATGCCCATTGTGTGGCTGCCGGGACTCATGGAGACATGCATTAGTGTCATGCACCTTGGCTAGATGTGTATGGGCCTTATCGGATGAGGAAACAGTCTCAAAGATGGTACAACTTGATGATCCCAGTTCTAGGAATTGGATGTTTGAACTTTATGGATCTTTGGATCGCTCAAAGTTCACAAAAGATGGCGGTAACCTTATGGGCGCTGTGGTATGCGAGGCGGAAAGCAATATACGAATCAATCTTTGAGAGCCCTCAATACACTATATCTTTTGTGAACGATTTCATTGCAGAACTGGAGCATCTCCCAACAAGGGCGGTGTCCCCGGCTGGAGCGGGTGCCCTCAACGATCAAACTCAACGATGGCTCGCTCCGGCTGCGGGTGCAATCAAGGTGAATGCAGATGGAGCGTTGGCAAGAAACGGGAGAGGCGGGGCTGTTGCAGCTCTGTGCCGCGACCACAATGGCGTATATCTTGGCTCGTCGGCGGTGGTCTACCAGGGGATATCTGACCCGACGATTCTGGAAACTTACGCGTGCAGAGAAGCTCTAGCATTGGCAGAAGATCTCGCAGTTTAGGACGTCGTGGTGGCCTCTGATTGTCAAGGAGTAGTTAATGACATCAATCACGGGACAGGCGGTCCGAATGCAGCAATTACACATGAAATCATAGCTCGTAGCTCTATATTTTCCTCTTGTACGTTCCTGCATGAGCGCAGGAACTTTAATTTTGAGTCTTACAACCTCGTCAAATTTGCTTGTAAATTAGGTACCGATAGGCATGTTTGGTTGGGCAATCCTCATGACCCAAACTTTATACCTATGAACATTACTTTGAATCAATAAAATCGGCGAGGTTACTCAAAAAAAAACCGTGTCCGAGGTGGCATGGTGCGCGCCAATGGCACACTCCGGCAAGAAGATGGCGAGGCAGCCAGGTGGGACCGCCAAGCACCAACGTGGTCATCGTGTCGAACGTCAGCTTGCGGACTGAGGAGCACGTCTTGCTGGTCTGGTGGTCTTTGATCGCGCTCGACCTTGCGGCAGCAGCAATGGTGCCCAACGATGCTACTCCAGCGAGTGGGCGGAGCGGTCAGACGCGCTTCCGGCACCGGATCGAGAGTGCGCTGCTGAATCCGGCAAATCGGATCGACTCCATGGACGCCATGTCTCGTCCTGTATGCCCGGGGCCCACCAATCAATACAAATGCATGCATGCACAACTTTATTGCTGGTAGTTGGTCAAGCAGGTGTCAAAATTTTGTATTCAGGGTGCAAACTACATGTATGAGCTAAACTAGAAAAGACAGAGAACAAACATATACTTTCTGAATTTTGCAAACGTGGTACATGTGCGAATTATTCAGTACTCCCTCTGTCCCATAATATAAGAGCGTTTTTCACACTAGTGTAGTGTTAAGAGCGTTTTTCACACTAGTGTAGTGTCAAAAACGCTCACTAGACACTACACTAGTGTGAAAAACGCTCTTATATTATGGGACGGAGGGAGTAATTTCTAAACTTGGTACATGCACGCCGTGCTGCATCAACGTCATGCTACATTAAAGCGGTTGCTCTCTATCATGGTTATCATGGTGCGCCAGCTTCGACAAACACACATAAGTCTCTTCCGGGCGTGCGCCGGCGGCAGCAGCCGCCGCATCACCAACGACATGGCAAAAGTAATGTCCTTGTGCCGCTGCCCAGGGGAGACCATGCTTTCCTCGTACAATGCAGCATGCCCTAAGATTATGGTTTTATGGGCAACAAAACCAGTGGCATCCACGAGGTTTTCGATATCACGAGTCACTGGGTCATATGCGCAAAGCTTGAAGTGTGACGCGGAAAAGGTTGGAGGATGTGCTTCTGTGAAGAGGATGCGTCGGCCATTATCGATCGTGGTAACCGGGCTGATTCCGTACCAGTTGTACATGAACTTGTATGCCACTGGTGATACCGTGTCCAGGTCTATTTGACAATGGAAATCCCAGGTGCCAGCTTCATGCTGGCGCAGTAGCCACATGTGATAGCGTCGTGGCCACCGTTTGTGTATGTCTGCACAGAGGAGGCACAGGCATCCGTCAAGCTCCGTTAAATGGTGCTTTTGCATAACAAGGTCATTTTCCTCGCAGCTAAGCGGTGGCGGCGGTGGCGGCAATGCCATTGTCCCAAAAATTTCGTTATCGAGGGAGAAGAATAAGATGTTCTTTCGGGGCGGTAACTTTAGGTTCGGCTGGGCTAGCCAATAGACATGTCCATGCGCAAAGACGCTTCTATCATATTTGCTTGCCCAACCCGCCGGTTTCTCCTGAATGCCTCCCTTCGGCGGTCTCCAGAGCCCCGTGGAATTCACCACATAGACCTCGCATCCGGCAGATACGGGAAGCTTCTCCCCGGCATTACAACCGCGGTAGTAGAGTCGCACAACTTTGTGCTTCCTGGTGCACGAGTCATAGCCAAGCCCTAAGCTGGCATAGCGATGATAATTCGACTCCATGTGTACTCGGCTGCCCGTCGGCCGGCCTTCCGGGAGGGCTGCCATTTGACCGGTGGACGGGTTGCACACGTAGCAAATCTCCGAGCCGGTGGTAGCTTGGAGGATGACGAGTCCGCGGCATGGCTGTGTAACCAGGCGCGGGTCATGGTGGCGTGAGAAGTGGTCGGGCGCGAGATCACGCGGGATGTCCATGAGCGTTGCACCGCCGGGGTGCTCCGGCGACCACACTTGCATCTCGGGTCCATGGTACGGCGAGCCTTGTAGTTGTAGGAAGATGATCTTGGGGCAGCTGCGGCGGTTGGCCAGCCGGAAGTGGCGATCGGCGAAGCCCTCCGACGAGAGCGCCGCGGCCCATGCGCGGGAGAGGCTGCGGCACCTGTGCGCGGACTTCGCCGGTAGCCGCGCCAGGATGTCCTCTATGAGATGGTCCGGTAGCACAGGGCATGGCTCCGCCGCCATAGGTATGAAGTTTGCACGCATCAACAATTGAGACGTCGAGCAACGTGAAAGCGTCAAACCGATTATAGCGAAGAGTACGGACAGCACACGGGCTGATCTGTAAGTTGGAGTCTGACTTACGCAAGACAAGGAAGCCTATGCAGACTTCTATCCAACTCCTGCGAACATTAAATTACTAGCACATATGTCCGTGCGTTGAAACGGGACTAAAAATTAACGTGTCCACCTGTGTGGCAAGATAGCATCCAGATTCACCGGAGGAGACGCACATCAAGCTATAAAAGACATATCAATCAACCATTAATCACGCAACAACCCTTAAGACCGGTGCTAAGGATCAATTAGTTCTCCTTATAATCCTAACATCTACACTTAGTTAGCTTTACACCTTCACACATCCAACTTGTAGCAACACTGATTGACCTCACTACAACATGCATTCGGCAATGGCGGTCGTCCTTGGTGTGTCCATGTGGTCGTCTTTGCTACATTGTCCGTGTGATTTGTTGTCCTGGCAGCGTTTATGTAATCGGTTTTGCAGCATGCCGGTCCAACTTCCCAATAGAAAAACAATAGCGGCGACTGGTGTTCCATTGGCGTGCTTCCGAACGTAGCAAATGACTGACCTTCCAACGTTGTCTTATGCTTTGTGCGACAGCAGCGGGCCTAAAATTGTTGTGTGTGTCGTTTGCAGCAACAATGCTCGATCAAAAGCTGCATGTAGATTAACCTGGTATTTTTTTTTCTTTCAGAAAAGTAAAACCTGATAGCGACAAAAACACCGAGAAATAAAAGCATTCCCTTGCGCATTGAAAAGGTTAACAGGCCGCCCAAAAATCAAAGCTGAAGGCAGGTCGTTTGCTTCTTTTTTCGTTTTTGAGTAATTTGCTACCGAGACCCGATTGATCCCATGGAAAGAAGGCAGCAACATGTCCCGTGTTGCACACATCTCGGGGGTTGTTTTGTTAGCATGCATTAATATTCAATCGTCACTCACCAGCTATATATACCACTGCAACTAGGTATCTTATATCTTTTGTTAGTTAGATTCAGCCATATCATACACTGCATGGGACATGCAAGCACATCATGAGACAACAATCCAGCCATACTTCCCACATTTCTGTTTAGAGCCAACATTAATTCTTTTGTCCGGCTCTATTCCCATAATTTCATTTAATTAGAGCCCATCTTAATTCCTTCACTCCCGCAACTTACCCTTCATTGGGCTTGATGATTACTCGACAACTCTTCCGCGTATATAAACTGGTGGATTTTCGTGGATCGAAGTGAGGTGGGATAAATATTCAAACAAACCCTCTCTATATAACAAAATGACCGTGCTTTTAAAATTTTCAAAAATGTTCGTGTTTTCATATTTGTAAATAAATTAAAAAATATTTTGGATTTTCATAAAATGTTCGTGTTTTTGAAAGTTTGTTCGGAATGGTCTTGTTCTGATTTTTCACAACTTTTAAAACATGTTCAGAATTTCAGAAAATGTTCCTGTTTTCAGAAATTGTTCACAAATTAAATAAATGTTCATGTTTTTATTTTCAGGAATTTAAAATAATGTTCCCGTTTCCAAATTTGTTCGAAAATGTTTTTAAAAACATGTTTTCAAAAAAAATTGGAGTTTTTTCTTAAATTGGATTTTTTTTGTTCGAAATTTTAACAAATTTTCAGAGTTTTTCTGGAATTTCACAAAAATAAATCCGTTTCCACAAATTGTTCAAATTTTTTAGAAAAATGTTCATGTTTTCCTTTTTGCAGGAGTTTCATTTTTTGTGTTTTCCAGTTTTTCTCGAGAGTTTAAAAATGTTTGCGTTTTCACATTTTGTTTTGGAATTTAAAAAATATTCCTATTTGAAAAAAAAATCATGATTTTCGGAAAATGTTTCATTTAAAAAAAAATATTTTTACAAATTTTTAAAGTGTTTTCGTTTCACAAAACATTCTGGTATTATTTTAAAAAATAATTGCGTTCGAAATTTTAAAAATATTCGTATCTGCTGTGGAGATTGGTTCTTAATGCTTTGCACTATCTTGTAACCAGTAAAGCTTGGTAGGTCAGCTGGTTGTTGCGTGATGTTGGAGTATGACATCCAGGGTTTGATCCCCCCTCAGGACATCTTTTTTTGAAGCTACAGTTTGTCATCGCAGCCTATCAATATCTTCATGGGCCGGCCCAGTTGTTCGAGAAAATCACGGACGTACATAAAAAATTAACCCAGCGTCCAAGAAAAATAACCAGTGGTCCCACCGTAAACGAAAAAAATGGAGAAACAATCCTCCCTTTAATATTAGGTAAAGATAAAGATAAAGATAAAGACTAGCAAACATGCCCCGTGCATTGCACCCGGTGAAAAAAATCACCTCTCATACACACACCCGTTGACATCAACAAATTCTTTGAATTTTTTCGCAATGTTGCACGACAAACAACATGATAATTCATGTTGCGCAAAAGCATAGAAGTGAGATGATTTTTGAAGTATACTCAAGGAGTTTTCTATCTATTAGACAACAAAAATATCTACCTAGTTGCCGCTATCTCTTTACACCTTTGTTGTCATTTATCCTTAGTGATGCCCGACAAATATTGCATTAGGATGAAAACAGAGAAGTACTCCCTCCGTCTCGTAATATAAAAGCACCACCCTCCTCGTCTGAGGTGGAACTGGAGAAGGTGAAACTTCAGTTCTCGTGGCTCATGAATGGACATGGAGAATGGGCGCCGGCGATCATTTAGTTTATGTTTAGAATAGAACAATGTTCGAAATTATACCTTCAGAGTCGGATGAGCTCCGCTTTTAGTTGAAGTATGCCCGTTATGTAATGAAATTCATCATGTTTATATGAAATCCGCCTTGTTTGTATGAATCTCTTCCGGTTAATATAAAAATCCGCCTGGTTTGCATGAATTTCGTCCGGTTGGTTCAATAAGTTGTTGAAATATATGCAGGTAGACTTGGATGACTTCCTCCCGCATCCGTTTCCGCACACTGGTCCCTCTGTCCACGGACAGATGAGGGAGAAATTGGCGGGTCGATGTTGGAGATGCCCTAAAACCATGAAACAATCTTTCGACCCTATTTGTGATCACAACTCGTGAGGCAGCTCTTGGAGCACAAGAGTGAAGAGTCTGCTCGAGAAAAGGAAGGACATATGTGCTCCTGAGCTTATATTTTGCGAAAAGGATTAAATCTATTATAAAGATTCATCGAAAGTACAAATCACCTCAAACTTAATAAAAATTACATCGAGGTGCATGGACACCGAACAACCAATGCCACCGCGGCGCCGCTAGAACGAGTAGCTGACGTGCCGCTATCACTGCTCCAATACCAGAGTCGACTTGTCCTTATTGATGACAGTTAGGAAGTCTTCGTGCACGTGCCACTAAGAATCAGCGCCCCGGAGTCGCATTCATCGCCATTGAATCATTGAATCGATCTGAAAAACCTGACATCAAATATCACCATTGCGTACGCATGACGAGAAACCCTAATCTTGCTGCCCAAGGAACTGGCAGGAATCTATGCAGAAGCTTCGTCTAATCTGTCTCAACAGGCGAACTTGAGGAGGATTAGAGCCCTGAAGACTGATTCAAAAAAGAAGCGCCGCCATCCGTCCAAATGCCACATGCGAGGATTAAAACCCTGTCTGTCTACTAGCCAGATCCGAGGCACAATGAGGATGAGAAGCACAACCTTTTGAGGGAGCAGAAAAGATGCCCACAACCACAGGAGAAGATGGCAATACTATGTGACGTACACGAAGATTTCAGAGTTATATGTTAGACATGATTAGTGTTGAACCACTAAAAGATTTATGCCCCATTAAAAAGCAAGGGCAATTACCTAATTATTACATGTTAAAAAGATTGTAGTAAGTGGGGATCAACAAAGATAAGAATGTTTTTAAGGAAATGGACATAAGTTTGACTTTGTTTATGAAAAATGTAGGTAGTAAAATATCTACAAAACACGTAAATATACTATCGATATATATTTTTATGTCAGGTTTAATCAAACTAATTATGTGTCATTATGTAGAGAAAATGACATACGAGCAGCTTTTCTTGAAAGCAGTGAGATCCAGCTAGGAACACCAATAGTGTCACGTATATCAACAAATATACAAACCAAACTGCATCGATAATCCACTTCCGAGGCCAGGCTTATCTGCACCCGCGTCGAAACAAAAAATCAAAACAAATACTAAAAGAATTCAAAAAATTCCAATTTCTTTTGCATGGTAGATAATTTGATGCATGAGGTCCGCTCCAATTTTCAAATCAGTTGGATATCCGAGCAGCTCTCGATAAAAAAGACAAATTCAAGGTCTGTAAAAAAGTTTATTGTTCTGACCTGATCTGTTTTTTTGCTGAGAGCTACTCATACTTCCAAATGCTCTGAAAATTGGACTAGACCTCATACAATAAATTTTCTACCATGCAAAAAAATTAGAATTTTTTATGATTTTTTTCTGACCGGGTGCAGATGAGTCTGGGCACTGAAACGCTGCACTCCATACAACAGCTCCACTATCAGAACAAACTATGCTTACGAAGGCACCGAATAGGAACTCATACAAAAGAAAACCATCCTAGCATCAGTGGCGGAGCTACAATGGTAAATTTGGGCGGGCCGGTACAAAGGGAGCCCACTATTTTTTTCAAAATGGCCCAGTCTAATCTCAAGACTCCACTGTCTTTGATCTGGGCTGGGCGAGCCATGGCCCATCCAGCCTTGCTGTAACTCAGCCAGTGCCTAGCATCATAAATTCAAAATTTGATCAATCCTCCACAAAAAAAAAAAATACAATATGACGAGGATGGAGGCTCAAGACTGTATATGTAGATACATCATACCATATAAATAGAAACTTGGTCAAACATTTAAAAGTTGAATTAGGATTATTATTTTTGCGAGAAAACTTCCGGTTTTTTCATCTTCAATCATGGCGGTACAACGGAACCAGAAATAACAAACATTACATTTAGATCCGTGGATCACCTAGCGACGACTACAAGCACTAAAACAAGCCGAAGGCGCGCCTTCTTCATCGCCCCCCCCCCCCCCCCCCTCGCCAAGCCGGATATACCTTGTTGTAGTAGACTGTCGAAAAGTCGTCGTGCTAAGGCCCCGTAGGACTAGTGCACCAAAACAGGAACCACCACCGATGAAGTGTAGCATAGTTCGAAAGGAATCAACCTGGATACAAACGAACGTAGACGAGCGACGACTAGATCCGAGCAGATCCATCAAAGAAAAATCCACCGGTGACATATCTCCACACACCCATCAACGATACTAGACGCACAACCGGCACGGGGCTAGGCAGGAGAACATTATTCTATCTTTAGGGAGCTGTTGCCGTCTCGCCTTTCTGAGCAGGACACAAACCCTAAGAAAACTCAAAGTAATGTCTAAAACCAGAGCCCTCCTGTCGGCAAGGGCTGGGATCCACTGCGCTCCCATGATCCTAAGGCCATCGGAGACGAGGCAGACCGGCGGCGGCGCCGACGGGAGACAAAGGAACCCTAACTTTTCTTGGAACAGGAGGTGGCGGCTGTGGCCACACGCCTCAATGTCTCATATATATATCTTTATGCCTGGCGCACAATTTGATATAGAAGGATATGCAACTTCTTTGTTTCATGAGCTGATGTCCAAATTTGTATTCAAAGTGAAAACTACATGTATGAGCTAAACTATAAAAGGCAGAGAACAAATATAGTATTATTTTTATTTTGCAAAACTTTGTACATGCACGAATTATTCAGTAATTACTAAACTCGATACATGTACGTTGTGGTACAGCACAGAGGTTGCTCTCTATCATGGTCCACCAGCTCCGGCAAACACACATAAATGTCTTCAGGGCGTGCGTCGGCAATCATCGCATCACGAACGACACGGCCAAAATGATGTCATTTGCCGCTGCTGCCAGGGGAGTCCATGCTTTCCTGGTACAATGCAGCATGCCTTAAAGAGCAACTCTAGCAGGCCTTGCATCCCGTCTCGACCCGTAAAATAACCACAAAAATGCGGGCCGGAGCGGAAAAATCTGTCCGATCAGACCCCGTATTCCATCCCGGCCCGCAACAAAATTTGGGGGGCACGGTAAAATCCCGCCCCTAACCTAGGAATACGCAGGTTTCCCCCTCGCGGCTGTGGTGCCCTGCATCACAGAGAAGCAGTTGGCGGGAGGGACATTTCAGCCCGCGCACCTTACCCCCTCCTTCCGCCGCCGACCGCCCTTGCTTCCACCCGGCCGCCGCCGCTGATTCCGGCCAAATCTGCAGGCGGAATCGCTCCGCGGGGCCGCCCCACACCCTCCCGCGCCGAGACGCTGCACCAACCCCCCCCCCCCCCCTCGATCCGGCGAGAAGAGCCGCCCTCGTCGCTGCCGCCGCCGGGGATCGACCACCGTCGAGCCCGCCTCCTCGTCGCCGCCCGGGATCGCTCGCCCGCGTCTACCACCGGTTAGTGCGTATTTTTGTGATTTTTGCTAGCGGTATAGTTGATTGACGCGCCGGTACGCATCTAGATGGAGTTGAGCCCGTGCGAGAAGTTCTTGCTCTCCGATTCGTCCGATTCGAACGACTCGGATGTTGAGACCATGCTTGCGAACTTTCGGCAGCAGACATTGGTCATGGCACTTACCGTGAAGGAGCACGAAGACGAGAACCGGAAGAGGAGGCGAGGATCGACCGTGGGGCGTCTTTGCATTCCTCGGAATCGTCATCTTGGGAACGAGATGTCGATGCAAGACTACTTCGCGGATAACCCTACATATCCACCACACCTCTTCCGGAGAAGGTACCGAATGCGCCGATCCCTCTTTGTCAAAATTGTTCAAGCTTGCGTGGCAAATTGCCGGTATTTTACTCAAAAAAGAAATGTTGCGGGCTTAAAGGGATTTAGTGCATATCAAAAAAACTCCGCGGCAATGCGGGTGATTGCGTATGGTGTTCCGGTTGACTATGCCGATGAGTACCTTTGCATTGGTGAAGATACTACAATTGAGTATGTGCGTAGATTTGCAAAGGTGATCATCCGTGTCTTTGGTCCTGAGTATGTTCGGGCACCCAACGAAGATGACACAAAGAAATTGATGTCATCTAATGAGAGGAGAGGTTAGCCTGGCATGCTAGGTAGCATTGATTGTATGCATTGGACTTGGAAAAATTGCCCCAAGGCATGGCAAGGAATGTATTGTGGCAAGTCTCGTGATGCAACAATTGTGCTAGAGGCCGTAGCATCCGAGAATTTATGGATTTGGCATTGCTTTTTTGGTATGCCGGGCATTCTCAATGATATCAATGTGTTGCAACGGTCTTATTTGTTTGCTAGGCTTGCTAGTGGTGATGCTCCTACTTGCAACTATACTATCAATGGGCATGAATACACAAAGGGATACTATCTTGCAGATGGTATATACCCTCCTTGTTGCACATTTGTCAAGAGCATCAAATAACCCAAAACTAAAAAACAATGTGAATTTGTAAGGATGCAAGAGGCAGCCCGAAAAGACATTGAAAGAGCATTCGGTGTTTTGCAATTTAGGTTTGCCATTGTCCATGGTCCTGTTGGTTTTTGGGATAAGAAAACCTTAAAAAATATCATGACATGTTGTGTCAGCCTGCACAATATGATTCTTGAAGATGAGAGAGGAATGAACTTGAAATTCTTCTACGACAATGTGGGTAGCCTTGCCAAACCAGCTAGAGACCCTAACCGCATTAGAGCTTTTCTTCAGACATACAAGGAGATTGAAAATGCAAACACACACTTTCAACTTTAGGAGGATTTTATTGAGCACCATTGGCAAAGGGCTGGACAGTGACTCATTTTTGTATTCATTTGTATTTGTATTCATGACAAGTTTTGTATTGCATTATTTAAGTTTGCTACGGTGATTTGAATAATTATTTGTAATGTGGATGATTATTGTATTATGTTTGATTTGAATAATTTAGTTTTGCTTTCGATTTTTGTATTATGTTGGATTTGATATTTGCGGGCCGATGAGATGCGGGATGCAGCGGCGCAAAGAGCAGACCCCGCAAAGCCGACGCGAATATGCTTTTTTACGGGTCCGTTTGAGGGGTCTGCATCTGTGGCCGTCCGGGCTAGCCCGCAAAGGCCATTTTGCGCCAACTGCAAACGCGTTTTGCGGGCCGGCGGGATGCGGGGTCTGCTAGAGTTGCTCTAAGGTCATGGTTTTATGGGCAACAGAACTAGTAGCATCCATGAGATTCTCAATATCACGAATCACGGGGTCATATGCGCAAAGCTTGAAGCTCGGCGTGTGAGAAGGTGGATCGCGTGGTTGTATGAAGATGATGCGTCGACCATTATCGATCGTGGCAACCGGCACGGTTCCGTGCCCGCTGTACATGAACTTGCAGGCCTCGGGCGACACCCTTGCCAGGTCAATTTCACAATGCAAATCCCATGTGCCGGTTTCATACCCACGTAGTAGCCATATGTGTGATAGCGCCGTGGCGATTTGTTGTACACATGTGTGCAAAAGAGGCATAGGTGTCCACCAAGCTCCGTTAAATGATGTCTAACTAGAAGATTCTTCTCCGTGCTAACCGGCGGTGGTGCCACGGTCCCAAATTTCTCGCTACAGAGGGAAAAGGATACGATGAACATCTCCTCTGGCGACGGTAAGAACCTGAGCTTCCGGTGGGCTAGCCAATACATATAGCCAAGCGCAAAGACGCTTTTTTGGGCATTGTCTACCCAACCTGTGGGTTTCTCTTGGACGCCTCGCTCCGACGGTCTCCAGAGCCCGGTGGACTTCACCACGTAGACCTCGCATCCAGCGGATAAGGGAAAGTCCTTCCCGGCTTTGCAGCCACGGTAGTAGATGCGCGCCACTTTGTGCTTCCTGGTGCACGAGTCATAGCCAAGCCCTAGGCTCGCATAGCTCTGATCCAACTCCATGTCTCCTGGGCTGCCCGTTGGCCGGCCTTTCGGGAGGGCTGCTAGTCGGCCGGTGGACGGGTTGCACACGTAGTAAACCCCCGAGGCGGTGCCGGTGACTTGGAGGACAACAAGGCCGCGGCATGGCTGGGTAAGGAGGCGCGGGACGCTGTGGTGTATAGTACTGTTGTGTGAGGAGCTGTTTCGCACGAGATCACGCGGGATGTCCATGAGCGTTGCGCCGCCAGGGTGCTCCCGCGACCACATGTGCGTCTTGGGCCCATGGTACGCCGAGTCTTGCAGGAAGAGGATCTTGGGGCAGCTGCGGCGGTTGGCCAGCTGGAGGTAGCGGTTGGCGAAGGCGTCCGACGAGAGCGCGGGAGAGGCAGCGTCACTTGTGCACGAACTTCGCCGGCAGCCGCCCCAGGATGTCCTCTATCAGATGGTCCGGTAGCACAGGGCATGGCTTCGAACTTTCCGAGATCAACCTACGTGAAAGCGTCAGATCGATGCGTTTACATATTGATATGCAGACAGCACACGGGCTAGTCTACAACTCGGATTCTGACTTGCGCGAGACAAGGAAACCTTAACCGACTTCTAGTCGACCTCCCTACTTTCCACTTATTAGTTCAGCGTACGCACGCACGGCACGACGTAGCTAGCAGGTGCGCCATGGCAACAGCAGGGTGGTCGTCACGGGCGGCGGCGACGGCGACGGAGACTCGGGTCGGTGCCTGCGGCGAGGTGACCATCACGATGAAGGAGCCCGACCATCACAGCCCGTGCTCCGTGCGCGTACACGGCCAGGTGATCGTGTCCCACGAGCCGCTCAGGATTGGGGACATCAGACCGAGGAGGGGCCGGTTCCAGCCCGAGCAGGACCTCCACCTCGAGGACTTGGACCACCGGGTGGAGGTCGCCGACCCTGCACTCTTCCGGAGCTACGTGGCCTGCCGCGACCTCATCCACCGCGTGCTCGCCGACGCGCCAATGACCGGCGAGTACGACCTCGCCGCCGACAACTGGGAGGACTTCCTGCCCCATGGCATCGCCACCACCATCGTCGCAACCGTCCGCCGTGATGTCGAAGATGGTTGTGGAGTCGTCCCGGTCTACGCCTTCGACGTGGAGCTGATCCTCTCGGTCAGGCTGATCCACAGCGAGCCCAAGGCGCTGCTGCTGGCGTGCAAAGAGGCCGATGCCGAAGTTGCCGCACATGGCGAGCTCGGAGAGCGGTGTGCTATTTGTATGTCTGACGAGGGGACGAACGATGAGGAGACCGTGAGGCTGCCGTGCTCCCACGTTTTCCACGGCCGGTGCATCGGGCCGTGGTTCCACCGCGTGTCCACGTGCCCGACTTGCCGGACTGATGTTATGGACTGCTTCAGAGTTGTCGGATCGCCGTCGACCACGTAGATGAACCACTTTAATCGCAGAACTCTCTGAATTTCTTTGAGTTCAAAGTTAAAACTCGGCCTCTGCGATGCACACAGCCGAAACAATACACTACATGGCTTTCTGAGATGCAACTCAATACAACTATCCGTGTGTATGTGCAAACTGTATGTCGATTTTATTTGGTATTGAGCAACCATTTTATTTGCACCCCTACCCAATTCGTGAAAATTATGTTGTAAAATGTTTGTAATCTGTGAGAAAAATATACAAATCTTATGAGTTATGAATTTATACCCCAAAAACGCCCACTCACGTCAACTTGTCCACCCATGCCTGCAATGTATTTCTGGTGGACAATGTGCTCACCTTTGATGGAGACCATCTCTCACGAATTGTTATGTAATCACAAGAGAAACGCAGCACAATAGCGGTTTCATTAGCGAAAAACAACATTTTACAAACCGTGGCGAAAAATCACCGCACCTAAAAATTGATAGTGGCAATAAATACTGAGCATTTTATTATCGTGTTTTGATCATGGCAAACCGCCCACGTGCCGACATAGGTGACGCAGCGCGTTAACGGCCGGTCGGACCGGCTTAGTCGGACTGTTTCCCTTTCGGGAAACAACAGCCGACGTACCTCACTCTCTTGGTCCATCACTCCTCGCTCTCTCACCTCTCGTGCTCGGTTACTCATCAGCGCCGACGCCGCCCCCCTTGCTGCCGGCATATAGTGTCTTCGCGGAAAGGCAAAGAGGAGAGAAGCGAAGACGACCTAGGGTATACCGACATGGACATGAATTTTTTGGTAAGTGTTTTCACGGTTTGGATTAGGATTTGGGGATTTTTGATTTTTGATCTGATTTGAGCCTCGTTGGAAGGTTTTGTTCGTTAATCAAGATCTTGTCAATGCAGGAAAACCCCGAGACCATTGTTGATGCTTCTTTCTGTGGCACAGTGGCTGATTCGTCCATCAGATGCAAACTTCACCAGTCCAAGGCCAAGAAATTTGTGGCATTTGATGGTATAGACTCGGGGAGTAGATTTTATGGGTGTGGTAAGAAGGTAATTTGTCCTTGGCTTCGTGTTTAAGTTTAGCACTTTGCTCTCTAACTGAATCCTAGTTGGATTTGGTTGTTATGTAGTTGTGATTGATTTTAGAGTCTAGTGATCTATGTACTCACCAGTTAACTAGCTAATGGAATTTAGATTTTAACTGAGTCTTGTAGTTTTTTTCTAGTTAACGAATTTAGCTTTTAACTAAATCTTGTAGTTATTGACTAGTTAACTAGTTGTCTGAATTTAGCTTTTAACTGAATCTTGAAGTTATTGACTAGTTAATTGAATTTAATTTTTAACTAAATCTTGTAGTTGTTGACTAGTTAACTAGTTAAGTGAATTTAAGTTTTCGTTGAATCTTGTAGTTGTTGATTACTTACCTACTTAAGTGAATTTAGCCTTTAACTGAATCTTGTAGTTGAGTAAATTTAGTAAACTTGATATAGTTAACTAGTAAACTGATTTTAGTTGTTGACTGAATTCAATTAAACTAGTTACTTGAAATTAGTTGTTGTTGACTAGTTAACTTGTTAATTGAATTTAGGTTTAAACTGGATTAAATTTAAATAGTAAACTAAATTTAGTGCTTGATTGAATTTAATTAAACTAGATAACTGAAATTAGTTGTTGTTGACTAGTTAACTGAATTTAGGTTTAAACTAAATTCAATTAAACTACTAAACTGAATTTAGTTGTTGAGCAAATTCAATTAAACTTGTTATCAGAATTTACTTGTTGTTGAATGATTCAATTACACTAGTTAACTATATTTAGTTGTTGTTGACTACTTAACTGAATTTAGTTGTTGACTAAATTCAGTTGAACTTGTGAACTGAATTTAACTGTTGTTAGCTGAATTCTACATTATTTGCAGGGAGGTATTGACTATGGAGGTGTTGAGTGGTTTGATGGGCCTTGGCCTGTCATACTACAGAGGTGTCTGACAATACTTTGGGACATGTTTCATGAGCAAACTCCTGAACATGTGATGAATAGACACAACAAGAAAAAGACACATTCGTGACATTACGCCCGAATAAAAATATTTTCTGTCATGGAAGTGATATCCATGACAATAATAGTGAAAAAATATGTATCATCATGGATGTGGTGGGCACCTACTTCTATGACAAAAAATGGGTTTTTCGTCCTTGAAGGACACCTGCAAGCAAATTTATATTTGTGCATCTTTGTTTCCTTATTTTCATGTTGCTGATTTTATGATGAACGTGCTTCATATTAAGTTTATTTATGTGATTGCTTATCATGCCTATGTAAATTTTGTGTCGAACGAAACAACTATTAGTAAATATGTAAAGTTTTAAGAACACAAGAATCGGGTAAGGAAAAGCAAATATTATAGCGAAGTGAGTCTTAAATAAGTGGGGTGTTATTATAACTCATTGATTTTCCATAATGCATAATTGTAATACAAGAACTGATAATGTCCAAAAGGCATTAGCCTTATGCTGGGCAGTGCATATGAATGAAAGAGTAATCTATATTGATAGCTAGAAACACAAGTTGGCGAATGCTGACCATGAAGTTCTTCTGTTTGAGAAAAGAAAAGGCATTGAAATTTGCACTCCCTGAATAGAGATAAATGCTTGGTATTACTGAAGCGTGGGTTTTCCTATTTTCGCCTCTAACTTGTAGCCCTGATGTCAAAGCGATTCCTAAAAACATTTTTAGAAAACACCCCATATATTAGCAGAATCACTAAAAGTTTGACATCAGATTTTTAGCCTCTTAGAATGGACGTCTCCTAGGTCGTTGATTCCTGGCACAAATCTTAGAGTAGGGAGATCAACCACGTCACGTTTTTTGTCATTCGAAAGAACCACACCTCTCTTACCCTCTTCTCCCCTTTTCCCCACACCCACTCGCAACACACTGCATCCCACCATCTCTCCTCGTCACGGGACACAGAGAAGTACGAACATGCGCTGGCGACGAGGCTCGCCCTTGACGAGATCCCACCACCGTCGCGACGGCAGGGACCGAGGACGAGGATGGTGGAGTCCACGGAGGTGTTGCTCGTGGGGAGCGGCGAGAACTGCTCCTGGTAGACCATTTTCAGCCATAGCCAGGGGAGCTCCTCTGTTGCAACGGCGCTGCGATGGCGTTTTCCGCGAGGATGAGGAGCGAGGGAGGCGGCAGACCCGTCCTCCGACACGGGAGGTGGGGTGCGTGGCGGCGCAGGATGCGACGACGCATACACTGGTGGTTGTGGTGAAGCCGCACTTCTATAAGACGATGGAGAAGAAGCACCCCGCGACATGTAGAAGTAGGAGCTCCGAGCTCCGGAGCCTCTTCCCCGTGCCCGTCCTCTTCGTCGTCACGCTTCTTCTCCCATGCATCACCACCACAACCACGATAGTGACAACAACAGTCATAGCCATGACAAGCAGCAAGTCAAAGATCCCATCGGTGCCTCCGTCCATGCAGGTCGCTCCTGCATCCATCCTCTTTGCATAGAAGGGGAAGAGTTGCATCAACAACTAGCAGTAGCAGCACATCAGGTTCGTCCCTAGATGCTCACTTCCCGCAAATTTTGACGCAGTTTACACATAGTGCATGGCAAACTAATCGACCAAACTTGTATGTCCAACTTTATACATCCAACTGCAAACTATGTGATGTGATTGCTAATTGACCAAAATGTGATGCATTTTACACATTGTTCATGGCAAACTATGTGATGTGATGCTATGACCAAACTTGTATGTGCTTACACATAGTTCATGGCAAACTATGTGATGCGATCCTATGATGTGCAAACTATGTGATGTGATTGCTATTTAATTTATTATTTTGGGAAAATGATGTGATTGCAAACTACTACTACATCTGATAATGTAAAACGTTTTTTTGACACTAGGGAGTATGTACTGTATGTGCAAACTAATCAACATTTGCATAGAAGCTGTTTCATGGGCCGAGGAGATGCCTGCTTCCGACATTTGGCCCAACATTCTGCTCACCACCACCACTCACTCCAACAGCGCCGCCTCCATTCCCCATTGCTCCCCATACCAAACCCTCGCCGTCACCTCCCTCCCCCTCCCCCTCCCCCTCCACCGGCGGCCATGGAGACGGACCCGCGAGTGATCATAGGCCCCTCCGGGAGCGTCTCTAGGAGCGATTTGCGCGCCGACCTTGAGCGCCGCGGCCAGGACCCTGAGTCGCTGGATCTCGGCACCAACATGATGCTCCACATCCTGTACGGCTACCTCCCGATGCCGCCCGTCTCCCCCACCGCCACCATCTCGCTCGCCGGCGCTTCCAGGGTCCCCGACGGCGTCGACCGCATCAGCCGCCTCCCCGATGTGGTCCTCCTCGACATCATCTCCCGCCTCCCCGCCAAGGACGCCGCGCGCACCGCCGCCCTCGCCTCGCGCTGGCGCCCGCTCTGGCGCTCGGCTCCCCTTACTCTTGTCGACAGCCACCTGCTTCCGGACGGCGGCGCGTCCGGGCCGCTCATCATCGGCGCTCCCTCCCCCCGCGCCGTCACCGCCGCGGTGTCCAGCGCCCTCGCGGCGCATCCGGGGCCCTTCCGCTGCGTCCACCTTACCTGCAGCACCATGGAGGAGCACCGGGGCGAGCTATCGCGCTGGCTCGACATCCTCGTCGCCAAGGGGGTCAAAGAACTCGTCTTTGTCAACCGCCCTTGGCCGATGGACCTGCGCCTCCCCTCCACGCTCTTCAGCTGCGCCTCCCTCACCCGCCTCTACCTCGGCGTCTGGAGGCTCCCGGACACCACAACGGTACCGCGCGGCGCCAGATTCCCCAACCTCCTGGAGCTCGGCCTCTGCATGAATGTCATGGAGGACCGTGATCTAGCCTTCATGCTGGATAGAAGCCCCGTCCTGGAGTTTCTCCTCATCATGTGGAGCCAAACCGGAGTGCGCCTCCGCCTCGTCAGCCAGAGCCTGCGGTGTCTTCAGCTGGCCCTTACCTGCTTGCAGTACATCGACGTGGTGGATGCACCTCGCCTCGAGAGGCTCTTCCAATGGGAAACTGTTCCCAGGGCCGAGCCCACTCCCCCCGGCAACAAGAAACGCCCTTCCTGGATCAAGATTGGACGTGCACCCAACCTGCGTGTGCTGGGATACCTTGAGCCAGGAGGGCAGGAATTGGGGATTAGCAACACCATCATCGTGGTATGTAGCTCACAGTAGATCCTAATTTAATTTGCATGTCAATTGGTAATGCCAATTCATTTATCTGTCATTGGGCGCATTGCCAGGAGAGCAACAGTTGGTGGTAGATCCTAATTTAATTTGCATGTGTAGATCTTCTGTGCCAATTAACATCTATGATCTGAATTACTAGTAGTTTATCTGTCCTTGGTGCATTGCAGGCTGGGAGCAAGGAGAACATTGTCCCTAGTGTCCAGATTTTGGCCATGGTGGTGCAGTTCGGTGTCCGCAGCGCTGTGAAGAAAGTGCCTGGCTTCCTCAGATGCTTCCCCAACCTGGAGACGCTCCATGTCCATGTAAAATTGGTTAACTTAACTAGATACACTTGCTGCATTGGCAATTTTGCAATACTAGTGGCTATGGTATATCTAGCATGGTCAGAGCTGTTAATAAGTTAGTTTTATGATTGATTGCCTGCTGCTGCTGCTGCATTTTAAGATTATATGTATCTATCATCCAACTATGTATGCACTGATTGATTAAATTTGCAGTCCCCCACCTTATCTGGAGAGCCCACTGGCAAGGTGAATCTCAAGTTCTGGCAGGAGGATGGTCCCATCAAATGCGTCCTGCGGAGCTTGAAGAAGGTGTTCTTCTATGAGTTCCGAGGGTCGAGAAGCGAGGTTGCTTTCCTCAAGTTCATCGCGGAGACAGGGCGGGTGCTGGAGCAGATGGTGGTCGTGGTGGCTGCGGAATGTTTCTCTCCGGGGGATGATGGTGTGAATGCCAAGCTGAAGCCTCTGACGGGTGCGAAATGGAACAGCAAAGCTTGCCAACTAGAGCTCTTCAAGAGCCCGCGCACTGGCGGGGGAGGCCCTGCTTACAGCACCAAGATAGCTTGTGATTTTGGGTGGGCTGACCCTTTTGACCTCCAGTACTACTACAAAGCAGAAAGGATCCCTGTAAGTTAGTTTGTACAGTAGCTTTGTACAAGACCACTGGCAGCTTGACTTTGTGTTGTGGTAAGGACCTGGCAGCAGCTAAAAAACCTAGTTGGGGAATGCTTAGTGTGCCAAGACAAGTTTTATGTGGGATGTGGCTGGACGCAACAGATCGAATTTGATAGTGTTCACCTTATTTTACGTTTTAGTAGTCAATTGTCGGCATAGCTGTCTAGCCTCTCTGGTCCGTCCAGCTCCTATGCATTATGTTGTTGTTGTTGTCAGCATGAATGAATTCGATATGCGTTATGTTTTTTTGCTATGCATTATGCTGGTCTCAGCTGGAAAGAGTTTCTTACCAAATCATTATGTTACCAGCCAGCATGCAATTTTGCCTTAGTAGCCTGATTGATATATACTCTGATCTCAGCTTTATGGAGTTCTTGACTTCACAGGTGATATATACTCTGATAGACTTGGCTTGAGCGCTTTGTAGATTTATTAGCCCAAGAGGCTACTCCAGTAGTAGATTCTGTTGCTAAAAGGGCAGTGATAGTTTGGCCGTAGGATATATCAGAATTCAGAGCACCCATCAGTTCTACTCCTATTAACTATCGCTCAGAAAAAATCAGTTCTGTTAGCTGGGTTGATTAGCAATCAAGCAGATCATACTACCACAAATAAATGTTACCCATTAATTAATGAAATTAAGGTAGCCTTTTTTTAGAAAGAAATTAAGGTAGCTGACATAGTACAATATTGCTGATACTCGTTAATTTGGCTCTAGTGAAGAAGTGCGCCTGTGGAGAGATTCAGTTATCCAACGGTTGGCACTCGCTCGGCTCAACGGAGCAAACCCTAGAGAACATTGTGGCACTCTCCTAGCTGTCTCTAGTAGCCTGTCAGCGATTTATACTGGAGCGAGGGATGCAACTCAGGCTGGAACTGACGAAACTGAAGATGTAAGGCTGGGTGGCGCGGCAGGAATTGATGTGAGGCCAACCTGTTAGTGAAACGAGTGGGGCTCCTTTATAAGCCAGGGTCATGCACTCTCTGGGGCATGTACATTTTTTTTACCAGGTAAAAGGGGATTTAAAAAAAAATCATGATAATAGGGTTACAATCACGAGGCAAGAGTTCCTCAATACATAGAGGAGCACCCTGCAACCACACAGCGATGCAATGCTGTAAGACGCCAAATGTTCTGTGACCCTATTTTGCTCTCTACTAATCTTCTGTGAACAAACTGCCTAGATGACCCCTAAATGGCCATAGGCTGACCGGGACAAGCTTCCGCTTGATAAAGAAGATGGTGCCACGGCCGGGAGATTCGTGTGTTGGATGGCTAAGGCCATTCCTTGCATCAACACATGTATTTCAGACTCCAGTGCGTCGTTGCAGTTAAAGAGGACTCATACGCCGCAAAGATCAACAACCCATCGCCTCTCCTTAGCACCATCCGTGTAGCCACAATACCGTCCCTCTTCGAGAAGGAACCATCTACGGACAAGGCTGTCCACGCCGCAGGGGTAGTGAAGGAAATATGTCTTAGAGGCAATAATAAAGTTATTATTTATTTCCTTATTTCATGATAAATGTTTATTATTCATGCTAGAATTGTATTAACCGGAAACTTGATACATGTGTGAATGCATAGACAAAACAATGTGTCACTAGTATGCCTCTACTTGACTAGCTCGTTGATCAAAGATGGTTATGTTTCCTAGCCATAGACATGAGTTGTCATTTGATTAACGGGATCACATCATTAGGAGAATGATGTGATTGACTTGACCCATTCCGTTAGCTTAGCACTTGATCGCTTAGTATGTTGCTATTGCTTTCTTCATGACTTATACATGTTCCTAAGACTATGAGATTATGCAACTTCCGTTTACCGGAGGAAACTTTGTGTGCTACCAAACGTCACAACGTAACTGGGTGATTATAAAGGTGCTGTACAGGTGTCTCCGAAGGTACTTGTTGGGTTGGCATATTTCGAGATTAGGATTTGTCACTCTGATTGTCGGAGAGGTATCTCTGGGCCCACTCGGTAATGCACATCACTATAAGCCTTGCAAGCATTTTAACTAATGAGTTAGTTGTGGGATGATGTATTACGGAATGAGTAAAGAGACTTGCCGGTAACGAGATTGAACTAGGTATTGAGATACCGACAATCGAATCTCGGGCAAGTAACATACCGATGACAAAGGGAACAACGTATGTTGTTATGCGGTTTGACCGATAAAGATCTTCGTAGAATATGTAGGAGCCAATATGAGCATCCAGGTTCAGCTATTGGTTATTGACCGGAGACATGTCTCGGTCATGTCTACATAGTTCTCGAACCCGTAGGGTCCGCACGCTTAAAGTTTTGGTGACGATTGTATTATGAGTTTTTGTGTTTTGATGTACCGAAGGTACTTCGGAGTCCCGGATGTGATCACGGACATGACGAGGAGTCTCGAAATGGTTGAGACATAAAGATCGATATATTGAACGGCTATGTTCGGACACCGGAATGGTTTCGGGGAGTTTCAGACATATACTGGAGTACCGGGGGGTTACCGGAACCCCCCAGGGAGTTTAATGGGCAAAGATGGGCCTTAGTGGAGAAGAGGAGGGGCGGCTAGGGCAGGCCGCGCGCCCCCTCCCCCTCTAGTCCGAATTGGACAAGGAGGGGGGGGGGGGCGGCGCCCCCCTTTCCTTCCTCTTTCTCCTTCCCTTCCTTTCCCCCTCCTACTCCAACTAGGAAAAGAGGGAGTCCTACTCCCGGTGGGAGTAGGACTCGTCCCTGGCGCGCCCTCCCCTGGCCGGCCGCCTCCTCCCCCTGATCCTTTATATACGTTGGCAAGGGGGCACCTCTAGACACAACAATTGATCTCTTGATCTCTCAACCGTGTGCGGTGCCCCCTCCACCATATTCCATCTCGATCATATCGTAGCGGTGCTTAGGCGAAGCCCTGCGTCGGTAGCAACATCATCACCGTCATCACGCCGTCGTGCTGACGAAAATCTCCCGTGAAGCTCTGCTGGATCGGAGTTCGCGGAACGTCATCGAGCTGAACGTGTGCTGAACTCGGAGGTGCCGTACATTCGGTACTTGGATCGGTCGGATCGTGAAGACGTACGACTAAATCAACCGCGTTGTGCTAACGCTTTCGCTTTCGGTCTAAGAGGGTACGTAGACAACACTCTCCCCTCTCGTTGCTATGCATCATCATGATCCTGTGTGTAGGAATTTTTTTAAAATTACTACGTTTCCTAACAGGTAGCAGGCCATGGAAGTGGCTGCTTCGGCTTGTACGCAGCTCGAGGTTGAACCCTCTTCCGTCACTGTCATCTTTCCTTTTATAGTTCCCCTCGTACTGTAAGTTTGAGCTAGCTTCAACGATTTCAAGTAAGAAATCAACCGTCGTATCCACTAGAGATACTTCTTTGCCAGAAATCTGTCCTTATACGCCAGATCAACATGATGATCATGTTTCTAACCTGTTAAAAGCATCCCGCGAGTACATGCAACAACCAATCTCCGTTAAAAGCATCCCGCAAGTACATGCAACAACCAATCTCTGCCAGAATCATGGAGATGGTCATTATCGATCGCATTCCATCCTAGATCTCCTTACGTGAGAGCAACTTCCTTCCCTTTTGAGGCCACACGGCGGACAAGTACCCTGCTTCGATAAATGACGATACACCTTTTGACGACCTCTTACTGTCTCCATCATTGAAGCGGTGCGCCGGCCAAGGGCGTCGCTCGCTGCATGACGTATAAGTCATTAAGTCTAGACTGTATTCGTCAATCCCACGTTGGTGTTAGCCAATAGGCATGCACCAGGCCAGTAGATATTGTTCACCCTAAGAGCATCTCCAGCCGCGCCCCCAACAAGCCCTCTCAGGCGTTTTTTTTTCCGCCGGCGCCCAAAAAACGGCCCAGTCGTACCTCAGGAGCCCTTTTTCGCCGGTTTGGGCCGAAACTGGCGCCGGCGAACCCAGGCCGAACCCGGCGTGCTGGGGGCGCGGGAAAAGAGTTTTTGGCGCGAACGGGGATGGGCCCGCCGAGTAGACGCCGCTTCGTCGTCCTCATCGCCTTGGTTCCTGCGGGAATCAATGCCAAGGCTGCCGCGCCGGTCAGCCTCCATTGATGCCTCATGGGCGGCGCAGTGAAGGCGCCACCGACGCGCGTCCCGCCACGCGTCGCCCGGCATGCAGGTTCTCGCCGCCCCGCTTCGGCTATAAAAGCTGGCCTCCCCGCCGGTGAACGCCACACCCGCCACACCTCGCCTCGTCTCACCACATAAGCACACTCCCCTCTCTTCCCGCTAACGAGCAATGGCCGAGCGGTACCCCGGCGACGCCGCAGTGGTGAACGGATTCGGCCGACGCTTCCTCCACGAGGACGAGGCGCGCCTCCTCTACGAGGCCGACTATCCGGCGCCCCCGGACATGCGGGTGCCGGGCTCATGGAAGTTGAGTGTGGGCGGCGTCCCGGTGCCACCGGTGCCCGAAGGGGCTGCTCGGTGGGCCGAGATCGCCCGTATCCGCTCGTCGCGGACGGAGGCGCAGCGGAACGAGCCGAGGTACGCCGCCGACAGCCACACGCTGTGGACGATGTACTTCGAGCGCCGCCGCGAAGACCAGATCGCCTCCGCCAACGGCATCATCGCCCACGACCGCCTCAACGCCGACGGGCGGCGCGATTGGTGGGGCGTGCCCGGCCACACCCTCGAGGCCGTCCTCGACCACATCGAGACCGTCAACACGCCGCGCCCCTCGTTCTCCCGCCGTCGTGGCAGCTATTGGACGCCGCGGCGAATGGAGCCGGGGACGTCCTCCTCGTCGGGCTCCGGCTCGCCGGCGCTCCGCCCCGTCAAGCCGGAGCTGGAGGAGACGCCGCTTCGGCGCCGCACACGCAGCGGCGCCCTCATCATCAACGAGGGCGCCCACCCCTCCCCGCGCTCCCTCCGCCTGGTCCGGCCGAAGCCCGAGCCGGGGCTGCTCCCCGTGAAACCGGAGCACGAGGACATGGTGGCCCCCGACGATGAGGCCGCCCTCAAGTGGGCGAGGGAGGACTACGTCTGCGAGCAGGTGCTCCGGCAGCGCCGGGCATACGCGGAGCTCCAGGCTCGGCGCCGCGGACGCGAGGAGGGTGGCGTCATCGTCCACGATAGCGACAAGGAGGACGAGGCCGGGCCGTCCAACCCCCCTCCGCGTGTCGGCGACCCTGGCCAGGGGTCCAGTAGGGACGACGGCTCCGGCGGGGCGCTCGACGACGACGACGGTGGCGGCGACTATACCTGTTTCTACAGGCTCCTCGGCATGTAGAAGGCGGCAGCGGGCTCCAGTGGGCGGCAGCAGCGGCGTAGTAGGCTAGGCTAGGCGTAGTTGTTCTCTGTTTTTTTACAAATCTGAATGAAATCGCCGAGTTTATGCTGTGTTTGTGCAAATTTGAATCAAATCGCCGAGTTTGTGCCGTGGTGTATCTTTTCTACGCCGATTTGGGGGCCGACCTGGGGGCGGCGACTGGGAACACAATCACCCCCATGCCGAAAAAATACGTCGGTTCAGCCCCAGACAGCGCTTTTTCGGTGTTCTGGTGGGGCCGAACGGCTGGAGATGCTCATTGGTAACCTTCTTTACATGTAGTTGTACGTGCGTATTCTGAGGGATCCATGTTAGAAGTACCTGCAGGTTACAAGTTCACCTTCTCCTATGTTTTACTTAAAGGAGTCGTTTCGTGTTCTACCTTAGGTGCATTCATGGTAAATAGAATGGAAGAAGGTTATTGTGGATGTGGAGTATAAGCTTCAGAATTTAGCGATTGATGTGTGTAGGTGGCGGAAAAGTTTATTCCAGCGATTGATGTTGCAAAGCAAAAGTTAGGGCTTTTGGATAGAGATTTATTTGGGTTTACATCAATTATGTCTGAAAAATGTTGTACTGAAGTTCGCATTGAAATGAAGAGTTTTGATCAAAATCTTCCACACGGTCAACTGTATTCCGAGCAAACTATTTAAATTTTAAATTTTCATCTTCCATAAAAGAAAATAACAAAGAGAATTTCGGGCTTCCCGACGGGCGCGGCGTGTTGTCGTGCCTCCGCCTGCTAGTTGTCAACCGATTTGTACTAGCAATCATACAATTCCCACTATCTTCTCTGTGAAGGATAATTCTGCGATGTTTGTTGGCCAGGTGGATGACCGAAAACACTCACTATAAGGCACCGGCCTCTGAATTACTTCACGCCCTGCCCATCAGTCCTCCACCTAAAGAAGCTCGTTGCCTGTATCAAGAACCTGAACTGACTGCTCATTATATGCAAGTTCTTATGAAGCCTCTGAAACCTGGTCAAGCCCCAAGGACCAAATTCCTCGTGAGGGAATTGCTCTATGTGCCAAGAACAGTCTATCGCATTCTGACGAAGACTATGAGTCCAATCAAAGGCCACGACTCGAATGATGAGGAAGTCGTTGGCATCATGAAGAATCTGCTATTCAACATCATGCATGGCATCCCTGTCAACTATCATGATTTCTTCATGAGGACTCTGGCCAATGTCGCTCTTTCTCCGTTTGAGCTGAAGCCTTATGCTCCTTGGATCATGAGATTCCTCAGAACAAGGTCTTCACTCAACTACAAGGCTGATTTTCAGAATCACCTCAGCTACTTGCCCCCAATCGAAGTCCTCAAGCGGACCTATTCCTCAGCTGATGAAAAGGGCACCTGCTGTTATTGATGAAGGCATTCGTCTATTGGATGGTCAGTTTCGCAAAGCTGCATCTTATTCCACCAATGATGACTCTGTCACACATGATTCTGCTGCCAATGCACCCAAGTCTACTCCTCAAGCCACAGCTCCTCGAGTGATGACTGATCGTGAGCTGCTTCTTAGTCTTCACCAGAAGGTGGATCGAAATCATAAATGGGTTAAGCGTCAGTTTGGTTCTATTCTTCACAACATGATTGCTACTGAAAGATCGTGGATGTCGCCTAGAGGGGGGGGGTGAATAGGCGCTTTAAAATAATTACGATTGAGGCTTGAACAAATGCGGAATAAACCTAGCGGTTAATTTTTCAAGCACAAAACCTACAACAACTAGGCTCACCTATGTGCACCAACAACTTATGCTAAGCAAGAAAAACTACTTAGGTGATAGCAAGATATATGACAAGAAACAATATGGCTATCACAAAGTAAAGTGCATAAGTAAAGGGCTCGGGTAAGAGATAACCGAGGCACGCGGAGACGATGATGTATCCCGAAGTTCACACCCTTGCGGATGCTAATCTCCGTTTGGAGCGGTGTGGAGGCACAATGCTCCCCAAGAAGCCACTAGGGCCACCGTAATCTCCTCACGCCCTCGCACAATGCAAGATGCCGTGATTCCACTAAAGGACCCTTGAGGGCGGTCACCGAACCCGTACAAATGGCAATCCTTGGGGGCGTTCACCGAACCCGTACACTTTGGCAACCCTTGGGGCGGTCACCGGAACCCGTGAAATTGCTCGGGGCGATCTCCACAACCTAATTGGAGACCCCGACACTTGCCCGGAGCTTTACACCACAATGATTGAGCTCCGAACACCACCAACCGTCTAGGGCGCCCAAGCACCCAAGAGGAACAAGCTCAAGGGTACCAAGCACCCAAGAGTAATAAGCTTCTCAACTTGTAACTTCCACGTATCACCGTGGAGAACTCAAACCGATGCACCAAATGCAATGGCAAGGGCACACGGAGTGCCCAAGTCCTTCTCTCTCAAATCCCACCGAAGCAACTAATGCTAGGGAGAAAAATGAGAGGAAGAACAAGAAGGAGAACACCAAGAACTCCAAGATCTAGATCCAAGGGGTTCCCCTCACATAGAGGAGAAAGTGATTGGTGGAAATGTGGATCTAGATCTCCTCTCTCTTTTCCCTCAAAAACTAGCAAGAATCCATGGAGGGATTGAGAGTTAGCAAGCTCGAAGAAGGTCAAAAATGGGGGAAGAACACGAGCTCAAAGGATAAGGTTCAATGGGGAAGAAGACCCCCTTTTATAGGTGGGGAAAAATCCAACCGTTATGCTCACAGCTCGCACAGAGCGGTACTACCGCTCCTTGGAGCGGTAGTACCGCTAGGGCGGTAGTACCCCTTTGAAAAACAACAGCGAGGAGGCAAAAGGCCAGTAGAACCTCCGGAGCGGTACTACCGCTCGTCCCCACGGTACTACCGCTTGACCTCACGGTAGTACCGCTAGGGATAGCGGTACTACCGCAAGTGGTAGCGGTACTACTGCTTGCGAGCGGTACAAAAAAAAACTTCCGTGCCTACTTCCGCTAAGCAAAACACGAGATTTTGGTCCTCAGGAGCTGCGGTAGTACAGCTTTGGAGCGGTACTACCGCTCAGGAGCCGCGGTAGTACCGCTCCCAAGAGCGGTACTAAAAAATTACATCCGCAACAGCCCCTTTAAAGGACACCAAACTGACACAACTTTTGCAAACGGACTCCGAATTTGACGAAACCAAGTTTGTTGGAAAGCTAGCGACAAGGGCTAACACAATCTTGATAGAAATACCAATAAGAAGCAAATGAGAAAAGGCCCAAAAGAAAATGATGAGAACCCTTCCTCGGATAAGACCGGTAAAACCTCCAACATCGAAAACATCATAGAAGACGCATGCAAACTCCGTTTTCGATGAACTCAAGCTTGTCATCAAGATGACCATAAGATCTAAGACTCACAAAGAGAACCAAACAAGAACCAAGAAACATGATGCAAGGATGCAATGGTTTGAGCTCTCGACGAACGATACGATCAAGCTACTCACTTGAGAGCCCCCCTTGATAGTACGGCTATCGATCCTATAACCCGGTCTCCCAACTACCACCATGAGACCGGTAAAATAGAAAACCTATCAAGGGCAAACCTTTGCCTTGCACATGGTCCACTTGAGCTAGATGATGACGATCTTGACACCCTCAAGTTGGACCACCTTTCTTGATTGCGTTGGCTCGATGAAGACTAGATGATTACTCCCCCATAGTCCACTATGGGTGAGCCACTCTTCGGCACATCTTCACAAGTCCATTGTCACCACAATGGACGGCAAGCTTCAAGCACTTGATCTCTTCGTGATGCTCCACTTGAACTTGCACACGGCAATCTTGATGACGATCACCACTTGATGTCATCCTCTCCATGGGTTGAGTGATATCTTCCTCTTGATGCAAGCCCATGAACACGTACCTAACCCCACATAGAACTCTCACATAGACCATGGGTTAGTACACAAAGCACAATGGACAATGCTTACCATACCATGGGATCACTTGATCCCTCTCGGTACATCTTCTACGCTTTGTGAGTTGATCAACTTGATTCACTCTTGACTTAGTCTTGATCAACCTAGAATCTTTCCAACTCTCTTCATTTGGATGATGTCTTGAAGGTAAACATGAATGATCACAAAATCTTGTTCTTCAAGACATGCTTGCAATAAGCTCAACTCTCACATGACCAATCTTTGGATAATTCCTTAATAGCACCTTGGTCAACACAAACTCTCCTTGAAGCCAACACATGTACTCCAAGAAAATCCTATGGACAAAACCTTCAAATATAACTCAAGGCAACCATTAGTCCATAGAGATTGTCGTCAATTACCAAAACCAAACATGGGGGCACCACATGTTCTTTCAGCTACACATAATGCAGTGAAGAAAAACTATTACTACCTCCATGAAGTCTTCGGTCGCACCTGGGCTATTTTGTCACATGTATATGGTGAAGAAGATCTGAAGAAAATGGGTCTCAAGGAAGATTTTGACTGGTCTGCTCCTTCACCGAAGAAATACAAGAAGGTCAAGGTTCCTTCCTTGATGGCTAGCTCATATTCTTCATCGCGCGAAACCGGCGAGCATGAAGACTTGGACGACACTGCGGCAGGCCCTACAACAACAAACGACCCCAACAACACTGGCGCTCCTTCATCATCATAATATTCTTCAGGGGCGTTAGTCCTCATTTTCGATCTTTTGGTCATTCGATGACAAAGGGGGAGAAATTTGAGTTAGTCTTCAAGCGGGTCTATCTTATATGGGTGTTTTTTGCTAAGTTACAACTCTCGTTCTTCTGATGACTTTGCTGGATCGAGTTGTAAACTTAAACTCTATGGTGGCCTGATACTTTTGCTGAGCTTTTCTGCATGCTTATTCCTCATTAATGTTTATGCACGCATGCTGAATTACATCAGTCACCATATTTCATCATGCATTTCAACTTCTTCATATATTATGTCAAATACGTGTATGAATTACAAGATATAGGGGGAGATCTCCACGATTCTACTCTTCAAGTGTGCATTGCTTCAAAAGCAAATTCCTCACTATACACATCTTCAGGGGGAGTTCTTCTATATCTTGCAATCAAATTCCTCAATTTCAGTATTTACACTTCATATATTTATCTCCGTTGAAAACTTAACCTATATTGTCATCAATCACCAAAAAGGGGGAGATTGTAAGTGCATCTAGTGCCCATTAGTGATTTTGGTGTATTGAACACTTATAGATTAAGGGACTAATGTGTTTATGAGTGTACACAGGTCTATAAGTCTATTAGGAGTTTGATATTTACAGAGAAAGTCGACCCCTAAAAATGAAGTTCTTCAACTGAAGACTTTGGATTTCTGAAGACTTTGAAAGTGAAGAAATTGGTGTGACCTTGAAGACTACGTATCCATTCGAGAAACATGAAGCGTGAAGACTTTTGTTTTCGTAGTTTCATTTTCTCTTTCTTGAGTCATAGGAAACACCGTACTGTTAAAGGAGGTCGAGGAAATATTAAGGAAAAATTTCCATGTGATGATCAACTCAAAATCCTACACCTACCAATCCCTTCGAGTGAAGCCATTGGAAATCTCATACAATTCAGTCATATTCTTCAGTGACAGAGATGAAGTTCTTCTGGTCTTTGAGGAATTTGTTCTGACTGAGGAGTTAGAAATTCGCCAGTGCAGATTGCCTACACAGTAAGGAACATGATAGCCCTGAGGAATTTGATACTCAAATTTCTGACCGTTGTTGTGCTACGCGCCAGCTGTCCCAAAATATCTACCCACCTAACGGTCATATTATTGAAGGGCATTTATGTCTTATCATGTCGGGCTGCTCCCTAGGCTATAAATAGCCTCCCCTACAACCACTAGCTGGTTGGCTGCTCCGAGAGAAACTGACACTTGTCATTTGAGAGCATCCCATCCTCCGAGGACTTTGAGCGAAAATCATTAAGTGAGGAAAACCCAAACCCAAACACCTACAAACCCAGAGTGATTGAACATCACTGAAGAGATTGATCCTGCGTGGATCCGACGCTTGTTACCTTTGAAGACTGTGCTTCTTTCAGACGGTTAGGCGTCATGGTCTAAAGCATCCAAGAGGAATTGTGGATCGCCGAGTGACCGAGTCTGTGAATGTTTGGAAGTCACCTGAAGACTTACCACGAGTGATTGGGCGAGGTCTGTGTGACCTTAGCTCAAGGAGAATACGGTGAGGACTGTGTGTCCTCGGGTTTAAATACCTACCCGCTCCAACCAGACGTACAACTGAGACATCAGCTGGAACTGGTCTACCAAATCATTGTCTTCACCAAGCTTACTGGTTCTATTTCCTCAACTCTTTCATTTCCTAATAACTGTGTTGTGCACTTGTTCATATCTGTGTTTGAAGACTTTGACTGAAGACTTTCTCTATTTCCTCAGTTATTTTCTTCAGTCTGTTTGTCTTCATCCTGTGTTATCCTGGGTTTACGCTTTCTGTACTCTGTGCTTGTCTTCATTTCATCATGATGACCATGTTTGTGTTCTGTTATGCTTACTTCTGAGTACTTATTCCGCTGCAAGTAGTTCTTCGTTAAGGAATTTCCTCACCCGCAAATTCCTCAATGAAGAATTAATAAAAATCGCCTATTCACCCTCTCTAGTCGATATAACGCACTTTCACGCACATAGGGGACATCGACCACGACAGCTCATAGGACAAGAAATCGAGGAGGTCGAGGCAGTCGGCAATGGCGGAGGAGAGACGAAGATCGTCGCCATCGAGGATGATGGGAAAGGTCGAGACAACGGAAGCGACCTCTTTGATCGCGTCCAGTGCCTCGCACAACATGGACATGACCACGGGCGAATTGCCGGTGCCTATCGCCTTCGACGGCTGGTGAGAGCTGGTGAGAACAAGGCTGAGGGAGAGCACGAGGAGGAGCCGAGCTATCGGAGATGTCCGTGACATGGCCGTGCTAGCTAGCTGGTGTGATGACTGGTGAGTGGCCAGTGTAGCTTGGCGAGGGGAGGCCCACCAATGGGTGATATATATGGGCTCGGTGTGTGTAAAGTACAAAAGAGCATGCTGCTTTCTATGCCCATTGATTTTTTGATGGTGCAGACCGACGCTCCGCTTCCGTTGCTTCTCTGCCATCGTGAATTTCCTCGGCAATTTTCTTTTCGTGACTCTCGTAATCACCCCAAAGACAATGCACACATATAGGGCTGCAGTTTGGTGAGACATACACACACACCAAGGAAGTATATATATGTATGTACTAGTCACATTCGCAAAGCTTTAGAGCTGAGCACACTACGAAATGCCTTTCTGACGACCCCTATATAGAGATAGCAACCCCCGATACAGCAAAGAGTCCAATATTGGGGCAAATAGCACAAGCACACCCAAAAGAAACAAAAGAGAAAGAAGAGAGAAAATAATGTTAACAGTGTCGGGTCGACGAAAATGAAGATAACCCGAAACCGCTGCGCCCACCGGAGATATGCCACCTCGCTCCTAGCACCTCGAACCTCCGCATACCAAGCAGCATCTTCGGGAAGGAACACGACGACGATGACACTGCTGCACAGACAGGTCTTAGGGTTTCCCCGGTACGCGGAGGGGCGTGGGGAAGGGAAATACCCGATGCCCTTCAGGAAGGGAACGGTGGTGCCCACGGGCGTCACCATGTCGGTGCCGGCGAGCCAGCACAGGTTTCTCCCATCCTCCGAACACTCACATCCCCGAACGGTCCAACGCGCTGCACCAGACATGCGACACACCAACGTGCGCCACCACACGGTCTTGCCATCATTACCGCCGCCTCACCATGGTCAACGAAGCGAGACCAACGAGGCCGAGAGGGAGCAGCCGGGAACGAGGAGCGGCAGCGACAACAGCCACGCGGGAGGAGACAACCTCCACCGACATCGGCGTTCACCGACCGGACGCGGCAAGGGGAGCGTACCGGCCCTCAATGTCCGGCCGAGCCCAAAAGGGGCTCGTGAAGCACTCGTCGCCGCGCTGCAGTAGACGCGCCGCCATCTTCACAACCCCCGCACAAGCCGCGCCACCACCGCCCCCGCTGGAGCCGCCGCAGGCGAGACCGAGCCAGGCCCGCCCAGACCCAGATGGGCCCACCGCCGCCGCCTCTTGGCCACCCGGAGCCGCGCAGCCTTGAGCAGCCGCCGCCGCCGGAACCACTGTCGACCGAGGAGCACCGCCGCTGGTCGCCACCACCCGAGCTATGGCACCGCGCGCGGGGAAGGAAAGGCCGCCGCCGCTGCCAACACCACGCGGGCAGGGGAGGGGGCGCTGGGGGTGAGGAGAGGGGCCCCCGGTCGCCTCGCTCGGGGAGGCGACGCGGGGGGCGGGCCGAGAGGGGGAAAGGGAGGCGGGGCGCGGCGCGGCGCGCGGCCGACAGCAGGAGGCGTGGGAGGGGAGGGCAGCCGGCGGTGGCGGGGGCGCGTGGAGGAAACCTAGGAGCATGAACTTATCAACTAAATCTCTCTAACACAGATGCAAACTGAAATAGACTGAGGTTCCTTTACTGCATCTCTGAACAAATCAGCCAAGATGAAAGGGAGGTCGACATTTCAACAAATGGCATTGTTGTTTGCCTTATCTGAACCGCCCACAAAATATATATCATCTCAGTATGCACAAAAACAGATTAGTAACCTGGGGGTGGAGTGTAGAAAAAACAGGTCAACTTACTTGGAAGGAGACCTATCATGATGCAAGCAGCCTAAACATCTCTCCAGGAACGGTAGTGTCCAACTTCAGATGGTAGGTTAGATGCTAGATGGTGAATTAAGATGGAAACTATTTTCACTGGTGTTACCCATGATTTGCAATCAAAACATTCATAAAGAAGGTTGAAGCCTTCAGAAATTGTCTCTAAAAAGGTTCAAACTTTTGAACAGATTCATTTTTTGTATGCATCCTAAAATCTGCTGGATCCACTATGAGATTGAATTTGATAACTGTGACACCAAAACATAACCATGGTTAAAGTTACAATTAGATCAAATATGGGATAAGTACAATTGTTTAGCCAGCTCACAGTATGACAATTCTCTCAGCAGAGCACAAATTCAAGAACCAAAACTGCTCCCTTGTCATTGGTTCTAAAATCTTAGCTTATATGTTCCTCACATGGACTTGACCACAACCTTGGAAGTAGAAGGCGTGAAGAAATTCAAAAAACAGTCTATTAGTCATTACTATCATAGTTGCATAATTACGAATGCTACTACCAAAATGGATACTTTGAGCAGTTGTTCGGACCTTTATACCTAAAAAGGAAGCGACAGCTATGATGTTACAAATTTGATGAGTTAAAAAAATTTAGGGGAAGGGCTAGAGATGCTCTTACCCATTGAGGTGGGGGATAATAGTTGAAGTATATTTCATAATTATTTAATGCCTACAGTTTATAAGGTCACTTAGGACCCACATTTTCATATCGTTCAAAAGCTACTATTTCCAATACCAATAATTATATAGCCAATCCAAGGCTAGTCATTCGAGCTGAAGTTCTGTGATATTCTTAGAACAATTTGGTTAGAGATTGAAGGCATCCAGTCCCCTGGTAAAAGTGAGAACAACTTTGTACACATGAGAAAAATGTTGCCATGTTGGTCTTCCGATAAATCATACACTCTACTCACCGCTGAACTAAGTAAATCTAGGTTGCTGCCAATTACAAAAAAGGTAGGTTACTATAGTTACTCTGATTCTGGATATTGTTGCCATGCGTGGTACCATTCGAAGATCCTAGTAAGTGGTATTGAACTCACATGGCTATGCTCGGTACCATTTACACAGCTACACTGAACCCTAAACATTGGGTGTCATTCTGGATGTTGAACTGGACTGAACCAGAGTACTCTTTGGTTTCAGCGAGCATAGGATGAACTGTATGTAGAAGACTTTCAGTTATTAGATCAAAGTGACCACTCTAAACTTTTGGACAGATCATTATTTTACAAAGTTCAGAGAAAGATATACAACATAAACAGAGGTTCAGTTAGTATGATGGCAATACATGCCACACATCAAATACAAAAAATTGTCTATCATGGAGCCTCCTCACTGCTTCTTTGATCAAATTGCATATTTACATGAGATGTCTAAACTATTTGCCATTAAGTGGTAAGAGATCATAAATTCAAGAGCAGAAAATGTGAAGAAAAAAAAACTTTAGCAAACAGTATACATCAACAAAGCACAGAAGCGGTGTTTGAGTAATATTATGCGAAAGATGCAGATATTAACTCTGGTTCATAAAATTGCTGGATTAGTCACAGGCTCACAGCCGATCGACTGATAGCCTGAGCGTTGGCCAAGTTCGCCCGGCATAAACTTGAAGGAGATTCAGAGCAGACATCAATCCTGTTAACTGTGTTGATTAGCATGCAATCAAGCAGATCATACTACCACAAATAAACCTGGTCATTATTAATAATAATAAGATTGAGGTGGCTGACTTAGCACAATACTTGTAACCAATACTGCTGTTGGAACGGCTAGCTGTCGACGTTGCAGCTGATCTGAGACGTCCTGGAACTTGGAGTGAGCTAGAGTTGCAGTGAACTACTAGGACAAGTGAGCTGGACACTCCAGTCCAGGGGGCAAGCAAAAGAGATGCTAATGCTAACTCTAGAGAAAGAGGAAAAACATTATTACTGAGATATAAACGATAGCACCAAGCAGTACATCTGTAGTTTTAGAAAACTGAATTCAAATGCACCATTATGCATCAGCACTACTGAAGTTATGGAGTGGAGTGGAGGCATGCATGCATGCAGGCTACACTCAAGATTCATCAATCCTGCGGCAACAGTTACATCAATAGCAGCACACCGATCGATCTCACTAATTTCAGATAGATGCGGAGGGGGATGCCCTTTTCTGAAATTAAACTTGTTGGAAATTGCGCAACAGGACGCGATTTCAAACCAATAGCCACAACACGCAGCGGAATACAGCAGAGGACCCATCAAGTACTCACAACAGCAGGCCCGAACAGAGCACATATCGCAACAGCAATCCCACTGTCATGCTCAGGCTATGAGGAAAAAATCAACCGAAACATTCAACTAATATCTCAGGGGACTGCGGAATAGCAAGACTGTTTAGCCAGAACAGGCCAGGCCCATGGCCGCTGTGTAATTTTATGAGTGAGCTTGTGTTCAGTAAGAAAATTTGGTTGAATATGAAGCAGGTTTGGAGTATGTTTCTCCGATGTTGTTCCTGTTTTCTGAAGATTTCCCAGATATCTGTCCAGTTGCAGTAATCTGTAATACTACTATACAAAAGGAACATGTAAAAAGTTTGTGAAAATCAAAACACTGATGACCATAATTGTGGTAATTAATTATTACTATTTTGAGGTGAGTCCAACATAATGCATAGCAAATTAATTCATGCTAACAACTGCAGAATATAGTGAAATTGCAGTTGGACAAACCAGAAAGACCATACTAGCTAGTCACTGACAGGATTTCTAGATAGCCCTGTTCACAATTGACCTGCAAGACAAACCGAAAAACAAGCTGAATACTATAAAACATACCATCAACTGAACAGATCGACTTAGAAAGTTAAAAATTCGGTACTAACTAATTCTGTTACACCCACAAGGCATATAAGAATTCCAGAATTTGGTACTCCCTCCGTTCACTTTTGTAAGTCGTTTCCGACAACTCAAAATAGGCTTTTTTGCACATTGTCTGAAATGTCTTCAAGGTCTTATAAAAGTGAACAGAGGGAGTACAAACAACCTCATCATGCAGAAAAGACGCCACAGATTGCCATGAGAAATTCATGTCCAAGTAGTCTTGCAACACAAAGTCAAGCTAGTTACCAGTACTCTTGCAACACAAGAGGCTCATCATGGTGGTACTAATTAACTTACAGAGATCCTTTCTGCTTTGTCGTAGTACTCGAGGTCAAAAGGGTCAGCACATCCAAAATCAGAAGCTGCGGGTGGCTGTAAGCAGGACCTCCCCCGGCAGTGAGCGTGGTCTTGAAGAGCTGTAGTTTGCAAGTCTTGCTCTTCTATTTCGCACTGGCCAGAGGCTTCAGCTTGGCATTCACATTATCCCATGAGGAGAAACACTCAATGGCCACCACAACCACCATCTGCTCCAGCACGCGACCTCTCTCCGCGATAAACTTGAGGAAAGCAACCTCGCTTTTTGACCCTCGGAACTCATAGAAGAACACCTTCTTCATGCCCTCCACGACGCATTTGATGGGGCCGCCCTCCTGCCAGAACTTGAGATTGACCTTGCCAGTGGACTTTTCAGATACGCGGACCGACTGCAGATGAAATCGATCAGCGCGCACATAACACACATAGTCGAGGTATCTTATCTATGAGGACATATCATGCAGCAGCAGGAGGCAGTTATAACTTATATCATTGATTTGATTCACAGTTCTGACCATACTAGACATAACATGGCCACTATTATTGCAAATCCAGCAAGTGTACTTAAGCTAACCAATTTTACCTGGACATGGAGCGTCTCGAGGTTAGGGAAGCCTCTGAGAAAACCAGATACTTTCTTGACAGCATCGCGGACACCAAAGTGCAACTCTATGGCCAAAATCTGGACACTAGGGACAATGTTCTCCTTGCTCCCAGCCTGCAATGCAGCCAAGGATTGAGAATTTGAGATCATACATTGGCAGTATTAATTGACACAGCACAGCTACAAAGCAAATTAAATTAGTAGGATGTACTACCACGATGACGGTGTTGGTAATCCCCAATTCTTGCTCTCCTGGCAGAAGGTATCCCAGCATACGCAGATTAGGTGCACGTCCAATCTTGATCCTGGAAGAGTGCTTCTTGACGCAGAGGCTGGGGCTAGTGATCTCCCACTGGAAGATCCTCTCCAGGCGAGGTGCATCCACCACGTCGATGTACTCCAAGTAGGTGAAGCCCAGCTGAACGCACCGCAGGCTCTGGCTGACGAGGCGGAGGCGCACTCCGCTGTGGCTTGTCATCATGACGAGTATCTCCAGGACGGGGCATCTTTCAAGCATGAATGCGAGATCACGGTCCTCCATGGAATACAAGCACAGGCCGAGCTCCCTGAGATTGGGGAAGCTGGCGCCGCGCGGCACGGCGGCGGTCTCCGGGAGCCTCCACACGCCGAGGTAGAGGCGGGTGAGGGGGGCGCAGCTGAAGAGCGTGGCGGGGAGGCGCAGGTCAATCGGCCAGGGGCGGTTGACAAGGACGAGGTCTTGGACCCCCTTGGCGGCGAGGGTGTCGAGCCAGCGCACAATCTCGCCCCGGTGCTCATCCATGGTGGTGCGGGTGAGGTGGACGCAGCGGAAGGGCCCCCGGTGCTCCGCGAGGACGCGGGACACCGTGGCGGTGACGGCGCGGGGAGAGGGGGCGCCGATGACGAGCTGCCCGCGCGCGCCGCCGCCCGGGAGCAGGTGGCTGTCGACGAGAGCGAGGGCCGCCGAGCGCCAGAGGTGGCGCCAGCGCGAGGCGAGGGCGGCGGTGCGCGCGGCGTCCTTGGCGGGGACGCGGGAGAGGATTTCGCGGAGGACCGTGTCGGGGAGGCAGCTGATGCGGTCGACGCCGTCGGGGACCCAGGACGCGGCGGCGAACGAGCGTGCGGCGGCGGGGGAGACGGGCGGGGCCGGGAGGAAGTCGTACAGGGTGTACAGCAGCAGATTTGAGCCAACATCGAGCGTCTCGGGGTCTTCGCCGGCGGCGAGAATATCGCTCCTCCTGATGTTGAGGGTCACCTGCGGGTCCATGGCCGCCGGTGGACGGGACAGGGGGAGACGGCGAGGGTTTTGATATGGGGAGGAGAGGAGTGACGAACCGAATGATTGGGGAATGGAGAGGTGGTGTCCGCTTGGGCCAAATGTCTCCTGGGCCCATGAAAACAGCATTTTTCAGTTTAAATGACTTTCTCCTACCCCTAAAAAAATGACTTTCTCCTACAAATAAAATGGCGATCCAATCTCTAAGGCTTACTGTGCAGTTCCCCACAATTAGTCACCGTCTCACCCATTGGTGTGCTCCTCAGTAGCATCTACAACCCGGCGTACCATATCCGCCCCCAACATATCCGGGTTGTCTGCCCAATCACTGCCTGGACAAAAAAACACTATTCAACCGGATCGGGCAAGTCCAGCCCAAACGTCTAGGTTGACCGGCAACCCCCTACCCTGCTCATATGTGCGGTGCATATGGAGGCGCCCGGACAGACTGACTGCAAGGGCCCGTGTCAAATCGCTTGAAGATGTGCTCCTCCTTTCCTGATCTGCCAATGTTCCTCTCCTATTTTCTGTCTCTTCCTCACTACCGCAATCGTAGCTCCGCCCGCCATCGTTTCTCCGTTGTTGTCCCCAACCCACATCGCTGCCAACGAAGCATCAAACAAAGCCATCGACTGTGCCGCCACCAGACGATACCCCGATGTGTGCTACACATCCAGACATACACCTCATGCTCTATGTGTTGAATGAAATGTTTGAGCAATGTTTTTATTCTTTTGGTCATTTGTAGGTCACCGATGGATTGGCCGTCGAATGATGCCTATGGAAACACAGGCCTTAATGAAGTTATATATGAGGATGCTGAAATGTGACGATGATGAGCATCCAAGAAGAAATGCAGAAGGAAGAGGATAACGTATTGAACTTCAAGGGTTCGAGAAAGGACAGGGGAGTTATTACCCGGGATATGATCGTCGGTGCACGGCTTCCGTGCACGGACTACTTCACATTGAAGCCAACATACAATGAAGGTTTCTTTCGGCGTCGCTTTCCATATGAGGACAGGTTTGTTCTTGCGTGTACTGACTGTCGTGGAGAAGGTTGATGACAACTTCAAGCTGATGAAGAATTGTTGCGGCCAACTTTCCTTCTCTCCTCTGCAGAAATGCACGACAATTCTTAGAATGCTTGCTTATAGTAAGGTCGTAGATGTCATTGATACATAAATCAGGATGGGAGAGACCACATGCTTGAACACCACGGTGCAATTTGCACGCACCGTTGTGAAGGTGTTTGGATCAGAGTACCTGAGAGAAACGACTATGGAGGACACAGAAAAATTGTTGGCAATTGGAGCATCAAGAGGATTCCCAGGTATACTCCATTAATTGAATGTATGCACTAGAGATGGAAGAACTTCCCCAAAGGTTTGTGTGGGCAGTACTAAGGTCACACTAAAAAAGCCACCATCATACTTGAAGTTGTGGCACTGAAGGACTTATGGATTTGGCATGCTTTCATTGGCACGTTGGGGGTCTAAAAATGACATCAATGTGCTTCAATGATCTTCTTTGTGTTTGCCTCTGTTTGCGATGAACTTTTCCCTAGACTTATTTTTATATGATCAGTTCTTTGAAACTGCTATGTATTTACCTATGTGTTGATTGCCATGATAGTGACAGATTTATCTCTTGTATGCTTGTATGCTCACCTGTTTAGTTTTGTCTCTACTTAGTTGTTCTTCTATCATATGTCATGTTAGATTTATCTCTATTGAGTCTCTAGTTGTTTCTCGAAGTCATTTACTTCTGCAGTTATATTCCTGTCTAGTTTCTGCCTTAGAGATAATTTCACTTCGCTTCTTAAAGAAACTTGCTTTTATCCAAGAAACTTTTTAAAATCTCCTATTCACCCCCTCCCACTAGTCAATTTTTTATCCTTCAATCACCTATTCTAAACACAACCTTATTCGCATCATCGGATGTAAAGGGAGTCGTCAGCATATTATTCATATCTTTTGCATACCCTTTGGAGCAATTTTATCTAACAACTTTTGATATGTTTGATTAACTTTATAGGAGAATAAATTAGCAAAATAATCAAGAATCAGATGATTCATGAGGTATGTACCTTCCATCCAGTCACCATCAACATTTTTAACCTCATAACAGGATTTCATTTATTGGGAGCCGACACGAATGCATGAAAAATGAGGTATGTCGGTCAGCCAGTTTGCACTCACCCTTTGTGTCCAATGAAACTCCTCCTTGCACCAACAGTTGCTCAATGACATAGGAAAGATTCTTCCTCTGCTCATTACTGTCATCGGTCATTGGTCTTGACATAATGTGGTCCAATTCCCGCTACGCCCGCATTAGCCACTTTTTAGGTTTCTTTAATTTTGGTTGTCCCACTCTTGCAACTTTTGCATTCATATGAACCAGATGGTCCTTCACGCCCGTTGCTAGTGCATGTGGCATGACATCATCCCAAGCCTCATGTACAACATCATTTAATTTCTCCTCTTGCAACCAATGGACTTCGGACCTCTTAACCGGTTTGAGTATTCGGTTTAGTTGATTTTCTTGATCAGTAACTAAAAGCAAATGTTTGTAGTCTAACTAAATGGAAAATTAGCTAGAACAACATCATTCATCACTTGTCTCCACCACACAGTCCATCCGTTCATGTATATTTCCTCGTTGCAATGTAAATGTTTCACCCTCATACCCAAGATGTAGATCACATACATCCATTGCTTATCTAAAAGCATTCATATACCTTATGGGTTTCCTCCTTCCTTCTCATGATTATAAAGGATTGCATTGAAATCACCAATAAGGACTCCAAGTTAGGTTATATTGATGATGCAAAAGCTCGTATTGACCCCATATTTTGTATAGTCAGCCTCCACACTTGTTCATTCCCTTCTTCAATCTTCACATCGATGTAGTTTGGGTGTGAGAACAATTGACTTATTTTTACTTATTTCCTCTAGAGCATTAAAACTCCCACTCTCCTTCCATCACTAGGGTTCATCAAATTCAGGTCCATCTTTAGATGCTTATGTAAACAATCAACCAGATAATCGTTGAGGTGAGTCTCCAACAAAAATAACAAATCAGGGTAATATCGCTTATGGAGGTCTAGGAGCATGTGACCTACCGGTTCATTACCCAAGGTCCAACAAGGTTATGATCCTCATTATGCTTCTGCAGTCCTCCTCGAAGGAGGCTATCATTCACTTTCCATGTTTAGATAATTCTGAGATATCAACTGCTCCTTCATCAACTCCCTTGTGCCTCTTTTGTTCATATTTTCTGGGCGTTAACGAAGGGTCGAAAGCACCTATATGCTCCCATAGAACTGGTCAAAAGTTTTCCCACTTTGCACGTCCCGTCAACTAGGACTAAGCACCTTCTAAGTTTTGAGTATGTTCAGAACCATAAACGAAGTTTAAAGGCAAATGCTTCCTTGCTGATGGTGGGATATTTTGCATAATTCTATCATTTGACATACTACCATTGTTTCATGTTTGTTTATTCGCCATACTAGAATTCCATGGCAATTGTGCCTTAGGAATTACTTCATCCAGGTTTGGAGGTTCCCTTTGGTCAGACATGGCATTCCAATGCCGGATGCCCGGTGTGCTGCCACCCCTTCCTTTTTTGTTCTCTCTATAACCATCATTCTTTGTGTAGGATCCTCTTTAAAAACCTCTTCTGAAAGGAGATGAAGCCGCCCCACTCAAATTTCAACATGTCATGCTCTCATGTTCAACATTATTCATACCAATGACCTAACAATCCACAGTTGGCACAAAAAATCGGGAGTTTCTCATATTTGAGGTGGTACAAATCCTTCTTTCCAGCCCTGGTAATCGACACAAATCTTTCCAACTTTTTATTCACATAAAGTCTAACTTTTACTTGAACAAAGCCCCCAACATATCCAGCTGAGAGTTGGATATGAAATTTTAGGATCTTACCCATCTTTCGGCACATACCCTTGATCGCCACCTTGATGAGGTAAATACCTAATAGCTTCAAGACCCTTGTCCTCACTTCAATCTTATCAGAGCTAGTGTTTAGGATTTTTGAAACCCTCTTATTCCTCTATTATCACAACCTGATTTCAGAACTGCTAGGGGCCATTAAGCATCACCGTGTTCGAGTCCCCCATGCACCTGAATTGTATGGTGAAGAAATTTTCCTCAATCACACGCCAAAGAACCTCTTTTGAAGGATTCATGTCTGAGTATAGAGAAAATGAACTAAAACCCTTACTTTTGTGGACTTTAACTTAATCCATCATCCTCATGGAGATTGAGGTGTTTCAAGAGGTCACCAACATCCTCCTTATCTCGACGTAGACCACTAGGACCTCATGTTTCCGTCATGATCTTCACATTGCAGATATGCCCGAGGAATCCTAATGCGAACCCAAGGACGGTCACATACGAGGGGTGGACGAGAGCATGGTCGGGAGCAAGGTTGACACTCTCAGCGGCTACCGCCGTCGGAGGAAGGCAAAATCGTAGGTTTTTTTAGAATAATAGGAGGGCCAACGCCCCCTGGTTCCATTATTAATAACGAACCAGAGTTCAGGTAACAACAGCTTGTAAAGCAAGTTCAGTAAAGGGGGAAAAAGAAGGTGCACATTATTACAGTCCAAGGACCAGCAAGCTAGCTATTACAGTGGCTAGCCAGATTGGCATTGCTCAGGCTGGGATCTCCAGGATGGCGCAGTTGTCTTGCTTGGTCTCTGACAGCTGCGAGATCATCATCTTCCATACTCCAGCGGGAGCAACGCCGGGGCGCCTGACCTTTTTTGATGGCTGGGCAGGGGAGCCCGGGAGGTCCAGCGGCGTCACAGGACTCAGCAGCGTATGCTTGCAAGTGAAGCTGCCTAGGCTCCTGGGCGGGGATGATTGCATAGCGTCAGAAGGCGGGTTTGACATCCTCCCCAGGTTCAGCTTGGTAAGAAGTACCTGACTAAAAACACCCTCAGTGTTTTTGTCAAGCTCAACTACCCCGCTACGATCTGGAAAGGGGTGTTCAGGATCAGGGTAGCTCTGGTCATGAATTCCTCCATCTTTAGGCGAGCAGCGTCCTTGAGAAGAATCAGCCACAAGAGCCCTGGTATGAAGTTCCAGATCTGTTTCAAATGAATCCACATTACATTTCTAAAGACACAAGAATTTCTATGTTTCCAGATAGCCCATAATACACATGCACAGTATTTAGAGCGGTGTGTTTCTTATTGGCTATCCAAAATCTAGCAATAGAAAGGTAATCAGCCCCTAGGGAGCAGGAGAAGAAATCTGAAACAAATTTCCATATTTGCTTAGCAACAACACATTCAAAAAATAGATGTTGTATAGACTCTCTCTCAGAGCAGTAGACACATTCATGAGATTTTTCAAAGCCTCTTTTAGAGAGGTTATCTCTGGTCATTAGTTTGTTATGAGAGAGAAGCCACAGAAAAACTTGGACTCTAGGGGGGATTTTAATAGACCAAACTGAAGGAATGTAAATGGGTTGCACACCTCTAAAGTTAATTATACTATACAAAGACCCAGCTGTGTACTCACCTTTGGATTCATGTTGCCAAATCAGGGAGTCCTCACCATACTACAAAAAAAATACACTTCCGTGATGATATGTGTTTGTCACAGTAGGTCGCATTTTTTGTCATGCATGTACATCCATGACAATTTTATGACAGAATCAAGATAGTCATACCTGTGCTGTCGTAGAAGTGTTCCATGACATTACCAAAATTATCATCACGGAAGTGTCCACTTCCATGACGATAAATCACGCGTCACAGAAGTGCTTTCGTCAAGGGTGACCGACACGTGGCATCCACCGTAACGGAACGCCGTTAAGCTATCGGGTCCGGTTTTGTATCCGATAACCTGCTAACAGCCCCGACCAATGGGGATTTTCCATGTGTAAAATCATCATTGGCTGGAGGAAACACGTGTCGGCTCACCGTTGGGACAGATGTCATCCACTCATTGGACAGAAGGCGCCTATGATACGTCGATACGTGGCACGGCCCAACAGAGGCCCATTCCTATGAAAAGGCTGGCCCGTTTGACTTGGTCAAAAGGTGGCGGGCCGGCCCACGGAAAGCCTGTTAACGGCCTGTTCGCATATATCCCATTTACAGCCCGCTAACCCAGGGCCCATTACGACCTATCCAAATTAGGCCAAGTAGCGTCATCTGGACCGTCCAATATGATTCTAGCCTATTTTAAGTTCCGGCCCATGTATGGCCAATGACGTCTTTCGGCCCAGATGAGGCCCTTTGTAACTCTTGGCCCATTAACGGCCCGTGGTGAAACTGGCCCGTAATGAACAATGTATCACTTTATACCCATTAACGGCCCATTAATCCATTGGGCCGTTTGCAGCCCATGTTATCTTTTGGCCTTCTCAGGGCCCATTTATTCTTGGGCTCATTTCCAGCATTCGGTTACTTACGGCCCGTTACTGCCATTTTCTGCTTGTGGGCCAAATTTAGCCCGTGGTTACAGTCGGCCCGTTTGTGGCCCGTTAATACGTTGGGCCGTTTTCATAGCGTCATCAAATACGGCCTATTAACGACGGACCGTTATGGTCAGCCCATGAATGGACGACTCCAACTCTAGCCCGTTTACGGCCATAATGCGGTCTGTTTTTGGCCCATGTTTGGCCAATCGATCATACGGCCCGTCTAAGGCCCATTGATGATACGGCCCGTAGAAGGCCCATTGTTTCTACGGCCCGTAGGAGGCCCATTGTTTCTACAGCATGTAGGAAGCCCAGTGTCACTACAGTAAATACGTAGCCCATGGCCTGTTAAAGGCGGGAAACTACTATAGGTTTGGACCTACTAATGGCCCAAGCTGATTATAGGCCCACGTTTTGGCCCATATGAGTAACGAGCCGGCCTGAAGACCGACAACACCGAAATCCACTGAACCTTCCGGCCTAAATTACAGCATACCGACCAAAGAATAAACCTACACTATACAACAAATAAATTACGGCATATTAGGAATCAAAGTTCGCTACCCGATGATAATAAAGCGCAACATGACCGCGGATTACATACACTGGGCATCAAAGGTCGCCACCAGTGCATATAAACGCGCCGACAAAAGAATATACAAAACTGAGAGCACTTCAGAAGGCACTAGACCTGGCAAGCTCGGGCCCCCGCAAGCAGCCGAACAAGCTGATTAGACCTCAGTTGTGTCAACGATAGATGCTTCATCCCTAGCTGTATGGCACCATAGTGCGCAAGGCAGTCCCCTGACATCTTCATTACATCTTTGACTTCAAGTCGGAGCTGAGCTGAAGCAAGCCTTTCCGCTTTAAGTTGAGACTGAAGAAGTCGAACTGATTGCGGCAGCGACTGCACAGAGGTTGTCTCACACCTGCTGGTGAGTAGCTTCAACTCACAGTCTTCATCAAGACAGGACCTTGGGGTCATCTCGCTGTCCTCAAGATGGTTTGGCTCACTATCTTTCCTAAAGTTCTGCATGGCATAAGAGATACGACTCTGGAAGAGAAACAAGGAGACACATAACAGGTTTCACAATTATATAAGCAAATAAATGGATCTGTTCTGCATAAGGAACATGTTTTTACAACTACGATTTAAAACTGGTAGTTGTTGCAAACATCCAATCAGATGTGAACAGCAGTGGAGGAAATGATGCCTATCCAAATCTATACTAGAACAAAGTTTGAAGGCTTGAGAAGGATGAACTTACATTACATGTTAACACGGGCTGGACAAAGCCCTTCTCCATGTTGATGGAACGATAATTCAATAAATTCCCCAAAAAAAATTCTTTATAAGCGTTGCCATTATTCTACATTTTGCAAAGAGTAAATATAGATCAAATAATATTGGAATAAACAGAGGATAATGAAGCTCAGGTGCAGACCGATGATACATAATCAAATAGCAATTAATTAAATACAGCGTTACAAGGCAAAAGGTACTGACAAGAGGAATGCAGACATCAACGTGTGCAGTGGCATTGGCTTTATTCAACATTTTGGTAAGAGTAAATGTAGATATGATATTTGGAGAAAGTGGAGGGCAGGGCAGATAAGATGCAGACTAATGCTAGACAATCAACTATCTCGCGATGCATGTACAGTAATACCACCACCGTCCGTTATTAATTGTCACTCAAATGGATGTATCTAGCACTATTAAGTTCTAAATACATCCAATTGATCAACAATTAATTCGATACAGAGGGAGTACATGACAACATGTCACTACAGGAATCAGCTATTTTGCCGTCTGCCATGGCGGACGGCAAAGGCATGAACGGCGGACGGCAAAGGCCTTTGCCGTCAGCCGCGGACGGCAAAAGGCTTCGGCAAAGTAGGCTACGGTAAATAGCTGCTTTGCCGTCTGCTTCCTGGCGGCTGACGGCAAAGGCCCTTTGCCGTCTGCCGCGGACGGCAAAGAGAGCAGACGGCAATAATTGTGCTCTCAGTCCGTTAAGTGGCTAACGGCAGGCCTTTGTCGTCCGCCGCGGACGGCAAACTTTCTAGTGCCTTTGCCGTCCGCTTCCGCCTCGCCCGCTTCCGCCTCGCCCGCCGCATCGGCCGCCCCCGCTTCCGCCTCGGCCTGCGGCGCCACTTCCGCCTCGGCCGCCGCGTCGCGTCGCGTCGGCCGCCCCCGCTGAGGCGCTGCCGCCTGCACCCCGCTGCCCGCTGCCGCCTCGCTTGCCCCGCATGCCCCGACGCCTCCTGCCCCCCGCTTCCCGCTGCCGCGCTGCCGGCTGCCGCCTCGCCTGCCCCGCGTGCCCCGATGCCTCGCGGTCAACGCCGCCATCTCGTCTTCCGCACGCCGCCATCTCGTCTTCCGCGCGCCGCCATCTTGTCTTCCGCACGCCGCCATCTCGTCTTCCGCGGCCCGGCGCCTGCCTGCCGCATTAATTCCCGGCGCTATAAAACCCGCCCTGCGCGGCGAGTTTGGTCACACCGCCCGTCCATCCCTCCTCTCCCTCTTCACACGCGCGTTCTCTTCGCGGGATGGCGTCCAGCGACTCGGACTCCGACGGCGCGGCACCGGGCGGCCACTGGCCGTCGAGCCTCACGTTGGGGCAGACGGAGGACCTCGCTCGGTTCTGCCTCTACGTGCCGCCGGCGGCGAAGCTGTCGCGGCCGTGGAGGATCTCCGCGGACGGATTCCCCACGCAGGGCGTACCGGCGACGCCGGCAGAGCTTCGCGCGCACCCCGGGGGACGCTACAACCGGAAGGGCCGCCACCATTTTTGGAAGGGCAAGCGGTTCGACGACTTCATCGGCGCCTTCAAGCGCGCCGCCTGAGGGCTCCCTGTCGGTGATCTCTCTGGTGGAGCCGGGCCCTCCCAGCCGCGCAGGGCACCCGCTCCCACCCCCGCCCCAGCAGCCCCGACCGACGTTGTGATCCCGCCGGAGCAGGCGGCGCTCCAGCAGGACGGCGACCCGGAGGACACGCCCGGGCTCCTCGCGATCCTGGCACAGTCAGCGGAGGAGGCCGCCGCGGCGGCGGCGCTGGAGGCCCAGGAGGAGGCGGCACAGCAGGCAGCGATGGCGCCGCCGGAGTGGCAGCAGGTGCCGCCGGAGTGGCAACAGGAGTGGCAGCAGGCGGCGGCGGCGGCGGAGGAGTAAGAGGATTCGGACGACGTCCCGGTGGACTGGGACGACGTCGCGAACCGGTCCAGCAGCGACGATGACGGCGGCAACGGCCCGGCCGTGATTGACCTCGATAGCGACGCCGAGTAGTTTTTTTAGTATTTATGTACGAACTAGACTTTATGTACGAACTTTTTTAGTGTGTTGTTTGCGGACCTAAAACTAAACTAAAACTAAACCTATAAAATAAAAAAACAGAAAAAAGGAAAAAAGGGGTAGAGCTCACCTGAGGCAGGGCCGGTGGAGGAGGTCACCGGTGGAGGAGGGGGGCGGGGCGGTGGAGGAGGTGGCCGGTGGAGGAGAGGTGCGGGGCGGCCTGGGGCGGCGGTGCCGGGCCCGGGGCGGTGGGGCGCGGGGGGGCCGGGGCGCCGGGGCGGCGGGGGCTGGGGCGACGGGGCCCCGGGGCGGTGGGGCCGGGGCGCCGGGCGGCGGCGAGTGCTGGGGGCGGCGGCGCGTGGCGCGCGGTGGGCGGCGGCGGTGGGGTGGGATGTAGTGCGCGTCGGCAAGGAGAGAAAGGGAGAGAACAGAGAGTAACGGGCGGGGGGGGGGGGTACGGGCCGTTAGGTAGTCTCCTCTTTGCCGTCCGCCACTATTTGCCGTCCGCCCTTTTGCCTCTTTGCCGTCTGCTGGCAGACGGCAAAGAGGTGGGGCGTTAAGTTTTTCCCAAACGGGCGGGGGGTGGGGGCCACCTCTCTCTTTGCCGTCTGCCAGCGGACGGCAAAGAGCCCGCAGATGGCAAAGAGCTTCTTTGCCGTCAGCCACTTCTTTGCCGTCAGCTTCTGGGTAGCTGATGGCAAAGAGCTTCTTTGCCGTCAGCTAGCAGACGGCAAAGAGCTGGCAGATGGCAAATTAGCTGATTCCAGTAGTGTGTACTTACATGAGCAATCCAAAACTTCATAACCATTGTGTTAATTCTACATTTATCTAAGAGTAAATATAGATCTTATAATTTCAAGCAAAGGAAGGATAAAGAAGCGAACATTTACAGTGATGCTACATAATCAAACAGCAATGAGTGTAAGTATGCTGACAAAGGGCAAGAGGTACTGACAAGAGCAATGCAGAGCCCGGTATCGTCGTGAGATCCTATGATCCTTTGAGCAAGGAGATTCATCTGAAATTAGTTTCCATACAAGAGAAGGTAAGGCACATGCAGAAATTTAGGAGTTCAAATTTTGAATTCATATCATAGACAGTACCTGACGCTGGGCTGTCAGCAGTTCTAATAGGGGTTTGGCCACTGTAGTAGGGGTAAATTCTGTTACAGTTGGGCCTGTGTTTTCTGTGGCTACTGATCTATCTGATTTAACAGGTATCACTACCTTTTCCAAATACCTAGTTTGTACTCCTTGAGGATCTGCAATCACCCTCTTCCTTTTGGACATCTATTACGAAAGAACAACATTTGACTGGAAAAACATAGTATGACGACACATGGAATAGGTACAGAAAATGGATAGGTATGGCATATACTCATATATGATGCTTAAACTAAGCAGATGGTGTAACAAAGTAGAAGTAATGCAAGAGGTCAGATGCAAAATATGTGCGACCAATACAACCTTGCCAAGTTAGAGCATGCACCTTGATGGGTGAATAAGATAGGTCATCCTCCACCATGCCAAGTTTGTTAGCCAGTGGATCGTTCCGCAATATTCCTCTCGTGCGCCCATTCTCATATTCATTTTGATAATGTTCAATACCTGACATGCATGAAAACATAAAAACAAGTGAGATTATCTTTGTAATGCAGAAGTGATTCTAATCCAATACTTCCTCCCTGTAAACCCCTTTGTGCTATCTCTGCAACTTCTAAGAGGTGCCATGCATGCTGTAATTTGGTGTGTGCATTAATATAATGTGGCCTACTACTCAAAATATGAGAGCTCCAGAAGTGATGATACTTCGCAGATGACAGCTTCAACACATAGTAAAGAAGAACAAGTCGACCTGACCTGACAGATTCAAAATATACTAAGGGAGAATAACTCGACCTGACCAGTCGGCTGCAAGAGAAGAGGATCATCTTAAAGAAGAGCAGAAGAGCAAGAAGATTGAAGATATTACAAGTCTTTCTATACAATGTCGGTTGGCCACCCATGATGAACCAGAGCGCACAGAGAAATACTATTCCTTCCGGTCTCTCCATATGTGGCTCACATGCATTTCGAAACTAAAGTAGGAACATTTAGCTGACCAATTAAACATCTCTCAGTTTTACTAATATCAGCATAATATCATAGTTGAATTTGTACAACTAAGCTTGTTTAGCTCGATGGGTGGAGCAGTGCTATTATGACACGAACCACGTAGGCTGATCGTGGTCATCATAAAATGGGGAAACCGTAAGCATGATGAGTATAGTGTTGACCGTGGTAGTGGGATGGCAGATCTGAAGCTGCAAACCGCGCAAAGGGTAGTTAGCAACCGATATTTGCTTTGAAATAACAACTAAGATTTGGTATGAACAAGAAAGTACAGTCAACAAGTGACAAAGAAATGCAATTTTGCTGTCTCTCTATATGTCACGACATGCATTTGGAAACTCAAGTGGGACCTTTAGCTAACCAATTAATTGTGTCTGTTAACTTATTTTAGTATCATATCACAATCATATTTGAACAACTAAGCTTTGGAATTTTGAGTGTTGTGTTGATTAGCTTGAAGGGTGGAGTAATGCTAGTATGACAGAAAGCACCTACGCAGATCATAGTAGAGTAGATAAAAGGGGAAAACCCTAAGCATCAAGAGTAAAATCAGGAAAGTGGAACTAGCTGGACCAGTGGGTGGTATACATGCTTTTCAAAACGAATATAGGAACATTAGGTGACCAATTAAACGTTCCCTATTTTAGTAATATGAGCATCATATCAGATTCGTATTTCAACACGTAAGCTTTGGAATTATGAGTGGCATGTTGTTTCGCTTGATGGGTTGAGGTCTTGAGGAGCAGTGCTAGCACGACACGAAGCAGGGAAGCACCTACGATGATGGTAGTGAATATAAATGGGGGGAAACCATAAGCTTTACGAGTATAGTGACCGTGACATGGCGGATCTGAAGGTGCAAACCGGACAAAGCTACTTCGCAACCAATGTTTGCATTCAACTAGCCACTACGATTTGGTATGGACAAGAAAAGTACAGTAAACAATTTAAGATCTATTTTCCGGGTGAGATCAATAACTTAAGCACATATGGAAGAGTACCACCTCTCTTGCAACACCGTGTAGGCCCCTGCTGATACGTTGAGGGTGTTGCGGGTGCGATGGCTGTCGGTGGCGGGGAAGAAGACTTTAGATGGCAGACGGCCGGGTTGGGGGATAAATCATGTTGCCGTGGACGAGGCAGTCGTAGGAGCGGCAATGGCAAAGTCGACGACGGCGCCGACGAAGCGAGATGACGCGATGAAAGGATCCTGGTCCGACGCCGTGGATGAGAGACGTCCATCTCTTGCAGTGGACGACGGGGTAGGGGTAGCGGCTCCGGCAAGGTGGAGGATGGGGTGGCGGACGGAGGAGGCTGGCCGCAGTGGGGAGGTTGTTGTGGCGCCGATGGTGTATGAATGGGGAAATGGAGGGGGAGGGGGGATCTCAAACTGACGCGCTTGTCTGAAATGTGGGAAAGTTACGAACTTATCCCCCGTTTAAAATTTCGGACATCACGTCGGTTGGGGATAGGACGGTAATCTCGCATCTCCCAAATATTCGCCGGTAACTATTTCAGGCGAGGATGGGGTGTTTTGCCGCCCACAGTTGGCGCCCACGGTGTATGAACGGGGCTGACAGGTAGGGCGGTTGTGTCACGTCTGAGGGAAGTTACACATCTGCCCCTATTTAAAATATTAGCCTACATCGATTTCGGACGAGGAGAGTTTGTTTTGCCGCCCATCGTGGATGAATGGGGAAATGGAGGGAGAGACACATGTCTTTCAGACGAGCCTGAATCAAATGTGTTTTGCCGCCCACGTTTGGCGCCCACCGTGTCTGAATGGGCTCAGAGGCCGTCGTGTCACGTCTGATTGAAGTTACTAGTCTACCCCTATCGACAACAGTGTAAATCCGGTCGATAAGGATGTCAAGTGTCAGGGGTAGACAGTAATTTCCATCTTGCAAACACTTGCTTCGGGCAGCCCACAAATGATAGTGGGTGTTTAGCCACTTCATTCAAAACTTGGGAGAATTAGCATTCACGTTTGCCCTGGGCCTTGGCAACTAAATCCAAATCCAATTTTTATTCAATTACGAATATCCATAGATAATTCTACGTTTTGTTATTTATTTATTCAAAACCACAACAAAGATTTATTCCACCTTTATATATGATTATGATTTAGAAATGCCGTGATCTTCGAATTCAGTAGGTTGGATACACTTTGAGTCAAACAGTTATTTCATCCAATACAATATGCTCACACGAAAAACAGTTCAGCTTATGTCAATCATACAAGTACTGAGGATTACCTCGCCTAAAAAATTCGGATCATTACAGCTCATGGACAGCATAGGGGGTCTTACAACATAATCCATTCAGAGACATGACACAACATGCAAGTACAATAATCTAATGACAATTTCAACTTCTATCTAAAGAAGAACTGGGATTACCCTGGGCTTCAGATAGCAGAAGCAGCAGGACCTCCTCCGTCTTCAAATGCAACATTCTTACTTCCTCCAATTCTTGGGTTGCTTGCATAATGCGTGCAGCTAATTGCATAATTTCCAGCTTCAAGATCGAGATTACCTCATTCATGGCAGCCACACCATCTCTTTCTGCCTCTAGTAGAGCCTCAAGAACTATAATATCTGTGCTCAGACTGCTCTTCGGCGGTGTTGCCTCTGAACTGCTACCATCTGGTAACATGGATGGAGCACTGCTTCCATAAATAGATTCTGGGGTTGTACATTGTGTCCTAGTGTGAACGGCATCCTGAAAGGTTTCCGCTGGACATAAGTAAGAGATAGTTATCGCATGATCCAAGCAATAAGCTTACATGGTAAACGACATACGAATTATTGCCGAGCATGGCAAGCTATATTTAAATGGTTCGAAGCAGCATCAGCCGAAAAGAAATTAAAATGGTAAGATGAAACTAGGGATGTCAGTGGCAAATAAACGACATCCACCAGTCCCATCTAATTAGTTTTTGCTAGCTCCCTGGTTCATTTTCCTCAAAAAACAAAAACTCTTTTGAACTATCAGACCACTAGTGGACTTTAATTGGGATTAAACGGGACCCAGTTGACATCCCTAGTTGAAAGGGAGTGTACCACCGCTAAGTTGCCAAGGCATCTAAGCAGTTGAAATAATCTGAGAAAGCACTTAACAGTGTGGCCTCATATAAACTACGAAGACAGTCTTGTGATGAAGTTTAGAGGAAAAGTTAAGGACTCAAATGAACTAGGCATGCATTTCTTTACGATAGTACAGCAGGCATTGCTGACATATTGGCCAACTCAGGTATAGCATAACAAGTAACAAACAAGCATTCGAATCAAGCAATACAGCAAAGCAGACAACTGAACTATTTGTTATTCTGTAGGATTACAGGTTGAGGGCACAAGCCAAGAAAGCAGCCCACACGCATTACATTTCACATGTACTAAAACACACTGGCTTACCATATGTTGCTGTGAAGCCTCGCTGCTGTTGCAATGTTCTTTGAAGATATCGTCAGCATCCCGTGGTTGCAAATCTACTTGTTGTAGTTTATTCTGCACCCTCTATTTAGATAAAATTAATTTTAATCACATGCATTGGTTCAAATTGATCATCAATGGTTCATCTAAACTAATCAAAGAAGGGTGTGTGCATAGACGACAATATATCTGCTTTCCTCTATTTTTATGCTTGTTCGAGGTGCCAACCCCAAAAGAACAAATATTTTGCTTGATGGGGTTGGCAGCTCCATAATTAATAGAAGCATCAAATTAGTCGTGCAACTTGGGAAGATCAAGAACACACAAAAAAGTAATGAACAGAGGCTCGTAGCAGTGATGTAATAGCTAGCATCAGAAAATGTAGGGTAAAACAAACAAAAACCAGCGGAACCACATGCTAGTTTGCTGATGTGTAATTAAGCATAGAGAACATGAAGCAGTCTGATGGAACCAACAGGTGGCATCAGAACAACACCATTATCATAAATATAGCATGCAAGAAGTAAAATAGTAGGCAGTGATATCTAGGAAGTACAATAATACTTAGGACAAAACTAAAGCATATTAACTATATGTGCACTGGTATGTAATTTAGCACATGTAACATGTTCACTGCCAGAAGTATGGCCCTACAGGTGCAAGCAGAATAACGCGTCTCATGAAAAACTGAATGATGCCCTGAAGAAATTCAAAGGTGCGGTGCTTATGCTAAGAAAGTGAACGTAGGCGCCGGCCGTTGGATAATAGTACCTGATTCTCGGCGGCGTATGGGTATCGTTGGCATACTTGATAGCTAAGGATCGTCGATGGTGCTCGTGTTGCGGTTGAGTTTGGGCCGGCTGTCGCCGTCGCTGAAGCGGCTCCGGTGCTACGGTTGCGGCGCCTGTCGACATACAAGAAAGCTCATCTGTGGTAAGTGAATAGTTGCACTATAAAGAGAAAAACCAAAGGAGTACAGATCGAAATAACCTAATGAGGCTGCAGCGTCGTTAAAGCAGGGCCGGTGGAGTTGAATATGGCGTCCATGGAGCGGGTCCGGTGCAGTGGACGAAGCATTCGGCGGGCGCGTTGTACAGTGCTTTCGGTGAGGCGGATCTGTTGCGTCGGACGAGGGCTTCTATGAAGGGCCAGCGAAGGGACGGACGAGGGAGTCAGTGAAGAGCCTACACTGTGGTGGACGAGGGCGCCGGTTAAGCAGATCCGGTGCGGTGGACCATGATGGCGGTCAAGGAGATCTGGAGCGGTGTACAAGCCAGTCGCTGAAGCGGCTCCGGTGAAGTGGTGAGTTGGCAGTTGGGGGTTCCAAGGTGCGGAAGGTAGATCCGTCGGGGTGTGAGGTCCACCGCTGCAGCGGAGGACTAGATACGGCAGCTTGCCATGGTTGGGGGTCGGGGAGGGGCTCTGGGGAAGAATGTTGGGGGCAAAGAGGGGAAAACAGTGGAGTTACCAAAGCAGCCCTTTTCCGTTCATGTGGCAGGGGTAAAACAGGAATATCGCAGGGCTAAACTTTCGGGCGTGAGATATTTCGATGTGAGCGGGAAGTTTGAAAGCTTTTGGCGCCTGAAATTATATTCTGCTCTTGTACGGCCGACTATGATATCATGGCCGAGAATTTGTTTGTTTTGCATGCAAAAAAAAGTGCAAGTTTTGAAAATCAATGTCTCCAAATCGAAACTTAGATTGTCCATTCAATTCAAATATGGATCATTGAGCTACTACAAGCAAATACCATCATATGGTCCAATTCAAATGAAATTCCAAATGTGTTTATCCTAAATATGATGACAAAAGCAAAAATGTGTATGTGTATGAATAAAGTGGATGATTATAAAGTTTGAACATGCCCGTATGTGTATATCTCTAGGTTTGATATATGAATTTGAAATCACGAAATCCCGGCTTAAAAATGTACCTCCGTTTAAATGAATTACAAAAGCTAATGATGAAGTCGAATCCCAAAATTCCAATCTTAGGTTTGTAATTCTGGTACATCAAAGTATATCACGCATGTTCAAAAGTATCGTTATCTCATAGTCCAAACTGTGAAACAAATTGATCAACCTTGAGTGCACACACTATTGACCATGTATATCTCAATTACGCTAAAGTTCCTCAAATATAGACACCTCACTCCTTATCTGAAGCAAACCCCCCCCCCCTCGTCGCCCCCACACACACAGAAGTCGTTCTCTCCCCCAAACACCAACACACGAGCACATTAACACCCCTCTCTCTTCTGAAGTCCGGACCCCAATATAGGTCTCTATCACTTTATCTCTTGGGCATGCACACATCTCTTCCCCCACTCTCTAGCTAGGTCTCCCGGCATCTCTCTTTCCCAAGCACACGCACTATGTAGAGTGTATCTTTCCCATACACACAAAACGTCGCCCCCAAACGTCTATCTCCCTAGTTATGTGGTTCTCGCACACTCACCTCACACACCACCCCCACTGCAAAACAAGCACACTTTGTCTCCTTATGCACCACTCTCCTCTTTCTATCTCTCCCACATGCGGACCCGCCCCAGGTCCTCCCTGTATACATATATGTCGTGACTCTTTCCATAGATCCCTAATGTATCATCGTTCTCGATCTCGCACATTGTTCTCTACACCATCTATTCTAGACCTCTCATGAAGTCCCTATCACACACACGATGACTCGCTTCCCTTGTGTCTCCATACATAGACCAATTTCAAACAACATCAACATTGTCTCCCTATCTATACGCCATTTATGGACACAAACGCCCCCTCTCTCGCCCCTCTCTTCATCTCTCTCTCTCCGTCGCTAGCGCTCTCTCTCTCTCTCTCTCTCTCACCCCTCTCCCACACACACAATCGATGTCTCTTCCAAATAGTCTGCTCCCCCCGCCCGCACCCATGCTATCCCGCTACTACACATGTCACACCATTCCCCCTTCCCTTATACTAGGTTTACATCATTAGTGGTCTCTCTACTCCACATACACACACTCCCTCTCACACACAAACGCGCGCACAAACACACACAGACATGCACAAACACCCATTAATCTAGATCCTCATCTCTCCCCATGTCCGCATGTGTATCTCGCACACTCACTCTCTAATTATGTATATGTGTCTCCACGTCAACACAAAGCCCCATGTACATGTCTCTCTCTATCCTCCACACACATAGACACAAAGAATCTGTTATCATTGCCTCAGTCTCTAGACATATCACACATGCACACACACTCTCTCTCTCTCTCTCTCTCTCTCTCTCTCTCGCAAACACGCTCAACAAGGGTTTCCCCATGAATAACTTACCGTCCATTCATCAATAGTCGTGGCAGTACGGCGAACACGAGACGTGAAAAAGAATAAATCTACACGTGCTTAGACCACCTAGTATGACTACTAGGACTAGAGCAAGCCAAAAAGCGCGCCGCCGTCACCCCCTCCTTATCGGCGATGGGAAAACCTTTGTTTTACACAGTCGAGAAGTCATTGTGCTAAGGCCTCACATGCTGAGGCGTTGAATAGAATGTAGATGCTAGTTTACGGAAACAAGTATCGATAATACGTTTGTATCTCCATACTTATATTTCTTCTCTTATAAAAAACCGAGTTGGTGATGATGGTACGCGTGCCATCTTGCAATATAGACCGTCCGATCTATATCTGACTGATGGAAATTAAACTAAAAGATACTCGCACCCCTCTCCACATTTGCAGACAAGGCCTTCCCTCGTTCATCCTTATCTCCAACAACCTCATTGTTGAGCAATTAAGAAAGGAAGCCTCTGGAACAAACTGGCCTGGTGGCCACTGCCGGCGTCATCAATCCCCATGCCTCCGCTCAGTCCGACCACCGATCACCACCACGCCCCACTCCTCTTCACCTCATCTCCTATTTCTCGAGATATCATTAGTTTTTACACATGGGATTACTCCCGCATGGGTCAATCACAACGAGTGTTTTTATAAAAAAAAGCATCTTGATGTTCCGTGCAATGCACGGATCTTGCTACTAGTACTCCTACAGAAGAGTAAGTTGGTGATGATGGTGTGCCTGCCATCCATCGTTTGTGACCATTAGATCTACATCTAACGACTGTGAGGTAAGTTGTTGCCTTTTCTCACAAACATCCCAGTTGTCAACCAATTTGCAGAAAAACCCATAATTAGTATCTTAAAACCAACCACATCCCTCCCTGACCTCACCAAAACAGCCCAAGGAATATATTCTAATTGAAACATAATATATCTCTAGTGATATATGTATATCAAAATTAGAGTGTTTTGTATCAAGTTTGTGAATAAGTATTATTCTAATTATGATTCGTTGCAACGCACATGAACATTGCTAGTATTTCCAACCATGCAAATTTTTTTCCCTAGTATTCCATAGTTTCGAGTTTTCCATCAAGATATTAGTCACTCATGGTTGATATTTACTTTCAATCATGTACACATATGCACTATGTAACTAGCCTTGCTTATTGGGTTCCAAAGCTTAACTTTCACTCCTACTTACAATATGTAGAGTATTTAACAAAAAACTACCACTTTCAACCAGCCCTAGGAAGAATCTATTGTACAAAAAATAGCAAAAACATACCCAAAATTTCTTAATCCACGCCAAAAACTACTACCTACCGATTAGGTTAGTTTAAACCCATTTATGACAGGGTTGGCCCACACGTCCGTGCTGACGAGGCAGATTAAACCAACACATTTTGTTTGACCGTTGACACGAGGGACCCACATCTGACCTTCTATCCTGTTATTCCCCCTCAAATCATTATTTTTCCTGAACATTACTTCAAACAGTGCTGATGCGTGTTCGTCGGTGGCGCCGGTGATGAGCGACTTGGCCGCCGCTCCGCCAGACGGGCCGGACGCCGCGCTGGCCTCCACACGGGTTGGCAGGCTGGCCCGAGCGTGACTCACGAGCGAGCAAGCCGCCGCGCTGGCCTTCGCTCGAGCCAGATGGCTGGCATTAGCGCGGTGCGCGAGCAAGCCGCCGCGCCGCCGTGCCAATCTAGCTAGCAAACCTTGCAGACAAGCAGCTGGACGGAGCTATCTTGGCTAGCTAGCGGCCGCGAGCGCCGGACGGAGCTGGCATCCGGGCTGCCGCAAGATGGGCTCCGCACCGCCGGCGGTTTTGACCTCGCCTTCTGCCGGCGGCGGTAGCTGCGTCCCATGGCCGATCGAGGATGACTAGGTGGACGGGCCGGAGGTACGAGGTCACTCGGGGATCTTTGTGCAGACTGACATGTAGGTCCCATAAGTCATACCGCCCGGTCGAATAGAAGGCGTTGACTTAATGGGCGACACGGGCCCTGTTTGGATACTCTAAGTCAGAGGTTAGATTCTAACCCTGCACTAACTCTAACCAAAGTGGTGTATGGATGGCAGGGTTAGATTGACAACAAATGTATCCAAACAGGGCCATGGGTTGAAACGTGCCTATAACGGCACTTTGTAGAGTAGTCATTTCTTTGTAGGGCTGGTTGGTAAGAGCATGTACAATGGTTGATAAGGTAGTCTTATCTTAAGTCTACCACGTATGCAAGTGGTAGTAGTTTCTTGGCATTATTAGTGGTTTCTTGCATTATTAGGGGTTTCTTGTAAGGAACAATGTACTACTAGCGACAAAAGGCGATTCTAGGTCGCGTTGTACTCCAACGAGTACTACTAGTGGTCACAGGAGTGTATACCTCGTTTTGTGGGTTCGATCCCGGCCGAATGCACGGCGGTCTTTTTTTTAAATAGTAACTTTGCTGCGAGCCAATATTTTACACGGGTAGTTTGAGTTTTGAAGTCAAACGGACGTGCGGCACCACAATCTAGGTGCACTGGATATCCTAGCCACGTGAAAGGGTTTTCCTTCCCAGCATCTCGTGGCTCGCGTGCTCGCCCTAGCTGCACCTCGCTTGCAGCTTCCTCATCAGCTAGTAGCATATTTAAACTAGCGCCTCCCAATTAAGCCCGAGGAGCCGGAAAAGCCTGGCGGGGCATTGGGAACTGTGCAATATGGCTCTGTACGTAAAGTGCTCTACTACTACTCTGTAGCTTGTGGCGTTGCACGCATGGACTTCACTCCATTATCGGCTCTACTATAAAAGAAATTCCTCTTGACGTGTTTTTTTAAACGGAGGCAAAAGCTTTACTTCATCTCATTCATAAAGAAGGAACTACTAACAAATTTCGACGAGATCCATTACACCTCCACAAATAGAAGCGAAAAGCCTAGTCTGGCTGTATCAAATAACTCAAATGTTCTGCACCCGCAGTAACCGTCGCTGATAAACAGGCTGCTAGTTTGTGCATGAGAGGAGCGGCTAAGTAGGCCAGCTACGTGAGAGGAGCGGCTGAATAGAGCACCGAGAGTACCCACTAGGCCACTACGCAGGTGTACTTTCCCTGCATTGATAGTACAGCGATGGTTCTAGAGAACAGTAGTACCCTCCACTTCCAATTGTAGCTCCTTGGCCCTGGGATTCAAGAGTTCAAAACTGGTGCACTATACTAGAAGTACAGTACATAGCACAAGTACTAACCTCGCACTACTAGTTGAGAAAGTAGTACTAGTACTGCTACAGAACGAGTACGTACTCCTCCGTCACATAATGTATGATGTTTTTTGACACTAGTTGGCGTGTACAAAAAATAGCAAAAACATGCCCAAAATTTCTTAATCCACGCCAAAAACTACTAGCTAGTGCCAAATATTTCTTACTAGTGCTATTATTTACAGTATAATGCAATCCCATAACGTCCCATAATGCTAGTACTAGTAGTAAATAATAGCCTCACCCCTTCACTACAGTTGGAAGGAACGATCTACAGTTGGAAGGGACGAGGCCCTGCGGTTACTACGCTCTTATCTCCTCCTCGCCAGTTCCCCTCCCCCCGAAGAGAAGGCAGTTCGTTGCTGCTCCTATGGATTCGCCAGGCGGTTCTCCTCCTCGTCGGGGCTGGGAGACCTTGGACAACGATCCTCTGGGAGAAATCGCACGCCACTCCGACGTCCTCACTGCCGCAAGACTCGGTGCTTCTTGCACCAACTATTTCAATACGGTGCTTAAAATGGCTTGGGAAAAGGCCATGCTTGTTGGTCTTCCATGCGTCCTCGAGGAGAAGGTTCTTCTATGGGACAATCCTTCGAACAGTCCACCGCTCCCTGGCCATGGTTGCACGTTGACTCCGCTAGAGTTGCCGACGTTGAGAGGTAGTCTGATTTTGTCCGATGAGCAAGTCAGTAATGGAGTTTGATCAGGTAGTACTTAGTTATATCATTTCCATCCCGTAATTTCTCCGCTGCCCACCGTCTTATATATAGGTCTGGGTCGATGCCAACGAAGATTGGCTTGCATACCTCCGGCCGGATACCACCATCATTTTGTACAACATCCACAGCAGTGCGGCCGTTCCGGTAGACCCCTTCTCCACCATTGGGATCGGCCTTCCGGACTGGCTGGGCTTGAATACGTATGATGATGCCTACATGAGATTGAAGAAGATAGCAATTGCGGACCCGCCGACAAAGCGACGCGGCTACGACGATTACTATCTCATCGCGGTGTTCAACATAAGGATTGCCATCAATGCAATAGGCAGTAACGGCAGAGGCTGGCGCATGTTGGCGGTGGCAGATTTGTACCCCTACACGTTCAAAGACGCCGTGCGCCATCTAGGCCGCATCTTCGTGGTGACAAGCCAGGGGACTTGTTTTATCTGGTTGCCATCCTACGGTACGGGAGATTACAAACGGAATGCAAAAACCATCATTTGCATCCCTAACGGTACTCCATTATTTTGCAGGGACCAGTCATCCCGCGATCAAAATAAGATCGCCGATCCTGGATGTGCATTTGCATCCGTGATTCGGTCCAACCTGGAACCTTGTAGATGACTTTGGCATATTGGGATCAACTATCTTAACAGTCGTTACCCATGGTACCACTGATGTGCAACATGGTCACACAATCTACCACGATCGGACTGTCACCATCTACCCAGGTATTCCATTTTTTAACCCTCTCGCCTTCTCTTTCATTGTTGTACTAGTACTCTACTTATGTAGTAGTAGGAGTACTTTTTACCTTGGAGGACGCGTATAGCTAGCTAGGCCCTTGAAGACTTGAACCCACTAGCTGCCACCATTTTTGTTTTTCCATGTCTTACTATCTCATCCATGTAGCCAACAGTGGCTATATATAATAAGCCGGTTATTTTACTTCCTCTATACCGGAGTAGTACTATTTGCTGCACAGTATTACTGACCGCCATATTTGAGCACAACATTATTATGCATGGACCTTGACTATGTATGTCACCATGTGTCCAGATATGAGATGCAGCGTGTACCAGATGAACGTCGCCGAGTTCGACCCCCGTGATGCTACGTGGGTGCCGAGGAACACTCTTGGAGAGTACTCGCTTTCCATTGGGGGCAGCTACCCCATTGTGAAGCGGATGCCACCTTCCGTGCACGACACGGAAGGCCTGCCGTTCATGAAGCATGGTTGTGTCTTCCGTGCGCACCGCCAGATGAACGACATGCTGGGACACGCTATCCCTGATTTATGCCGCTTCAGCTTGGATGAGTCTCCATCGTGTGGAACCGGACTAGAAAGCTGCGACAATGATTCCCGTTGCCCACCGCTATGGATTGTGCCATCCATGAAGAACACCTGGGACTGGAACCTGGAGGGGGACATGTAGCCCATCTATAACGTGTAAGTGGAGTACGGTAAATTGTGAACGGTAGCGCTGTGAATATATGTAGACTAGTCGTGCACAAATTTATCACATGAATTGGAGATGAACTTGTGTGGCATACTGGCATTTGTCCTTTAGAATTTATTACTAGTAAATGTGTTATGTGTACGTGCAACTTGTGTGGTTGTTGCACGGGCTCCAACACGCTCTTTGAGAAAAAAGGTGGCACAGCTTTGGATATACGTGACGTGGCGGCATCATATAGTAGCATCGTTCGCTATAGTTGTAGTACGCTCCTACTAGGACGACAACTCCTATAAAACCTTGCGCTTGGCTCTTTGCCTCTTCGGGAGGTTCAACAGTTCGTACTCGTGTGAACCTTGCACTTGGCTCTTCGCCTCTTTGGAAGGTCCAACAATGATGATACTACAGTACACATTATGCTTTTGGCAATCTGACACGGATTGAACTGTTGCACGTCCACCGCGAAGGCGAGGGCGAGGGAGAGGGAGAGGGAGAGGGAGAGGGCGCGCTGTAGTCAAAACCCTCTCCTCGTCCTGCGAACCACCGCGCGCGTGGGCGAGGGAGAGGCGTAGTAAGCAAGCTTCTCCTCGTTCGGCGAGTTGACGAGACACATCAAAGCAGTACTAGTACTAGTCCATACTGCGTCCTTTCCGGTTAATATGGCTTAATTTGAAATGAGAAAAATACACTGGCGGTCAACGTATGTAACAATACGCTCTTTACGGTCACTATATATAGTTTTGCGGTGATTATACGATCACTAGCTCACCGTAGAGCACCGTATTGCACCCTACTGACCGGCCACATAGTCGACGTGGCACTTTGTTGACTGGTTAAATTGTCACCTAGTTTCTGGGTCCCACCTGTCAGTTGGCAGAGCAAAGAAGTCAGCTAAAAAACAAAGAGTGTAGTACATCCACACTTCCAATGCATTTAGCCTTTAATCTAAATCGATATTGATTGACTAATGCACCAACTTGTGCTCTAGGTATAGGCTACATGTCTATCCTTAATTACAGCATGCAACGACCTTCATTTAATCTTCTTCTCTCAATGGTCGCATGCACACATAACTTTTGGGCATTAATTATGCCCTGGTAAATGTGTAAATCTCTAAATGTACAGTCTTTCACGAACGTAGGGAGTAGGTTGAGCACTTGAGCGTGAGCGTGTGTGTTGCGTCGTGTGCTGTGTGCCGCATGCGTGCGTGAATGTTGCATGCATGCATGCATGCATGGGGCTTACTCCTTCCCATTGACATGTTCATATTTCAAGCTTACTCTGTTCCCTCCATATGGTGATACTCCCTCTATTCCCAAATACGGAGTAAAATCCTCCCTCTGTTCCCAAATACGGAGTATTTGTCTTTCTAGAGATTTCAACAAGTGACTACGTACGGGGCAAAATGAGTGAAGTGAGCGTAGTGGCATAGGGATAATGTAGAAAGGAAGTATTCGCGATCCATTATTCCCCATCTCGGTCAGAGAGAACTATTCAACTAGTCTTTGCAGTGAAGTGGCAATACACGCTGCAGCAGATGGGACACTTAATTAATAAGCTGAACCAGCGTGTTGGTGTTACTAAATCAGCCTTACCCAGTACTGCCATCATGTTTGCCAGTAGAGCACGCTTCTGTCCTCCATTAACTGACATATGGGCCCTCTTGTGGTAGACCCATATGTCATCGGTGTAACTATTTACAATCCGAAGGATGGTATACCCTGGTAGTAGTAGTAGAATTGAGATTTAATGCACTTTCTTCCCCGTCTTCCACTCTTCTTCCTCCTCTCTTCTTCTTCCTCCTCTCTTCCCCATCGTCGGCCGCACACCATTTCCCCCTGCTCACTGCTCGCCCGCCCGCGCTATCTTCCTTGGTAGCTCACGCGTACCATATCCCCCCGCTCATTGCTCGGCCACATGAGGAGAAGCTTATTCGCTCGCCCGCCCGAATCCACTTCCCCACTGGCTCGCAGGCACCGAAAACCCCAATGGCAGAACCGACTGACACGCAGAGCCGCGACTGGAATTCCCTCCCCGATGTTCTCTTGGAGCAGATCTGTAATCGTATGGACCTACTCAGCACCGTCCGTCTGGCCGCATGCTCGGTGTCTTTGTACCGTCTACTCATCTGCAACCGGCCGGCTCTTTTCAAGACACCCTGCTTGCTGATGCCCGATCCTCGCAGGTGGCCCAGTCACCAACTTGACGATCCTACGGAGGTTGCCGTGGTGCCCCTCGACATGCTACCACTACCCGTCCACCTTCCCTTCAGGCCCGGCCACTACTGGGCGGGCATGAAGGCCAACTGGATCATCCTCATCCACCAATCCGGTAGTCCGTGGTGTCTCGTAGATATCTACACCCAGCGAGAGATCACCCTTCCATCTTTGGATACCGCCGCCATTGAGCCTCGCGGCCCGCCGGACACTCCTGCCTACTACGCACGAGACGCGTCGAGCTTTTGGCTCGACCTCTGTTTGCTGAAGGTTGTAATCTGCGAAGTGCCCACACCATCAGAAGACTACATGGGATTAGTCTATCTGGAATCCGGTCGCCATACATGGTTCTGGCTCATCATCGATCCTCTTCACCCAACACTTCTGTCTGATGCTATAGTGCACGAGGGCATCGTTTATGCGGTCGACGCACAGATTGGCTGCCTATACTGGTGGAATCTATCGTCGTGTAATTTTTCTATCTCATCTCATCTTTACCTTAAGAATACGACTGCCTGTTCATTGTCACAAATTTAGAATATATAGTATGTCTATAACCACATCATTGCTATATGTTCCTCTCATTTCCTAGATTTTTATGACCACACATGTTATTGTTAGAGTTGATATGAGAACAATTGGTATCTAATGATTGTTAGAATAGATATTATGAGTATAACCTCATGATTGCTATATGTTACTCTCATTTCCAGGATTTTTAGAACAACGCATGTTATTGCTTAGAGTTGATATGATAACTGTAGTAAGTGCTATGGTAGAATATGAGTAGGCCCTGTCATATCTGTTTTCCTCTCATTGTTACATGATGTTTGAACCATGATATATTGCTAGAATATGAAAGCCATTGGCTTATTTTTTTAACTTGCGATATGATTATGACCACGGCATTGCAATTCTCTGTCTATGATATGTGTCACTGTTATAATAATCTTAATTCCACACATACTCTGAACATGATTGTTTATTTTTGTCCCTTTGGTCTCCAATTTGAATTGTTGCAGCAGACACAAATGCGCTGGCCTTCATGATTCCAGGACCTGGAATCATACCAGCCGATGGGTGGTGGTTTATCGCTCGTTCAGCTGACGGTGGTCATTTGATGCTCATTTGCACATACCAAATTGACCAAACCATTTCATCAAACCACATGCAGTACAATGCCTGGGGCGTTCGTGACATTGATGGCTATGGCTGCTTCGTGTTCGAGAAAGATCCCAGCTCCGTTGGGCCAGGCGTATTCAACTGGAGGCGGGTTTACAGCCTCGGCAACCACTCCATGTTCCTCGGGCTCAATTATCCAATCATCCAACCAATTATCGATCATATCACCGGCGATAATTACCGTGCTATGCAACTTCCATTCGCCGGGGGGGACTGTGTTTACACATCATACCATGGGTTTCATGAATCACCATATCCAGAGATTCATCGACACAGCTTGTTGTGAGATAATCTTCAGTGTGTGAAAGGCATCAAGCTTCCATGTGATGGATGGCTTTTGCAAACCCGACGTGCGGCGATGTGGTTCATGCCAACAGCAAATATGCACAACTTGATTCGTACTGATATGTAGACTGAGCCATGTATTCTGCTGCTGTAGCACGACCCTCTTTTGTTGGACTATTGTTAGCTTGAAGCACTCCTCTGGTTTGAAGGATAGATACCTTTATGGGATCAAGTGCACTCACCTGCGCAGGATGTACTGATAATGATGATGGAGATGTTGTGCAGTATATATATAGGCTTCAAGTGCGTACTTGCTAGTTAAACCTATGGTTAAAATGTGACACTAAATACGACTAGTAAGTAGTACAATAGCAGTACTAGTATACGTCGGTCAAATTATTCATCATGTCCACACATTGAATTGACGTGACAACACGCTGCGCGTGAGGTGACACAAGAATCCCGGCGGCGTGTTCGGGTATTCTGGACTTCAGATTTGGAGTACCACTTATCTGTCGAAATCTTTCATCATTCACTTAAAACAGTCGATTGATCATACATTGAGTACCATATAACTGGAATTAACCCATGCAAGTCGAAGAAAAATTGGCCGGTGCTGCCAGCTGGCGTCAAGTTTGATCCCACGGATCAGGAGCTGATCGAGCACCTTGAGGCCAAAGTGAGTGCTGACAGCGCGAGATCTCACCCTCTCATCGATTTGTTCATACCAACCATCGACAGCGAGCACGGCATATGCTACACCCATCCTGAGAAATTTCCAGGTAAGACACCGATCGGCCGTCTACTTGCACAAACATATTCCTTTGTTTATAGCTCTATTTTTCTTTTTAGACGCAGACCTGGTGAAGCAATTACAATTTGACAGTTAATAAAAAGTGAAACAAGTGACTGCAACATGCTAAAGATGTTATGAAAATGCCAACTACGTACACTAAAACGTGTATTCGACAATACTGCAGGTATCACACTGAGTGGCCTAAGCAAGCATTTCTTCCAGCGCAATTCTAGGGCATTCAAAAGGGGCATGTGGACACGTCGCAAGATACAGTCGGAGTGCGGCATGCACGCGATGTGGCATAACACCGGCAATACCTTGCCGGTGATGGTCAACGGCCGGCATACGGGCAGTAAAAAGGTTCTGGTGCTGCACACCAACAAGAACTTCGACCAGCAGAGGACCAACTGGGTGATGCACCAGTACCACCTCGGGGACCTGGAGCAAGAGAAGGAGCGGGAGTTGGTCCTCTGCAAGATTTTCTACCAGACGAACACTAGGGCCAGGAGTAAAAAGATTATAAGTTAGTTTGGTATTGGTACTTGTACTACCTTGTCGTCCGCAAGTTGGTATTGTTGTTAACGATCTTTTGGTATGAACTTGGCATTTGCTTCTAACCATCATGCCGAGGGTCGACGTGGATATAAAGCTGATTCATTTGTTTCGAAACGAATTTTCAGGCACCTGATTTTTATTTGATGGGTAGCATAAGCACCTGCCGTTCGAATTCCCAGTTCTCCAAAATTTTCGAAACAAGTGCATGCTCTTATTATCACGATGAAAAAACAATATCCCTGTTGCATCCCAGTTATCAGTCTGTACTTGCAGAATTCTCTCGTTTATTGAGCACGTATATTGTTTTTTCAGGTCGAGCAAGTTTCAACTGGGATGTAAACTGCCCAGGCTTGGTTTTGTTTTTAACAGGCCCAGCCCATGACGACAACGGGGCACAAAGGTCCAACAGGTATCTACTGGCCTCTGGCCCGCCAGCGTTAGTTATATTTTGTCTTACAACATCCGCAGGCACTTTTTTTACTGAATCGAACACACAACCCATTTCTATTTTCCTCTTGAAACGCATGTCCTACATCCGTTTTCTAATCTCTACCTATAGTTTTACTAGTTCATATACACGTATCATTATATTGAAAATACATAAAATTCACTTTTCATATTTACTTCCTTATTTTTTTCCCTCCCAACGCTGATTTTTTTTACCACTGGTTTTCCCTTAAACCAACTCAATTGTCCCACGTCTTATTTGCTTACAAAAACAAAATGATTTTTTTGGCAAATCAATAAGTTCTTAAAAAAATGTTTATCATTTCGGGATTACAAAAGTTCGGACTCCACCGAAATATGTAAAATAAGGTTGAACTTTTTGACCGTGGTCCTGGGCAGAAAATGGGCTGTAATAAATTACTTAAGAATTAGCAAATGGGCTGCAAATTATTAAAAAATGGCAAATGGGCTCTATGTTGTCTGCCACAGATTTGGAAGCTGACTTGTGGGCCTACTAAGTTCATGCGTACACAAGGTTTATCAAAAAAGAAACTTAGTCAACAATCGACTCTACCAGCGTGAGACCGTTAGATGTCAATCTAACGGCAATCGTGCTTCTTCAGTCTCTGATCTTCCTGCCCCAGCCGCCCAAACCAGCGCCGTCGGAACCGCCTGCTCCCGCCTCCCATGGCCGGCTGTGCTGCCGGGCAGGCCTCACGGCCCCATCATATACTCGCATCCCTGGCCTGTCTATCCCTCTACTCACCCACACCTCCTGTTATTTTCTCGCGACGGCAGCCGAACCAGTCAACCCTCGTACTCTCCACAGCGTGGGCAGCCACTGATGTGTCTTCCCCGGCTCCGTGTCGTTCCCTTCGTAGGCCTCGCCATCGTCCACCGCCCTGGTGCTCTCGGCGCGGCGTGGTCAACGTGGTCAACGAACGACATCCATCGGAAGTGGACTGTACGTGGAGAGGCTGACAGCTGGGTCCACGGCCGCACACAAGGAAATGCCTCCTTATTACGCGCAAATTAATGATTCCTCTACCTGACATCTGGGACCCGCCAGAAGGGCCTCGGTATTTCGCGAAAAAATAGTTCCCTCCGCTGACAGGTCGGACCCACCAACTATATCTTCGCATGCAAGGAAGTGCCTCCTTATTGCGCACAAAAAAATGAATACCCCTGCCAGCTGGGACCCACCACAATAGGAGGCTGACTTGTGGGCCTACTAAGGGGACGAAGGGCTTTGTCAACTTAGTCAATATGAACGATTCTAGCTCCAGTGACCGTACGATGTCCATCCAACGGCCTTAGTGCTTCTTCAACCTCTGGTCTTCTTGCTCCAGCCGCCCAAAGCAGCGCCGGTCGTGCCGCATGCTCCTGCCTCCCATGGCCGGCTGTGCTGCCGTGGAGGCCTCGCCGCCCCCTACTATTTCCACCGCTGACCAGGCCCTGCGGCGACGGTAGCCTCACACCGCAGCCGAACCAGTGAACCCCCGTACTCCTCTCCGCGCGGGCTTCCACTGCCGCTTCTTCCCCGGCTCCGCGTCGTCCCCTTCCTAGGCCTCGCCGTCGTCCACCGCCCTGGTGCTCTCGGTGCAGCGTGGTCAACGTGGTCAAGGAACGGCTTCCATCGGACGTGGACTGTACGTGGAGAGGCTGACAGCTGGGTCCACGACGGCAGCAAGGAAGTGCCTCCTTATTATGCGGAAAATAATGATTCCTCCACCTGACAGCAGGGACCCACCGGACGGGCCATCGTACTTTGCGAAAAAAACGTTTCCCCTGAGTGCTAGGACCCACCGGACGGGCCACCGTATTGCGCGAAAAAAACGTTCCCCCCGCTGTCAGCTCGGACCCACCGGAAGTGCCTCCTTATTACGCACAAAAAAATGAATACTCCCCCTGCTGGTTGGGACCCACCTTGGTGGGAGGCTGACTTGTGGGCCTACTAAGTTGACGGGGACGGAGTGGTTTGTCAACTTAGTCAATATGAACGATTCTAGCTCCAGTGACCGTACGATGTCCATCCAAAAGCCGTAGTGCTTCTTCAACCTCTGGTCTTATTGCTCCAGCCACCCAAAGCAGCGCCGGTTGTGCCGCATGCTCCTGTCTCACGTGGCCGGCTGTGCTGCCACGGAGGCCTCACCGCCCCCTACTATTCCCACCGCTGGCCAGGCCCTGCGGCGATGGCAGCCTCACACCGCAGCCGAACCAGTGAACCCTCGTACTCCTCTCCGCGCGGGCTTCCACTGCCGCGTCTTCCCCGGCTCCGCGTCGTCCCCTTCCTAGGCCTTGCCGTCGTCCACCGCCCTGGTGCTCTCGGCGCGGAGTGGTCAAGGAATGGCTTCCATTGGACGTGGACTGTACGTGGAGCGGCTGACAGCTGGGTCAACGGCCGCAGCAAGGAAGTGCCTCCTTATTACACGCAATAATAATTATTCCTCCACCTGACAGCGGGGACCCACCGGACGGGCCATCGTATTTCGTGAAAAAAACATTTCCCCCTGACTGCTGGGACCCACCAGCTACATCTTCGCACGCAAGGAAGTGCGTCCGGGCAAAAAAAAACGATTCGCCCCCTGACTGCTGGGACCCACCAGCTACATCTTCGCAGCCAAGGAAGCGCCTGACAGTCGGGACCCACCTGGTCGAAGCGTACGTAGCGTTGTCATTCTGGTCGCGAACGTGTACGTACATACTGGTCGATGTAGAGGCGCGCACGTGTCGTAGTAGAGGCGCGCACGTAGCATATACACGTACGTACAGCGGCCAGTGTGCAAGAAAGAAAATACGGCCACGTACGTACATACGGGCAGGGTCTCGAACGCCTACTCGCGCATATGTATGGCCAGGGCTCGTGTACATGGCTGGGTCGGAACGGAGAAACAGCGTCGTCGTCGTGTTCATGGGGAGCCAACCGGCTGGGTCGGAACGGAATGCGGCGTCGTGTTCATCGGGAGGGCTTGGACGGAACAGCCGATGGAAACGAGGCCTAGCGTACCACAGAACGGAGGAAACGGCCTTGTGTTCGATCAGCCACGTTCGAAACGGGATCCTGTTCATCGGGAGGGGTCTGGCGTACCGCAAAACGGAGGAAACGGACCTCCTACGGTCGAAACGGGGGTCCTGTTGATCGGGAGGGGTGTGGCGTACCGCAAAACGGAGGAAACGGACTTGTGTTGGAGCGCTACGGTCGAACGGGGGTCCTGTTCATCGGGAGGGTTGTGGTATAGCGCAAAACGGGACTCCACGGGATACTGTTCATCTCCACCGTCGACCCCCTCCAGCCTCCACGGGCTACTGTTCATCCACCGTCGACCTCCTCCAGCCTCCACCTGTAACTGTTCATCCACGGGCTCCTGTTCATCCAGCCTCCACCATGCGCTACTCCGCCGGCTACTGTTCAACCAGCCCTCTCCACGGGCTCCTGTTCAACCACCCCTCCACGGGCTACTGTTCATCCAGCCCTCCACCGTCTACTGTTCATCCTGCCCTCCACGGGGTGGTCCTGTTCATCCTGCCCTGCACAGGGTCCTGTTAATCCAGCCCCAACCGGCTCGAACGATCGGGGTCCTGTTCATCCACCCCCACCCGGAACTGTTCATCCAAACCCCCCAGCAACGCTCACTATTCATCTAGAGGCAACGCCACGGGATCTTGTTCATCCACCCCCACTGGGAACTGTTCATCCAAACCCCCCCAACAACGCTCACTGTTCATCCAGAGGCAGCATCGATCGGCTTCAGTTAGCAGCAGTAGCGAAGGAATCGCTCGATCAGGTTCAGTTAACGGCCATCGATCGATCGCTCGGGTTCAGTAACGCGTAGCCTGCAGTGCAATCGCTCGGGTTCAGTCAGAGCCCAACGCCTCGCTCAGGTTCAGTTAGAGCCCAACGCCTCGCACACACGCGCGTATGTACGAGAGAAATGCGCATCGCTCGGCCCCTGACCACCCACCGTAACTGGGGACTCCCCGATATTTTCCGCGCCCTCGCTTCTACCACGGGTTTTTCCGTCATGGACGGCCCAAAGAATGTCATGCAGCTGCGTCTCCGGCCGCCCAGGACGAAAAGCCCATTTTCTGTCATGATTTTTTGTCATAGAAGTAGGACCCCACCACATCTATGATGATACCGTGTTTTGTCACAATTATTGTCATAGAAGTGTCATAAGTATGACAGAAAAGATTTTCGTTCGGCCCAAAATGTCACGGATGTGTTTTTTTTGTAGTGCCACCGGGGTATTTTGTATTAATAATAATTTGTTCAAGGAAGTACCAGCTCTCCATCATGGTAGGAGTAAAAATCCTTCTAAAGGTCAACTTAATGGTGTTTTGGTCCTAGATCTTATCAAGAGTCTCACCATGTTGGTGGCAGATGACATAAAGGGGCCAAAATGGACAGATAATGGCGAGGTACCAAACCAAATATCCTCCCAAAACCTGATCTTTTTCCCATTTCCAACTACCCACCTATAGCCAAATTTTAGGGCCTTGGCAGCCCACATGACCACTTGCCAGAATCTGGAGGAGCGCTGAGCATTACAAGCAAAGATGTTGGGGGAATTATTAAGGTATTTGGTATCTACCAGGGATCTCCACAACTTTCCCTCATCTTTGATATATCTCTTAACCCAACTCCGCAGTAGGCAGAGGTTGACATCTCTAATGTTTGGCACTCCTAGTCCACCATGTTCTTTTTTCATACAAACCAAGTGCCAGTTGGCAAGATGTAATTTCCTATTTCCTTCAAAATCACTCCAAAGGCAGTGGGCTAGTTGGCTGTTAATCAGGTCCAGAGCCCACCTAGGGAATTTAAAGAAGGATAGCAGGTAGACAGGCACACTAGCAAGGCAGGTCTTGATAAGGATTAGTCTGGATGAGTAGGAGAGTAATTTCCCTCTCCAGCTAGCCATTTTCTTGAGGATCTTGTCAATGAGAGGTTGGATATCCCCTCTCCTCAACTTATCATAGTGCAAGGGGATCCCTAGGTATTTGATGGGGAAAGCACCCACAGTGCAGCCCATGATATTAGAGAAGGTTACAGTCTCCTCAGATGTAATACCTATTGGGATGATTTCACTCTTAGAGTAATTAATTCTCATCCCAGAGACTTGTTCAAAACAGGTTAAAACTTTCTTAAGATTCTCAACTTTTCTCTCATCCTTTTCCATAAGAAGAATGGTGTCATCTGCATACTGCAGACAGAATACACCACTGGGAACCATATCAGAACATAGACCTTTGATAAGATCATTGCTCACTGCTTTAACAAGCATTTTACTAAGAACATCTACCACTAAATTGAACAAAAGGGGGGAAATGGTGTCCCCTTGTCTAAGCCCTTTGCCAGTGGTAAAAAATTTACCCTCTACACCATTTAGTTTAACTCCTACAGATCCCAGATGTGTGATTTGGTAAATCCATTTCATCCATCTAGGACCAAAATTCCTTTTCTCAAGGATCTCCATGAGAAAAATCTAGATTCACTTTATCAAAAGCCTTCTCATAATCTAATGTAAGTACCAAATCAGGGTTGTCTGATTGATAAGTGGAGTGCAACATAATACGTCTCCAACGTATCTATAATTTTTGATTGCTCCATGCTATATTATCTTTTGTTTTGGACATTATTGGGCTTTCTTATTCACTTTTATTTTTGGGACTAACCTATTAACCGGAGGCCCAGCCCGGAATTGCTGTTTTTTGCCTATTTCAGAGTTTCGCAGAAAAAGAATATCAAACGGAGTCCAAACGGAATGAAACCTTCGGGAACGTAATTTTCGGAACGAACGTGATCCAGGAGACTTCGACCCTAAGTCAAGGAAGCTTCCAGGAAGCCACGAGGTAGGGGGGCGCGCCCTCCACCCTCGTGGGCCCCATGTTGCTCCACCGACGTACTCCTTCCTCCTATATATACCTACGTACCCCCAAACGATCAGATACGGAGCCAAAAACCTAATTCCTCCGCCGGAAGGGGCATCCATCACGGAGGGCTTCTACATCAACACCATAGCCCCTCCGATGAAGTGTGAGTAGTTTACCTCAGACCTTCGGGTCCATAGTTATTAGCTAGATGGCTTCTTCTCTCTTTTTGGATCTCAATACAATGTTCTCCCCCTCTCTCGTGGAGGTCTATTCGATGTAATCTTCTTTTGCGGTGTGTTGGTTGAGACCGATGAATTGTGGGTTTATGATCAAGTTTATCTATGAACAATATTTGAATCTTCTCTGAATTCTTTTATGTATGATTGGTTATCTTTGCAAGTCTCTTCGAATTATCAATTTGGTTTGGCCTACTAGATTGATCTTTCTTGCAATGGGAGAAGTGCTTAGCTTTGGGTTCAATCTTGCGGTGTCCTTTCCCAGTGACAGTAGGGGCAGCAAGGCACGTATTGTATTGTTGCCATCGAGGATAACAAGATGGGGTTTTTATCATATTGCATGAATTTATCCCTCTACATCATGTCATCTTGCTTAAGGCGTTACTCTGTTCTTATGAACTTAATACTCTAGATGCATGCTGGATAGCGGTCGATGTGTGGAGTAATAGTAGTAGATGCAGGCAGGAGTCGGTCTACTTGTCTTGGACGTGATGCCTATATACATGATCATACCTAGATATTCTCATAACTATGCTCAATTCTGTCAATTGCTCAACAGTAATTTGTTCACCCACCGTAAAATACTTATGCTCTTGAGAGAAGCCACTAGTGAAACCTATGGCCCCGGGTCTATCTTCATCATATTAATCTTCCAACACTTAGCTATTTCCGTTGCTTTTTATTTTGCTTTTATTTTACTTTGCATCTTTATCATAAAAATACCAAAAATATTATCCTATCATATCTATCAGATCTCACTCTCGTAAGTGACCGTGTAGGGATTGGCAACCCCTTATCGCGTTGGTTACAAGGATTTATTTGTTTTGTGTAGGTGCGAGGGACTCGCGCGTAGCCTCCTACTGGATTGATACCTTGGTTCTCAAAAACTGAGGGAAATACTTACGCTACTTTGCCGCATCACCATTTCCTCTTCAAGGGAAAACCAACGCAGTGCTCAAGAGGTAGCAAGAAGGATTTTTGGCGCCGTTGCCGGGGAGGTCTACGCAAAAGTCAACATACCAAGTACCCATCACAAACCCTTATCTCCCGCATTACATTATTTTCCATTTGCCTCTCGTTTTCCTCTCCCCCACTTCACCCTTGCCATTTTTATTCGCCCTCTTTTTTTTCGTTCGCCTCTTTTTTCGCTTGCTTTTTGTTTGCTCGTGTGTTGGATTGCTTGTTTTTCACGATGGCTCAAGATAATACCAAATTGTGTGACTTTACCAATACCAACAATAATGATTTCCTTAGCACTCCGATTGCTCCTCTTATCGATACTGAATCTTGTGAAATCAATGCTGCTTTGTTGAATCTTGTCATGAAAGATCAATTCGCCGGCCTTCCTAGCGAAGATGCCGTTACTCATCTAAATAGCTTCGTTGATTTGTGTGATATACAAAAGAAGAAAGATGTTGATAATGATATTGTTAAATTGAAGCTATTTCCTTTTTCGCTTAGAGATCGTGCTAAAGCTTGGTTTTCGTCTTTGCCTAAAAATAGTATTGATTCTTGGAATAAGTGCAAAGATGCTTTTATCTCTAAGTATTTTCCTCCCGCTAAGATCATCTCTCTTAGAAACGATATTATGAATTTTAAGCAACTTGATCATGAACATGTTGCACAAGCTTGGGAGAGGATGAAATTAATGATAATTAATTGCCCTACTCATGGTTTGAATTTGTGGATGATTATACAAAAATTTTATGCCGGATTGAATTTTGCTTCTAGAAATCTTTTGGATTCGGCCGCGGGAGGCACTTTTATGGAAATCACTTTAGGAGAAGCCACTAAACTCCTAGATAATATTATGGTTAATTATTCTCAATGGCACACTGAAAGATCTACTAATAAAAAAGTGCATGCGATAGAAGAAATTAATGTTTTGAGTGGAAAGATGGATGAACTTATGAAATTATTTGCTACTAAGAGTGTTTCTTCTGATCCTAATGATATGCCTTTGTCTACTTTGATTGATAATAATAATGAATATATGGATGTGAATTTTGTTGGTAGGAATAATTTTGGTAACAACGCGTATAGAGGAAACTTTAATCCTAGGCCTTATCCTAGTAATTCCTCTAATAATTATGGTAATTACTACAACAATTCTTATGGAAATTTTAATAAGATGCCCTCTGAATTTGAGACTAGTGTTAAAGAGTTTATGAATTCGCAAAAGAATTTCAATGCTTTGCTTGAAGAGAAATTGCTTAAAGTTGATGAATTGGCTAGGAACGTTGATAGAATTTCTCTTGATGTTGATTCTTTAAAACTGAGATCTATTCCTCCTAAGCATGATATCAATGTGTCTCTCAAAGCCATGAGAATTTCCATTGATGAGTGCAAAGAAAGAACCGCTAGGATGCGTGCTAAAAATTGCTTTATGAAAGCGTGTTCTTCAAATTTCTATGAAAATAAAGATGAAGATCTAAAAGTTATTGATGTGTCCCCTATTAAATCTTTGTTTTGCAATATGAATCTTGATAATGATGGGACTGAATATGATCCACCTTTACCTAGAAGGCGTTCCAAAAATTCGGAGTTTTTTAGATGTTGATGCTAAAATTGATAAAAGTGGGATTGAAGAGAACAAAACCTTAGATATTAATAAACCCACTATTTTGGATTTCAAGGAATTTAATTATGATAATTGCTCTTTGATAGATTGTATTTCCTTGTTGCAATCCGTGCTAAATTCTCCTCATGCTTATAGTCAAAATAAAGCTTTTACCAAACATATCGTTGATGCCTTGATGCAATCTTATGAAGAAAAACTTGAGTTGGAAGTTTCTATCCCTAGAAAACTTTATGATGAGTGGGAACCTACTATTAAAATTAAAATTAAAGATCATGACTGCTATGCTTTGTGTGATTTGGGTGCTAGTGTTTCCACGATTCCAAAAACTTTGTGCGATTTGCTAGGTTTCCGTGATTTTGATGATTGCTCTTTAAACTTGCACCTTGTGGATTCCACTAGTAAGAAACATATGGGAAGAATTAATGATGTTCTTATTGTTGCAAATACGAACTATGTGCCCGTATATTTTATCGTTCTTGACATAGATTGCAATCCTTCATGTCCTATTATTCTTGGTAGACCTTTCCTTAGAACGATTGGTGCAATTATTGATATGAAGGAAGGGAATATTAGATTCCAATTTCCATTAAAGAAAGGCATGGAACACTTCCCTAGGAAGAAAATAAAGTTACCATATGAATCTATCATGAGAGCCACATATGGATTGCCTACCAAAGATGGCAATACCTAGATCTATCCTTGCTTTTATGCCTAGCTAGGGCGTTAAACGATAGCGTTTGTTGGGAGGCAACCCAATTTTATTATTAGTTTTTTTTTGCTTTTTGCTTCTGTTTAGGAATAAATATTTGATCTATCCTCTGGTTAGATGTGTTTTTATGTTTTAATTAGTGTTTTTGCCAAGTTAAACCTATAGGATCTTCTTCGATGATAGTTATTTGATCTTGCAGAAATTTCCAGAAACTTTCTGTTCACGAAAATAATTGTTAAAAATCACCAGAACGTGATAAAATATTGATTCCAATTTCTGCTGATCAATAAACAAATTTCCTAGGTCTTCCTATTTTGGCTGATTTTTTTGAGTTCCAGAAGTTTGCGTTAGTTACAGATTACTACAGACTGTTCTGTTTTTGACAGATTCTGTTTTTCGTGTGTTGTTCGCTTATTTTGATGAATCTATGGCTAGTAAAAGAGTTTATAAACCATAGAGAAGTTGGAATACAGTAAGTTTAACACCAATATAAATAAATAATGAGTTCATTACAGTACCTTGAAGTGGTCTTTTGTTTTCTTTCGCTAACGGAGCTCACGAGATTTTCTGCTGACTTTTGTGTTGTGAAGTTTTCAAGTTTTGGGTGAAAGATTTGATGGATTATGGAACAAGGAGTGGCAAGAGCCTAAGCTTGGGGATGCCCATGGCACCCCCAATATAATCTAAGGAGACCAAAAAGCCAAAGCTTGGGGATGCCCCGGAAGGCATCCCCTCTTTCGTCTACTTCCATCGGTAACTTTACTTGGAGCTATATTTTTATTCACCACATATTATGTGTTTTGCTTGGAGCGTCTTATATGATTTGAGTCTTTGATTTTTAGTTTACCACAATCATCCTTGCTGTACACACCTTTTTGAGAGAGACACACATGATTTGGAAATTATTAGAATACTCTATGTGCTTCACTTATATCTTTTGAGTTATATAGTTTTTGCTCTAGTGCTTCACTTATATCTTTTAGAGCAAGGTGGTGGATTTGTTTTATAGAAACTATTGATCTCTCATGCTTCACTTAGATTATTTTGAGAGTTTTAAATAGCATGGTAATTTGCTTGAATAATCCTAATATGCTAGGTATTCAAGATTAGTAAAAACTTTCTTATGAGTGTGTTGAATACTAAGAGAAGTTTGATGCTTGATGATTGTTTTGAGACATGGAGGTAGTGATATCAAAGTTGTGCTAGTTGAGTAGTTGTGAATTTGAGAAATACTTGTGTTGAAGTTTGCAAGTCCCGTAGCATGCACGTATGGTAAACGTTATGTAACAAATTTGAAACATGAGGTGTTCTTTGATTGTCCTCCTTATGAGTGGCGGTCGGGGACGAGCGATGGTCTTTTCCTACCAATCTATCCCCCTAGGAGCATGCGCGTAGTGCTTGGTTTTTGATGACTTGTAGATTTTTGCAATAAGTATGTGAGTTCTTTATGACTAATGTTGAGTCCATGGATTATACGCACTCTCACCTTTCCATCATTGCTAGCCTCTTCGGTACCGTGCATTGCCCTTTCTCACATTGAGAGTTGGTGAAAAGTTCGCCGGTGCATCCAAACCCCGTGATATGATACGCTCTTTCACACATAAACCTCCTTATATCTTCCTCAAAACAGCCACCATACCTACCTATTATGGCATTTCCATAGCCATTCCGAGATATATTGCCATGCAACTTTCCACCGTTCCGTTTATCATGACACGTTCATCATTGTCATATTTCTTTGCATGATCATGTAGTTGACATAGTATTTGTGGCAAAGCCACCGTTCATAATTATTTCATACATGTCACTCTTGGTTCATTGCATATCCCGGTACACCGCCGGAGGCATTCATATAGAGTCATACCTTGTTCTAGTATCGAGTTGTAATCATTGAGTTGTGAATAAATAGAAGTGTGATGATCATCATTTAATAGAGCATTGTCCCAAAAAAGGCCAAATAAAAAAAAGAAGGCCCAAAAAAAGGGACAATGCTACTATCCTTTTTTTTCACACTTGTGCTTCAAAGTAGCACCATAATATTCATGATAGAGAGTCTCTTCTTTTGTCACTTTCATATACTAGTGGGAATTTTTCATTATAGAACTTGGCTTGTATATTCCAACGATGGGCCTCCTCAAGCGCCCTAGGTCTTCGTGAGCAAGCAAGTTGGATGCACACCCACTTAGTTTCTTTTGTTGAGCTTTCATACATTTATAGCTCTAGTGCATCCGTTGCATGGCAATCCCTACTCCTTGCATTAACATCAATCGATGGGCATCTCCATAGCTCATTGATTAGCCTTGTTGATGTGAGACTTTCTCCTTTTTTGTCTTCTCCACATAACCCCCATCATTATACTCTATTCCACCCATAGTGCTATATCCATGGCTCATGCTCATGTATTGCGTGAAGGTTTATAAAGTTTGAGATTACTAAAGTATGAAACAATTGCTTGGCTTGTCATCGGGGTTGTGCATGATGAGAGCATTCTTGTGTGACAAAAATGGAGCATGACTAAGCTATATGATTTTGTAGGGATGAACTTTCTTTGGCCATGTTATTTTGAGAAGACATAATTGCTTAGTTAGTATGCCTGAAGTATTATTATTTCTATGTCAATAATGAACTTTTATCTTGAATCTTTCGATCTGAATATTCATACCACAATTAAGAAGAATTACATTGAAATTATGCCTAGTAGCATTCCACATCAAAAATTCTGTTTTTATCATTTACTTACTCAAGGACGAGCAGGAATTAAGCTTGGGGATGCTTGATACGTCTCCAACGTATCGATTGCTCCATGCTATATTATCTTCTGTTTTGGACATTATTGGGCTTTATTATTCACTTTTATATTATTTTTGGGACTAACCTATTAACCGGAAGCCCAGCCCAGAATTGCTGTTTTTTTGCCTATTTTAGAGTTTCGCGGAAAAAGAATATCAAATGGAGTCCAAACGGAATGAAACCTTTGGGAACGTGATTTTTGGAACGAACATGATACAGGAGACTTGGACCCTAAGTCAAGGAAGCTTCCAGGAAGCCACGAGGTAGGGGGCGCACCTACCCTCCCTGGGCGCGCCCTCCACCCTCGTGGGCCCCATGTTGCTCCACCGACGTACTCCTTCCTCCTATATATACCTACGTACCCCCAAACGATCAGATACGGAGCCAAAAACCTAATTCCACCGCCGCAACCTTCTGTACCCACGAGATCCCATCTTGGGGCCTGTTCCGGAGCTCCGCCGAAAGGGGCATCGGTCACGGAGGGCTTCTACATCAACACCATAGCCCCTCCGATGAAGTGTGAGTAGTTTACCTCAGACCTTCGGGTCCATAGTTATTAGCTAGATGGCTTCTTCTCTCTTTTTGGATCTCAATACAATGTTCTCCCCCTCTCTCGTGGAGATCTATTCGATGTAATCTTCTTTTGCGGTGTGTTTGTTGAGACCGATGAATTGTGGGTTTATGATCAAGTTTATCTATGAACAATATTTGAATCTTCTCTGAATTCTTTTATGTATGATTGGTTATCTTTGCAAGTCTCTTCGAATTATCAGTTTGGTTTGGCCTACTAGATTGATCTTTCTTGCAATGTGAGAAGTGCTTAGCTATGGGTTCAATCTTGTGGTGTCCTTTCCCAGTGACAGTAGGGGCAGCAAGGCACGTATAGTATTGTTGCCATCGAGGATAACAAGATGGGTTTTTTATCATATTGCATGAATTTATCCCTCTACATCATGTCATCTTGCTTAAGGCGTTACTCTGTTCTTATGAACTTAATAATCTAGATGCATGCTGGATAGCGGTCGATGTGTGGAGTAATAGTAGTAGATGCAGGCAGGAGTCGGTCTACTTGTCTTGGACATGATGCCTATATACATGATCATACCTAGATATTCTCATAACTATGCTCAATTCTGTCAATTGCTCAACAGTAATTTGTTCACCCACCGTAAAATACTTATGCTCTTGAGAGAAGCCACTAGTGAAACCTATGGCCCCCGGGTCTATCTTCATCATATTAATCTTCCAACACTTAGTTATTTTCGTTGCTTTTTATTTTGCTTTTATTTTACTTTGCATCTTTATCATAAAAATACCAAAAATATTATCCTATCATATCTATCAGATCTCACTCTCGTAAGTGACCGTGTAGGGATTGACAACCCCTTATCGCGTTGGTTGCGAGGATTTATTTGTTTTGTGTAGGTGCGAGGGACTCGCGCGTAGCCTCCTACTGGATTGATACCTTGATTCTCAAAAACTGAGGGAAATACTTACGCTACTTTGCTGCATCACCCTTTCCTCTTCAAGGGAAAACCAACGCAGTGCTCAAAAGGTAGCACAGCACCTCATGTGCTGTTACCACACTTTCTAGGATAACCTACCTTTTAATGAAGGCAGATTGGTTACTGGAAGTAAGCAAATTCATAACAACAACTAATCTATTTGTGAGTACCTTAATAAAGAGCTTAAAAATACAGTTTAGTAGGCTAATAGGTCTAAATTTATTCATGGTAGTGGCCTCTTTTTCTTTAGGAATAAGGGTGGGAATAGCAAAGTTAAGCCTATAGATATCCAAGTCCCCATTATAAAAGTATGTGAACATGGCCATGATATATTTTTTAATAGTGTCCCAGAATTGTTGAAGGAAAAGGAAAGAGAGTCCATCTGGGCCAGGGGCTCCATCAGAGTATGACCCAAATAAAGCTTCTTTCACTTCCTCTTCAGAAAAAGGCTTATGCAATTCTATGTTATCTAAGTCTTTGACTTTTTCATTTTCAGAGAAGAATTGATCACTAAGACAGAAACCTTTTCTATCTTCCTTCTGGAAGAGGTTTTTGTAGTAGGATGTGGCTATGGTAACATGTCATCTATTTCTGAAGTAGTCCCAGATGGGCCCTCCAGAGCATGAATCAATGTTTTCCTCCTTCTCTGATTAGCAACATCCATAAAATATTTAGTATTCCTGTCACCTTCTAATATATCCCTGTCCCTCGATCTCTGTCTGGACTCTGTTTCCTCTTTGAGCCAAATGGCTTGGAGCTCAAAGATGATGCATTTCATCCTATCTGAGTCTTGCTCAGAGAGGGATGCATTTTCAGAACTGACATCTAGTCTATCATATTCCTCTGTCAAGGATTGCTTAAGCTTCCTAAGCTTAGCCTCTACATTTCTACTCCAGCCTCTACTAAATTTTCTAAATCTCCTAGTCTTTTTAAAATCGTAGGTTTTTTGCTAGAGGATACCTATTTACGTAAAATTAAATTTGAATAGACTCGAGAATGGATTGACCACCTTTTTTTTGAGAATGCATTGACCACTTATTTAAGAGGAAGTCGTTCGAACTGAAAAGAAGCAATTAAATGGGCCCAAGGGATTCCTGCTTGCTTCCGACATTTGGCCCAGCATCTCGCTAGCGACAGACAGACATGCCCAAACCTGGGAGCAACTAGTTAACGAGCGCTCCTTCGGGAGCCTCACAACGATCAGAGAATTTGCGCGCTCTCAGCCATTCGCCACGTGTCGCGCTCTGGACGCTCCCTCCAGATTTTGTTTTTTTCGCATGCGTTTTCGGCCTTTTAAACGGTTTTTTCGACGTTTTGGTTTTTCCCCGGTCTTCCTTAGCGTTTCGACCAAAAAAATTTGAAACGCGAAAAAACGCGTTTACTTTTTTTCCCTTTCGTGGAAAGTCACCTTTTTCGCGAGAGGCACGGTTGTGCTTTAGCGAGAGTCACGGCCATGCCTTTCGGAAACGAAAAAAAACACGTTTTCTATTTTTTTTTCTTTCGCGAGAGTCACGGTTTTACTTCCGCGAGAGGCACGGTTGTGCTTTCGTGAGAGTCACGGTCGTGCCTCTCGGAAAGGGAAAAACAAAACGCGTTTTCTATTTTTTTTTCTTTCGCGAGAGTCACGGTTTTGCTTCCGCGAGAGCCACGGTTGTGCTTTTGCGAGAGTCACGGCCGTGCCTCTCGAAAGGGAAAAAAATACGCGTTTTTTTTCTTTCGCGAGAGTCACGGTTTTGCTTTTGCCAAAGACACGGTTGTGCTTTCGCGAGAGTCACGGGCGTGCCTCTTTCGGAAATGGAAAAAACGCGTTTTCTGTTTTTTTTTCTTTCCACGAGAGTCACGGTTTTGATTCCACGAGAGGCATGGGCGTGCCTCTTTCGGAAAGGGAAAAAACCGTGCTCCCGGTTTGGTTTTTTCATCCGGTTTTTTTGTCCGATTTTTTTCATGAAAAAAAAGTTCGTCAAAACCTATCAACATGGGATCTAGTTTTAAAGATCTCGACGCGAGGAATCCAATGGTGAAAACGGTTTGAGATTTGGACGCACGGTTTAAGAGATAAAACATTTTGAATACGGGATTGCTAAAACTCAGCTAGCTGAGATTTATTTTGGTCTCATTCACTTTGTCAGCCGTTGGATTAAAAGCGTAGTTATTCGTGCGAGATGAGCGAACCGGCTGTTCGTGTCATCGTACGAGCAGTGCAGGCCGGTGGCCCATGTAGGGAGCGCTGGAGCAGCCTTTTAAGGTGGCTTTTTTTCTTTTTATATTCAGAAGCTAAGCTTGTTTCTCTGTCCGATGCCACCAAGCATCATTGTGGCATTTGTATCCCTCTGTTTCTTGTCTTCAGCAGCGGTTGTTTCTTTTTCCTAAGAGATCCTTTTCCATTGTTTGAACGTATACAATTTTTAGTACTTTATTTTATGTAAAATAATTGTTGTAGATTTTTCAAAAAAAGTAGATTTTTTAGTATAATTATTAATAGTTGTTTTACCAGTTGCAGTTGCATGTCTACTACTAGACATGCAACTGTATGTGTTGTAATCCGATTGAAACTGGGGTCGGAAGGACGTTTGTTGGGGTAGTTGCATGTCCATCACTAGAGTTGCAATTGCAAACATTGTAGTATGACTGCAACTACAGCTGTGTTCAGGTTGTTTTTTCTCAATACAATGTTTTTTCCTTTTTATGATTTCTATTTCTTCTTTTGTATAGAAAGTGGGAAAGAGTAGTGAGATGAAAGGGCCCAACTTTTTAATCATTTCATTTTCTTTCTTTGTTTTTAAAACTTTTACTCATATATGTATATTCTGTCGTTCGCGTGTAACTGCACACACAACCAAACTATGCACAATTTGCAAGAAACATAATACACACACAACCTTTCTACTGTCCAACTAGTTTCAGTTATAGTTTCGTTGTTTGTACTTTTATTTCTTCCTTTCTATTTGGAAATATAGATTTTTTATTTTTTTTAGTTTTTTATTGTTTTAAAGGTTGTGTGTGTATGCCGGCGAAGTCTTTTTTTCAATTTTTTTGTTTATTTTGTTACAGTTGCAACCGCCCCAACCCGGGCGCAAGCGCAACTCAGAGCACCGTAGCGCAACAGCAAGACCTACCGCAACCGGGGGTCGGAGGGAGGGTGTCAGCGTCGGCGAAGTCTTTTTCAATTTTTTTATTGTATTTGAAACCGACCCAGCTCGAGTGCAACTACAACTCAAGAGTACGGTCGTGGGTTGTTTTTTAGGGGGGTGGGGGTTGATTGTAGTTGCACCCGTACCCCCCTAGTTGTGTGCTCGTACTCTTGTTGGGTCCTATTCATGGCCCCCAGTTGCAAGTTGACCATCAACTCGCAACTACGGGGATGTGTGTTGTGTGTGTGTGTGTGTGTGTCGAGGGTCCCCAACTGCATGTCGATAACCGACTTGCAACTAGGAGTGTTGTGTGTGTTTGTCTATTTGTCAAGGGGTCCCTAGTTGCATGTCAAGCATCGACTCACAACTAGGGTGCCAAGTTGCATGTCGATAGTCGACTCGCAACTGGGGTGTGTGTGTGTTATTTTTATCAAAGTGTCCCCAGTTGAATGTCAAGCATCGACTCGCAACTAGGGGTGTATGTGTGTGTATTTGTTGAGAACCCCTTGTTGCAAGTTGACCATTGACTCGCAACTAGGGGGGTACGTGTGTGCGTGTGTGTGTGTGTGTGTGTGTGTGTGTGTGTGTGTGTTTGTTTTGTCGTGGGTCCCTAGTTGCATGTCAATAATCGACTCGCAACTAGAAGTGCATGCATGTGTGTGTCTTTTTGTCAAGGGGCCCCCAGTTGCATCTCAACCACCGACTTGTAACTAGGGGGTGTGTGTGTTGAGGACCCCTAGTTGCAAGTTGCCCATCGACTCGCAACTAAGGGATGTTTGCGTGCGTGTGTGTGTGTTTTATTCGTGGCCCCTAGTTGCAAGTTGACCATCGACTCGCAACTAGGGGGTACGTGTGTGTCTGTGTGTGTGTGTGTTTTATTCGTGGACCCCAGTTGCAAGTTGACCATCAACTTGCAACTACGGGGATGTGTGTGTGTGTCAAGGGTCCCCAATTGCATGTTGATAGCCGACTTGCAACTAGGAGTGATGTGTGTGTGTCTATTTGTCAAGGGGTCCTTAGTTGCATGTTAAGCATCGACTTGCAACTAGGGTCCCAAGCTACATGTCGATAATCGACTCGCAACTGGGGGGTGTGTGTGTCTGTGTGTTATTTTTATCGAAGTGTCCGCAGTTGAATGTCAACCATCGACTCACAACTAGGGGTGTGTGTGTGTATTTGTTGAGAACCCCTAGTTGCAAGTTGACCATCGACTCGCAACTAGGGGGTACGTGTGTGTGTGTGTGTTTTATTCGTGGCCCTCAGTTGCAAGTTGACCATCAACTCGCAACTACGGGGATGTGTGTTGTGTTTGTCTGTTGAGGGTCCCCAATTGCATGTCGATAACCGACTTGCAACTAGGAGTGTTGTGTGTGTTTGTCTATTTGTCAAGGGGTCCCTAGTTGCATGTCAAGCATCGACTCGCAACTAGGGTCCCAAGTTGCATGTCGATAATCGACTCGCAACTGGGGTGTGTGTGTTATTTTTATCAAAGTGTCCCCAGTTGAATGTCAACCATCGACTTGCAACTAGGGGTGTGTTTGTGTGTATTTGTTGAGAACCCCCAGTTGCAAGTTGACCATTGACTCACAACTAGGGGGTACGTGTGTGTGTGTGTGTGTGTGTGTTTGTTTTGTCGTGGGTCCCTAGTTGCATGTCAATAATCGACTCGCAACTAGAAGTGCGTGCGTGTGTGTGTCTTTTTGTCAAGGGGCTCCTAGTTGCATCTCAACCACCGACTTGTAACTAGGGGGTGTGTGTGTTGAGGACCCCTAGTTGCAAGTTGCCCATCGACTCGCAACTAAGGGATGTGTGTGTGCATGTGTGTGTGTGTGTGTGTTTTACTCGTGGCCCCTAGTTGCAAGTTGACCATCGACTCGCAACTAGGGGGTACGTGTGTGTCTGTGTCTGTGTGCGTGTTTTATTCGTGGCCCCCAGTTGCAAGTTGACCATCAACTCGCAACTACGGGGATGTGTGTGTGTGTGTCAAGGGTCCCCAATTGCATGTTGATAACCGACTTGCAACTAGGAGTGATGTGTGTGTGTCTATTTGTCAAGGGGTCCTTAGTTGCATGTTAAGCATCGACTTGCAACTAGGGTCCCAAGTTGCATGTCGATAATCGACTCGCAACTGGGGTGTGTGTGTGTGTGTCTGTGTGTTATTTTTATCAAAGTGTCCGCAGTTGAATGTCAACCATCGACTCACAACTAGGTGTGTGTGTGTGTGTATTTGTTGAGAAACCCCAGTTGCAAGTTGTCCATCGACTCGCAATTAGGGGGTGCTCTGTGTGTGTGTGTGTGTGTGTGTGTGTGTGTTTTATTCGTGTCCCCTAGTTGCAAGTTGACCATCAACTCACAACTAGGGGTCTTGTGTGTGTGTGTGTGTGTCTTTTGTTGTGGCCCCCGGTTGCAACCCGCTCATCAAGTCGCAACTAAGGATGTGTGTGTGTGTGTGTGTGTTTGTAGAGGGTGTGTGTTTTGTTGTGGCCCCCAGTTGCACCCCGCTCATCGACTCGCAACTAAGGATGTGTGTGTGTGTGTGTGTGTTTGTAGAGGGTCACTAGTTGCATCTTGATAACCGACTCACAACTAGAGGTGTGTGTGTGTGTCTTTTTGTCAAGGGTCCTCAGTTGCATGTTGACCATCAAACTCGCAACTAGCAGGTGTGTGTTTGTTGAGAACCCCCAGTTGCAAGTTGACCATCAACTCGCAACTAGGGGGTATGTGTGCGTGCTTGTGTGTGTGTGTGTGTGTTTTGTGTGTGTGCGTGTCTTTTTCTCAAGGGGTTCCCAGTTGCATGTCAATCATCGACTCACAACTAGGGTGTGTGTGTGTTTGTTGAGGAACCTCAGTCGCAAGTTGACCATCAATTCACAACTAGGGGATGTGTGTGTGGGTTGAGGGTCCCCAATTGCTTGTCGATAACCGACTTGCACTAGAGGTGTGTGTGTGTGTCTTTTTCTCAAGGGGTCCCTAGTTGCATGTCAAGCATCGACTCGCAACTAGGGGTGTGTGTGTTTGTTGAGGACCCCCAGTTGCGAGTCGATGGGAAACTTGCAACTAGGGGGGTGTGTGTTTTTTTTTTTGGTTGAGGGTCTTCAGTTGTAAGTTTCCCATCGACTCGCAACTAGGGGGGGGGGTGTTTGTTGACAAGAGTTGACAAAACCCGGGCACATGCAACTGGGACCTCTTGAAAAAACGCCCGTACTCATCATACTCAGCCGTACAACTGCAACTCATCATACTCAGGCGCAACTGCAAGAGGTATGAAGCGCCCGCAACTTAATTGGGAGAGGGTTGTCGGTGGTTATCGACGGTTTTTATCTTAGCATCACATAGGTGTGGTTTCTATCATTTCCCTTGACAGTGGGTGCATACAAGCACTTTTTATTTTGGCCCTTTTTTGTGTTTTATTTCTCGGAACACACAAACTATCTTTTGGTATTTCCCGCATGAAAACACATAATGTTTTTGAATATATATATATATATATATATATATATATATATATATATATATATATATGATCCTAGTTTCACACCGTTGAACGCTTATAGTTGTATCATCGTCGATCATACACAATAATTTATTTTGATATAGTCGCCCAGCAAACATTGCCTGTGCAACTAACATTTCTTCTTATATCATTTTTTTTACATTTGTTTCTTTTAAATTTCTTTACTATATATTTTTTAATTTTTTTCCTTGAGTGAAAAATCAACTATATTATGAAGGTGTTTTTTCATTTGTATATCGTGTCGGGTTTTTGTTGGAGACAATATTTCCTAGAGGAAAATGAAGTTTTTTGGTGTGTCGTTGTGGTGTCTTTACACATGTCGGTCTCGGTGCCAGTTGGTGGTGGTCGTTTGAGCCTCTTGAGATGTCCTATCCACGCTAAAACCATGGAATTGCTGCTATAACACACACATGGATCGGCCCATGAGCTCTCACTCGCTTAGTCAGAGGGAGGGTGTCGCAACTGCAACTGTCACAACACTCACGCAATTGGTGCAATCAAATTGGTTTTGCTCAAACATTCAGATTGTTACATGGCTCGCTAGTACCAAGCACGAATATAACCCTAGTTATATTCGCAATGATTTTTGTGCAAATACTTGGTGCACTTTTTTGATATGTGACATTTAAAAAAAATACATGATGAACATGTTTCATGCGATAAACATTCTTACGTACATACATATTTTTTTATTTTTTCACAGATTTTTTTTCTTTTCGAGCTGTTTAACATTTTCTTTTTTAGGCAATTCATTTGAAAAAATTTAATAATGTTGGCATAAAACAAGGCAGGGCCCAGGCAAAGGCTCCTCCGAGCTATTGTTTTGGAGCAAAAAAAACTAAAAACAACAACAGAAAAACGCTCCCTAAATAAGGGTAAGGGCCCAGCTGCTTCATGCTTCTATTCATCAACAACAAACAACGGACAACTTTCGTTATTGTACACTGGCCCATAAAAACACAACAAACAACGAACGGCCCAGGAAGAAGTAGCGACAATATAGAACGACCAAACCTTTTGTACACAGATGGATGACGTCATGTGAATGAGACCAATTTATATTTCATCAGATGAGTTCTAGGCACTCCTTTTTGAATAAACGAATCTATGAAAAAAGGGAAAACTCCAGGTTACGACAAGTGGCGCGCTGAATGTGCATCATTTGTCGTGACCTGGGAAGATGGAGTGTTCTTTGCAACGAGTACTAGCCCCTCCTAAAACAGCGCCGCCACCTCCATCCGCTCCCCTTCCACCGGCGGCCATGGACGACCCCCAAGTGCTCATCGGCGTCTACAGGAGCGTCTCCATGAGCGAAATGTGCGATAGCATGAAGCACAAGGGCGACGACCCTGAGACGCTGGATCTCGGCACAAACATGCCGCTTCTCGTGTACGGCTACCTCCCTCCCCCGCCCGTGTCCCCCGCCGCAACCCTCCCGCTTCCCGCCGCCGTGTGGGTCCACGACGGCGTCGACCGCATCAGCCGCCTCCCCGACGTCGTCCTCGTCAACATCCTCTCCCGCCTCCCCACCAAGGACGCCGCGCGCACCGCCGCCCTCGCCTCGCGCTGGCGCCCCCTCTGGCGCATGGCGCCCCTCTCCCTTGTCGACAGCCACCTGCTTCCGGACGGCGGCGCGTCCGGGCCGTTCACCATCCGCGACCCCTCTCCCCGCGCCGTCACCGCCGCGGTGTCCCGCATCCTCGCGGCGCACCCGGGGCCTTTCCGCTGCGTTCACCTCACCCGGACCATAATGCAGGAGCACCGGGCAGAGATGGCGCGCTTGCTCGACATCCTCGTCACCAAGGGGGTCCAAGAACTCGTCTTTGTCAACCGCCTTTGGCCGATTGACCTGCGCCTCCCCGCCTCGCTCTTCAGCTGTGCCTCCCTCACCCGCCTCTATCTCGGCATCTGGAGGCTCCCGGATAGCACCGCCGTGCCGCGCCGCGCCAGATTCCCCAACCTCCGGGAGCTTGGCCTCTGCATGAATGTCATGGAGGACTGTGATCTGGCCTTCATGCTCGAAAGAAGCCCCGTCCTGGAGATCCTGGTTATCATGGGGAGCCAGAGCCAAGTGCGCCTCCGCCTCATCAGCCAAAGCCTGCGTTGCGTCCAGCTCGGCCACGCCTACTTGGAGGACATCGACGTGGTGGATGCCCCCAGCTTGGAGAGGCTCTTCTTGTGGGATACAATTCTCACTGGCGAGCTCACTCCCCCCAGGATGAGCTCCACCAGGAACCACTCTTCCAGGCTCAAAATTGGCCGTGCACCCAACTTGCGTGTGCTAGGATACCTTCACCATTGTGGTATGCAGCTCACAGTTGATCCTAATTTCATTTTGCATTTTCTGTGCCTATGTCAATTGATAATGCCAATAAGTTTTTCTGTCCTTGGGTGCATTGCAGGCTGGTATCAAGGAGAGCATTGTCCCTAGCGTCCAAATTTTGGCCATAGAGGTGCAATTTGGTATCCGCGATGCTGTCAAGAAAGTGCCTGGCTTTCTTAGATGCTTCTCAGATACTAGTGGGTGGCTATGTTATACTCAGTATCTAGCATGGTCATAATTGATTATTTATCTAGCATAGTCAGAACTGTGAAATATATTTGTTTTATGATGGATGGCTTGCTGCTGCTGCATGATATGTACCCATAGATTATATATCTAACATCAAACTATGTATGCACTGACCGATTTCATCTGCAGTCCTCCACCATATCTGAAGAGCCCACTGGGAAGGTCAATCTGAAGTTCTGGCAGGAGGGTGGTCCCATCAAATGCGTCCTGCAGAGCCTGAAGAAGGTGTTTTTCAACGAATTCCAAGGGTCGAAAAGCGAGGTTGCTTTCCTCAAGTTCATCGCGGAGAGAGGGCGGGTGCTAGAGCGGATGGCTGTTGTGGTGGACCGTGAATGTTTCTCTTTGGGGGGTAATGTGAATGCCAAACTGAAGCCTCTGATCAGTGCAAAATGGAACAACAAAGCTTGCAAACTAGAGCTCTTCAAGAGCCCACACGATGACGTGGGAGGTCCAGCTTACTCCATCGAGAAAGCTTGTGATTTCGACTTTGCTGACCCTTTCGACCTCAACTACCACTACAAACCAGAAAGGATGTCTGTAAGTTAATTAGTACTCCATAGCTCTTTTACAAGAAGACTGCTGGTACCTAGCTAGACTTTGTGTTGTTGGACCTGGCAGCAGCTAGAAATACCTATTTGGCGAGCTGTCGAATGCTTGTTTGTGCCAAGTAAAGTTCTACTCGTATGTGGGATGCTATGTACTCCCTCCGTGCCAAAATAGATGACCCAACTTTATACTAACTTTAAATATAAAGTTAGTACAAAGTTGGGTCATCTATTTTGGAACGGAGGGAGTAGTATTGTGATGACTGACGCGCAACTGGTATGTTATTTGGTTTGTCCAACTGCTGCAACTTGACTATGTTTTGCAGTTGTTACTCTTAGCATGAATTATTTTGCTATGCTATGTTGGTCTCAACTCGAAAGAGCTTGTGCGATTTAGGAGAAGCTCATCGACCCTGCACAGGTGAAGATGAGCAGTTCATTCATAGATTCTGTTGCCAAAAGGATAGTAGTAATAGTTTCTACTAGCTTTGATTCTGTTACCAAAAGGGTGATAGTTTATCATATCATTACTAGTAGTGCTGCAAATAAACCTGGTGGTTAATTAATTACTCTAATAAAGTTATGGTAGCTGATGTAGTACAGTAGTTGTAACTAATCAGTACTGTACTTAACTGATGTTGTCGCACCTGAGCTCGTTGTCCGTCCTCCCTGGCCGACACCTCCCGCGCTTACTGAAGAAGAAGCGCACCTCTGGAGAGATTCAGTTATCCAACCAACGGTCGGCACTCGCTCGGCTCGGCTCAACGGCCAGGATGGATACTTGCCGTTTTGCCTTGTTCACTGTTAACAAGCCGTTACTACTGTTCATTATACTTGACAGTCATCATGCTTGCCCCTGGTTTGATATAGCTGACAGTTTATAGCTAGCAGTCGTTTTGATCACTCTGCTGTGTCGGCATCAACCCTAGTCGACACCAAGTGATCTATAGACTCTAGCGTGAGAAAAGAGTTTGAAGCCCTGAGTCTGAATGCGTTCTTGTTAGTTGGCTGATCTATTCTTGTTTGTTGTTAGTTGGCTGTGCTGTTTGAAGCCCTGAATTTTTTTAAAGTCTGAAAAGAGTTTGTGACCAATCCAATATGAAACTGACGTTCAGGGTAGCATTGCAAGATTAAAAACATCACAAACAGCCCCACCACGCCTCAGCGACACTTGTATGAATTGTCTACAACAGTTGTGCAATCAGTATGAATTCTGTTGAAAATGTCTAATTGTCTATGAAGTTCATTGAAAACAAGATTAGATGTTTCTAGAACCCATCCAAACATGGTTGAACTTATTTCTAAGACCTGTAAAAACTGACAGGAATTTGTATAAACATGTTTGAAATCCTTAGATATTTTGTGTATTCGTGACAATTGATGTGAATGCACAACAGCTGTGAAAATCAGTATGAATTCTGTCGAAATATTTCTGAAATTCGTTGAAAGCAGGATTAGATGTTTCTGGAACCAATCGAAACATGGTTCAACTTGTGAGACTTTTAAAAATGACTGAAATTTGTGTGCATTCATGCCTGTGAATTTATGAACGTGTTTTTCTTGCTGAAAACAATGAGATTTCATTGAAATGTTTGCTATGAAATCAGTGAAAGCTTATATGATTAATCTTTGAAATAGAGTATGAAGTTCAAACCAAACATTAAAACTATGTTATCTACTAGTAATTCTTCGTGATGTCCCCGCCGCCGCCGCCGGAGGAGGTCGTCCCATGGCGACCGGCGGCGGCGGGGCGCTCCTGCCTATTTCTTTTTCATTAGCCTGGGCACTCTTCACTGATCCAATCGTCTCGGATCTGATCTAGGCTTGCTCTTCAGCCGACGGCCGGATCAAGTCTGCGTGCACAATCATACCCAGTGCATGTATGCATGTACATGGGGCAGGATGCATTAGACCTGCATGCAAATCATTGGTGGCTTGCTGCTCTAGATGTGCATCCAACTCCGACGTTGTAACGCTCCAAGTCCGATGTGCCAGGTGTCTTCCAATTATTCGCCGGCATTGCCATGTCATTTGCTTGCGTGTTGCATTTTGCCATGTCATCATGTGCATTTCATCTATATGTTTTTCAAAACTTGCATCCGGTCTTTTTCTCCGTTGTCCGTTTCGGAATCCGACACTCTCACATGCATCCGTTGCACCTCTCAGATCTCGTTTCGTGAGCAGGAGAAAAATGTTCTCGGAATGGGCCGAGATTTTTCGAGTGGCCTTGGTATATCACCGGTAGACCGCCTATCAAATTTCGTTCCATTTGGAGGTCGTTTGATGCCCCAACGGTTAAGCGTGTAACCGCTGAAACCCCTCTCTCTTTGCAGCCCAGCACCCCTCCATAACAGCCCACTAGCCCATCTAAACCCCCTCCATGCTCTCCGTCGTTGGATCATGATCGTGTGGGCGAAAACCGCTCTGGAAAACTCCTCTCCTAGCTCCCTCTACCTATAAAAAGGCCTCCCCCATCCAAATCTCGGGCAAACCCTAGACCTTCCCCTTCCTCCGCGCACCGGACACGTCCGCCCGGCGCCGGACGTGTCCGCCGCCGTCCCCTCAGCGAATCGCAGCTCACCACGTCACCCCGCCGCCGTCCCACCACCACGCGGCCTGCTAGGCCCATCGCGGGCCCGCCCGGCCCGACTACACGCCGCCGCTCGCCCGTGAGCTCCCCGCGCCGCCCGTAGCCGCCCGCCGCCACCGCGCACCGCCGCATCGCCGCCTCCGCGCGCCGCCACCATCGCACCGCGTCGCCGCCCCGCCTCGGCTCCGCCGCTCGCCGCCGGCTGCGTCGCACCACCCCGCTGCTTCGCCGCCGCCGCCCATGCCGTCGCCGGCCGCCGCCTCGTCGTCATCTCCGACGAGATCCGGCCGGATCGGGACCAGATCCACCGGTCCCCAATCCAAATGCCTCCGCCCATCCCTGCACCACTCCGTCCCGGAACCTCTCCGTCCCGTTTCTGCGAGGTTGTTTTTTTCGTCCAAGTCCCTGAGATTCCATCATATGTGTGCATTTTCATTGCATCATAACTTTGTGTGTACTGCTCCGATTTGCTCATATGATATATCAAATTGTTCATCTCTGAATGCTCTACATGTTAGTGTCATTTGCATGCATGTTACTTTCCATCTTGATGCCATAATCGTCGTTGCAAGAGTGCTAAATGATGTTATCTGTTGGTAGTTGTCAGAACTTGTTGATTTGTCTTTTTCATAGCTTTTTGTGTTTTTATCTTTTGAGGATCATGCCTACATGTTTTAGGAGCATATTTATGCCATATTTACAGTGGTACAATCCATGTATTTTTATGTTCCCTATGGTGACTAGCACAAGCATGCAAAGTAGGGAACATGCTGTTGCTGATTTCTGTGAGATGAATTCTGCCAAGTCTGTGAACCTGTTATCATTTGCACATTTCCCATGATGTTTTGAGCATGTTCTGTTGGTTTCTAGTAGTAGCTCAGTGTTCATGTTTTGTACTACTCTACATATACATGCTTTACATGCCCTTTGATGCCTCATATATGTCATGTAGCATATGTTTTCATTGCCTTGAACATACCTAAATGATGTTCCAGTTTTCTGTTAACTTCATGATGCCATGTTGTGTGCTTGTTATTAATTAGTCTATGCCTGTTTTGGAGATGCTCCAGTTACATGAATTGAAGTATGCTATGTGTACTTTGTTCACATGCCAATTTTGATAATTTTGGACTTAATATGACCTATGTTCCAAGCTTGCAAACATGCTATGATGATGTTGCTATTATACACTTGCTGAAACTGTTACAACATTCAAACTTGTCTTGATGGTTCCCACTAGTCCATGAGCCATATGTGTATGATGCCTTGATGTTATTTGCTCTTTGTTATGTGTACTTTGATGCCATGCCCTTGGTTGTCATATAACTTGTTGTAGTTTCTCTCTTTCTTGCTCTCAAGTTGTCTTCATGCCAAATCTGTCAACCTGTTAACAGTATGTTCCATTTTGCTAGAATCATAGTAATTACTCCGTGCATCATATGAACTTGTGACCTTGGACTAAATTGAAGTATATCAGGTTTACTACATGCCCATGTCTTTTGCATAATTATTAAAGTTGCTATGCTTGCTGTTATGTGCCTCCAAAATCAGCATCATAATGTTATTGTTTTGCATTCCATCTGTTTTTAACTTGCGATCTTGTCTTGATGAATGCCATTAATCTAGGGGTTATATAGAGATGCTTAGTAATCATGTTTTTCCATGTTTAACCTATACTTTAATGACATGCTTTTGTTTGCCATGATCTTTCACTTTAGCCTCATTGTTTCATGCCTCCAACATGTCAACATGTTATTTCTGCTCACATGTATGCCCATTTTTTCACACAGTCATAATCTGTGTTATTAAGTTGCCTTTTTCTTTGCTCTTGTTGGTTTAATCTTGACGCCTATAAACCTTAATGATATTTGAAGTATGTAATCTGTACTTTGAGTGCATATCAAGTTTGTGGCCATATGTTTCCTGTAGCATGTTGTTTGCTTGATTGCAAAGTGCTTAGTTGCTGTTTTGGGCAGATTGTGTTTGAAACTTGCATAGAGTGTATGTGTTGAACCGTGGCTCCATTTGGAGCATGCTCTACATGAAACTTGCTTCGTTTTGCATGTAGTTTCATGTTACCTTGTTGCATCCTTGTTTTGGAGTGTTTGTGATGTTATTTTGCTTGCATTTGCATCAATGCCATGTTTAACTTGTTTTGCTCATATCTTCTAGTCCGTAGCTCCGAATTAAACAAAATTTATATGTAACTTGACTAGAAAGTCGCGTAGACCATCTTGGTGCACTTTAACTTGTTGTTTAACAATTTTAACTTAATGTTTTGTTTAGTTCTGGATCAATTTCGAAATTTGCATATGAGGACTTACCGGAATTGTTATATGTTGTTTCCGGCCTCATTTAAACTTGCTTTGATATGTTGTTCTTGTATGCATCATCTCTTGCCATGAGTAGCTTCATGTAGCCTTGTCATGCATCATACTTGGTTGAGCATCATGTCATGTTTATGTGTTGTGTGTTTACCATGTTGTTTGATTCTTTCCGGTTGTGCTCCTTCTCGATAGTTCCTGGTTCGTTGCGATTGTGAGGATTCGTTCGACTACATGGGATCGTCTTCTTCATGGATTCGCTCTTCTTCCTTGCGAGATTTCAGGCAAGATGACCGTCACCTTGGATCTCACTACTATCTTTGCTATGCTAGTTGTCTCGATGCTATCGCTATGTCGCGCTACCTACCACTTGTTTATCAAGCCTCCCAAATTGCCATGATAGCCTCTAACCTTTTCACTCTTCTTAGCAAACCGTTGTTTGGCTATGTTACCACTTTGCTCAGCCCCCTCTTATAGCGTTGCTAGTTGCAGGTGCAGTTGCAGGTTGTTCCATGTTGGGACATGGATATCATGGATATCATGGGATATCACAATATCTCTTATATAATTAATGCACATATATACTTGGTAAAGGGTGGAAGGCTCGGCCTTTTGCCTGGTGTTTTGTTCCACTCTTGTCGCCTTAGTTTCTGTCATACCGGTGTTATGTTCCTTGATTTTGCGTCCCTAACACGATGAGGGTTTATGGCCCCTCTTTGACAGTTCGCTTTGAATAAAACTCTTCCAGCAAGGCCCAACATTGGTTTTACCATTTGCCTAATAACAACTAAAACTTGCATCGGGACTTTCCGGACCCCAAGGACTTAATTAACAACCCGAGCCAGTGCTCCTCATGAGTGCTGGTCCAAAACAGAGTCGTGTGCGGCTTCCCCCGGGGCAACTCGGGTCTCAGTTGCTGTACGCTTTGCTCATCCGGTCGTGGCCTGAGACGAGATACGCGTGACTACTATTAGGGTGTCGGCACGCCGGGAGGTCTTGCTGGAGTTGTTTTACCATTATCGAAATGTCTTGTGCACCGGGATTCCGAGTCTGATCGGAGGGTCCCGCGATGGAGGATTGTCTCCGCGGATCGTGAGCTTGTCAAGGGCTAATTTGGGACACCCCTGCAGGGTTTAAACTTTCGAGAGCCGTGCGCACGGTTATGTGGCAGATGGGAATTTGTTAATATCCGGTTGTAGTGAACTTGAAGTAAACTCAATTAAAATACACCAACCGCGTGCGTAACCGTGATTGCCTATTTTCGGGGAAGTTCAAGAGGAGAACACGGTTGTGTTATGTTTGAACGTAAGTAGTTCAGGATCACTTATTGATCATTACTAGTTTGCGGCCGTTGCGTAGTTTCTCATCTTATTCTGGTATTCGTAAGTTAGCCACCATACAATGCTTAGTGCTGCTGCAACCTCACCACTTATCCTTTCCATACCCATTAAGCGTTGCTAGTCTTGATACCCATGGTAATGGGATTGCTGAGTCCTCGTGGCTCACAGATTACTACAACAACAGTTGCAGGTACAGGTAATGCGATGATCATGACGTGAGAGCGATGTTTACTTGTCTTGGAGTTCTTCTTCTTCTTCGTCGATCTTGGTTTAGGTTCTTGGTCGGCAGCCAGGGCTAGCAGGGTGGATGTCGTTCGAGCTTCTGTTTGTGTTTCATCCGTAGTCGGATGTTGTTCTCATGTATGATGTTTGATGTATTCATGTGGCATTTGTATGCCTTTTGTATGTATCCCCAACTGTTATGTAATGGTACAATGTAATGATATCCACCTTGCAAAAGCGTCTCCAATATGCGCTTCTATCCTTGGTGGGACCTTCGAGTTCCTTTAGGATAGAGTCGCATATTGGGCGTGACAGACGTCCAGATCGGAAGGCCGGCGACCTGCCAAATCGGAAAGCCACGACGCAGTAATGCAGCGGCCAGGTCGTGAGGACAATGACACAGGACGACGGTGGCCGGATCGTGAGGCCGACGACACAAGATGGTGGCGGTCAGATCATCAGAGCACCGATAGCTGCTCGTGGACGCGGGTCTGGTCCACGCGACGCCATGTTGCGGCCGGACCGAGTTCATGGGTTCTGTGGAGTCCGTGGTGTCGCCGGCAATCTGCCGTCGCAGCACATGGACCGCCGGGTGATGAGCCACTCGCGGACGTACGTCTGGTCCACGCGATGCCATGTTGCAACCGGACCGAGTTCATGGGTTCTGTGGAGTCTGTGGTGTCACCGGCAAGCTGCCGTCGCAGCACATGGACCGCCGAGTGATGAGCCACTCGTGGAAGTACGTCTGGTCCACGCGACGCAGAGTTGCGACCGGAGTGAATTCGTGGGTGCCAGAGGTGTCCGTGTAGTTGCCGCCAATCAGCTGCCGCAACACATGGACCGTCGGGCGCCAAGAGTGGTCGTCCCCAACAACAAGCTCAGGAGGACATTAAATGGCAGGTTTGCTTTGCAGGGTTGGTGCGGCTAAGCTCCTTGACCGGATCTCCGCACCAGCAATCGGCCTAATTTTCTGTCGCTATCCTCGGTCACTCTTGTGGACCTATCACACTCCGATTTGTCTGCACCATGAGGTACGCCAAGGCATATTTACCGGCAATCACCGTGGTGCTAACAATGATGGGGAATCTCAAGATGGTTTTGCCGGATCAAATGACTAGTGGATCTCGATGGCTCATGTGGAGTTCGAGATTTCAAGTGACGACGGAGGCGAGTTTGGTTGTGGTGAAGATTGTGGACCAGATGATGTTTTGCAGGAGTACTTCGCTGATCCGTTTGACGTTTTTCTTTTCTTTTTTCTTTTGGCTGTGTGCATCTGGTCAAAAAAATCTTTTTCAGTATTGTACAAGAGTCAGGGTTGTTGGCGAACGTAGTAATTTCAAAAAAATTCCTACGCACACACAAGATCACGGTGATGCATAGCAACGAGAGGGGAGAGTGTCGTCCACGTACCCTCGTAGACCGTAAGCTGAAGCGTTATGACAACGCGGTTGATGTAGTCGTACATCTTCACGATCCGACCGATCCAAGTACCGAACACACGGCACCTCCGAGTTCAGCACACGTTCAGCTCGGTGACGTCCCATGAACTCACGATCCAGCGGAGCTTCGAGGGAGAGTTTTGTCAGCACGACGGCGTGATGACGGTGATGATGATGCTACCGACGCAGGGCTTCACCTAAGCACCGCTACGATATGACCGAGGTGGATTATGGTGGAGGGGGCACCGCACACGGCTAAAAGATCAATGATCAACTTGTGTGTTTATGGGGTGCCCCCTGGCCACGTATATAAAGGAGTGGAGGAGGGGGAGGGCCGACCCTCTATGGCGCGCCCTAGAGGAGTCCTACTCCCACCGGGAGTAGGATCCCCCCCCTTCCCTAGTTGGACTAGGAGAGAAGGAAGGGGGAGAGAGGGAGGATGGAAAGGGGGGCGCCCCCCCTCCTAGTCCAATTAGGACTAGAGGGAGAGGGGGCGCGCGGCCTGCCCTGGTCTCCTCTCTCTCTCCACTATGGCCCATTAAGGCCCATACACTTACCGAGGGGTTCCGGTAACCTCCCGGTACTCCGGTAAAATCCCGATTTCACCCGAAACTATTCCGATGTCCAAATATAGGCTTCCAATATATCGATCTTTATGTCTCGACCATTTCGAGACTCCTCGTCATGTCCGTGATCATATCCGGGACTCTGAACTACCTTCAGTACATCAAAACACATAAACTCATAATACTGATCGTCACCGAACGTTAAGCGTGCGGACCCTACGGGTTCGAGAACTATGTAGACATGACCGATACACGTCTTCGGTCAATAACCAATAGCGGAACCTGGATGCTCATATTGGCTCCTACATATTCTACGAAGATCTTTATCGGTCAAACCGCATAACAACATACATTGTTCCCTTTGTCATCGGTATGTTACTTGCCCGAGATTCGATCGTCGGTATCTCAATACCTAGTTCAATCTCGTTACCGGCAAGTCTCTTTACTCATTCCGTAATGCATCATCCCGCAACTAACTCATTAGTTACATTGCTTGCAAGGCTTATAGTGATGTGCATTACCGAGAGGGCCCAGAGATACCTCTCCGACAATCGGAGTGACAAATCCTAATCTTGATCTTTGCCAACTAACAAGTACCATCGGAGACACCTGTAGAGCACCTTTATAATCACCCAGTTACATTGTGACGTTTGGTAGCACACAAAGTGTTCCTCCGGTATTCGGGAGTTGCATAATCTCATAGTCATAGGAACATGTATAAGTCATGAAGAAAGCAATAGCAACATACTAAACGATCAAGTGCTAAGCTAACGGAATGGGTCAAGTCAATCACATCATTCTCTAATAATGTGATCCCGTTAATCGAATGACAACTCATGTCTATGGCTAGGAAACTTAACCATCTTTGATTCAACAAGCTAGTCAAGTAGAGGCATACTAGTGACACTCTGTTTGTCTATGTATTCACACATGTACTAAGTTTCCGGTTAATACAATTCTAGCATGAATAATAAACATTTATCATGATATAAGGAAATGTAAATAACAACTTTATTATTGCCTCTAGGGCATATTTCCTTCAGTCTCCCACTTGCACTAGAGTCAATAATCTAGTTCACATCGCCATGTGATTTAACACCAATAGTTCACATCACCATGTGATTAATATCCATAATTCACATCGCCATGTGGCCAACACTCAAAGGGTTTACTAGAGCCAGTAATCTAGTTCACATCGCCATGTGATTAACACCCAAAGAGTACTAAGGTGTGATCATGTTTTGCTTGTGAGAGAAGTTTAGTCAACGGGTCTGCCATATTCAGATCCGTATGTATTTTGCAAATTTCTATGTCAACAATGCTCTGCACGGAGCTACTCTAGCTAATTGCTCCCACTTTCAATATGTATCCAGATTGAGACTTAGAGTCATCTAGATCAGTGTCAAAACTTGCATCGACGTAACCCTTTACGACGAACCTTTTGTCACCTTCATAATCGAGAAACATATCCTTATTCCACTAAGGATAATTTTGACCGCTGTCCAGTGATCTACTCCTAGATCACTATTGTACTCCCTTGCCAAACTCAGTGTAGGGTATACAATAGATCTGGTACACAACATGGCATACTTTATAGAACCTATGGCTGAGGCATAGGGCATGACTTTCATTCTCTTTCTATCTTCTGCTGTGGACGAGTTTTGAGTCTTACTCAATTTCACACCTTGCAACACAGGCAAGAACTCTTTCTTGAACTACTTCAAAATCTTGTCAAGGTATGTACTCATTGAAAAACTTATCAAGCGTCTTGATCTATCTCTATAGATCTTGATGCTCAATATGTAAGCAGCTTCACCGAGGTCTTTCTTTGAAAAACTCCTTTCAAATACTCCATTATGCTTTTCCAGAAAATTCTACATTATTACCGATCAACAATATGTCATTTACATATACTTATCAGATATGATGTAGTGCTCCCACTCACTTTCTTGTAAATACAGGCTTCACCGTAAGTCTGTATAAAACTATATGCTTTGATCAACTCATCAAAGCGTATATTCCAATTCCGAGATGCTTGCACCAGTCTATAGATGGATCGCTGGAGCTTGCACATTTTGTTAGCACCTTTAGGATTGACAAAACCTTCTGGTTGCATCATATACAACTCTTCTTTAAGAATCCATTAAGGAATGTAGTTTTGACATCCATTTTCCAGATTTCATAAAATGTGGCAATTTGCTAACATGATTCGGACAGACTTAAGCATCGCTACGAGTGAGAAAATCTCATCGTAGTCAACACCTTGAACTTTGTCAAAAACCTTTTTCGACAAGTCTAGCTTTGTAGATAGTAGCACTACTATCAGCGCCCGTCTTCCTCTTGAAGATCCATTTATTTTCTATGGCTTGCCGGTCATCGGGCAAGTCAACCAAAGTCCACACTTTGTTCTCATACATGGATCCCATCTCAGATTTCATGGCCTCAAGCCATTTCGCGGAATCTGGGCTCATCATCGCTTCCTCATAGCTCGTAGGTTCGTCATGGTCAAGTAACATGACCTCCAGAACAGGATTACCGTACCACTCTGGTGCGGATCTCACTCTGGTTGACCTACGAGGTTCGGTAGTAACTTGATCTGAAGTTACATGATCATCATCATTAGCTTCCTCACTAATTGGTGTAGGAGTCACAGGAACAGATTTCTGTGATGAACTACTTTCCAATAAGGGAGTAGGTATAGTTACCTCATCAAGTTCTACTTTCCTCCCACTCACTTCTTTCGAGAGAAACTCCTTCTCTAGAAAGGATCCATTCTTAACAACGAATGTCTTGCCTTCGGATCTGTGATAGAAGGTGTACACAACTGTCTCCTTTGGGAATCCTATGAAGACACATTTCTCCGATTTGGGTTTCAGCTTCTCAGGATGAAACTTTTTCACATAAGCATCGCAACCCCAAACTTTAAGAAACGACAACTTTGGTTTCTTGCCAAACCACGGTTCATATGGTGTCGTCTCAACGGATTTAGATGGTGCCCTATTTAACGTGAATGCAGCTATCTCTAATGCATAACCCCAAAACGATAGTGGTAAATCGGTAAGAGACATCATAGATTGCACCATATCTAATAAAGTACGGTTACGATGTTCGGACACACCATTACGTTGTGGTGTACCAGGTGGCGTGAGTTGCGAAACTATTCCGTATTGTTTCAAATAAAGACCAAACTCATAACTCAGATATTCTCCTCCACGATCAGATCGTAGAAACTTTATTGTCTTGTTACGATGATTTTCCACTTCACTCTGAAATTATTTGAACTTTTCAAATGTTTTAGATTTATGTTTCATCAAGTAGATATACCCATATCTGCTCAACTCATCTGTGAAGGTCAGAAAATAACGATACCTGCCGCGAGCCTCAACACTCATCGGACTGCATACATCAGTATGTATTATTTCCAACAAGTCTGTTGCTCGCTCCATTGTTCTAGAGAACGGAGTCTTAGTCATCTTGCCCATGAGGCATGGTTCGCAAGCATCAACTGATTCATAATCAAGTGATTCCAAAAGCCCATCAGCATGGATTTTCTTCATGCGCTTTACACCAATATGACCTAAACGGCAGTGCCACAAATAAGTTGCACTATCATTATTAACTTTGCATCTTTTGGCTTCAATATTATGAATATGTGTATCTGTACGATCGAGATTCAATAAACCATTCACCTTGGGTGTATGACCATTGAAGGTTTTATTCATGTAAACAGAACAACAATTATTCTCTGACTTTTAAAAGAATAACTGTATTGCAATAAACATGATCAAATCATATTCATGCTTAACGCAAACACCAAATAACATTTATTTAGGTTCAACACTAATCCCAAAAGTATAAGGAGTGTGCGATGATGATCATATCAATCTTGGTGAGGGAGTCCTGGATTAGGGGGTCCTCGGACAGCCGGACTACATACTTTAGCCGGACTGTTGGACTATGAAGATACAAGATTGAAGACTTCGTCCCATGTCCGGATGGGACTCTCCTTGGCGTGGAAGGCAAGCTTGGCAATACGGATATGTAGATCTCCTCCCTTGTAACCGACTCTTTGTAACCCTAGCCCCCTCCGGTGTCTATATAAACCGGAGGGTTTAGTCCGTAGGACAACAACAATCATACCATAGGCTAGCTTCTAGGGTTTAGCCTCTACGATCTCGTGGTAGATCAACTCTTGTAATACTCATATCTTCAAGATCAATCAAGCAGGAAGTAGGGTATTACCTCCATCGAGAGGGCCCGAACCTGGGTAAACATCGTGTCCCCCGCCTCCTGTTACCATCCGCCTTAGACGCACAGTTCGGGACCACCTACCCGAGATTCGCCGGTTTTGACACCGACATTGGTGCTTTCATTGAGAGTTCCACTGTGCCATCACCGTAAGGCTAGATGGCTCCTTCGATCATTGGCAACGATGCGATCCAGGGTGAGGTTTTCCTCCCCGGACAAATCTTCGTATTCGGCGGCTTCGTACTGCGGGCCAACTCGCTTGGCCATCTGGAGCAGATCGAGAGCTACGCCCCTGGCCATCAGGTCAGGTTTGGAAACTTGAACTATACTGCCGACATCCGCGGAGACTTGATCTTTGATGGATTCGAGCCCATGTCAGGTGCGCCGCACAATCACGACGAGCATGATTTAGCTCTGCCGTCGGACAGTGTTCGGGAGATCACACCTGCAACTACTCCGGCCCTCAATCCGGAACATATTGCGCCATCTGAGGACGGGTGGATGGACCCCGCCACGGAGGCCGCACACTCAGCAGCGATAGAGCCGAATACTGACTTCACCTCCTCCGAGACCCGTGTTGCCGGACCATTGGCTTCGTCCCCCCATGGGCTCCGAGCCGCCTGCGTCCGTGCCTATCGAATCCGATTGGGCACCGATCATGGAGTTTACCTCCGCGGATATCTTTCAGCACTCGCCCTTTGGCGACGTGCTAAACTCGTTGAGGTCACTCTCCCTGTCAGGAGACCCTTGGCCGAACTATGTCCGTCTAGAATGGGATGCGGACGACTTTCGCTCCCCACCCACCACCCACTTAGTAGCCACTATCGACGATTTAACCGACATGCTTGACTTCGGCTCTGAAGACATCGACGGTATGGATGACGATGCAGGAGACGAACAAGAACCACCGCCCACATGGCGCCGGACTGCCACCTCATCGTATGACATATACATGGTGGACACCCCCAAAGAAGGGGATGGCGATAAGACAACGGAGGATAATCCCTCCAAGAAGCAATCCAAGCACCGCGTCAGCGGCGCCGCTCTAAGTCTCGCCATAGCAAAAGCAGCGATACCGGCACAAGAGACAATAACGCTCCGGATAGTGCCGAAGACAACGATAATCCCCTCCAGCCAGACCTCGAGCGGGAGGATGAACAAGCTAGCCCTCCGGAATAGGCAGCAGACAGAGAATCAGAGGATGACAATTACATGCCTCTCTCCGAAGACGAGGTGAGCCTCGGCGACGAAGAATTTATCGTGCCTGAGGATCCTGTCGAGCAGGAGCGCTTCAAGCGCCGGCTTATAGCCACAGCATACAGCCTTAAGAAAAAGCAACAACAGCTTCGAGCTGATCAAGATCTGCTAGCGGATAGATGGACCGAAGTCCTGACGGCCGAGGAATACGAACTCGAGCGCCCAACCAAGAGTCACCCAAAGCGCAGGTTGCTACCCCAACTCGAGGAGGAAGCATTGAAACCCACATCACCAGCGTATGATGCGGCTGATCGGCCACCCTGCGGCCGAGACAGAATGGCATATCAGCCCGAAGTCCAGCCCGCACCCCGCCGCCATTCAAAAAAAATACCAAGGCTCGGGGCAACACGCGGGACCTGCGAGACGTATTGGAAAACAAAGCAAAACGTGCAAGATCGATCTACGGATCACGGGGGCGCGCCCCAATGCGGGACGATGACCGTCACGCCGGATATACTAAAAGCAAATCCGGCCAGGCCGAATACAGCAGACAAGACTCGTATGAACTGCGTCATGATATAGCCCGGCACAGAGGCGCCGCACACCCCCTATGCTTCACTGACGAAGTAATGGATCACGAATTCCCAGAGGGTTTTAAACCCGTAAACATTGAATCATATGATGGTACTACAGACCCCGCGGTATGGATGGAAGACTTCTTCCTCCACATTCACATGGCTCGCGGGGATGATCTACATGCCATCAAGTATCTCCCGCTAAAACTCAAAGGGCCAGCTCGGCATTGGCTCAATAGCTTGCCGGCAAACTCCATCGGAAGCTGGGAGAGCCTCGCAGATGCATTCCTGGACAATTTCCAATGCACTTATGTGCGACCGCCGGATGCTGACGATTTAAGTCATATAACTCAGCAGCCAGGGGAATCGGCCAGGAAATTCTGGACCCGGTTCCTAACTAAGAAGAACCAAATTGTCGACTGTCCGGATGCAGAGGCCTTAGCGGCATTTAAGCATAACATCCGTGACGAGTGGCTCACCCGGCACCTCGGCCAGGAGAAGCCAAAATCCATGGCAGCCCTCACGACACTTATGACCCGCTTTTGCGCGGGCGAAGATAGCTGGTTGGCTCGTAGTAACAATACAGCAAGCAAACCTGGCATGTCAGAGGCCAGGGATAGCAACGGCAACCACGACGCAACAAACACAAGCGCCGCAAATATGGTGAAAACGCCGAAAATACGGCAGTTAATGCCGGGTTTAGGGGCTCAAAATCCGGTCAGCGGAAAGGGCCACCCAAAAATAACAATTCGGGTCCATCCAGTCTGGACCGCATACTCGATCGCCAATGCCAAATTCATGGCACCCCAGGAACGCCAACCACCCATACCAATAGAGAATGCAGGGTCTTCAAACAAGCCGGCAGGGCAGGCGCCAAAAACGGAGAAGGGGGGTCTCAAAGCGATGATGGCGACGAAGAGCCCAGATCACCGAATATAGGAGGGCAAAAGAAATTTCCCCCGCATATTCAATCTGTGAATGTGGTAAATACCACACAAATTCCCAACTCGGACCGGATATGCACCCTTAGGGATGCCGACTTAATGAAACTAGTCGTCCCACAATATAAACTAGGGCCGGTCACCTTCAGCCGCACGGATCGTCCGGTTAACGCCAATCAGGGCAATCCAGCTGCACTAGTCCTCGACCCAATAGTTGACGGGTTCCACCTCACTCGAGTCCTTATGGACGGCGGCAGCAGTCTAAATCTGCTTTACCAGGACACAGTGCGCAAGATGGGCATCGATCATTCGGTGATCAAACCCACTAAAGCCACTTTCAGAGGCATTATACCAGGTGTGGCAGCCAGTTGTACAGGCTCCATTGCCCTTTAGGTAGTCTTCGGATCACCAGAAAATTACCGTACCGAAGAGTTAATCTTCGAAATCGTCCCTTTCCGCAGTGATTATCAAGCACTGCTCGGACGAACCGCGTTCGCTCGATTCAACGCGGTGCCACATTACGCCTACCGTAAACTCAAGATGCCCGGTCCACGCGGCGTTATCACGGTCAATGGCAAGGCCGAACCTTCCCTCGGCACCAACAAGTACACCACTGCCTTAGCAGCAGAAGCAACGAGCAGCACCTTGCAGCCGAACCTCGAGTCGACGTCCAGGCTCCCGGACACCGTCAAGGGACTCCGAACTACTTCGCGGAAGGATAGCCCGGCTCGTCCAGAGCTCAATTAAACACTCCGGCGAAGGCCAGGATAGGCCGCACTCAGCGGCTCAACCGCTCTCCGGCACGCAAACATTTCTTACATTTCCTTCGCAGGTTCACCTTCGCGCCGACCAAGACGGGCTATACGGAGGCAGCTTGAACGCGCAAGGGAATCCTTAGACATTCCCCGCAATGACCATCCGGCTATATTATGGATCCGCACTCAGCTTCTTCCCCCTGGTCTGAGCAGGTTCCGCAACCATATTCCTTTTTTATCACATTACCTGTACTCATACGCATAGACATACTATTCAAATACAACATGTGGATTTATATGACGCTTACCTGCTGTTATTTCTTATTGAAATTCTTTTGTCAAGTGGCATCCGTACACAGCGATATGCCTTAAAATATGCCAGGGGCTTCACTTTACCCATAACACGGCAATAAAGTCCGAACACCTTCATGGAAGTTCGGCACCCCGAACCTATAGCATTATATGCATCAGCTCCGAATCATGTCTTGGGTCAATAGTTGGGTTTGCCCGGCTCCCATGTTTTGGTACCTTACGTTCCGCTATATCGGCTAAGGTAGCACTGGGAGAACTACTGCGATTGTGTCCCGGTTCTTCCGGACGAGCACCTCAGTAGAGAAAGCCGAAAACTGCCTGTCATGAAAACTGATTGGCATGATACGGCGAGAGCTGGTCAGCTGTTCGAGAGGTCACAAAATCTTTAAGGATTTCTCCCGCATAATGCCATAACCAATGCAGCGTGCGATGGATCGGTTTTTCTTCCGATCAGGTGCTCATAGAGCCCCTAATACTATCTTCCGAACACCAGGGGCTGCGCCTACCTTACTAAAGCTCCTATGGCTAAGTGAGAGTGATAAAGCCCTATAGTCCGATTGCCTGGTTCGTTGTGCTGAGCACTGCTACCTCTTGAGAACTGCGTTGGTTTTCCCTTGAAGAGGAAAGGGTGATGCAGCACAGTAGCGTAAGTATTTCCCTCAGTTTTTGAGAACCAAGGTATCAATCCAGTAGGAGGCTACGCGCGAGTCCCTCGTACCTACACAAAACAAATAAATCCTTGCAACCAACGCGATAAGGGGTTGTCAATCCCTACACGGTCACTTACGAGAGTGAGATCTGTAGATATGATAGGATAATATTTTTGGTATTTTTATGATAAAGATGCAAAGTAAAATAAAACCAAAGTAAAAGGCAATGGAAATAACTAAGTGTTGGAAGATTAATATGATGAAGATAGACCCGGGGGCCATAGGTTTCACTAGTGGCTTCTCTCGAGAGCATAAGTATTCTACGGTGGGTGAACAAATTACTATTGAGCAATTGACAGAATTGAGCATAGTTATGAGAATATCTAGGTATGATCATGTATATGGGCATCACGTCCGAGACAAGTAGACCGACTCCTGCCTGCATCTACTACTATTACTCCACACATCGACCGCTATCCAGCATGCATCTAGAGTATTAAGTTCATAAGAATAGAGTAACGCCTTAAGCAAGATGACATGATGTAGAGGGATAAATTCATGCAATATGATAAAAAAACCATGTTGTTATCCTGGATGGCAACAATACTATACGTGCCTTGCTGCCCCTACTGTCACTGGGAAAGGACACTGCAAGATTGAACCCAAAGCTAAGCACTTCTCCCATTGCAAGAAAGATCAATCTAGTAGGCAAACCAAACTGATAATTCGAAGAGACTTGCAAAGATAACCAATCATACATAAAAGAATTCAGAGAAGATTCAAATATTGTTCATAGATAAACTTGATCATAAACCCACAATTCATCGGTCTCAACAAACACACCGCAAAAGAAGATTACATCGAATAGATCTCCACGAGAGAGGGGGAGAACATTGTATTGAGATCCAAAAAGAGAGAGAAAGCCATCTAGCTACTAACTATGGACCCGAAGGTCTGAGGTAAACTACTCACACTTCATCGGAGAGGCTATGGTGTTGATGTAGAAGCCCTCCGTGATGGATGCCCCCTCCGGCAGAGCTCCGGAACAGGCCCCAAGATGGGATCTCGTGGGTACAGAAGGTTGCGGCGGTGGAATTAGGTTTTTGGCTCCATATCTGATCATTTGGGGGTACGTAGGTATATATAGGAGGAAGGAGTACGTCGGTGGAGCAACAGGGGGCCCACGAGGGTGGAGGGCGCACCCTGGGGGGGTAGGCGCGCCCCCCTACCTCGTGGCTTCCCTGTTGGTTGCTTGACATAGGGTCCAAGTCTCCTGGATCTTGTTCGTTCCAAAAATCACGTTCCCGAAGGTTTCATTCCATTTGGACTCCGTTTGATATTCTTTTTCTGCGAAACTCTGAAATAGGCAAAAAACAACAATTCTGGACTGGGCCTCCGGTTAATAGGTTAGTCCCAAAAATAATATAAAAGTGAATAATAAAGCCCAATAATGTCCAAAACAGTAGATAATATAGCATGGAGCAATCAAAAATTATAGATACGTTGGAGACGTATCAAGCACCTCCTTCGAAGGACCCAAAACTGGGATAAAGAGTGCTCAGGTTTATCCCGAACACCCCCGTACTTCTTACGTGGGGGCAGAAGCCGACGACTGGCCAACTCTCAGGTTTAACATATAAAACGGCCGCACAGGAGGGTAAACTTTTATATAACAGGCAATAAATAAATGACCTTGTTCAAACATTACAAAGGACAACATGATTAGCATTCATGGAAATATAATGTCCTTGGTGCATAGCTCCGCTGCAAGGTAGGATCCTTTTAGGACACTTTCGTAATATAATTCGGGCTTGCGATGCTCCTTCCCCTCTGGCGGCCCTTCGGTAATCAACTTCTCGGCATCCATCTTCCCCAGTGCACCTTTGCGCGGGCGAAGGCCATTCGCGCACCTTCTATGCAGACCGACCGCTTGATGACGTTAAGTCAAGGGCAAGCACTTACAAGCCGCTTCACGAGCCCGAAGTAACTACTTGGAATCGGCTCGGCAGGCCATAGCCGGATAACCAAATCTTTCATGGCTAGTTCCGCCGCCTTATGCAGTTCGATTAGCTGTTTCAGTTGATCGGCAAAAGGCACCGGATAATTCGGTGCCAAATACTGCGACCAGAAGAGCTTATCCGCAGTGTTCCTTTCTTCGGCTCGGTAGAATTGGGCAGCATCTGATATGCTGCGGGGCAGCTCGGCAAAAACCCCTGAGAAATCCGGATTCAAAATCAGAAACATAGTTTTCCCCTCAAATACTTGCTTTACATGGAAAAAGCCTTACCCGCCGTGATCTTTCTCGCCTCTTGGATCCCCTGCAGGGCGCTTTGGGTTTCCCCCCGGGCATCGCTCGTGGCCTGATGTGCCTTGGTGAGTTCGGATTCTTTCTCCGTTAAACTCTGCTCCAAGGTCTTGCATTTCCTCACGGCCTCTTGCAGCTCCTGCTCAGCTTTAATAACCCTGGCCTCGTGCTTCTCACGAAGAGCCTGCTCTGTGGCTGCCTTTTTCTCGGCCTCGGCCACAGCCTTCTTAAGGGCCTCGACTTCGGTCACAATCCCTAGCGCAAATCATGAAGCTTATTTCATACTGAAAATTCATTCGCAATAAACGCGAACAAGACTTGTGCATACCTTGTTTATCTCTCAACTGCATTTTCAATTGGCCAAGTTCTTCTTTGGCCCGCTCCAGACTTTGATTCAGTCCGGAGATCTCCGCAGCATGAGAGGCAGTAGCCGCTACAGACGCCTGCTTATCACAGAAGAGAAATAGATGTCATTCAATGAGTCTTCCTGCGAACATAAATTCGATCCTCTGTCCGGTTCTTTCTTTCACCGAACAGTGTATCAGGGGCTACTATCTATACTATGACACTCTTTGAACACTCATAAAACATACCTCAAAGCCTTTTATAAGGCTGATACAGGCTCCATTCAGTCCATTCTCAGCAGACTGAATCTTCTCAATCACCGCACCCATATGGGCACGGTGCTCATCGACGATGGAGGCGCTCTTCAGCGCCACCAACAAGGCATCCGACACCTCTGGTTGGACAGAGGTTGCCGGTATGCCTCCTCGAGCTGGGAGAGGCCGCCTGCCTGATTCTGGAGCCGTATTGGTCTCCGGAACTGCACCCGGCTGGGAGCCGAATCCAAGATGGCCCCCGCCGTCAGCTCCCATGGGAATTTTCTCCCCCATGTGTTCGGCCCTTGAAGTTTGACTTCCAGGCGCCGCCTTCACGGTCTTTTCCTCTCCTCCTTGGTCGGGGTCCTTCTGAGACGAAGCCTCGGTGTTATGCACCTGTTTGGAGGAAGGGGTCTTTGGGGGCGTCCCGCTCTCCATTGCGTCCGAGCTCAGCGAATCCTTTGATGAGGATTGTTTGGTACGGGACCTCGCCGGACTACAAAAAATATGGCTTAGGTTAAAATACTATGCCATGATGAGTCTGGACGCCTAAAACATACTCGGATTTTATATACTTACGAGGTCACCAGGGGCTGGGCCCTGGGATCCCATGCCGGGCCGCTGTCGGCGGCGGCAGTGGACTCCTCCGGAAGAGGAGCCTTTCCCCTTTTGGGCAGCTCGGCCTCCAGGTGTACGGAGGCCGTCCTCTTCTTTCTTCCCCCCGCAGGGGATTCATCTTCCTCCTCCTCCTTGTCCTCTTCGGAGGCAGAACGGGCATCAGAGCCTTCGGATGTCGTGTCCGAAGTGCCGCGGCGACGAAGGCCGCCCCGGGTCCTTTTGGCCTCCTTCTCGGCCGTCTTTTTCGGCACCTTGTAAGGCGCCGGGACCAGCATCTTCGTCAGAAGTGGGATGGCCGGTTCTTCGGGCAGCAGGGCCGGACAATGGATCTGCTCCGCCTTCTTCGTCCAGCCCTGGGAGAGTTGTATAAAACATGTTAAGCGTTTCCTTTGGGTTACGCGGACAAAAAGTTTGATGACTTACCGAACTTGCAGGGCCGGACAGTTGGTACTGGCGGTCCTCGGCGGAGTCCGGCCATGATTTGCTGGACTTGAAAAGCACCTTCCAGATGTCCTTGTGCAAGGAGCCGAAAAGCTCTCGCAAGGTTTGGTGCCTGGCCGGATCGAATTCCCATAGATTGCAAGTCCGGTGTTGACAAGGCAGGATCCGGCGAACTAACATCACCTGGACCACATTGACAAGTTCAATGTTCTTGTCTCCCATATCTTTAACGCGCGTCTGGAGCACCGACAGTTCGTCGGACGAGGACCAGTCCAGGCCCTTCCTGACCCAGGATGTAAGCCGCAGGGGGGCACCGGATCGAAACTCGGGAGAGGCGGCCCATTCCGTGCCGCGCGGCTCAGTGATATAAAACCACTGTTGTTGCCACTCCTTGACAGAATCATTAAAGGTTCCTGTTGGCCATATGACATTGGGCATCTTGCTCACCATAGCGCCCCCGCACTCGGCGTGCTCGCCGCCCACCACCTTGGGCTTCACATTAAAAATCTTCAGCCATAAACCAAAGTGCGGCGAGATGCGGAGAAAAGCCTCGCACACGACAATGAATGTCGAGATGTTGAGGAAGGAATTAGGGGACAGATCATGAAGATCGATACCATAGTAATACATGATGCCGCGAACGAAAGGGTGGAGGGGAAACCCTAGCCTGCGGACAAAGTGAGGGATGAATACAACCCTCTCGTGGGGTTCCGGAGTAGGGACGATCTGTCCCGCCGTCGGGAGACGGTGGCTGATTTTCTTGGCCCGGCCTCCCGAAGCTTTTTGATATCCTTCTCTCGGACGGTAGAGGCCATCCATTTGCCTCTTGCTCCGGATCCGGACATCTTCGGAAGGCCTTTTGTGGGTAGAGAAGATGAACGCTTGGGCGCTGGAGCTTGGGCGGAGGGGAATGAATCGGGAAGTAGAAAGCGTGGGTGCGAAAGGGAGTCCTTATCCCCTTATAAAGGCAGCAGGGATTCTGCGCCTCCCCACTTGCCTGGTAAAATCGCTTATTCCCCAAGCGCCGTAATTGATGGCGCGGTTGGGTTACCCACACCTGTATTGATGAGAATCCCGTGATAAGGGGACACGATCTCTGCTTCGACAAGACGTGCCAAGAAAACAGCCTCGCGATATGTGCAGTGGCTGGTTGTGAAAAACGGTTCGAATAATGACCGGGCCGTGGTGTGATGTCACGCTATAGAATGTGTCAGCAGATTGGATTTGTGGAAATATTATTCTCTCTATGGTGGTATGTGGAATTTGTTTTGCAGAGCCGGACACTATCCTTGTGTTCAAAACCTTCTATGGAGTATTCGGAGGAGGAACCCGCCTTGCAATGCCGAAGACAATCTGCGCGCCGGACTCATCGTCATTGAAGCCTGGTTCAGGGGCTACTGAGGGAATCCTGGATTAGGGGTCCTCGGATAGCCGGACTATATACTTTAGCCGGACTGTTGGACTATGAAGATACAAGATTGAAGACTTCGTCCCATGTCCGGATGGGACTCTCCTTGGCGTGGAAGGCAAGCTTGGCAATACGGATATGTAGATCTCCTCCCTTGTAACCGACACTGTGTAACCCTAGCCTCCTCCGGTGTCTATATAAACCAGAGGGTTTACTCCGTAGGACAACAACAATCATACCATAGGCTAGCTTCTAGGGTTTAGCCTCTACGATCTCGTGGTAGATCAACTCTTGTAATACTCATATCTTCAAGATCAATCAAGCAGGAAGTAGGGTATTACCTCCATCGAGAGGGCCTGAACCTGGGTAAACATCGTGTCCCCCGCCTCCTGTTACCATCCGCCTTAGACGCACAGTTTGGGACCCCCTACCCGAGATCCGCCGGTTTTGACACCGACACTTGGAACCACTTCCAACACACATCGTCACTTCACCCTTAACTAGTCTTTGTTCATTCTGCAACTCCCGTTTCGAGTTACTAATCTTAGCAACTGCACTAGTATCAAATACTGAGGGGTTGCTATAAACACTAGTAAAGTACACATCAATAACATGTATATCAAATATACCTTTGTTCACTTTGCCATCCTTCTTATCCGCCAAATACTTGGGGCAGTTCTGCTTCCAGTGACCAGTTCCTTTGCAGTAGAAGCACTTAGTCTCAGGCTTAGGTCCAGACTCGGGCTTCTTCACTTGAGTAGCAACTTGCTTGCCGTCCTTCTTGAAGTTCCCCTTCTTCCCTTTGCCCTTTTCTTGAAACTAGTGGTCTTGTCAACCATCAACACTTGATGCTTTTCATGATTTCTACCTTCGTCGATTTCAGCATCACGAAGAGCTTGGGAATCGTTCCCGTTATCCCTTGCATATTATAGTTCATCACGAAGTTCTAGTAACTTGGTGATAGTGACTAGAGAACTCTGTCAATCACTATCTTATCTGGAAGATTAACTCCCACTTGATTCAAGTGATTGTAGTACTCAGACATTCTGAGCACATGCTCACTAGCTGAGCAATTCTCCTCCATCTTATAGGCAAAGTGCTTGTCAAAGGTCTCATACCTTTCGACATGGGCATGAGTCTGAAATACTAATTTCAACTCTTGGAACATCTCATATGCTCCGTGGCGTTCAAAACGTCTTTAAAGCCCCGATTCTAAGCCGTAAAGCATGGTGCCCTAAACTATCAAGTTGTCATCATATCGAGCTTGCCAAACGTTCATAACATCTGCATCTGCTCCTGCAATCGGTCTGTCACCTAGCGGTGCATCAAGGACATAATTCTTTTGTGCAGCAATGAGGATAATCCTCAGATCACGGATCCAATCCACATCATTGCTACTAACATCTTTCAACTTAGTTTTCTCTATGAACATATCAAAAATAAAATAGGGGAGCTAAACGCGAGCTATTGATCTACAACATAGATATTCTAATACTACCAGGACTAAGTTCATGATAAATTTAAAGTTCAATTAATCATATTACTTAAGAACTCCCACTTAGATAGACATCCCTCTAGTCATCTAAATGATCACGTGATCCAAATCAACTAAACCATGTCCGATCATCACGTGAGATGGAGTAGTTTTCAATGGTGAACATCACTATGTTGATCATATCTACTATATGATTCACGCTCGACCTTTCGGTCTCGAGTGTACAGAGGCCATATCTGCATATGCTAGGCTCGTCAAGTTTAACCCGAGTATTCTGCGTGTGCAAAACTGGCTTGCACCCGTTGTATGTGAACGTAGAGCTTATCACACCCGATCATCACGTGGTGTCTCGGCACAAAGAACTGTCGCAATGGTGCATACTCAGGGAGAACACTTATACCTTGAAATTTTAGTAAGGGATCATCTTATAAAGCTACCGCCGAACTAAGCAAAATACGATGTATAAAAGATAAACATCACATGCAATCAAAATATGTGACATGATATGGCCATCATCATCTTGTGCTTTTGATCTCCATCTCCAAAGTACTGTCATGATCTCCATTGTTACCGGCATGACACCATGATATCCATCATCTTGATCTTTTATCAACGTGTCGTCACATGGTCGTCTCACCAGCTATTGCTTTTGCAACTATTGCTATCGCATAGCGATAAAGTAAAGCAATTACATGGCACTTGCATCTTATGCAATAAAGAGACAACCATAAGGCTCCTGCCAGTTGCCGATAACTTTAACAAAACATTATCATCTCATACAACAATTTATATCTCATCACGTCTTGACCATATCACATCAAAACATGCCCTGCAAAAACAAGTTAGACGTCCTCTACTTTGCTGTTGCAAGTTTTACGTGGCTGCTACGGGCTGAGCAAGAACCGTTCTTACCTACGCATCGAAACCACAACGATATTTCATCAAGTATGTGCTATTTTAACCTTCACAAGGACCGGGCGTAGCCACACTCGATTCAACTAAAGTTGGAGAAACTGACACCCGCCAGCCACCTGTGTGCGAAGCACGTCGGTAGAACCAGTCTCGCGTAAGCGTACGCGTAATGTCGGTCCGGGCCGCTTCATCCAACAATACCGCCGAATCAAAGTGTGACATGCTGGTAAGCAGTATGACTAGTATCGCCCACAACTCACTTGTGTTCTACTCGTGCATATAACATCTACGCATAAACCTGGCTCGGATGCCACTGTTGGGGAATGTAGTAATTTCAAAAAAATTCCTACGCACACGCAAGATCATGGTGATGCATAGCAACGAGAGGGAAGAGTGTCGTCCATGTACCCTCGTAGACCGCAAGCGGAAGCGTTATGACAACGCGGTTGATGTAGTCATACGTCTTCACGATCCGACCGATCCAAGTACCGAACACACGGCACCTCCGAGTTCAGCGCACGTTTAGCTCGGTGACGTCCCACGAACTCACGATCCAACAGAGCTTCGAGGGAGAGTTTCGTCAGCAAGACGGCGTGATGACGGTGATGATGATGCTACCGACGCAGGGCTTCGCCTAAGCACCGGTACGATATGACCGAGGTGGATTATGGTGGAGGGGGCACCGCACACGGCTAAAAGATCAATGATCAACTTGTGTGTTTATGGGGTGCCCCCCTGGCCACGTATATAAAGGAGTGGAGGAGGGGGGAGGGCCGGCCCTCTATGGCGCGCCCTGGAGGACTCCTACTCCCACCGGGAGTAGGATTCCCCCCCCCTTCCTAGTTGGACTAGGAGAGAAGGAAGGGGGAGAGAGGGAGGAAGGAAAGGGGGGCGCCGCCCCCCTCCTAGTCCAATTCGGACCAAAGGGAGAGGGGGCGCGCGGCCTGCCCTGGTCTCCTCTCTCTCTCTCTCTCCACTATGGCCCATTAAGGCCCATACACTTACCGGGGGGTTCCGGTAACCTCCCGGTACTCCGTTAAAATCCCGATTTCACCCGGAACTATTCCGATGTCGAAATATAGGCTTCCAATATATCGACCTTTATGTCTCGACCATTTTGAGACTCCTCGTCATGTCCGTGATCATATCCGGGACTCCGAACTACCTTCGGTACATGAAAACACATAAACTCATAATACTGATCGTCACCGAACGTTAAGCGTGCGGACCCTGCGGGTTCGAGAACTATGTAGACATGACCGAGACACGTCTCCGGTCAATAACCAATAGCGGAACCTGGATGCTCATTTTGGCTCCTACATATTCTACGAAGATCTTTATTGGTCAAACCGCATAACAACATACGTTGTTCCCTTTGTCATCGGTATGTTACTTGCCCGAGATTCGATCGTCGGTATCTCAATACCTAGTTCAATCTCGTTACCGGCAAGTCTCTTTACTCATTCCGTAATGCATCATCCCGCAACTAACTCATTAGTTACATTGCTTGCAAGGCTTATAGTGATGTGCATTACCGAGAGGGCCCAGAGATACCTCTCCGACAATCGGAGTGACAAATCCTAATCTTGATCTTTGCCAACTCAACAAGTACCATCGGAGACACCTGTAGAGCACCTTTATAATCACCCAGTTACGTTGTGACGTTTGGTAGCACACAAAGTGTTCCTCCGGTATTCGGGAGTTGCATAATCTCATAGTCATAGGAACATGTATAAGTCATGAAGAAAGCAATAGCAACATACTAAACGATCAAGTGCTAAGCTAACGGAATGGGTCAAGTCAATCACATCATTCTCTAATGATGTGATCCCGTTAATCGAATGACAACTCATGTCTATGGCTAGGAAACTTAACCATCTTTGATTCAACGAGCTAGTCAAGTAGAGGCATACTAGTGACACTCTGTTTGTCTATGTATTCACACATGTACTAAGCTTCCGGTTAATACAATTCTAGCATGAATAATAAACATTTATCATGATATAAGGAAATATAAATAACAACTTTATTATTGCCTCTAGGGCATATTTCCTTCAAGGGTGCCATACTAATTAACTTACAGCTCATTTGGCCCTTTCATTTAGGTCAAAATTCACGGATTTCATTTCCGAATTCCAACCCTGACTCGTTTGGCTGTCACGGAATTAGGTGTAGGAATTCAATCTATAACTCCAGTGAACGAATACGACACCTAGACTTAAACCCCACTCCCGCGGGCACTTGTCATTCTTCAAGGATGCATTTGGTAGCATGCATTCGGTCCAACCAGTCTTGCGCGATGCAAATTTCTCCAGTTTGGTAGTCTATATTTACTGTTTGGCTTGCATGGCACGAACCTTGAAGCACCCCTTAGGTAGGCCCTCTAGGAACAGCCAAATCGACCGTTTCCTCTCATCCAGGCTCGAGCGATGCAGGGGAGGAGAACGCGGCATCGAGCTCGTGCGAGCAGAGAGATGGCGCGAGCTTGCGCGCATCCCCAAAAAAGTGGTGGGAGGAATTGCGTCACCTCCTGCCGAATCGATCGCCCTATGTAGCTAGCCACATTCGCCTCACCGCCCAAATCTCCCCCCTAAAGCCTTCCATCACGCGTTGATTCATCACCCACGAGGAGGTAAGCGACACGTCTTATCCGGACGGCGGTAGACGGTGGCGCCCGGTTTACTTCTTCCTTTTCTACTCGGCTTTACCATAGGGGTAGACAGGAGTGACTTCTTCTAACATCTTATTGATACACTTGTTAGAGGTTGAAGGGATGGAAAGAAAAAACCCTTTCAATGCAATGAAAAGAAATTATGATTAAATAGGTTGCTCAAGCAATTCCATCCCAGTCCATGTTTGTTTCTAACTGTCAGATGGAGTTTGCAAGTCAATCAATGATAAAATTGCTTGTTTTGGTGGGGAGATAGTGAGGAGAAAAATAAGATGCATTGGTTCGCTTGGTGGAAGTTCTGCACTCCGAAGAAGAAGAAGGGGTGATTGGGGTTTAGGTACCTTCACAATTTTAATCTTACCATGCATATGTTAGCAAAACGGTGTCAGCGACTAATCCATAACTCTGACTCTTTGTGCCACGTGCATTGAAATATTATCCAGATGGCTATATCTTGAAAGCTAGTCCTAAGAAGGGATCCTCATACACTTGCAAAGCATGGTTGCAGGGATTCAAACTTTTCACAGGGGTTGCATTTGGTGGGTTGGGACCGAAGCACAAATTAATATTTGGCAGAATTCTTGGATTCCAACCAGTGTACGTATCACGTCAAGTTATCACACCAAGAGATGCAACCATGTTAACAAAGGTGGAAGACCTGATCGGGAACTTTCTCTATTTGTTCATTTTATCACCGTGAACTTGAACACCAACATGTGTTAAAACCAGAATGCCTAGATGGACAGGGAATGCACAACCGAATCAGGTTTGAAAAGACAGTTTGGAAGGTGTTGTAAGGGGCTATGTCTTGCTATGGAGTTCTTGCAGGCCGACATATTCCACGTTCTCCTCAATGTTGTTTGGTCAATTAGAATGGACGATAACAACACTAGTTATTTACTTGTCGTCGAGCACGCGAGGTATGAAAGCTGGGATCGAGAGATATTCTTAGACAAGCTGTCGTGCAAGATAGACTAGGTTTCTGTCACGATGAAGATTTTGTCCAAACTAAAACCGAGGTTGGGAGAAGTTCCGGTACTGTAATTGGTAATTGTTTGTAGCATGGTATGTGTGGTGACAATGTCGCCAACTAGTTGGAGAGAAGATCCAAAGGTGTGGTAGAGCTACTCTTCCAATCAGGACCTTCGCGATGAATTATGTTCGAACCTCAACTCCTAAATCTTGAGAACAAAAAGCGATCATATGTAAAAAATGCCTAGACACGGCACATCGAAAAATCAATGCGGACCCCTTAGTTAATATACTTCTTAAATAAAAATTTCAAGTTAGGCTTATAAATAAGCTGCTAGAAGGCTGGTTATTAACCACATGTCTATCATTTGGGAACAAAGTCTTATTTGCTGTAATAAAATAAATAAATAAAAAGTTAAACACCGGAGGTCATACCGTGGAGAGGCGAACCCTAGATCCCAAATCCGCGCCGCGCCCACCCCTCGCGCCGCAACAAACCCTAGGTCCCAAATCCGATCCGCGCCCACGCCTCGCGCCGCCTGGCTGGCATGGCCTCCTCCGCCGGCGATTCCGCCGGCGACGCTGCCCCCGTTCCGCGGTACCCTTCTTGGGTTCTCCTCGAAAAGAAGGGGTACGACGACGACCACCAGCGCCGCGTGCAAGACGACCGCCGGCCGCGACGTCAAGGTGGGCTTCAACCTCGTGCCCCCGCCGGAAGTCTCCTACTTCCACGTCCACCTCTCCGAGCTCGATGGCGAGGGCGACTTCGACTTCATGCCCCTGTTTCTCTTCTCCGCCAAGGGCCTCGTCCTCTTCCGTTTCCTCTTCATCACCCGGAGCGACGGGAGCAATCTCGTCGAGTACCTCATCTACAAGGCGGGGCCCGGCGGCAGCTCGTCGCTCGAACCCATCTCGCCAACTCCTCTAGGCAGCAGCAGGGATTCGGTTCCCTGCCCCGACGGCGACGACGGCGAGGACAGCTACGTCCTCGCCGATCTCTCTGTGGGGAGTGAAATTGGGCACTACGACCTCCACATTTACTCGTCCAAGACGCGCGAGTGGAACACCACACCGTTGCAGCTGCCGGCGTCTCCTGCCGTCAGGACAAATGCCGACCTGCCCTGTCAATTCCACAAGGCTATCGGGCTTGCAGCAGATGAGGTAGGCTGGGTAGACCTCTGGCGTGGCATTGTCACCTGCAAGGTGCTTGATAAAGACCCAGTTCTCCGACTCATCCCTCTTCCCAAACCGCACGTGGACATCCTGCAAGGCGAACCGGGGCTGATCCGGGATGTCACCTACTGCAATGGGCTCTTCGAGTTCATTGAGATGCAACATTTTTGCAGACCAGTTAAAGTTGTTAGCGGTATCATCCATGATTCCAGGCCCCTCCGTGGTCTTGTAGTGGATGAAGGTATTGCGGTCCCTGATGGTTGGGTCATCCGGACATGCTATAGGATTGATCCATCGGACTTTTGGTTCAGGGCACACACTGTTCATGTTGATGACTTCACAGTGGATTCTATATCGTTCCCTCGTATGTGCGATGCTCATGCTCAGGACAAGGAATTGACATTTAGGAGCCTGACAACACTTTGCCCGACCTTTGGCGTTCCAGGTGACAGACTTGTCTACCTGCTATCCGAGGTGAAAATGGATGATCACAACACATGGATTGTTGGTGTTGACCTTGCCAAGAAGATGGTGAAACCAATTCAACCTTGTGAGGACTTGGAATATCACTGTATCCGGCCAGCCTTTGTTCCCTCTACATTCTCCTATTATCTGAATACAACTCCAGGTATTTATATTTATTGAGCAGCTGGCATTAATTAGTATGTGCTTTTGTGCATCTCACATATGAATGATGGTTCTTGCCACTAAATAGGTTTGCTTATCTATTTGGTTCTGTATCCAATTGTGTTTATGCTGTTTCTACCTATTTGATCTTTGTACTGTAGTTTTCTTAATTGTACTTTTAGGACTTAGGATTCATGATCCGCCATGGAAAATCTAATCAACCTTGTAAATTGAAGTAGTAGCCAACAAGGGTAAAAGGTGTAGGTTTGTTTCTCTAAAATAGCCCAGATTTAGGGGAATAGCACACTATCTGACTGCAATATTTTTTGTATCCGAAGTTCCGAACTCGTCAAAGTATTTCAAACTGCCTCTATTTTTCTTAAACCTTGGTTCTCCAAGAGAACTCCAAATATGCTGGGCATCCGAACAGGGCCTGGACTACACTTTTGAAATAATTTGCTGCTCTTGCTGCTAAAATCCTTGATGACAACTGTATTGACCTCTTGCAATTTATTAATGTTTTTAATCATGTCGCAGGTGATTTTTCACCCACATTGATAAACCACTCAGAGAAGACTGCCAACAATGCAAAAGTAAGTGACCTGCTTTCTTCGTCGTTTTGAAGAATTTATACCACCTAACTTTTTTATTTTCATTTTTGTATAGGTCGATGGCGATTCCTGTGTACGTGAATTAAATATACATCATGACCAATGGTAAGTTCTACTGTGTTTGTACAACTCGTAGAAACAATGATAACGATTTGTCAATTTATCTGCCTATTTTCCTGGTTTTCCACTACTTATTATGGCAGACAACATTTCGTATCTTGCTTTTTCTTGCCATTTGCTTAAGGTCATGGGTTGGGGACGACACATCTGCACCAATCGGAGCTTGGAAAAATGGGGAGAACAATCTGGTATGCTATATTGATCGATTGTTGTAGATGTGTGCATCTTGCCATCTCCATTCACTAATATCTAACTATTATTGTACAGCCATCGAATCATGAATCTGCTGATGTACAACGGACCAGGTTACTACAGCAATTGGATTCCATTTTGATGTCAGCAGGATCAGGTAAACATTGACAATGTTTGTGCTATGGTATTCTCTTTTTTACTGGTCATTGCATGGTTATGCTCCTTGTTGCGAGGCTGGAAATTTGGTAGTAAAATTTTGTCTGCAGATGTTATGCGTATAGTAGAGGGATCATTTTTCAACTTGCGACTTAGGTAGCTCCTTTTACCAGCCAGATTTGAAAATTATATTTGGAGGGAGGGAGTACTGAATCTTCTTTTTAGCATCTTTATAAACAGTGACATTGTTGAAGTAACAAAAAAACATGTAAAAACTACATCCTGTAGTTGATGTGCTAAATAATTAACAGGAGCAGGTTGTATGAACAAAGAATTCTTTAGGAATGGCAAAAATCTTTCAACTTTATATAAAAACCGAGCTACGGTTCATTGTGGCGTGTCTGAAAATACAAAAACATAAACCTAAGGAGACGATGCAGAGTTCCTAGGGCAATAAAGTCAATTGTTTTTTCTTTTGCGAATTGCAATAAAGTCAACTGTAATAAGCTGTGTAGCCCGTTTGCCAAAACTGTGACAAAGGAGGTGCTTTAACAGTTTTCACTAGCTGACGGTTTAAAAAACTGACTTCCAAAGCATCACTAACCATCCTTGATGCTTTTGCTGAAGGGTATATTCGGATGAAACGAAAACTGAAAACTGATGCTGATGGCAATTTATTGCTCTGTTTGTCCCTGGAAGACCTCTTGGCACTTCTTCCACAACTAGGACCTGAGATTGCATCCTTGACAACAATGCTGCCTTGTATGGATGCTGGAGGACCATATCCCCTGCTGTCTTGGCATGATTGCTGCTGCTGCTGGTAACTGTTTTCAAATCCAAATCAGGCCTACATGGTAAACGACAGTCCTGCCAATGGTTTACCAGACGATGACAATTCAGATGACATAAAAGCTAGTTTTTTCTTGTTGAATCGTCCAAGAGTAACTAAACAAGTATCAATGTATTATAAAGTTGGGTTTCTGAATAATCTGTACTAAATTATCACGACCCTTGCTTTCATGAAAACTAGTGCCTAATGGTGTATCTGCAGTGGGTTTATTTCTCAGTGACCTACTACAGCGGCATGTGCAATAAGTAAGCATGAAGGCGTACATAATTTTTTCACAGTGAATGCCACAATAAAAAAAGGCCTCTTTTTATTCGGAAATTGACAATGGCTCCTAGGTGCATATGCACCCATTGTCTAAATACACATTTTAAAAAGTTGAAAAATTCCGAACAAAAATCCCGCGGGTATATCCGGACATTCTATGTGCGTGCACAAAGTTTTCGGTGAAAAATGAGGTTTTTTGTGGCTTGTGTAAAAAGACAATTTATGCATCATAAATTGTATTTTTTACACAAGCCACAAAAAACGTTTTTCACCAAAAACATTGTGCATGCACATAGAATGTTCGGATATACCCGTGTGATTTTTATTCCGAAATGTGTATTTAGACAATGGAAATCACAATAGTACAAGTAGCACATGGACCTGTAGCTGGCTTGCTTCACTTCCTGAGGTTTGCTTACGAGTTTGGGACTTCTTTGATTCAAAGAATTCTCAAGGGAATTTCGGAGGATTCTAATCCTTAGGAACTTTTCCTATGTGGGTTGTTTGATTCGTTGGTGTCAACCTCAGAAATGTTTTGCTATCTTTTTAGTTTTGTCATGTCGGTCCTTAAAGCATCTCTAATAGATGGTCCACATTTTGACGGTACAAAACCGGATGTAAAATACAACTCCAACAAATGGTCCAAATCGGAGATGTAAAAAAAAAAAGAGCAACTTCAACGGATGGTCCAAAACGAAGATTAAAACGACCAATTACTACTTCATCTCAACATAGTTCAAACATGAAATTCAACATAGTTTCATACACAAATTCAACTATTACTTATGAAACTACTCCTCGTCGTCCGAGCTGCGGAACTGCTCCCAGAACTCGTCCTTGGTCGGGGCATCGCACCCTCGTCCTCCTCCTCGGACTCCCAAGTCCTCATCCGATGACTCGATAGGGATGACAGTCGAGGGGCCGGCCTCGTCCTCCTTCACCCCCTTCTTTTTCGCCTCGATGTCGTGCTTCCAGTAATGCTCCAGCTCGGCCTGGATGTACTGCGGATGCTCTCGCGCAAACCGAGCCATCGCTGCCTCGTCGCTCTCACCCTGAGCGACGACAACCGCCGGTCTCTTCTTCGCCTTCTTCGCCGGCATCTCCTCCATCCGAATGCCCTGCGGCACGAGCCACTCCGCCACCGCCTGGGACTCGATCTCTGGGAAGTTGAGGTCCGTCTTCGGCCGTCCGGCACGCCACACCGCCATGTCGTAGGCACGCGCCGCATCATCGGCGGTGGGATACGTGTCGAGCCACCAACGCCGCCCGGCGTCAGAGAACTCCACTCCGAACTTCCTGAAGGGCTTTGCCCTCACGCCGAAGAAACCGGACTTGCCCTTCGGCGTCTTCTTCGGCGCCATCGGGGAGCGGGCGGCGGACGGACCGGAGGCGGAGGCAGTCGGAGAGGAGGCGGACGAGGTTGGGGCGGGGCGGAGGTGGACGGGGTCGGGGCGGGGCGGAGGCGTCCAGAGCGGAGGCGGAGGCGGCCAGAGAGGAGGCGGACGGGGTGCGGAGGCGGCCAGAGAGGAGGCGGACCGGGTCGGGGCGGGGCAGCGGCGGGCGGGGAGCGGGCGGGGCGGAGCGGCGGCAGGCGGCGACCCAGGCGGGGAATCAGCGGCGGGCGTTTGGATCTACGGCGGGGCGGCGTCGGAGAGCTGCGGCGGCCGAGCGGGGAGCTGCGGCGGGCGGGGAGCTGGCGGGCGGAAGCGAAATGAAGTGGCGGTTGGGCGATTCGCGGGCTGCCACGGTTTTGGACCAGTTGTATCTCGTGATGTAAATTTGCATTACAAAGTTTTCAATTTTACATCGCCGGGAGGCCGCGGTCTAAACTTTTTTACATATGGACTGTCTGTTGGAACAGCGTCTTTTGCTCCAGACGGTCCAAAAGTTAGGTATTTTTACATTTGGACCATCTATTGGAGATGCTCTTACGTGATTTGTACTTTGATATTTTTATATGAATGAGACACATATTATCATGCCAAAAAAAAATCGAATCTCGTGTTAACTTGGAAGTCAATATTAAATCACAGGCAGTATGCCCTGTTTGAAAACTTGCAATGAGGGTACGAGCAACACTCCCTAAACTTGGCATGACTCATCGCCATCTTGTATTCATCATCTTACCTCTATTGGTCACAAGAATGCATAGCATAGGATCGAGTGGATAGTCACCCAACATTTTTAAGGCAAACAACGCCCAGCGCTGCGTGGTGCAAGACTGTTCATATAACAAAAATGTCTCAGTTCTCTGACGTTGATGGGGAAGACAAAAATGAGAAATGGTTCAGGCGGAGGGAGCGCAGGGAGGGGCGGGCGCCCTCGTTGATGACGAGGGCACCGCTGCGGGTGCGGCGCCGAAGTGGCGTCTCCTCCGGCTCCGGCTTGACGGGGCGGAGCGTCGACGAGCCGGAGCCCGACGAGGAGGACGTCCCGGCTCCATTCGCCGCGGCGTCCAGGAGCTGCCACGGCGGCGAGAGAACGACGGGCGCGGCGGGTACTCGAGGCGCGGCGTGTTGCTGGTCTCGATGTGGTCGAGGACGGCTTCGAGGGTGCGGCCGGGCACGCCCCACCACTCACGCCACCTGTCGCAATTGAGGCGTCCACGGGGGATGATGCCGTTGGCGGAGGCGATCTGGTCTTCGCGGAGGCGCTCAAAGTACATCGTCCACATCGTGTGGCTGTCGGCGGCGTACCTCGGCTCGTTCCGCTGCGCCTCCGTCAGCGACGAGCGGATGTGGGCGATCTCGGCCCGTCGTGTAGCCCTTCGAGCACCGGTAGCACCGGGACGCCGCCGGCGCTCCACTTCCACGACCCCGGCACATGCATGTCCGGGGGCGCTGGATAGTCGGCCTCATAAAGGAGGCGCGCCTCCTCCTCGTGGAGATGCCGGCGGCCGAAGCTGTTCGCCGCCGCGGCATCGCCGGGGTACCTCTCAGTCATTGCTCGTCGGCAGGAAGAGGGGGGAGTGTTGCTTTGTGTGGCGATACGAGGGGAGGTGGGGCGACTGTGGCGTTCACCGATGGGGAGATTGGCTTTTATAGCCGAAGCGGGGCGGTGAGAACCTGCATGCCGGGCGACGCGTGGTGGGAGCGGGCGGGATGCGCATCGGTGGTGCCTTCACTGCGCCTCCCATGAGGCATCAATGGAGGCTGACCGGCTGAAAGCACAAGTGCTCCCTGGGTGATTTTGGTAATTAATGTCAACATATCTCTTGTTGGACTAATGTTTTCATCTAGTATGTTTCAGATAAGTTCAACAATGGAGTGGCGTGGACTAGAGGATGTGGAACCCCTTCAAGATGATAAGGACAAATGATTGGCTCAAGCTCAAAGCTCAGGACTCTACATTTTCTATTTTAGTGATTCAGGATCACATTGAGTCAAGCCAATATTATTAAAAGGAAATGAGGTGTTGCTTAATGGCTTGCTTGCTCAAAGTGCTTAGTGATATGCTCCAAAGCCCTCAACCACTTTCTCACATCCACATGTCCCAAACCAAAAGTCAAACTCGGCCCCACTGGAATTTCCTATCCGGCGCCACCGAGTTCACTTGACATAGCCACTGCCAGAAACCCTAGTCAATTCGGTCTCACCGATGGGATCTCGGTCTCACTGAGATGGGCTTGCCAACTCTTTGTTGCCTATTGCAGTAATTTCGGTCTCACCGAGTTTGCTTGGCCAACTCTCTGTTTTGCTTATTACCCAAATCGGTCCCACCGAGTTTGTGTAATCGGTCCAACCGAGATGAGGCTTTACCCTAACCCTAGAACATCGGTCCTACCGAGTTGATCATGTCGGTCCCACCGAAAATCCTAACGTTCACATTTTGAACTAAATTGGTCTGACCGAATTTTCTGATTCGGTCCCACCGAGTTTGGTGATTTGTGTGTAACGTTTAGATTTTGTGTGGAGGCTATATATACCCCTCCACCCACTCTTCTTTCATGAGGAGAGCCATCAGAACATGCCTACACTTCCAACACACATTTTCTGAGAGAGAACCACCTACACTTGTGTTGAGGTCAAGATATTCCATTCCAACCACATAAATCTTGATCTCTAGCTTTCCCCACGTTGCTTTCCACTCAAACCCTCTTTCCACCAAATCCAATCCTATGAGAGAGAGCTGAGTGTTGGGGAGACTATCATTTGAAGCACAAGAGCAAGGATTTCATCATCAACACACCATCTATTATCTTTTGGAGAGTGGTGTCTCCTAGATTGGCTAGGTGTCACTTGGGAGCCTCCGTCAAGATTGTGGAGTTGAACCAAGGAGTTTGTACGGGCAAGGAGATCGCCTACTTCGTGAAGATCTACCCTAGTGAGGCAAGTCCTTCGTGGGCGATGGCCATGGTGGGATAGACAAGGTTGCTTCTTCGTGGACCCTTCGTGGGTGGAGCCCTCCGTGGACTCGCGCAACCGTTACCCTTCGTGGGTTGAAGTCTCCATCAACGTGAACCACGGATAAAAATCTTCGTGTCTCCAATTGCGTTTGCACACTCCAATCCCATCCCTTTACATTCTTGCAACTTGCATGATTTACTTCCCGCTGCCCATATACTCTTGCCATGCTTGCTCGATATGTATTGTGAATGTTTAAACTTGTGCTAAAACTCCACTTCAACTTAAAGAAATTAAAAACTGCAACTTTTCTTACTAAGAGTCTATTCACCCCCCTCTAGACACCTTTTCTCGATCCTTTCAATTGGTATCAGAGCTTTGGTCTCCATTGATTTGGTTTAAACACCTTTGAAGGAAGATGGATGAGTCTACATTGGGGAGTCTTAGACATAGAGTGGCTATACTTGATGGAGAGTACTTTCATGAGTGGAAAAATGAGATGCTTGAGATTTTCAATGAATATCATTTAACCAAGTACATTACTACTCCTTGTGCTCGCTTTGTTGATCCTTTGCATCCCACACCCGATGAGGATCTTGACATGATTCGCAATCTTAGAACTATCAAGCTTATTGTAAAAGGATTGCCTAAAAATTTGATTGCTAGCTTACCTGCTCTAGGTTGTGCTTACACCATATGGAGATTTCTAGAGGAACGATGCGCAAATTATTCCTTGAAAAATCTAGATGAGATTCTCCATAAGTCTATTGTCTTGAATAGGATGATTACTAGTGATCCTAAGTTTGATGACTACCTATTTGAGCTTCGTGATCTCATGCGTGCCAAAGGAGATGTTGGAATTATTAGCAATATCATTTCTGAAGTCATTAGGATTCATAGAGATGAACATTGTTACGGTCACACTTCTAATGAATCACTCTCTCTAGGAACTGATCCATCACATGACGATGTTGAACATGGATACTATGCTGAGAATGATGATAGTGACTATGATCTTGATGATGCGATGAGACACTTTGGTCTTATGGCTAATCTTCACGGCTACATGGCTGGAGGAAAGGAATGGGTCCTTGATAGTGGATGTACTGATCATATGACTGGAGACAAAGATATGTTCCGTGAGCTTGCTGAAAACGACGGCCCTCGAAAGTATGTCACTTCGGTGATAACTCAAAGGGTAAGGTGGTTGGCCTTGGTAAGGTGGCCATCTCACATGATAGCTCCATACAAAATGTTATGCTCATTGAATCTCTTGGCTAGAATTTACTTTCCGTATCTAGGCTTTCTGACTTTGGTTTCAATGTCCTATTTACTGAAGTAGATTGCCAAGTGTTTCGTAGAGATAATCATAAAATGGTCTTTACCGGTATCCGTAGAGGTGATCTTTACATTGTTGATTTCACTAAAAAAGGCTCAACCTAGAACTTGCTTTATTGCTAAATCTTCGAAAGGTTGGTTGTGGCATAGAAGGTTAGGCCATGTGGGCATGCGAAATCTTGATAAGCTTATTAAAGGTGATCATATCCTTGGAGTAAAAGATGTTATATTTGACAAGGATAGACTTTGTCGTGCTTGTCAAGCAGGAAAACAAGTTGGAGGAAGTCACCCCGTGAAGAACATTATGACCACGAGAAGACCGCTCGAGCTACTTCATATGGATCTCTTTGGTCCCAATGCCTACAAGAGTCTTGGTGGTAACTCATTTGGTCTAGTCATAGTTGATGATTTTTCAAGATTTACGTGGGTGTTCTTTCTTGATGATAAATCACAGGTCCAAAAGATCTTCAAGAGCTTCGCTAGGAAGGCCCAAAATCAATTTGAAGTGAAGATCAAGAAGGTTCGCAGCGACAATGGAACGGAGTTCAAGAACGCAAATGTGGACACCTTTCTTGACGAAGAAGGGATTTCACACAAGTTCTCGGCTACGTACACACCTCAACAAAATGGAGTTGTTGAGAGGAAGAACCGAACTCTTATTGAGATGGCAAGAACGATGCTTGATGAGTACAAGACTTCGAAACACTTTTGGATAGAAGCGATTGAGACAGCTTGTCATGCAACAAATCGCTTGTATCTTCACAAGCTACTCGGCAAGACGGCATACAAGCTCCTCACCGGTAACAAACCCCAAGTTGGATACTTTCGAGTATTCGGCTCAAAGTGCTACATTCTTGATAAACATCGTCGTTTTAAATTTTCTCCTAAATCTCATGAAGGATTCCTACTTGGTTATGGCTCAAACTCTCACACTTACCGTGTCTACAATAATTTCACCCGAAAGGTTGAAGAGACGGTAGATGTGAAGTTTGATGAATCTAACGGCTCGCAAGTAGAGCAATTGCCAATTGATGTAGGAGATAAAGACCCTTCGGAAGTAATCCAAGACTTGTCTATTGGAAAGGTTCGACCAACGGAGGTGAAGGAGAGTACCGCATCCGTCCAAGTGGAAGCTTCTACCTCACGACAAGGTGAACCAAGAGTTGACATGGAAGCATCCACGAGTGGGACACATCAAGATGAAGAAAACGAGGAAGTACACCAAGATGAACCTCATCAACCTCCTTCTCCACCACGACAAGAGAACGACAACGTCAACAATGAAGAAGGCCAAGAAGAAGGACAAGATGATGACGAGGATGTTCCACCCCGACCCAAGCAAAAGCTCTCACGAGTTCGAGCAAGAGTCTCAAGAGATCATCCCGTCGAACAAATCTTCAATGATATTCAAACCAAGAGAATCACTCGCTCTAAAACTCGTTTGGCTAATTTTTGTGAACATTATTCATTCATCTCGAGCATTGAACCTATGAAGGTTGAAGAAGCATTGGAAGATCCGGATTGGATAAACGCCATGCACGAAGAGCTACACAACTTTGAGAGAAATCAAGTGTGGACATTGGTCGAGAAGCCCGACAACAACCACAACATCATTGGTACCAAATGGGTGTTTCGCAACAAGAAAGACGAAGATGGTCAAGTCGTCCGCAACAATGCTCGTCTCGTCGCCCAAGGCTACACTCAAGTTGAAGGTATGGACTACGGTGAGACATATGCCCCCATTGCTAGACTTGAGTCCATCTGCATCTTACTTGCCTATGTTAATCACCATGATATCACTTTATACCAAATGGACATTAAAAGTGATTTTCTAAATGGTGAAATTGAGGAGGAAGTTTATGTTAAACAACCTCCCGGCTTTGTCAAT